>NC_044037.1:4277023-4877023 GCF_901765095.1 Microcaecilia unicolor | reverse complement strand
CAAAAACCTCCAACTGGCACTCATCAGGGAGTCATCACGTCTTCGTTTTATTCCATCCAGCTCTTGTCAGGAAACCATTATGCCTTTACTCCTTAGTTTCCTGATAACAGCTAAATGCATTCATGTGCAGTCTCTCTCATTTCTGCTTGACTGATATCTTTTTAGTGCATTTAATGAAATGCAGATATGCTTATGTATGTTTTCAATTTTGGATGTCCAGTTATCTGTCTTTGACATTGACATTATGGGGAGGAGGGGGGGAAGGGGCAAGGAAAACAGACATGCAGGAACTACTAAACAAACAAAAAAAAAAAGAAACAATGCAGAAGGGGCACACAAGCTTTGCCAGCCGAAGAGTATGAGCAGTTGTCAGTAGCCAGGAAGATAGGAAAGAGAGGAGATGAGACAGAAGGAGAGGTGGAAAGACTTTCCTCCTCACACATGCCACTCCCTATCTACATCCCTACACCCATACAGACTCCCCACCCCTGGCACCCATATCCACCATCTACACAGCCACTTGCCTCATCCGTACAGATTCCCTTCCATCCCACCTAGGCACACCCAACACACCCCCAGCTCCTATACACAGAAATCATACATAGCTACCACCACCTACATATCCATCTCCCCAAATTACCACCACACCTATCCACAAACACCCCCAAATCTACCAAACCCCTCCCCACTCAGCCCCACACATAAACCAACCCCACTCATCTGTGGAGGAGTGGCCTAGTGGTTAGGGTGGCGGACTTTGGTCCTGGGGAACTGAGGAACTGAGTTTGATTCCCACTTCAGGCACAGGCAGCTCCTTGTGACTCTGGGCAAGTCACTTAACCCTCCATTGCCCCATGTAAGCCGCATTGAGCCTGCCATGAGTGGGAAAGCACGGGGTACAAATGTAACAAAAAAAAAAATCTCTCCACCCTCCTAGGGCAACTTCAAGACACACTCATACATAAAACAGAGTTTGTAGAACTCACAGTGGAAGGGTCATATCATCATAAAACATGCTTTCGTAGACATGCAGTTCTACACTTGTTGAAATATGAGGCCGGTTTGTCCTTATTGTGGCCTGAGGATGTCACTAGTCTGATGCGTCATTTCATTATCCCTGCTTAAGAGCATAAAAAAATCCATACTGGGATAGAACAAAGGTCCACCTAGCCCAGTATCCTGTTTCCAACAGTTGCCAGTCCAGATCACAAGTACCTACTACTACTACTACTTATCATTTCTATAGCGCTACTAGACGTATGCAGTGCTGTATACTTGAACATGAAAAGACAGTCCCTGCTCAACAGAGCTTACAATCTAATTAAGACAGACAAACAGGACAAATAAGAGATAAGGGAATATTAAAGTGAGAATGATAAAATAAGGGTTCTGAACAAATGAATAAGGGTTAGGAGTTAAAAGCAGCATCAAAAAGGTGGGCTTTTAGCTTAGATTTGAAGACGGCCAGAGATGGAGCTTGACGTACCGGCTCAGGAAGTCTATTCCAGGCATATGGTGCAGCAAGATAAAAGGAACAGAGTCTAGAGTTAGCGGTGGAGGAGAAGGGTGCAGATAAGAGAGATTTACCCAGTGAACGGAGTTCCCAAGAAGGAGTGTAGGGAGAGATGAGAGTGGAGAGGTACTGAGGAGCTGCAGAGTGAATGCACTTGTAAGTCAATAAGAGGAGATTGAACTGTATGCGGAAATGGAAAGGGACTTGAGGAGAGGGCTAATATGAGCATAGCGACATTGGTGGAATATTAGTCATGCAGCAGAATTTTGAACAGATTGAAGAGGAGAAAGATGGCTAAGTGGGAGACCTGTGAGAAGCAAGTTGAAATAGTCTAAGCGAGAGGTGATAAGAGTGTGGATGAGGGTTCTGGTAGTGTGCTCAGAAAGGAAAGGGTGAATTTTGGTGATATTATAGAGAAAGAAACGACAGGTTTTAGCAGTCTGCTGAATATGTGCAGAGAAGGAGAGGGAAGAGTCGAAGATGACCCCAAGGTTACGAGCTGATGAGACAGGAAGGATGAGAGTGTTATCCACAAAAATAGAGAATGGAGGAAGAGGAGAGGTTGGTTTAGGTGGAAAGATAAGAAGCTCAGTCTTGGTCATGTTTAGTTTCAGATGGCGGTGAGACATCCAGGCAGCAATGTCAGACAGGCAGGCTGATACTTTGGCCTGGATTCCTGCTGAGGTTTCTGGTGTGGAGAGGTAGATCTAGGAGTTGTCAGTGTAAAGATGATACTGAAAGCCATGGGATGAAATCAGAGTACCAAGGGAAGAAGTATAGATGGAGAAAAGAAGAGGTCCCAGGACAGATCCCTGAGGTACACCAACTGACAGTGGGATAGAAGTAGAGGAGGACCCACCAGAGTATACATTAAAAGTACGCTGGGAGAGATAAAAGAAAACCAGGAAAGAACAGAGTCCTGAAATCCAAGTGAGGACAGCGTATCAAGGAGTAGGCTGTAATCAACAGTGTCAAAAGCAGCAGATAGATCGAGAAGGATGAGGCTAGAATAGAGCCCTTTGGATCTGGCCAGGAACAGGTCATTGGAGAATTTAGCAAGCGCTGTTTCGGTTGAATGAAGGAGGCAAAAGCCAGACTGAAGTGGATCAAGAATAGCTTGAGATGAAAGAAAGTCAAGGCAATGACGGTGAACAGCACGTTCAAGTATCTTGGATAGGAAAGGGAGGAGGGAAATGGGGTGATAGTTGGAAGAACAAGTAGGGTCCAATGAAGGTTTTTTAAGGAGTGGTGTGACTACGACATGTTTGAAGGCATCAGGAACAGTCGCAGTGGAAAATGAAAGATTGAGGTTATGACAGATAAAAGGGATGACAGTAGGAGAGATAGCATTAAGTAGATGGGTGGGAATAGAATCAGACGAACAGGTAGTTAGTTTCAAGGAGGAAAGAAGATGTGTAGTTTCCTCTTCAGTAATTTCAGAAAAGGAAGAAAAGAAGGCAGGGGTTGGAGGGTTGAGAGAATGGACTAAGGGAAGGAGAGGTGGAGGTGACCTGGTTAAGAATTCAAGGTTAATCTTGTGAACCTTATCATGAAAGTACTCAGCCAGAGTCTGAGGAGAAAGTGAAGGGGGGGGGGGTTGGAGGTGAAGGCACTTTGAGGAGAGAGTTCAGTGTGGCAAAGAGACGTCGAGGGTTTGAGCCAAGAGAATTTTGGAACCTGGCAGAGTACCAAAAAGCAACAAGATTCCATCTTACCTACTTAAGCTGTGGTGGATTTTTCCAAATCTATCTTGTTAACAATGGTTTATGAACTTTTTTGACAGAAACTTGCCCAATCCTTTTTTAAAACCAGCTACACTAATGAAGGTCCAATGATGTAAAATATAAAATGTCTGTATTGTTCTAATCTAACTATATGAAATGAAGGCGCTTCCAACAAACGTTGATTAACCGATTTTAAAGACCGGTTTGGTTGATAAACATGCAATTTGGAAGCCATGATTTTTGAAGCTTTATCAGTTACATTTTTAAAAACAGTAGAAATAATTTGTATTCTATATTCAATTGGTAGCCAGTGTAGTCCCTTTAATACTGGTGTAACATGATCAAATCGATTTCCGCCACTCAAAACCCTAGCTATCGCATTTTGGGCTTCCTGCAGGGCCTTCAAATGCACTTTCTTTATCCCCATAAGTAGGCCCATTGCAGTAATCAAAATAAGGCGAAACTAAACTTTGAGCCACCATCCTAAAGTTACAAGGTTTCAAGAGAAATTTCAGATGTCTTACCAATGTCAGCAAAAATCAAAATGAATATGCCTTATGTTGAGCTAAAGGTGTATGAGCTCCTAATTGTCTTCAAATAACAATCTTGTATGTCAATGGCTCTGTAATTTCTATGATTTCAAGTAAACATGTCAAACAACTGACCAAGAAGAGGTTAAATTAGGATAATAAAACAACATACGAGACAAAATACCAATCTGATTGTTACAAGACCAACAAATATCGCATGTGGTCTACCCAACTTAGATAGCTTGACCGGTGTCCAAAGGGCTCTATGAACTAAGAAATATATAACTTATGTAATGGAGGCCGACAAGGATATTTGTATCACCCAGTTTCAGAAGAGATTCCATTGACTTCGCATTAATGAGTGGTTCGAGTCTGCCTCCCAGACATTTTTCACTCCCTGTGAAATTATGGGGTGTGCTAAAATAGGTAAACCAAAGTGGCCCTTCCTCTAGAGGCTAGCAATTTCTTTGCTAAATTTTCCAAAGTCCAATCTTTGCCAACAAAGAAAGATCAGTTTTACTGACTGAATTATAAGATTGAGTTGAAGCCACTGATTCTATTCTATTCTATTATTCCGTTATTAGGATTCAATTTGCATGTCTCCAAGTTTATCTAATTGATTGTCTTTATGTTTATATTTGGTCATTTTACTAGTGTTATGTTAAGCTATACCTGCTGTGCACTGCCATGGATGAACCTCTTCATAAAGGTGGTTAATAAATTGAAAAAAATAAACAGTTATGTGGGAGGCCATATTCCCTTCGTAATTCAGGAAATGTTTTTACTCTATTCTGAGTTATTACATGACTAAGCAGCACTGAAAAGTGACCTGCGCTAGACCCAATGTGGGTCTTTCCTGCGTGCTAAGGCCACTTTTAGCATTACCAATAAGTGGTCAATCTTGACATTTCTGCAATAATGGCCACTCGCTAATTTCCCATTAAAGTGTGAAGTCCCTTCCTATTTTGTAGGTGGTAAGGGCTCATGTGCTAATGCTGTGTTAATGCCTATGTATTAAGGGATCCTTTTACAAAGCTGCTTTAAAAAGTGGTCTATGGTAGTGGGGGCACATCTTTTAGGTGCATGCTGGGCTATTTTTTACTGTGGCTGGGAAAAAGGCTATTTTTAATGGGCCTGCGCTAATATTAAAACTAGCGTGTGCCTATTTACCACCACCTATTTACCTAGCAAGAAGGGCTCACACACTACCCACGTGGTAAACATGCAGCACGCGCCAACATGGGCACACTGCCAGTTACCACCAGGAATGCCTCCCACGGGAGAAAATTATTTTCTACTGCAAGATTCAGTGCACGCCAAACTCAGCATTTCCACCGGGTGCATGCGCTATCCCAGCAGTAGTGTTGATTGGGCTCTTTGTAAAAGGGGCCCAAACTAATTAGCATAGCCACACCCACTCTCCATCCTCAAACACACCCCCAGTGCTAATAAATACATTTGTTAGCTCATGGATAGCTTGCGCACATGCTAAACTTACTGTGTGATAAGTGAGCACGCCTTCCGTTAGGCCATTGTAAGGTGCAGTAAGCATGTGTTACTGACCAGGAGGACCAATGAAAAAAACCCAAACCATTATGCCATAAAGGCCTATGTTTAGAGAAATCTCCATCCATAATTTAATTTCTAATTCATGAAAAATTGTCTTACCCTAGGTACTGTCTTTTCCTCACGTTCTCCAGCAGAGTTCATACCCACTGCCAAGGAACATGGAAAAGGCATCAGTAATTCCTCCTCTAATTACGATATTTTGTTTTATTCTCTGTTCATGTCTTAATTATTCTTTGACCACCATCACACACTGAGCAGAGGATTTCAATATATTGTTCACAATGACGTTTAGATCATTTTCCTGGGTGCTGACTTCCAACGTGGAACCTAACATCACACAGCTCTAGTTTCAATTATTTCCCCCTAGGTGAATCACTTTGCACTTGTCCACATTACATTTCATCTGCCATCTGGATGCCCAGTCGCCCAGTCTCACAACATACCCTACAGTTTCTCACAATCCATTTGAGATTAACAACTTGAATAATTTTGAGTTATCTGCAAATGTCATCACCTCACTCATTGTTGCCATTTCGAGATCATTTATAAATATGTTTAAAAGTGCAGGACCCAGTACAGACCCTCAGGGCTCTCCACTGTTCACGTTTCTGTATCAGAAAATTAGCCCTACTCTCTGTTTTCTATCTTTTAACCAGTTCCCAGTTTACAATAGGATTTTGTTGTCTCCTATTTTCTCCAGCAGTCTCTCATGAGGGACTTGACAAATGTCTTCTGGAAATGCAGATAACACTGAGTCAACTGGCTCACCTTTATCCACATGTTTACACCTTCAAAAAATATAGCAGATTTTTTGAAGGCATAAATCCATGTTGGCTCTGTCCTATTAAACCTTGGCTCTCCATGGGGCCCTTTTACTAAGGTGTGCCGAAAAATGGGCTGTGCTAGTGTAGGCGCGTGTTTTGGGTCCTTGTAGATCCATTTTTCAGCGCAACTGTAAAAAAGGCCTTTTTAAAATTTTTGCCAAAAATGGATGTGCGGCAAGATAAAAATTGGTGCACGTTCATTTTGGGTCTGAGACCTTACCGCCAGCCATTGACTTAGTGGTAAGGTCTCACACGGTAACTATGCGGTAATCATCTATGTGCGTAGAATGACAATTACTGCCCAGTTTCCATCATGAGCAGGAAAATAAAAATTATTTTCCGGTACATGTAGCAGACACAGATAAAAAACTAAATTACCACCCAGGCCTCACCGTAGCTGGACAGTAACTACAAAATTGACATGCGCTGGGTGTACGTAGGCGCCACGTGGCTTAGTAAAAGGGCCCCCTATATGTTGAGTTTCTACCATTTTGTCCACCAGTGACATCTGGCTCACTGGTCTATAGTTTTCTGGCTCAACTTTGGCATCCTTTTTTTCAAATGGCAGTCTAGCAGCCATTCTCCAATCTTCGGGCACCAGAGATGATTTTAATGATATGTTACAAATTGGTAATAGTAGGTCTGCAATTTTATTTTTGAGTTCTTTCAGTACTGTGGTATATACCATCAAGTCTAGGTGATTTGCTACTCTTCAGTTTGTCAATTTGTCCTATTACATTATTCAGTTTTTGTGGATTGTCACCGTTAAATACCATTTCCAGCATAGCTGTATCTCCTTTGCATGCTCTTAAGCACAGAATTAATTTAGTCTCACCACTATGGCCTTGTACTCTTTGAGTGTCTCATACCTCTTGATCATCTAATGATCCAACCAACTTCCTCAAAGGCTTCTTTATGTGAATGTACCTGAACAAAATTTTATGACGTTTTTATCTTTATGACAAGCTTCTTTTCAAATTCTCCTTTAGCCTTCCTTATCAATGCTTTACATCTGCTGCTTTCTATTTTCTTCATCTGGATCCTTTTTCTATTTTTTTTGAAAGATGTTCTTTTGGCTCGAATAGCGTCTTTCATCTCTCCTTTTAACCATGCCAGAAATCCTTTGGTCTTCCTTCCTCCCTTTTTAATGAGTGGAAAACATCTGGTCTGGCATCCCTATGGTATGTTCTTAAACAGCATCCATGCCTGATATAAATTTAGCCTGTGGTGGTCAGGTTTTTTTTTTAGTAGCCTATTTGTAGATTTTTCTTTAAAGTGCTGAATTAGACCTTGATACTCTAAGCTTTTCCTAATCCAGGTACCAGCTTTCAATATCTGGAGCCCTATAACTTCTGCTCCAGCTCATATTCATTACAAGTACCTGGATTATTAACTGGGCATAAGAACATAAGAGTAGCCAGACTGGGTCAGACCAGTATCCTGTTTCCAACAGTGGCCAATCCAGGTCACAAGTACCTGGCAGAAACCAAAATAGTAGCAACATTCTGGAATCCCAAATAGTAGCATCCTTCCATGCTACCAATCCCAGGGCAATGAGTGGCTTCCCTCTGTCTGTCTCAATAACAGACTACGGACATTTCCTCCAGGAACTTGTCCAAACCTTTTTTGAACCCAGATACGCTAACCACATACTCCGGCTCAGTTAGGACTGCTTTTTATTTGGTCCTACTTGCCCAGTTAGCTCTCAGGAGACTGGCACTGAAAATCGGTGGTGCCCAAATAACTTTGCTGCCCACAACACCCTGGCACTCATCGGATAGTGTCGCAGCAGTCAGAGCTGATATTAAGGAGTCCTGTGTGGTTAAGTGTCACTAAATATCGATGCCTGGACTAGTCAACGCTCTTCCACCACATAGCAGCCTGCCCTGCCCTGTTACACAGCACCAAATATCAACACCTTAACTTTTCAGGTTCTTAACCATTTCCTCCTTTTCTCATAGTCTCCCTTTTGAGAGTGAAACGCTTGTGCACGTGCCTCACTAATATTTTCTTTGAAGTTACTGCAGTCAGCCCTTCAGTGTGAAGTTTGGGAGAGATTCTGAAAACTCCTTTCAAAGAAAGAGAAAACTGAAGATAACGTGAGCAATTCATGCCATTCTATTGACTTATAAGAGAACGTGGAGGGGCATAATTGAACGAAAACGTCTATCTCCATGGGCGTTTATCTCCGAGAACGGGTCCGTGAAGGAGCGGACCGAACCGTATTTTCGCAAAAAATAGACGTCCATGTTTTATTCGACAATTTGTGAGCTGGGCGTTTTTGTTTTTCAGCGATAATGGAAAATGAAAGCGCCCAGCTCAAAAACGAATAAATGCCAGGCATTTGTTTGTGGGAGGGGCCAGGATTCGTAGTGCACTGGTCCCCCTCACATGCCAGGACACCAACCGGGCACCCTAGGGGGCACTTTTACAAAAACAAAAAAAAAGGTAAAAGAGCTCCCAGGTGCATAGCACCCTTCCCTTGTGTGTTGAGCCCCCCAAATCCCCCTCAAAACCCACTGCCCACAAGTCTACACCATTACTATAGCCCTAAGGGGTGAAGGGGGACTCCTACATGTGGGTACAGTGGGTTTGGGGGGGTTGGACGACTAAGCATTAAGCAGCACAATTGTAACAGGTAGGGGGGGATGGGCCTGGGTCCACCTACCTGAAGTCCACTGCACCCCCTAACAACTGCTCCAGGGACCTGCATACTGCTGCCAGGGAGGTGGATATGACATTTGAGGGTGAAAATAAAAAGTTGTGAAACATCATGTTTTGTGGTGGGAGGGGGTTAGTGACCACTGGGGGAGTCAGGGGAGGTCATCCCCAATTCCCTCTGGGGGTAATCTGGTCATTTAGGGCACTTTTGGGGGCCTTATTCGTGAAAAAAACAGGGTCCAGGAAAAGTGCCCTAAATTCTAGCTACAAACGCATACTTTTTTTCCATTATCGGCGAAAGGTGCCCATCTCTCCTCGGCCGATAACCACGCCCCAGATCCACCTTCGCCACGCCTCCGACACGCCCCCGTCAACTTTGTACGCTTCCGCGATGGAGTGCAGTTGAAAACGTCCAAAATCGGCTTTCCATTATACCGATTTATTCGTTTTTGTGAGATAAACGTCTATCTCCCGATTTGGGTCGAAATCTAGGCGTTTTCTCTTTCAATTATAAGGTGGATAGTCACATTTAACAGTAAGGCAATCATTACCTTCTCATGCTCTGCCATATTCTGATATTAACATGCTAAAATGTATTAAAATCTACTGCTGTAGAATGCTCATGAGACAAGTGATTTATCCTCCTAAACATAACACCTGTAGTAAGCATCAGAGCCCTGATCAGACCTGCACCATCTGGGCTCTGATTCGACCTTTCTTTTGAAGCTAAGAGAACGGTATAACATGGGAGGGACCAGCATCCCAGGAACTTGCTAACACATGGCAGCTGTCCTGTCACTCACATAGGTATTTACTGTCTAAAAGGCTGAGGTAAGTAAAAAATATCACACACAGGAAACAGCAGAACATCCCCCAGCCGGTTCTGAATATCTCCTCTAGAACTTTCACAGATATTGCAAATAATTGCATTTGCACAGCGGAAGAATTCTCCAGACTTAAGACCATTATAAATGTGCATGAATAACTCACCCAGCCCTGGGCACTCTGGGCAGGAAGCAATCAATAAATATTTGGAAGCAGAGAAAGAGCATGTGTCACATGAAAAATGAAGTCTGCTGCACTGAATGCAAAATCCTTGGTAACTTAACTGTACAGTTACAGGACATTGTGGTAGAAGAAATGGTCAAAGCCAGATTGGGTCCTGATAAAATATTCAGGAGGAAGAAAGAGATAAAATTGGCTCAGCTTGGGAAAGACTAGTATGGAAAGAGCTGCAGTAATTACTCGGGATTTTGTACGGCCAGCTAGAATTTCTAGAAACTCATGTGTGGAAGAACTTACATTCTCCTCTGAAGATCAAATGTGTAACTTATGAAAACAAGCTCGGAATTCATTCTGGGAAACTGGGTAAACTGGAGCAGTGGGCTGCAGAGATATCTGAAGGAAACTTGGCTATAACAAAAGAGAAGATGGTGTTGAAGTCTAAGATTGAGACTCCTGACAGTGTCCGGAGGAAAGGTCATTTAAGAGGCATAGATACTGCAGTTGCTGCTAGACAGCTGTTCTAGAAAAATCTACATAAAAATTTGGGATATATCGTGAGGCTTCACCACCATTGCTGTTGTGGTCCTTTTTTTAAAAAAGCAGGAACAGAGAAGAGGTGAAAAACTACAGACTGGTAAGTCTAACCTCAATGGTGGGAAAGATATCAGAGATGCTGCTGAAGGAAAAGATAGAGAACTTTCTATAATCCAATGGGATACAAGATCTGAGGCAATCTGGCTTCATCAAAAGTAGACCATGCCAAATCAATCTAATTGAGATTTCATTGACTGAGTCACAAAAGAACTGAATCAAGGACATGCACTCGATGTGAGCTACTTAGGTTTCAGCAAAGTCTTTGATAATGTTTGTCTGCGGTCATATTTCTATCTTACCATGTTCCTCATAAGTGGCCCATGAATAAACTGAGCAGCTTGACGATGGAATTCAAAATGGTAAACTGGATCAGAAATTGGTTGACTGATAGGCAACAAAGGTTGATGGTAAATGGGATTCGCTCAGCAGAAAGAAAAGTGAGTAGCGGAGTGCTTCAGGGATTGGTCTTGGGGCCAATTCTGTTGAATATTTTTGTGAGGAATAATGCTGAAGGATTAGAAGAGCATATCTTTCCCCCAAAATCAACCTCTCCTCCTCCCCCATTCTCTATTTCTGTGGATAACACTCCCATCCTTCCTGTCTCATCAGCTCATAACCTTGTGACTCCTCTCTCTCCTTCTCTGCACATATTCAACAGACTGCTAAAACCTGTTGTTTCTTTCTCTATAATATCACCAAAATTTCTCCCTTCCTTTCTGAGCACATTACCAAAAGCCTTATCTTATCACCTCTCGCTTAGACTATTGCAACATGCTTCTCACAGGTCTTCCACTTAGCCATCTCTCTCCTCTTCAATCTGTTCAAAATTCTGCAGCATGACTTATATTCCGCTAGTGTCGCTATGCTCATATTAGCCCTCTCCTCAAGTCACTTCACTGGCTTCCTATCCGTTTCCGCATACAGTTCAAACTCCTCTTATTGACTTACAAGTGCATTCACTCTGCAGCTCCTCAGTACCTCTCCACTCTTATCTCTTCCTACACTCCTCCCTAGGAACACTGTTCACTGGGCAAATCTCTCTTATGTGCACCCTTCTCCTCCACCGCTAACTCCAGACTCCGTTCCTTTTATCTTGCACCATATGCCTGGAATAGACTTCCTGAGCCAGTACGTCAAGCTCCATCTCTGGCCGTCTTGAAATCTAGGCTAAAGCCCAACTTTTTGATGTTGCTTTTAACTCCTAACCCTTACTCACTTGTTCAGTACCCATGTTTTATCATTCCTACCTTAGTAATTCCCTTATCCCTTATTTGTCCTGTTTGTCTGTCCTGATTAGATTGTAAGCTCTGTCGAGCAGGGACTGTCTCTTCATGTCCAGTGTACAGCGCTGCGTACGTCCAGTAGCGCTATAGAAATGATAAGTAGTAGTAGTAGTAGATGCCATGATAATTAGCAACAAAGTGTACACATCACATGAAGTGTATAGTCTGAAAAGTGATCTACAAAAATTAGAAATTTGGCGGGATTATCAGTTAAACTTTAATGAGAAAAAATGCATTTGAAGTGCTAAAATCCAAAGTAGCTGCAGTGGCGTTCCTAGGGGGGGGCGGTCTGCCCCGGGTGCACGCCGCTGGGGGGGTGCCGCACGCGCCTGTCCGTCGTTCGTTCCATGCTCCCTCTGCCCCGGAACAGGTTCCGGGCCAGAGGGAGCATGGAACGAACGACGGACAGGCGCACACGGCACCCCCCCAGCGGCATGCACCCGGGCGGGGGTTCTTTCACGGGGGGGGGGTGTCCTTTCACCGGGGGGGAGGGGTTGCGCTGCACCCGGGGGGGGTGGGGCGCATCGGCGATCCGCCCCGGGTGTCAGCCCCCCTAGGAACGCCACTGAGAAGCTGTTTGTGATAAGAGGTGAGAGGTTGTGCACAGACCATAAAAGGACCTCAGTGTGATAGCGTCTGAAGATCTCAAGGTAGTGAAACAATATGATAAGATGATGGCCAAGGCCAGAAGGATGATTTAGCTGCATAGAGAGAGACATAACCAGCAGATGAAAGAAGGTGTTGATACCCCCCGTATGACTTTCCACGAAAACCTTCAAATCACTATTAGAGATCTGGCTATTTGAACAAGCCTATAACCCCTGATTCTGGCCTTGATTTGACATCTCTTTGCAGTACCTTAGAAGCAAGAATGAAATTTTGGAGTTTCTTTCTCTTGATGTTGTTTAGTATATAAACTGCTTTGACCTGCTAGTGATATAGCAAGTTGGAATAAATAATGTGGACAAATTCAAAGTGATGCACATTGGGAAGAATAATCCAAATCATAGTTACCTGATGCTAGGGTCCACCTTGGAAGTCAGCAACCAAGAAAAAGATCTAGGTGTCATTGTAGACAATACACTGAAATCTTCTGTCAAGTGTGTGGCGGCAGCCAAAAAATCAAACAGGATGCTAGGAATTATTAGGAAAGGGATGGTAAATAAGACCAAGAATATTATAATGCCTCTGTATCGTTCCATGATACGACCTCATCTTAAGTATTGTGTTCAATTCTAGTCGCTGTATCTCAAAAAAGATATAACAGAATTAGAAAAGGTTAAAAGAAGAGTGATGAAAATGACACAGGGGATGGAACTCCTCTCATACGAGGAAAGGCTAAAGAGATTAGGTCTCTTCAGCTTGGAAAAGAGACGGCTGAGAAGAGATATGATTGAGGTCTACAAAATCCTAAGTGGTGTAGAACAGGTAAAAGTGAATCGATTCTTTACTCTTTCAAAAAGGAAGGAAATATTTTTTTTCAATCGAAGAATAGTTAAGCCTTGGGAACTCATTGCAAGAGGATGTGGTAACAGTGGTTAGCATTTCTGGGTTTTAAAAAGGTTTGGACAAGTTTCTGGAGGAAAAGCCCATAGTCTGTTATTGAGATGGGGAAGCCACTGTTTGCCCTGGTATTGGTAGCATGGAATGTTGCTACTATTTGGGTTTCTGTCAGGTACTTGTGATCTGGATTGGCCACTTTTGGAAACAGGATACTGGGCTGGATGGACCATTGGTCTGACCCAGTATGGCTATTCTTATGTTCTTAAGTGCAGAACCTAGCTGCGGGCATGATGGCAGTAATAATTTGTGAGAGAGCATAGGGACATGCAAGCACGTGCGTTGAGTGGAGAAGCTTAATGGTTAGAGCTGGAGAACTGCCAAGTTATCCAGTTCCAGGAGGGAGATTTCAATGGGTACAATCAGGGACTACAAATAACACACCAAATAGGTATGTAAGTTCAAAAACAGGACTGGCCAAAACGTCTCCCTCCTGGAACTGAGTAACTTGGCAGCTTTGGAGTTGAAAGCTAAGTACCAGGAAAACTGGGCAAGTCATTTTCACAAGAACAGAAGAATAGCCATACTGAGTCATCCTCTGTTGCCTCTGGTACAAACCAGAGATGCCAAAGGTGGACTTCTCCAACGATATGTCTGAGGTATACTGTAAATTTACAAAGTTTTATATGTGAAAAAAGCTTCACAAATGCAAGAACCAAAAGAAAATGATGTTCAGGTTTCTTTGGTGCTTCTAAAAGAAGATAGAGTGGAGGCAGGAATTGTCCAGGTGACTGACTGGTTAGCTGGGTAGATTCCCCAGGCTGAAGACTTTCCTCTGCTTACAGTATGCACAGGTACAATGTACCTAGTGAACTTCTCCACTCCAGTCCAAATTCTCAGACTGTTTCTATTAGAGACAGAGATATACACACATGCATGTGCTCTCCCTCCTCACACGCTTGCACATGTATGCACTCTCACTTTTCAGACACAAGCTGGCTCTCGTTCTCTCCTGATGCAGTGCTGCTGTATGTGGTTCATGTGGTAACTCACTCAGTGCCCCTCCCCACCCTCCCCTCCATCATATAAAGTTCTTGCATTTGCTGCTAGCTCATTTTCTCAGTCTGCAACAGCTCCCTCACACTTTCCCTCATTTCTCTTACATTCCTAATTCTTCTCAACAATTTCCCACCCCCAGGACACTCCTGGGATCCACTGGCTCTCTCCAAGGCCCCTTCAGAGCTCAGGCTTCCACTCAGTCCCTGCAGCTCAGTCCTTCCTTCTTGTGACTACAGCAGCTGTCCCATTGCTGGTCTGCACTGGAAAGGAGGAGAATTGGAGAGCTTCAGAAGGCTAAACTCTGAAAAATAAGTTAGCATCTTAACCATCCTTCTGGCTTTCAAACAGTTAATTTAGTTGGATTTAAAAATCTGTAGAATCCTGAAAAAAGTCAGTTGTCAATCCTAGCTTCTCAGTCCTAAGCATTTGGGCCCTAGGCATGTGCCTGGTTTGCCTATGCTGTACTGTGGCCCTGGTGATAGATGATAGTCTTTGCTTAAAGCCCACCTCTTCAATGCTGCGTTTGGCACCTAACTCTTACTGTTCAGTGAATCCAGACTGCCCCAATTTGACTGCCCCTATCGGACCGACCGTTCACTTGTCTATTAGATTGTAAGCTCTTTGAGCAGGGACTGTCTCTCTTTGTTAAATTGTACAGCGCTGCGTAACCCTAGTAGCGCTCTAGAAATGTTAAGTAGTAGTAGTAGTATTACATATAGCAGTGATTTAACCAGAGCTGAGATTGTGATGTCATAATGCCTCATTCCACCAATGCCTAAGAGCCAACCTCATCAGTGATGTCACAATGGCTCGACTGTCCTATACTTGGCCCACTTCCCCCCTTAGTGTGAAGAGTTTCAGTCTCTGGTATCCAGAGCTGAGATTGTGATGTCATAATGCCTCATTCCACCAATGCCTAAGAGCCAACCTCATCAGTGATGTCACAATGGCTTGATTGTCCTATATTTGTCTCACTCTTATCTATTAGATTGTAAGCTCTTTGAGCAGGGACTGTCTCTCTTTGTTAAATTGTACAGCGCTGCGTAACCCTAGTAGCGCTCTAGAAATGTTAAGTAGTAGTAGTAGTAGTAATAGTTGTAGAAGGTGCTACGTCAGACTGTGGAATTGTAAAACATTTGATATTATTTCTTCTTTCAATGTTCTTTTTATGTTAGTTCATTGTTCAGTTTTTTTATTACTTTTCTTTTTCATTGTGGCCTAGAATGCTTGTTCCATGATCTTTTTATTTTGCTTTTTGATAATGGTTGTGTTTTGATTTAGTTGGGGGGGGGGGGGGGGGTTCTGTAGCCATCTTATCACATTATTTTGATAAATATATTAAAGCAAATTAAACTAAAGCCATGTTGAGTGTCCTGACCCCCATGACAAACTAGAGTGCCGTATGCCACGACATAGCAGATTCGGGGTCCAGGACTGCTCATCCGCTCTTGATGTGGTTCAGGGAGGGATGAAAGAGGAGGCCCATGCCAAGTATGAAGAATGGCACTGAAAGATTGTATCAGAGGAAATGTGCTGCAGACATACTGGCCCTGTGGGAATTTTAAAGACTTGTGAACATTCTCTAGACAGGGGAGTGAAATGCCTCAGAGCTGACTACGCTGTATCCTGAGATTTACCCATGACCTAATCCCAGCTCTCACTCTGCTTCACCTGCCCAGAAGGTTCCATTTCACTTGTTCGTCCAAGGCAGAGTTACAAAAACACTCGTAAAACCAACAGCACAAAATAGAAACAGAGCATCCAGTGCAATGACACGGCTTAAAAGAGAGCAATACAGTCAATAACCTCCCCTACAAAATCACTGGAAGTAAATGGTAACTCTTTAAACTGGTGCCCAGAAGAATGTGTCACTTATGCAGGGTCCAAGAGGGAACGTACACGTGGGCAGTCATGGGCATGTTTTCAAGTGATGTCAGTAACTTATAGAACAGCGGGGACCACCTGACCAGATGGGTTTTCAGGATATTCACAATGAATAAGCTTCCTTTTCTTCAAATTTCCACCTCCACCCACCGATCCAGCTTTAGAACTACGAAGTCTTTAGCCCTGGGACATTTACTTCTGAGAATCTATGAACTGTGAGTAAATCAGCTGCGTTTATTCAAAAAAGTAAATTTCAGAAAAGAAAGAGACTTGCTGGTGTACAGAGGTTATACTTCTTGGATATTAAAGCTTTAAGGATATTCCCGGGGTTCTATATATGGTGCCTCAATTTCCATGCAGAAATCGAGGCGTATTCTATAAAAATGCACATAACTTAATTGATCAGCTAGCTAATCAGCACTGTTAATTGGATGTTAAGCAATTATCAACACTAATTGGCATTGAGATTTATACACAAAACTCACTAAGTGTACTCTATAATGCGGTGAGCCTAACTTCTAAGTCGCATTGTTAAAAAGTGGGCGTGGCCGTGGGCAGGACATGGGCATTCTAAAATCTATGCGCATTATTATAGAATATACCCGATCTGTGCCTAATTTAGGCGTCTGGGTTTACACCAAATAAAACATGGCCCAGTGGCATTGCTACCAGTGGGCCTGGGTGGGCCTGGGCCCACCCACTTAGGGTTCAGGCCCACCCAACAGTAGCACATGTTTAGTGGTAGCTGGTAGGGATCCCAAGCTCTGCCAGCTGAAGACTTCCCCTTGATGGTAACGAAAACGCTACTGTCCACAATACCAGCACCTGCACATGCTCAGTTTTCAGCATGTCTGCTGCAGACTGCCAAGGTGGGAAAAAGTGTTTTCCTGCCAGCTTGAGATTTTTATTTGGTGGGGGGAGGGGGGAGAAAACTTGGTGCCCACCCACTTCTTGCTTAGGCCCACCCAAAATCTGTTGTCTGGGTACGCCCCTGACATGGCCTAAATGGATGCGGCCAATGTAGAGAGCCACTTGGCGTATTCTATATACCACGTGGAAATGTAAGCCTATTCTATAAAATTTAGGTGTACAGAATACACCTAGGTGTATTTTATTTCTGTGCGGATTGATAGAATGTAGCCCATTATGCTTTAAGAGGCCTTGGCAATGAAGCTACTAAGTAGTAAATTTAAAACAAACCGGAAAAAATATTTCTTCACTCAACATGTAATTAAACTCTGGAATTCATTGCCAAAGTATGTGGTAAAAGCAGTTAGTTTAGTAGAGTTTTTAAAAAGTTTGTATAATTTCCTTAAAAAAAAATCCATAAGCCATTATCAAGCTGGACTTGGGAAAATCCACTGCTTATTTCTACGATAAGCAGCATAAAATCTATTTTACTGTTCTGGGATCTTGCCAAGTACTTGTGACTTGGATCGGCCACTGTTAGAAATAGGATACTGGCTTGATGGACCGTCCGTCTGTCCCAGTATGGTGACACTTATGTTCTTACATAGATATGATACTCACAATGGCAGCACAGTATTGAAGGTCTCTCAGACCACAGGAAGCTTGAGGGAGCCCGGACGCGAAAGAGGCTGTCCGGGCTCCTCCCCAGGGCTTTTAAGCCCCGTTTCCTCTCCTCCCTCTCTCAGCGGGGTGCCCTTCTTGCGTCGGGATCGAGCCCACCTTGCTCCTCCCAGGGCGCCCCGCTGGCACAAACACGCATGTCACCTCGGTGCACGGCGCCAGGTTATCTTCGGCTTCGTGCACCCGAGGGGGCACTACGCCTCTCTTGAATCTGATGGACTTCTCTGATAATAGTTCATCAGATGTCCTACCATTCAAAGACAAGGAACAGCCAGGGGGGTGGCTGCATGTGACCTGTACAACCCAAACACTGTGCTGAAAGAGAACAGAACTTTTTCAGCCATAGAGCACCTGGAAAGGAGGCACTTGCACTCCAAAGCATTAAATATTAACTAGGAAACACTTTTCAGTGTCTCAGTCCTTAGAGTGGCATCTTAGCATATGAAAGTGAATAGGTAGAAAGGGGAGAGAGGTTTCCCTCCCGCTTGTGTCCCTTTCAACAAAGTACCTCCCAAGCCCTTGTACTGAAGATCTGTTTTTCTTTCTTCCCATTAAGAGTTCCTACTTTGCTGTCTGATGCACAAGCTCTATTGTTCTATTCTGTAGTAAAATGCTTTCATTTCTGAGTCGGCTTCAGTTTCCTACAGGGATACAATGTTGTCAAAGCACCAAACTACTTGAGCAGAGGTAGTAGATGTGCCTTTTCTTTCTGGAGGAAGAGCTGAGACCAGCAGGGCCGGCCACCCTTCCTCCACCAGTTCTTATCCTGCCCTGCTAACATTCCCAGATGTCAAGTTTAGTACTGGGGAATGAGAGGGAAAGCACAGTGCCCCCCATTCCAGCGGGTGTGTGTGTGTGTGGGTGTTATATGTTTGTGTGTCAGGAGTCAGGACACAATCAGAGTTGTGCAGGTATCTTTCTCTGTGCTGTTACAGAAGGTGAGGCTGGCGCTGAAGATTTGAGCTCAGGAGTCCTGGGTAAATGAGGTCATACTGGAGAGACTTAGGTCCTGAGGTTCCTGCTTTGGAGGCCATTTCGCTCTGTATATGTCTTGAGATGAGAACAGAGTCCTTTCCTAGTCCTAGGTACCCATTTTTTCAACGTTATTTTTATTTCATTTTTAAAGTCAGACAAGTAGAGGAGTGTGGTAGCCGTGTTAGTCCACTCTTAAGGTGACCAGTGACTTCACAGTGAGAATCCTGAAAGGTAACTTTAAAACCATACGTAAGACCTTTGAAGTCAGAATGATTGAATATTTTAACACCCAACAGAAAGGACTTAACAAGGATCTGGGGTTCCTAGCCCATTATAAACCATAAAGCTGTATGTCTCTGTTGATCACCCCACCCCTCACCTATCCACACCCATCCTGTTAGAATATCAATGATATGCTTTGATGTCCCCATGCATACCTCCTACCCACCCCCATCCTCCCACCCTGTCAGACTGTCATAGTAATGCTTGAATGTTTTCACTTATATACACTGTCAGCTAGCACATTTGCTTATTTCCGATCTGACGAAGAAGGGCAACCTTCGAAAGCTAATCAAGAAATGTATTAAGTTATGTCCAATAAAAAAGGTATCATCTTATTTTCTTTTCCATGTTTTATTTTGTTTGATTTCTATAGATTCTACATGGAATGTTGCTATTCCACTAGCAACATTCCATGTAGAAGTCGGCCCTTGTAGATCAGCAATGTGGCCGCGCAGGCTTCTGCTTCTGTGAGTCTGACGTCCTGCACGTACGTGCAGGACGTCAGACTCACAGAAACAGAAGCCTGCGCAGCCTTCTACATGGAATGTTGCTAGTGGAATAGCAACATTCCATGTAGAATCTCCAATAGTAGCAACATTCCATGTAGAATCTCCAATAGTATCTATTTTACTGTCATAGTAATGCTTGAATGTTTTCACTTATATACACTATCAGCTAGCACATTTGCTTATTTCCGATCTGAGGAAGAAGGGCAACCTTCGAAAGCTAATCAAGAAATGTATTAAGTTATGTCCAATAAAAAAGGTATCATCTTATTTTCTTTTCCATGTTTTATTTTGTTTGATTTCTATTGATAAAGTCAGACACAAACTGTTTGAACACTCAGACATATGCCTCTTATTAGCCTCACTGATACAGGGCAGAAATGTATTTAAGAAAGCTGCTACCTGCTTTCTCTTCCTTTGAACCTCACTGTGGTAAACCCCTAAGGCAGGATACCCTGTGGGAACTCCTAATTAATAAGATCAGCCTTGTAAGCAGTCCTCTAGCTACTGTAAGCTTGGCTGCTGCCTTCTGCAGAGTGTGTGCTGTGTGCTGGGCTTACATAACCTTCATTTAATTGTACCACTGGTAGCCATCCTGCAGAGCAAGGTATTAGGGAGACACAGGAGGGAAAAGCACTGACAACAGGCAAGCTCTTCATCCGCTCACTGCTTTCTCTCTTTTTTCACACACGCGCACACACACAGGCATACACACAGACACACCCCTGCTCTTGCACAACCCTTGAAACTCTTATGCAAAATGCAGTGCCAAGGGGCTAGGGATGACCAAGGATGGCACATCACTTCTTAAGACTTTGAGAGTCTAAATAAAGAAAGAAGTAATCAAGTAGGGAAAGCATGAAGCGCATGGGCTCATCTAATTCTTTCCAACCCACAGGATGGATTTTACACTTAAGGTACCACTTCTAGGAGGCCAAACTCACAGCAAGAAACAGCCAACTAGATGGTTCAGTCACTAATACAGAGCGCAGTTCTAGAAATGGGGGACTCAGGCACCCCAATGTCGTGTGGTCAGAGCCTCTTCATGGGTGCCCAGATTCTCTTATGGATTACTAGCGTAACCCGGTATCTGCACACTTACAAGACATGGCATAATTGCGCTCATGAGCCTTTTTCAAATGAAGGAACGCCCTGGAATGAGGGGGCATACGATGAAGTTAAGAGGAAATAGGCTTAGGGAAAGGGAAATGGGACTTGATATACCGCCTTTCTGAGGTTTTTGCAACTACATTCAAAGCGGTTTACATATATTCAGGTACTTATTTTGTACCAGGGGCAATGGAGGGTTAAGTGACTTGCCCAGAGTCACAAGGAGCTGCAGTGGGAATCAAACTCAGTTCCCCAGGATCAAAGTCCACTACACTAACCACTAGGCTACTCCTCCACTAGCAACATTCCATGTAGAAGCCTGCCCTTGCAGATCAGCAATGCGGCCGCGCAGGCTTCTGTTTCTGTGAGTCTGACGTCCTGCACAGAAACAGAAGCCTGCGCGGCTGCGTTGATGATCTGCAAGGGCAGGCTTCTACATGGAATGTTGCTAGTGGAATAGCAACATTAACATTCCATCTAGAATCTCAAATAGGGAAAGGGAAATGGGACTTGATATACAGTCTTTCTGAGGTTTTTGCAACTACATTCAAAGTGGTTTACATAACTTATTTTGTACCAGGGGCAATAGAGGGTTAAGTGACTTGCCCAGAGTCACAAGGAGCTGCAGTGGGAATCAAACTCAGTTCCCCAGGATCAAAGTCCACTGCACTAACCACTAGGCTACAGCTCCACTAGATTAGGAGGAATCTAAGAAAGTATTTGTTCACAGAAAGGGTGATGGAAGCGTGGAATGGCTTCCCGGTGGAGGTCATGGAGAAGAGGACTGTGTCAGAATTGAAGAAAGCATGGGACAGGCACATGGGATCCCTTAGGAAAAGGAAGAGTTAGTGGTTACGGGGGATGGGCAGACTGGATGGGCCATTTGGCCTTTATCTGCCGTCATGTTTCTATGAAAATGTGCCAGAGACACAGATAACTTACCATGTTCTGTAAGTTACGTGTGTAAGGGGGAGACACCTCTGTACTGCCCCCTTCCATTTACATGCTATGCCACTTATGTGGATCATTACAAACAATGCTTGGACCCTCTGCTGGTATGTTATGTGTGTACATGCTAGTCCTCTGTAAATTTACACACAGGAAGGTCACACAAATGTAGATGGCCACATATGAAACTGTCCTTCCTACGTCCCCATATGCTGCAACCATTAAGAACGTTATTCATGCAGTCACTAGGTCCCACAGTGAAATTTACAACAAAGAGAGCAAAACACATCTGAATCATTACGAGGCCGCTGCAATATGCTGGGCATTCGAGGTGAGCACTGATGGCTTCTTCCTCCAATGAATTCTATACAAACATGAGCTGCACAGACCTTGCGCACTAGAAGAGCAGACTGACATGGTTCTGTGCTAAGGGCACCTGGTGCTACATGCGTGGCCTAAGCAGAAAAACATGTATCAGCACATATCTGCTGGAATGCTATTCTATGCAGAGAAATATGCAATGCTAATATTTGTGCAGACACTAGAATTCCAGCACACACACAGACAGGTGCCAACACAGCTTGTTGTCTACTCAGACCTGTGCGCATCTTCCAGAGCACCTCCCTCGTTCTGTCTGAAGGCCACTGAAAAAAGCTGCAGGTCCTGTATGCTCACAGCAAAAAGAAGGAACAGGCATGACATCCTCATAGACACTACTGCAGGAGAATGAGCATTGCCTCAGACTCGGCGTTAAAGCCCAGTGTTCCGTTCAGCCTTTAAATCTTCTCCATGCTTCTTTGCATCTGCAGAGAATAGCTAATGGCCTCATTACCATTGATTTGAGTATGTTGTGAGCTGGTGTCTAATGCATGGCTTAGCACAGGGTTAGCTTCTGCACAAAACTCCTTTGCACCTGTGCACTAAAGCCATCCTTATGCCCACTTTACTGCACTGGCCCATAAGAGCCAGTCCAGCAGGAGTTGGGCTGCGGCAGTAGTGGGGAGAACACACAGTTTCTTGGTACAGAAAGCATGGAGAAAATGCCACATGGAATTATTTCTGAGTGTGTGTTATCATCTCTGTTTTATATCCTATGTTTTTTGTTTGTGTTTATGTGTATATGTGTACGCTTGTGCATGTTTGTGTGTCTGTTTTTTGTTTGTATGTGCATATGTGTTTTTTCTGTGTGTATTTGTGTATGCATGCTTGTGTATCTGTGTGCATTATGTATGCCTATGGATGTATCAGTGTAGGGGGTATATCTGTGTCTGTGGGGCCATGGGTGTGTCTGTGACTAGAAGAGCAGTGAAGAAGGAAAGGTAGTTTATACATAAAAACATAAACATTGCCATACTGGGCCAGACCAAAGGTCCATCAAGCCCATCATCCTGTTTCCAACAGTGGATAATCCAGGTCACAGGTACTCGGCAAGATCTCAAAACAGTACATTTTATGCTGCTTATCCTAGAAATAAGCAGTGGATTTTCCCAAGTCCATCTTAATAATGGCTTATGGATTTTTGTTTTAAGAAGCTATCCAAACCTTTTTTTAAACCCCCCCCCCCCCCTAAGATAACTGCTTTACCACATTCTCTGGAAATGAATTCCAGAGTTTAATTACATGTTGAGGGAAGAAATATTTTCATTAATTTGTTTTAAATTTACTACTTTGTAGCTTCATTGTGTGCTCCCTAGTCCCAGTATATGTGGAAAGAGTAAACAAGCGATTCACGCCTTCCCGTTCCACTCCACTCAGTATTTATAGACCTCTATCATATCTCCCCTCAGCCATCTTTTCTCCAAACTGAAGAGACCTAGCTGCTTTAGTCTTTCCTCATAGGGAAGTCATCCCATCCACTTTATAATTTTTGTCACCCTTCTCTGTACTTTTTCTAATTCCACTATCCCTTTTTTGAGAAGCAGTGACCAGAATTGCAGACAGTATTCGAGGTGTGGTCGGACCATGGAGTGATACAAAGGCATTGTAACATTCTCATATTTGTTTTCCATTCCTTTCTTAATAATACCTAACATTCTATTTGCTTTCTTAGCCGCTGCCACACACTGAGCAGAAGCTTTCAATGTATCATCAACGATGACACCTAGATCCTTTTCCTGGCTGGTGACTTCTAAGCAGCATAAAATGTATTGTATTGTTTTGGGATCTTGTCAGGTACTTGTGACCTGTATTGGCCACTGTTGGAAACAAGATTCTGGGCTTGATGGACCTTTGATCTGTCCCAATATAGCAATGCTTTATGTTCTTAGGTGTGTGTATTTTTTTAATCCATTTATATCTGTGTTCCAAGCATGTGCACATCCCAGACAGGATGACCCATAGTGCTGGGTAGTACTTCTTGTTGTTTTTATATAATATAATATAGGAAGAGAAATTGAGTGGAGGAGTGGCCTAGTGGTTAGGGTGGAGGAGTGGCCTAGTGGTTAGGGTGGTGGACTTTGGTCCTGGGGAACTGAGGAACTGAGTTCGATTCCCTACACAGGCAGCTCCTTGTGATTCTGGGCAAGTCACTTAACCCTCCATTGCTCCATGTAAGCCGCATTGAGCTTGCCATGAGTGGGAAAGCTCAGGGTACAAATGTAACAAAAATAAAATAGATACTATTGGAGATTCTACATGGAATGTTGTTACTATTGGAGATTCTACATGGAATGTTGCTACTATCGGAGATTCTACATGGAATGTTGCTATTCCACTAGCAACATTCCATGTAGAATCTCAAATAGTAGCAACAGTGGAGGAGTGGCCTAGTGGTTAGGGTGGTGGCCTTTGCTCCTGGGGTACTGAGGAACTGAGTTGGATTCCCACTTCAGGCACAGGCAGCTCCTTGTGACTCTGGGCAAGTCACTTAACCCTCCATTGCCCCATGTAAGCCGCATTGAGCCTGCCTTGAGTGGGAAAGCGCAGGGTACAAATGTAACAAAAATAAAATAGATACTATTGGAGATTCTACATGGAATGTTGCTGTTCCACTAGCAACATTCCATGCAGAAGGCTGCGCAGGCTTCTGTTTCTGTGAGTCTGACGTCCTGCACGTACGTGCAGGACGTCAGACTCACAGAAGCAGAAGCCTGCGCGGCCACATTGGTGATCTGCAAGGGCCGACTTCTACATGGAATGTTGCTAGTGGAATAGCAACATTCCATGTAGAATCTCAAATAGTAGCAACAGTGGAGGAGTGGCCTAGTGGTTAGGGTGGTGGACTTTGGTCCTGGGGAACTGAGTTGGATTCCTGCTTCAGGCACAGGTAGTTCCTTGTGACTCTGGGCAAGTCACTTAACCCTCCATTACCCCAGGTACAAATAAGTACCTAAGCCGCATTGAGCCTGCCATGAGTGGGAAAGCACAGGGTACAAATGTAACAAAAAAAAAATTGGAGATCTGTGCCATTGCAAGAAAAAGTGCAACTTTTGGACTGATTTTCACTCTGGCATCAGCATTAGCTGGGCAAGTAGTAGAGTGATGAGGAAGAAAAGGCCTGCGAGTGACCCCAGCTAAATGTTAGACTTAATAACCCAGCAGCAGAGCAGAAAGAAGCCTGCTGAGCTCACCGAAGGCCCATCATCACGACATGCCTTTGCTTTGCAGACCTGCTTCTTCTCTCCTGTGTTCTGGGGAACCTACCTTACCCCTTCGGGAGGAAAGCACACATTACTAGAGTAATTTCTATTCCTCTGAGTTATAATGGAATAGAAAATGATCAGCCAATCTGATCTGTCCATTTTTTTTAAAGTCACTCTTTCACAGTTGCAGGGGGAGGTGGTGGTGGTTCCTGTAGCTTCTCTGTCATTGTGATGTCAGATTACTGCAGCCGAGGTAGCAAATTAAAGACGTATGAAAGGTTTGTGCAAGATTTGGATACACAAATAATGAAAGGCACAAATCTTGAAGCAGAAAAAATGGGAAGTGAAATAGATTTGGACATCTCTCTGCAGATCGCTTCTTCCCATCCTAATCTAGCTTCCTGGTGGCAACTGGGGGAATTTCTGAACATTATAATAGCTATTTAGTGTGAAATTGCACAGCTTTCCCGCACAACATAAACAGGAACCAGGTTAAATACATGTGGAAATCATCAAGGGAAACCACACCTGGGAAGCAGGTTTCGAAATCTCCATAGGAGAAAGGTGGGGGCTGGGAGTTGAAGTGGTTTGGGATTTAGGAGCATAGGCCAGAGCCTGGAAGCAGACACCAAGCTGGGCTAGTACTGCAGTGAGGCCACTGCTTGGCTATGTTGACTCAGGCTGGGTTTAGAGGAATTTGGCTCTAGATCTGAAACTGTGAGTGCTGGAACTGCAGTTAAGTCGATGCTGGAGCTGTCTTTCAGCACCACGGGGCAGCCCGGCCGTAGCCTGGGACCTGGGAGTCCCTCCACCCAAGATCCCTCCCCATCAAGAGCTGCATCTTCTCGTCCACACACACACATGCAAGCCCACCATCATCATCATCCTTGCTGGCTAGGAGATGGTGGCAACGAATACGGTCCCCGAAATAGCCGCGGGCTAGGGGGCCAATAACCTGGGCCAGGGAGAGGGGCTGCGGGTGAGGGGAGGGATGACTGCAGATGAGATCGGATGAATGAAAAGAGAGGAGAGGAGTGAGTGATGAGGGGGGGGGCGCGTTAGCAGCACCAATTGCAAGGCTCTGGGAGGAGGGAGCGCGGCCCCGCCGGCGGGCACGCGCAGCCGGGCGCGCGCCCCCTTCTCCCCGTCTCTCTCCCTTCTGATTAGTTTTTCAAGGTGTTCTCTGCACAGCTGAAGATGGCGACAGATTGAAAGGGTGGGGGGGATCGGAGGAGGGAGGGAGGGGAATGGGAAAAAGGAGACACCGATCCAGGATGATCAGGAACGGGAAAAATAGTGCCCACCAAAAGAGAAAGAGAAAACAATAAAGACAGGGGAGGAAGGAGGAGGCCGGGGACGATGCCTTGCCCAGGAGCTGCTGGGGGCTGCTGCATGCCATGATGGGCTTCCGGGCCTGATCCTGCCTTCACTTGCTGCCTGCTGCTTCCCGTCCTCTCGCCTGCATCTCTCTCTCTCTCTCTTTCGCAGCAAGCGTGCAAATGGCTGGCTAGCAGGATCTCCGGAGCAGGGCAAGGAGGGAGGGCGCTACGATGCCCAGCACAACAGGCTCCAGCCGAGGCAGGTGACATCGTGGGGGAATTTAGCCAGGAGAAAGGATCCGATTCCCTCCCAGCCCCTGAAATATGATCAGGGGGGCTTGGATGTATCCAAGGGAAGATGACGCCGTGGTGAAAATCTGTTGTGCACCCAGACAAAACGACAAACCCTGCGCCGATTCGGAGAGGGCACAGAAATGGCGAATGTCTCTAGCATCACTTTTGTTTTTCACCGTCCTGCTGTCTGATCATCTCTGGCTCTGTGCTGGGGCCAAGCTGTCCAAGGCCTTCAGCTCGCAGGCGGCTCCCTGGGGGGAGGCCGGCCGCTTGGTGCTGGGGGACCTCGCTGCTCCCCAGCTGGGCACCAGCTGGGACACTTTTCTAAGCAATCTGACCAAATCTGCTGCTCCCATTCCACTTTGCACCGGTGCCCGGGGGGCTTCTCACCTGGACTCAGCTTGCAGCAAACTTTCCGCATCCCTTGCTTCATCTTCGCCATCCTCTTCCTCCAGGAGAAACTTCTTCAAGGCTTATTTGGGCAACTTCAGCCTGGCCTTTTGTGACACTTACACCATGGCGGACCTGCTGCTGGGCACGGCCAGCCCGGAGAGCCTGAACTGCAGCTTGGAGAAGGAGTGGGGGCCCTCGGAACAGGAGCTGTGTAGCAGCTGTGTCCAGGCTTACCAGACGCTGGACCAACACGCTCAGGAAAAATACGAGGAGTTTGACTCTGTGCTGGACAAATTCTTGCAGGGGGACGAGTACTCAGTCAGGTCCTGCATGGGAGACTGCAAGGTAAGGAGGCTGCCGGACCAGGGCACTGTCATGGGGGGGGGGGGGGGGGGGGGTTCAGGAAGAAGAACCCTTCAGCGCCTGGGAGGCTCTGCTGGCTACCGGGTGATGCACAGAGGGTTCTGCTCCTCCATTCCATCACTCGGTGAAAAATGCAAGTGCCTCTTTAGCTCCACTTCAAGCATGTACCTGGCCAAGTGACGTGTGTGTGTGGGGAGGAGGGGGGAGAGCAGGGGATGCATTTTAGCAGGTAAGGCTTGCTCCTGTCACTCTGAACTGGCTTCTAGGTGCTAAAAGTGGGAGAGAGATACAGAGCTGAAACTCAGGCGGTTTGACATCTGATGCCCCCTCAATCCCTCTTTGCATAAGGCTAATGGTGTTTTCTTGTTTTTTACTACACTGCCAGTTGGAATCTAGGCCTCCGACTCCATTTCTCCGTATTCATGTTGTCTAGCGTAGCCCTGATTTTATGTCCATTTTAAATTGCAAACCACCTACGGTTTTCCTTTGGGATAGGCAGTATATCAAATTACAAAACTCTAATTAATAAACTATTATTTGTAGACAGGTAATAAATCATATCTGGTAGCAGAGGAAGGAAGGATGCTTGTTAGTAAGGAGAAAGCACTGCTGAGCCTCTGCATCTGGAAGGCCTGAGAGGCAGATTCCAGGATCTGCTCCAGGCCTTTCAGCCAAGAGGGAAGATGCTTCCAAGAAGTTTAACTGGATTGTTGGGAAGAACCAGTCAGAATCTGAAATGTAGAAATCCCCTCTACCCCCCCCCCCTTTTCGGGAGGTGGCTGGGGGAGGTTCTACCTATCATTCCAAAGGGGCATCTGAAAATGTAAAGGGCTAAGGATGTAACTCTGAAATGGTATCTGGTTTCTGATCTCCCTTCGATCAAACAAAAAAGGCAAATTGATTTTCGCTTGCTAAAACTTGACAGTATTTTCTTGTAAGAATAAAAAATAGAGTTGGATTCCAGGTATTGCAGGATACATTTTAGGAGCTGAACTGTTTGAAACTTTCCCTGGAAAGATATTCATTTGCCTAATTCCCTACACACACAGACACCTTCACCTGCCCTCAACATAACACATACACCAAACCCTCCATTTCCTCTGACCCTCCCCACCTCACATACAACGCCATCTGTGCATCCTTCCGTACATGCACACATACCAAACTCTGCGCCTCCAGCCTCTGCCACACACACACACATGACACCCCATACCGTGTATCTCCCATTAATACACACAACCAATCCTTCACCTCCATCCAGCTTCCCTCCCCACTCACATCCAAACAGAATACATATCAAACCCTGTACTTCCCCAGCACATGCACACACACACACATACACACACAGGAAACACTGCACCTCCCTCAACCCACATACATACCACCCACACACACACAGAGGAAACACTGCACTTCCCCCACTCCACACACACATACAAACATAGGAAACACTGCACCTCCCCCAACCCACACACATACCATACACACAGGAAACACTGCACCTCCCCCAACCCACACACGTACCATACACACACACACACACGCACACACAGGAAACACTGCACCTCCCCCAACCCACACACATACCATACACACAGGAAACACTGCACCTCCCCCAACCCACACACGTACCATACACACGCACACACACACACAGAGGAAACACTGCACATCCCCAACCCACACACATACCATACACACACACACACACAGGAAACACTGAATCTCCCCCAACCCACACACATACCATACACACACACACACACAGGAAACACTGCACCTCCCACAACCCACACACACACAAGAACACACACACACACACACACACACACAGGAAACACTGCACGTCCCCCAACCCACACACATACACAGAGGAAACACTGCACCTCCCCCCACCCACAGGAAATACTGCACCTCCCCCAACCCACACACACACACAGAGAAAACACTGCGCCTTCCCCAACCCACACACACAGGAAACACCACCTCCCCCAACACACACACATACCATACACACACGTGTGTGGGTTGGGGGAGATGCAGTGTTTCCTGTGTTTGTGGGGGGGGGGGGTTGGGGGAGGTGCAGTGTTTCCTCTGTGTGTGTGTATGTGTGTGTGGTATGTGTGTGGGTTGGGGCAGGTGCAGTGTTTCTTATGTTTGTGTGGGATTGGGAAGGTACAGTGTTTCCTGTGTGTATGTGTGGTATGTGTGTGGGTTGGGGGAGGTGCAGTGTTTCCTCTATGTGTGTGTGTATGGTATGTGTGTGGGTTGGGGGAGGTGCAGTGTTTCCTGTGTTTGTGTGTGTGTGGGTTGGGGGAGGTGCAGTGTTTCCTGTGTGTATGGTATGTGTGTAGGTTGGGGGAGGTGCAGTGCACACACACAAACACAGGGAACACTGCACCTTCCCCAACCCACACACATACCATACACACACACACAGACAGGAAACACTGCAACTCCTCCAACCCACACACACACACACACACACACAGGAAACACTGCACCTCCCCCAACCCATACACATTCCACTCCCCCACACACACACAGGAAGCACTGCACCTCCCTCAACCCACACACATAACCCCCCCCCCCCCACGCACACAGGAAACACTGCACCTCCCCCAACCCACACACATTCCACCCCCCCACACACACACAGGAAGCACTGCACCTCCCCCAACCCACACACATAACCCCCCCCCCCCCACGCACACAGGAAACACTGCACCTCCCCCAACCCACACACACACACAAACACACACACACAGGAAACACTGCACCTCCCCCAATCCACACACACAGGAAACACTGCACCTCCCCCAACCCACACACACAAACACAGGAAACACTGCACCTCTTCCAACTACTACTACTACTACTACTACTATTTAACATTTCTAGAGCGCTACAAAGTGTACGCAGCGCTGTACAAACACAGAAGAAAGACAGTCCCTGCTCAAAGAGCTTACAATCTAATAGCCAACCCGCACACATACCACACACACACACACACAGGAAACTGCACCTCCCCCAACCTACACACATACCACACACACACACAGGAAACACTGTACCTCCACCAACCCACACACATACCACACACACACACAGGAAACACTGCACTTCTCCCAACCCACACACATAAACAGAGGAAACACTGCACCTCCCCCAACCCACACACACAAACACAGGAAACACTTCACCTCCCCCAACCCCCCCCCCCCCACACACACACAGAGGAAACACTGCACCTCCCCAAACCCACACACGTACCATACACACACGTGAGTTGGGGGAGGTGCAGTGTTTCCTGTGTTTGTTTGTGTGTGTGTGGGTTGGGGAAGGTGCAGTGTTTCCTCTGTGTGTGTGGGTGGGTGGTATGTGTGTGGGTTGGGGGAGGTACAGTGTTTCCTATGTGTGTGTGGTATGTGTGTGGGTTGGTGGAGGTGCAGTTTCCTGTGTGTGTGTGTGTGTGTGTGTGTGGTATGTGTGTGGGTTGGGGAGATGCAGTGTTTCCTGTGTTTGTGTGTGTTTGGTATGTGTGTGGGTTGGGTTAGGTGCAGTGTTTCCTCTCTGTGTGTGTGGGTTGGGGGAGTTGCAGTGTTTCCTGTGTGTGTGTGTGTGTGTGTGTGTGTGTGTGTGTGTATGGTATGTGTGTGAGTTGGAGCAGATGCAGTGTTTTCTCTGTGTGTGTGTGCATGTGGTATGTGTGTTGGTTGGGGCAGGTGCAGTGTTTCCTGTGTTTGTGTGTGAGTGTGGGTTGGGGGAGGTGCAGTGTTCCCTGTGTTTGTGTGTGGGTTGGGGGAGGTGCAGTGTTTCGTATGTATGTGTGTGTGTGTGTGTGGGTTGGGGGAGGTGCTTGCACAATACACCCTGCAGCACATGCAAACACGAGACCCTGCCAGAACACAGACGATGCCTGCACTTCTCTCATCTCTCACATGTACACACAACAAACCCTACATAACACAGGCACAGGCACACACTGAATACCCTGTACCTCACCCAGGACTCAGAGAAAACGACGCCTGCACTTTTCCACCTCTCTCAGATGTACACTTAGCAAACTGCTTCCCCCCCCCCCCACACACACAAATACTCTTCTCCCATACCTCTCATGTGTACACATAGCAATCCCCCTCACATGCACATACATAGATACATCCCCCTACACATACACACACACATGTATGCAACAAAGCCTTTATCTCTGTTCAGCACCACCTCAAACACATAATCACACACACTAATACAGCTCCTGCCATGGCTTAGGTGTGAATTTCCATCTTGCCATAGTATGTGCAAAACAAAGCTATTTGGAGAAATGTTCCCCGAGAAAATCCTGAACTTCCACAAATTCTGCACCTCTCTCTTACTCATGCATAGATAGAAAGAGCTGTCTCTGCCATGTCATCAGTTTGTATACACAAAGATATCAAACACTGAACGTCCTTGCAGCACACACAGAGAAATTCTGGACCATCTCCCAATGTACACAGTATGTATACAAAGTTTCAAGTTTCCAAGTTTATTAAAAATTTTCTATCCTGCCTATGGGGGTTCCATCAAAGCGGCGTAAAATGATAACTTAAAATGGGGAAGACAGAGTTCTGACCAGACCAAACCAAACACAATAGGAAAAGAGGGAGAGAACGCCAATTTTATGATAGTAAAGTGGGAGAAAGGGTAAGACAAAAGATGTTCTGTGTTGTGTTGTGGCTCTTTAGTGGTCTCACCAAGCTTCAGAATCTAGAGAGTACTGAAAAGAGGGAAATCCTATGCCACAGACGAAACCCTGTAACACTCCCCAGTGTACACAGAGGGAAATCCTGAACCCCTCCTAGTGTATAAAAAGGAAACCCTGTACCACCTCCCACTGAACAGAGAGGAAACCCTGTGCCACCTCCCAGCCTACACAGAGGAAAACCTACCCACCTTCCAGTGTACGCAGAGGGAAACCAAGTGCCAAATCCCAGTGAACACAGACAAAACCCTGCACCACCTCCCAGTGAATAGAGAGGAAACCCTGTACCATTTTCCACTGTACACAGACTGCACCATCTCCCAGTGCAGTACTACTACTGCTGCTACTACTAATCATTTCGATAGCACTTTTATATATTCACAGTGCCGTACATGTTATATGCAGGTACTTTCTCTGTCCCAAGTGGGCTCACAATCTAAGGTGTTTAGTGTACACAGTGGAAGCCCTATACCAACTCCTAGTGTACAAAGAGGAACCCCTGCACTACCCCCCCCCCCCCAATGCACACAGAGGGAAACCCTGCACTACCTCCCTGTAAACCTCTGTGTACACCTATTTCCCCTGAGACCCCTAATAAACAGATTATCGAACACTGATTGCCCTTTATATAATGATAATGATAAACTCCATTTTGTTGAAAGATCTACTTTTAGAATGGCCGGCTTGACTTAGTTTTATTTTCTCCTTTTAATTAATACAATGCTAAGGTTAGGCTGGTTCTCCCAATCTATGGGCAAAATTGTCCTCGTTTCCTTTCGCAAGAAGGCTGATGCAGATTTATCGCAGGTTTCAAATTTTAGGCCTGTCACAAATGTTCCTTTTCTTGCAAAACTGTTGGAATTTGTGGTAGGATCCCAGTTATCAGGTTACTTAAACACCTAGAATTATTGCACAACTGTCAGCATGGTTTTCACAGTATCTACAGCACCGAAACTTTGTTATTGGTTTTGACATCTGAAGTGAGGAAAGTATTGTGTAGAGGCAGCAAGATGGTTCTTTTGAGGTTTGACATCTCTGCAGCTTTTGACACAGTCAAATGATGACATCTTACTTGGTAAATTGTCTGAAGGAGGTATTTCTGGTTCTGTGTTAAACTGGTTCACCTCCTTTCTGAAAAACAGGCAACATTTAGGAGGTCTTTTATTAAGGTCGCTAGTGATTTTAGCTTGCACTATATTCCTATGGGCGTCTCAGAATTTAGCACCCGCTGATTTTTAGTGTGAGGTAAAAACACTAGTCCACCTTAGTAAAAGACCACCTCCGTGCTAAAGGCTAAAGTTTTTTCATCTCTGCCTTGCAGTGTCCCACAAGGATCCCCCATCTCTCTGCTTCTATATATGGTCAAATTGCACTGAATTTGGATGAACAATTATTATATTAGTCTGATTACATTTTTTATTGGTTCCAGTTCATCAGGATTTGCAGGTTACCTACAGTAATATTATTAGCTGTGTTGACAATATTGTCAAATGGTCTTCCTCTGTTCGACTTAAAATTAACCAAAATTCTTTGGTTTGGTCTGAATTTGAGTAATATTCCAAGGTTTGTTCCAAACCCTGAGGAAACCCAATTTGGTGTAGAAAAAATATCAAGGATCACGGGAATGATTTTGGATTCCTCATTGATGATGGAGCCTGAGGTTAAACTTTTTTTAAAACTTAAGCAATTATGCTTAGTCCGTTCTTGTTTTCTCCTGATCATTATAAAATTATTGTCCAGCTGTCAATTTTGTCATTAATTGACTATTTCAGTTCTCTTTATTTAGGTATTTCTGCTAAATTAATACATAGGGTTCATTTTATTCAGAATACGGCTGCACGGTTGATCTCTTGTAAGTCTAAGTTTGACCATGTCTCTCCACTGTTTAGAGAACTGAACTGGCTCACGTACATTTTAAGGTGGTGTCTGATTTTCAAAACCTTAGAAAACCATTGCCCCAATGGATTGGGCCCTTTGATTAATATGTTGGGTTAATTTACAGAAAGTTGTAAGTGTAATTATTTGCTTTTGGGATTCTCCTCCATTAAAAATGTGAAATAAAAATTGTTAGTAACAAATTAATTTACATGTTTATCAGTGAAACTCTGGAATGACTTGCCCAATGAGATCCGCTCTTCTATATGTTGTTTTCATTTTCAAAACTTGAAGAAATCATATTCATTTCCTAAATTTTTGTACTAAGGTTTTCTGTTCGTTTTAATGATGATTTTGTTAGATTGTAATTCCTGGCTATTGTACCAGTAATTTTTCGCTTTGAACCTTATTAAGGGATCAGGAGGGTGATAAATCCCTCAAGATTAGATAAGATATTGATCTGTGTTTTTTATATTGTATAGTTGGTTGGCAACACCATGCCATGTTTCCCATACTTCTTACAGTACCGAGATAGGCTCATCTCATAGTCCCCCCAAGATAAGATAAGGAAGCCCTCTACCACTTCCCATGTTACAAAGAGGGAAACCCTGTACTTCCTCCCAGTCTACAGTGAGGGAAAACCTCTAACACCTTCCAGTGTAACCAGCAACACACAAAGCAGACCAGTGGAAATGAAGAGAAATGTGCTTTAATAAACATATACCCGCCCAAAGGCTGAGCCAGGGGTAGAGCTATAGGGGAATACAAATAAACTTGCCCTTATTAGCCAAAATCTCTCCAAACAGCAAATCAGTACTTTCACTTCAGAGTAGCAGCATCTCCACCACATATGGAATCATGTTTCTGCTCCTGTGGTGGAGATGCTGCTACTCTGAAGAGAAAGTGCTGATTTGCTGTTTGGAGAGATTTTGGCTAATAGAGAGTTTGTTTGTATGCCCCTATAGTTGGACTGCTGACGCACCCTTTGGGCGAAAGGTGGCCACGTTGAGCGTGTGTTTCAAAAAACCACACTTCTCTTCATTTCCACTGGTCTGCTTCATGGGTTGCTGGTTTTCCTGTGTGCAGATCATTGCCTCCTGCTGCTTAACTGCAACACCTTGCAGTGTACACAGAGGAAACCCTGTACCACCTCCTAATGCATACAAAGGATAACTCTGTCCCTGCATCTTCCCTATCACGGACAACATCAAACCCTGTGCCTCTGCAGCAAATCCTCCCCTTGCCAGCCAATAAACACACACACACACACACACAGACACACACATATATGCATGGACAGAAACCCTGCACTTTCTTCCACCACATACGGAAAATTCTCTGCCTCACTTTCATCTTAACTATACACCAGAAGATGGATTTTGAGAGGAACAATATTTGTACATGCAAAAACCTACTAGGTTCCTCAAAACAGAGCAGTGAATATATGTGAAAATTCATTCATTCTTCAAACCAACGTTGAAAAAATGTAAATAGGAGGAAAATGTCCATATTATGGCAACAGAGCTTAACTTGTCATCATCTGCTGAAAAAAAGCTGCTATGATTTCAAGCAGCCACTGGTTTAGAGTTATTGATTAAATCCATGTACCCTGAAGCAGCAAGTCGAAACGCTGGTCACTGCTGGTCGTGGGTATTGAACGGAAGGCATCACAGCATATCCAGCTAAGTGTTGCCTATATTTTTTCATTAGGAAATATGAACGAAGCTGAATTAATATGAGGTTTTTTTCATCCAATGATGACGTCAATCTCTGTTGCCATAATATGGACATCTAGGGCCCTGTTTACTAAGGTGCGCTAGCGTTTTTAGTACATGCTTAAAACTTAGCACATGCTAACACGCCTCTTATGCAGCTTTAGTAAACGGGGCCCTTAATGTTGGAGCTTGTTGAGGCTTTTTCCTCCTATTTACATTTTTTCAACGTTGGTTTGATGAATGAATGAATTTTCATATATATTCACTGCTCTGTTTTGAGGAATCTAGTAGGTCACTTTCATCTTATACACACACACAACTCTCTCTCCCACACACAGCATATCCTATCTTTTCATTTAACATAGAAACCATGCTACCCCCCTATTCAAACACACATATATCACAATGACTGCCATTCCCATAGCATGTATCCACAATACCAAACCCTGAACTTCCTCACAGCACACAGACAGCCAGCCCTGCACCACTTCCCAAAACAATTCCTGCATCTCTGCGTGTATATATACACACAAAATGAAGCCTCGAACTCCCCCCCCCCCATGAACCCATCCTCCAGTACCTCATCCATGGGCTGATCATCAAAAACCCCGCGCTGTAAAATTAGCACCAGAACTGCACGGGGCAAATTTATTTATGCATGCTATTAGCTTCGTTTAGGGGGGTACTTCTGTGGGAGAATTGTGCCTGGACATGCGCCCAATGCACAATCCTCCCGCAGAAGTTGGTTGACGGGTCCGAGCTGTCAAAAAAAAAAAGCCTGGACCTGTGAAACACACCGATGCAGGCTGGAGGTCTGATGGACTTCCAGAACCCCCAAACCCCCACTCTGACAGAGGTCCTGGTGGTCTAGTCTCCCTCCGTCAGTTTCTCCCTTATATGGTAGGGAAGCCCCGCCCAGCACATCCCAGGATGCACCGGGCATGGCAGGGTGCTGCCATTTGGAGGCAGCGCTGGAAGGAGGAGGGAGTTCTACTCACTCCTCCATCACCGTGAGGAATGGGGGGTTAGGGGCCACTAGACCACCAGGTTGGGGCTGGAGGTCTGGTGGACCTCCAGCCCTCCTGTGCCCTTGTGTCGAGAGGGGTAGGATTACCATATGTCTGGATTTACCCGGACATGTCCTCTTTTTGAGGACATGTCCGGGCAACCGGGTGGGTTTTGCCAATCTGCCCGTTTGTCCGGATTTCTGGACAAACGGGCAGGCTGGTGGGTGGGCCGTCCTATGTTTTATTTTGTTTGATTTCTATTGATAATCCACACAGAGCAAACTCTAAGATCCCCCCTGAAAATACACACCTCCCATCCAGAAATATGCACACACTGTAAACCTTTCATCTGCATTAACAAACACAACAAATCAAGTCTGTTACCTCCCACAATGAACAGAAACAGTAAATCATGCCCCACCCCAATGGACACACAACAAAGCCTATACCTTCCTCCAGAAAACAACCCACCCCCAAGCCTTGCATCTCCCTTTAGCACTCATGCACACAGCAACCTCCTGCAGCTCTCTCCAGTAAGCAGACAGTAACACAGAGCAAAACTGTACCCCTCACCCAGCACACATTACTCTGCAGTTCAGCATCTACAGATCATCACGCTGCTGTTTTTTTTATAGAATACACATATAGCAGCCTTTACATATGTACAGTTAGATATCATTCTGTATCCCCAACATACACACATCACAAAATTCAAACACATATAGCCTTAAAGGCACACCCACACACAAATCTGCACTGCAGTGTACACACACACAGTCCTGCACCCTTAGCTTCGATAGAGGCACACCTATGCCTGCCTCCATTCTCAGGGGTCCAGCAGAGATGAGATTTTTTTTACTTTAATCACAGTCTTGGTGATTCTGATCATTCCAGTCATCATTACAGATCATGATAAAGTCGTCATTAAATCAGATGTTTACAGACGGAGAATGGGACCCTCTTATTTAAGGAACAGGGTCTCCTATGAAAATTACTGATCTCTCTAATGACTATGAGCAGGAAGGACAGAAATTCCTTGCATATTTGTTGAGATTTTGCTTACACAGTGAAGAGAATACAAATGACAGTGTGTGGCTGGTGAATGCTTATGGCTGGACTCACTCTCATCTCTTTTCCACAGTCCTGACACTGCCAAGACATGTAGCTTACTGTGAGCAGCAAAAGGCTTCCTGCAGCCTCTTCACTCTTGACCAGAAACAAGGGCTAGTGGGGAATTAAAGTTGGAGAAGTGAGGTGTCTGTAGGGAGCCTGAAAAGGTCTGGAAGTGCCAGGCGGTGCCCACTTTCTCTCCCTGCTTCCAGGATTCAGTCTCTGCAGTCGAATAGCACAGAATGAAATGGAGAGAAAGGACACAATCCCGCTACACCTCGAGACATTTCCTGATCTAAGGGCTGAGATAGACACCCACAAAGCAACAAAACTCATCACGAACCAAAGAAGATGGTAGAAAGTTTGCCGTCAGCTGATTTGTACTGTGAGCTAAAAATGATAGCACATCTTTGTAAAAGGCCTCCAATACGCAATAAAATATTTTAATAGACAGCATAGGGTGTAAACAAAGATGGAACGTATAGACTGATGAGTAAGAAAATAAGGTACTAATTTAAAGAAAGTTGCAAACAAAGTCAGAAAGGTGCTTGAATATTATCAAATCCTACTCCACTCATTCTCTCTCAACAGACGCACACAATCCCCACAGTCCATAAGCTCAATGCAAGACAAGAAACTAGAATCATCATAGTCCATTTCAATGTACTCATTCAGAAGAAAGTTGAGTTCAACGACATACTACAGCCCTGGAATGCCTTACTGTTATAGCAAATTACCATATGAATTTTATTAAATCAACTTACAGCAAATGTTGCTGTTGCAGTGTTAGTCCACTTGAGTATTCAGAAATAAAGGTCAACAAAGAAGTTGATGTTGTGACCCTTTTATTTGATTAAAGTCACATTCGTCCTGTAAAAAGGTTTCACCATCAACTTGTTTGCTGAAATTTGCAGAAGTAGGAATGCAACATCATAACACATGCCGATGCTAGACCGTACCAAAGGTTTAATGAACCCCTGCATCCTAATCATTAGGAACTACCTGGCAGATCAAAGCCTTTCTTTGTTGATCATGTGCAGGAATAAGGAGAGGATTTCCTCAAATAAACCTAACGTCAGTGCCGAGCAAAATGGTAGAGACTATGATAAAGAACAAAATTACACGCTAACTTGACCGCTTTTTGGACTTCCAAGAGGTCAACGCTTAAGATGTGGCAGACCCTGCCTCTCTCCCATGACTATAGTGCCCAAGTGGTCCTCCCATTATTTTTGTTCCAACATGAAGATAGGGTTTTACATCATCTGGTTACTCATTTTTTGAGGAGGGGGCATCGCTCACGGCTCTCTAAGTCTCAAACATACCTGCCTCGTATCCAGGGGTGCTTGAGGGTATTAAATGTTCAATTGTTTTCGATAAACAGTTGCATGAGACATCTCACTGATTGGTTTCATGGTACGCCAGAACACTTTAGCTTTTGGCTTCACGCATCGTCATCCAATTTTAGAGCACCATTCCACTTGGCTCCCCTCTTGTCACCACTTTGCCAGGCATGGCACTGGATGTGCAAATTTTTAAATTGAACTCTTTGGCGTCCCCCCTCCTGTCTATATCGGGTAATATGAACATTTCCATGGGAAGTTCTTCGCCATCCTTTTCTCGGTGGAAAAGAAGGGGACTTTTGTATCTCTTTCACATCCTGGCAGAGGACAGCTGACCTGCGGACTGACCATGAGCTTCCTTCTGTTGACCAGTTTGCCCATATACAACTCCAGCATTATGTGGCGACTCTCCCTAGGGCTTCTGTATCTGCTGATGTGTGGGAGATCTTGGTGGAAACACTTGGCTTGGATGCACAATTATCAATTGCACTTAAATACTATCATGGCCATCTGCGGGAGCATTTGTCTGCATTTGACTGTGACAGATTGGCACAGAAATGGTCCCAAGATTTGGCCTTTTTTTTGCAGGGTACCCAGGTCAAGACTTGCTTCTTGAGTGTATATAAATTCATAGTGTGTGCAGTGTTCTGGGAATTACAATTTTGGGGCCCTGCTTACTAAGCCGTGCTGTAGACACTTTAATTTTTTAATGCATATATGGGTGTCTCTAGCATTAGCGCACACTAAAACGCTGGAGCATCTACAGCACGGCTTAGTAAGTGCACTGGAATGCAGAGACATTTGAGATCTTTCTTCTGCCAAGAGTGAACATTATCTCCAGTTTTGGTCTCCCTCTTGGGCCACTTTGACGCCTCTAGCCCAGAGTCGAATATTGAATGGTTAACACACTGGCACAGTCTGTATGGGTATAGTTTTTGAGTGGGGGTTAGGGCTGAGTTATGACCTTTGGCATGTAATATTGATATCTGTACAGCTTATGTTGTGTGGTTTGTTCTATCTTGTTAATAAAAATGATTTATAACAAAAACAATTACTGAGCGTACACTGAACAGGCATGGGGAAGCCACTGCTTATCCTGGGCTTGGTAGCATGGAATGTTGCTGCTTATTGGGTTTCTGCCAGGTACTTGTGACCTGGATTGGCCACTATTGGAAACAGGATATTGGGCTAGATGGACCATTTGTCTGCCACAGTATTTATTTATTTATTTGTTTCATTTATATTCCACATTTTTCCACCTATTTGCAGGCTCAATGTGGCATACATAGTACCATGATGGCGATTGCCAATTCCGGTATGACAAATACAGAGTGGTATTGCATTAGCGTTCATGAGTGACAGAATACATTAGGTAATCAAGGAGCAAGAGTTACGTTTTGTCCAGTTCTAGTATAAGTTTCGTTGTGTTGCAAGGTTCAGGCGTTTAAGTTGGATCGTTAGGGGATGCCTTTTTGAACAAGTTGGTTTTTAATGCTTTCCAGAAGTTTGTTAGGTCGTGCATTGTTTTCATGACATTTGGTAGTGCATTCCATAGTTGCGTGCTTATGTAGGAGAAGCTGGATGCATAGGTTGATTTATATTTTAGTCCTTTGCAGCTTGGGTAGTGGAGAATGGAGATTTAGGTATGTGTGTGTTGATCTTTTTGTGTTTCTGTTTGGTAAGTCTATGAGGTCTGCTATGTATACCGGGGCCTCGCCGTGAATAATTTTATGAACCAGGGTGCAGATTTTGAACGCAATACGTTCTTTGATTGGGAGCCAATTCAGTTTTTCTCATAAGGGTTTGGCGCTTTCGAATCTCATTTTTCCAAATATGAGTCTGGCTGTGGTGTTTTGGGCAGTTTGGAGTTTCTTAATGATCTGTTCTTTGCATCCTGCATAGATTTCATTGCAGTAGTCTAGGTGACTTATTTCCTTTGAGATCACTGCGATTGATGGTCCATATGCACAACGGTTTTTCTTAAGACCATTTTTAGATCACCATTGTAGATCTTTGGGATCTTTTAGCTGCGTTTCAAGATTCTTTTTGAATTATCATATTTAATCTCAATTTGACATATAAGACTCCTGATGTAGGCCTTTCGGCCGAAACACAACGTTTGTGTCGAGTCAATCTTAATGAGTTATTGTTATATCATTTTTTGTTTAAAGATTAATAAATTTTGTTTTTTAACATAAACATTTGGTTCCATCCTTTGGATAGCCTGACTTATTTTCCCACCTCTTTTTCTTTGTTTCACTACCCGTGGGATCTATTGAGTTCTCCACTGCGTGTGGATTCTCTTTGGACTTTTTTTTTTTTTTATTATTTCCTTTGAGATCACTGCGATTGATGGTCCATATGCACAACGGTTTTTCTTAAGACCATTTTTAGATCACCATTGTAGATCTTTGGGATCTTTTAGCTGCGTTTCAAGATTCTTTTTGAATTATCATATTTAATCTCAATTTGACATATAAGACTCCTGATGTAGGCCTTTCGGCCGAAACACAACGTTTGTGTCGAGTCAATCTTAATGAGTTATTGTTATATCATTTTTTGTTTAAAGATTAATAAATTTTGTTTTTTAACATAAACATTTGGTTCCATCCTTTGGATAGCCTGACTTATTTTCCCACCTCTTTTTCTTTGTTTGACTATCTAAAAATTACCATAGATTGTACCAGATTACAGAATATTTCCCTCAGGAAGAAAGGTTTTACTCGTTTGAGTTTCCACATTGAGTGGAACATTTTCTTTGTTGTAGTTTTCGCTTGGCTTTCTAGCATTAGGTTTCGGTCGATTGTAACTCTAAGAATTTTCAGGCTGTCTGAAACAGGAAGGGTGTAATCTGGGGTGTTTATATTGGTGGGTTTGTTCGTGTTGTATTGGGATGAGAGGATGAGACAGTGTGTTTTTTCTGCGTTGAGTTTTAGTTGAAATGCATCCACCCATGAGTTCATGATTTGCAGGCTGAGTTTGATTTCGTTTGTGATTTCTGTTAGATCGTGTTTATACAGGATGTATATCGTGACATTATCTGCGTAAATGTAAGGGTTAAGGCCTTGGCTGGATAGGGATTTGGCTAGTGGGGTCATCAGGTTGAAAAGTGTCGGTGATAACGGTGATCCTTGGGGTACTCCACATTCTGGTTTCCATGGTGATGATATGTTCGAATTTGATATCACTTGGTATGTTCTTGTGGTTAGGAAACCCTTGATCCAACTAAGTACACTTCCACCAATCCCAAAGTATTCTAGGATGCTTAGTAGTATTTTATGGTTTATCATGTCAAATTGTAGGAGAAGTATGCTTTTGCCAGTTGCAATTTCTTGTTTGAATTTGGTTAGGAGAGTAATTAGTACTGTTCCGGTGCTGTGGTTGGAGCGAAATCCTGATTGTGATTCGTGTAATATTGAGAATTTGTTTAAGTAGTTGGTAAGTTGCTTGGTTACTATGCTTTCCAATAGTTTGACTACCAGAGGGATAGATGCTACCGGGCGGTAGTTGGTGATTTCATTTGCTTTCTTCTTTGTATCTTTAGGTTTTGGGGTGAGTAGTATGTTACCTTTCTCCTTAGGAAAGAGTCCATGTTGCAGCATGTAGTTTAGGTGTGATGTGAGGTCTGCTATGAGGCGTTGAGGGGCAGATTTTATTAGGTGGCTGGGGCATGTGTCCCAGTTTACAGTGGGTCTTGGCAAATCTGTTAATCGCTTGGGTGACGATTTCATCGGTAAGGATAGCAAAGTTTATCCATACAGCACTGCGTATGCCTTGTAGCGCTATAGAAGTGTTAAGTAGTAGTAGTAGATTTGGTCTGCTGGGTATTCACTGAGGATTGGGTCCAGACAGTCAATGAATTTATCAATGTTGGTGGTGTTCTGTGATAACGTGTTGCGTAGGTTTACTATTTTCTTGTTGAAGTATTTAGCAAGTTTGTCTGCAGATGGGGTGTCTATGTTGGTTGTGGTAACCAACGTGGTATCTAGTAATTTGTTCACAAGTTGATATAGTTTGTTCATGACTTTGTAGTCTGGCCCTATTTTTGTTTTGTAATAAGACCTTTTGGTTTGTCTTATTGCATATTTGTATTTTCTTTGTGTTTGTTTCCATGCGTTGAGTGTGTGTACATCTTTTATTTTTTTCCATGCTCGTTCAAGCTTCCTAGTTTGTGGTTTTAGTTTTTTCAGTTCTTCGTTATGCCATGGTATCGAGTTGTGTCTTCGTGAGGTTATGTTTGTAGTGGTGCTATTTCATCCAATATGCTTCTGCATCTGTTATCCCAATCTAAGAGACAGTGTATCGAGTCCGTTTGTGCTGTCCATTCGTTATTGTATATCTGTTGCCAGAATATGGCTATTCTTATATACATAGGCATGGATTAATTGGAAAAAGCCAATGTGGATTTAGCCAAGGGAAATCTTAGCTAAAATTGGTCTGTATTCTCAATGGAGAAGGGTAGATAGTGGGGTTCCCCAGAATCTGTGCTGGGACTGCTGATTTTTAACATATTTATAAATGATCTGAAACAGGAATAATAAATGAAGTGATCAAATTTGCTGACTACACAAAGCTATTCAAAGATGTTAAATCACAAGAAGAGAAATTGCAAGATAACCTTACAATACTGGGCATCCAAATGGCAGATGATTTTTAATGTGAGCAAGTGCAAAGTGATGCATGTGGGAAAGAGGAACCCAAACTATAGCTATGTGATGCACGGTTCCACCTTAGGAGTCTCCCTCAGGAAAAGGATCTAGGTGTCATCCTTGATATGTTTAAACCCCCTGCTCAGTGTGCAGTGGCAGCTACTGTTGGAAACAGGATACTGGGCTTGATGGACCATCAGTCTGTCCCAGTACGACAATGCTTATGTACTTATGGGTGATCTTAACACCTTCGGTTTTGTTTGTCCCATAAAATATCCTATACTTACAAAAATAAAAGAAAGAAGGGAAGATTAGTATCCCCTCATTTGATTATGTTCCATAGGCAAACGATTCAATTCTTATTAGAGAGTTGATGGGTGCAAATCTCTGGATCAGCACATATTTATTTATTTATTTGTTGCATTTGTATCCCACATTTTCCCACCTATTTGCAGGCTCAATGTGGCTTACATAGTACCGTAAAGGCGTTTGCCAATTCCGATATAAACAAATACACAGTGATGTTGAGGTAGAATGAAGTTTGTGTGGATCAGACTCATAGGGAATCGTTGAGAGGAAGGGTTATGTTATGTCCATTACGTGCTTTGATTTCGTAGTGTTGCATGGTTCAGGCATTTAAGTTGGGTCAGGAGGGTATGCCTTTATGAACAGGTAAGTTCATATGAAACAGCATCTCACCAAGGACCTGATTTACTATGCTATTTTCCCTCGTTGGTATCTATGGGATAAAATCTTAGTGAATAAGACCATAGATGTCAATAGCCAGTAACACCATAAGCTCTAAGACTGGGCTTCTCTAATGACCAGGTTCAAAGAGCAGAACTTCCAAAACCCGTCCTGCAGTCTCCACAGCCAGCTGAGTTTTCAAGAAATCCACGATGAATAGACACTGCACATATGGAGAACAGATATAAGTAAATTTATCTATTGCATATTCATTGTGGACATCCTGAAAACCTGACTGGCTCCAGGGTCATCGGGGCAGGTTTTGGAAACCTGTTCATCTTCATTTTAAGCTGGAGTAATGAAATGATTATGGCTGGCTCAGTCACTAATATGACTTCTATCCTGTCTATAGGCTGGGAAATTCAAAGTTGTGCAAAAGATTTTGTATAGAAGGAAACCTTGTAAGACACAACCAGAAATTCAATCATTCTTTAGAATGAGAAAGATTTGCAGGGGCCAAGCATCTCAGAATATTTCTGTTTATTACTCAGGAACTGTGCAAAATGAGGCTTCAGCATGTACAGACCCCTTTCCTTTACAGTAGGCGTGTTGCCACAGGGGCCTAGGTGGACTGTGGCCTCTCCACTGTGGAGTCAGGCCCACCCAGTCAGTGGCAGCATCGCAGGCTGAAGACAGGACAAGTGGAGGCAGTGTCAGCGTCCACACTGCCTAGGGCCTACCCTTATTACCACCAACAATTCAGTCCTAGCTAGGCCCCTGCTTTACAAGAGTTTCAATCTCTTCTCGGTTGGTGACCTCCTTGTGTAACATATACCCTGCAGCTCCCAGTAAGCCCTTTCTACCCCCACATTCCCCTTTTTGTGTGTTCAAAAATAACCTACAAGGACACCATCTCTGTCTGAGCACACACAGACTGTAAATCGCTTCTCCATTCATAAATCCAACAGAGGCTTACTCGTGCATACCCAGTAAAAACTACCTATAATGGCCCAAAACAGTGCTTTGGTCGTCCTCTGTATCTCCAAAGGAGTATACATTTAGGGGTACAACCAAAGCAGTTTACATGTCACATGTAGGTACTTTCTCAGTCCCTAGGCAGCTCATTAATCTAAGTTTTTGGCACCTGAGGCAATGGAGGGTTAAGTGACTTGGCAAGGGTCACAGGGAGCTGCAGTGGGAATTAAACCCAGTTTCCCAGGTTCTCACCCCACTGCACTAACCATTAGGCTTGTCCTCCACTCTGCCCCTTTCTGAACTTGTCATCCAAGGAGGACAACTCTGAAGACCATCTGCAGATGCTTTAATATTATATTATAAACCTGAGCTTGAAAAACCCTTTCAACAGAATAGACTCTACAATAGTTGCTTTCTAGGAGTAGGTTTCAAAGGTAAGCAGGTCAGAATATATAAGAAAAGCAGTGCCAGATTAATCCCAGGACTCTGCTTAAGTCCACTGTTATTACTGGCCATTGCACCAAAAATGAATACCTTATATGTCATGTCCCATTATAACCTGAGAAGGTGCAGAACTGGAGTGGAGGAGTAGCCTAGTGGTTAGTGCAGTGGACTTTGATCCTGGGGAACTGAGTTCAATTTCCACTGCAGCTCCTTGTGACTCTGGGCAAGTCATTTAACCCTCCATTGCCCCTGGTACAAAATAAGTACCTGAATATATGTAAACCACTTTGTAGTTGCAAAAACCTCAGAAAGGTGGTATATCAAGTCCCATTTCCCTTCCTTCCCCCCTCCCTGGAATATAGATTCCTTGTGCCTTCCCAGTGTCCTGCTGCTCAAAGGCTTAAAGTGAGGGGTAACATGTTCTGTGGGTCATATGCACAGCTGGAAAAGACCTGGGTGTCAGATAACATAGACACCAGAGCAGGACCAAGAGGCGGCTGGTAGGACTGGGAGGATCAGTGACCAGGCTGCAGTGAGAGAGAAAGGCTGAAAGGGAGAGGAGAAGCAGAAGAGAAAGAAAAACATGTAAAAAAAAAAAAAAAAGAAGAGAAAATAAATAAAACAATTTTTTAGAAAGAGTTAAAAAAGAAAAACAAGCTAAGCAGTTTTTTCTTCCTACCACCTAGGAATTGTGACTAGTGTCTAAAAAACCGCATTCCTTATTATACTACCCACTAAGGAGGTAATATTCAGCCCGCAGTGATAAGGGGCTTGTAAGGCCTTAACTAACCCTGGGTATTCAATGCCAGAGCAAATGCAGCTCCTGGCGTTGAACATCTGACTATATGCACTGACCTGGAAGCTAACTGGGCACCAGACAGTGTTCAGACCGGTTCCCGGCTAGCTCAGCCTTTATGCTGTCCTAATTTTATGCACTTACTTAGCCGGTTAGGGGACCAAATATCTCCACTAACCGACTAAGTTGGCACTCCACCCTAACTCTGCCCCCAGGGAATAGCTGGATAGCAGTGACAATCAGCAGTCAGCTCCGCAGAGTTTAAGAAAGGCAGAAGCCTCTCCCTCCCAGTTAAACCCATAAGTATACTGTTGACAGGCCAGTAGAGATCCAGACATACAGACAGAGATAGATCCATAAATAATCTAGATTTCTCACTGGCTTTTCTGGAAAGTGTGTGTCGTGAAGAAGAATGTGGTTGCTCTGGAGGTAGAATGAATCGTCAGCCTCAAGGAAACCTATTAGGTCTTATTCAACAAAAGGTTTATCCATAGATACAGAATGGGAAATGTCCTTTGGGAAATATCCATTGCCATTCACGTAAAAAAGACACTAAGGCAAGAGATGGACAGGAGATGAGACTCAAGTAGAAGAAGAACATGGTAGGGTCAGTCCAAAAAGTCCATCAAACCCAGTATCCTGTCTCCAACCCTGTACCATCTCCCAGCATACACAAAGGAAGCCCTGTACCACTTCCCAGTTTACAAAGAGAAAACCTCTGTACCACCACCCAATGAACACAGAGGAAACCCAATCCAGTCATAAGGAATTACAGTGCTGTGTAAAAGTCTTCTTGTTGTGCTGTCTAAAAAATACAATTCAAAACATATTAAAGGAGGAGTTTGTTTCTGTGATCTATACAATATACACTATTCTTTCAACAAGAAAGTACAATTACAGAAATATTCAAAAGTAATTCAGAAGAGGAAACCAAAAGGTCTGATGCCTAAGTTTTCATAGAAACAAGAAAACAAAAAAAAAACGCCCACATGAAAACCAACAGGGAAACATAGAAGTTGAAGAAGACTAGGTATCAAGATAGATAAAGCAAACACAGTTTATTCTTCCAAGGTAAACAGGGAGGGGCATAATCAAAAGGGATGTCCTCATTTTGATTTGGACGACCTCGTAAAACGTCCTGATCCAGGGGCGGGGAAACCCGTATTTTTGAAACAAGATGGACATCCATCTTTAGTTTCGATAATACGGTCAAGGACGTCCAAATCCTTAAATCTGGTCGTCGCTAGATTTGGTCGTCCCTAGACTTGGTCGTTTCTGATTTTCAGCGATAATCGAAACCAAGGACGTCCATCTCAGAAACGACCAAATGCAAGCCATTTGGTCGTGGGAGGAGCCAGCATTTGTAGTGCATTGGGCCTCCTGACATGCCAGGACACCAACCGGGCACCCTAGGGGGCACTGCAGTGGACTTCATAAATTGCTCCCAGGTACATACTGTAGCTCCCTTACCTTGTATGCTAAGCCCACCAACCCCCCCCCCAAACCCACTACCCACAACTGTACACCAATACTGTAGCCCTTATGGGTAAAGGGGGGCACCTAGATGTGGATACAGTGGGTTTGTGGTGGGTTTTGGAGGGCTCGCTGTTTCCTCCACAAACGTAACAGGTAGGGGGGGGAAGGGGCTGGGTTTGCCTGCCTGAAGTGCACTGCACCAACTAAAACTTCTCCAGGGACCTGCATACTGCTGTGATGGACCTGAGTATGACATCTGAGGCTGGCATAGAGGCTGGCAATCAATATTTTTAAAGATGTTTTTGAGGGTGGGAGGAGGTTAGTGACCACTGGGGGAGTAAGGGGAGGTCATCCCCAATTCTCTCCAGTGGTCATCTGGTCAATTTGGGTCACCTTTTTGTGCCTTGGTCATAAGAAAAACACAACCAAGTAAAGTTGTCCAAGTGTTCATCAGGGACGTCCTTGTTTCTTTCGATTATGGGTCGAGGACGTCTTAGTGTTAGGCACGCCCATCCTGCCTTCACTATGCCTCCGACACGCCCCCTTGAACTTTGGCCGTCCCTGCGATGGAAAGCAGTTGGGGACATCCAAAGTCGGCTTTCGATTATACCGATTTGGACGACCCTGTGAGAAGGACTTCCATCTTCTGATTTGTGTCGAAAGATGGGCATCCTTCTCTTTCGAAAATAAGTCCAAAGGTGTCCTCAACACAGGCCCTATTGCTTTCCTGTGATGTCTGGGGAACAAGTCTACAAAAATGCTGGCTCCTTCTACAACCCAATGGCTTTGCACTTGGACATTTTTTTTTCAAAAATGGGCCAAAAAACAAAACGTCCAAATCATAAAACCTTGTTCAAAACAAGGTTTGAAAAAACAGATAGATGTTTTTTTTTTTTTAATGACCTTCTTTCCTATTCAGATATAGGACGTTTTTTGCAAAACGTCCAATGTCGGACTTAAATGTCATATCGAAAATGCCCCTCCACATGTGCTTAAATGTTTAAGGCTCTTGGGTACTATATACTAATTGTAATAAACAAGTTAATATGCTGTCTTGAAACAAGCTGAAAATCAAAATATTTTAAAATGCTAATGAAGATGTTAAAACGGAATGCAATTTTTTAAAAATTTGTCAATATACACTGATGACACTGTGTTGGCTATATCAGCTGTTAGCAGTGCATAGTGTTCCATATTCGCGTGCCTCTATCAGAGCTAAAAGTTAAAATAAACAGGTATCCCGACTGAACATTCATTACACAATATGCGTAATTCGTATTCACAGTGGTACAGTTTGTGAAATAATAGTCACTGTACTTGTGAGTGAAAACATCAAGTATGGTAGCTTTCTGTTGGTGTGCCTCAGGGTTCTGTCCTTGGACCCCTCCTTTTCTCCATCTATACCTCTTCCCTTGGTACCCTGATTTCATCCCATGGCTTTCAATACCATCTTTACGCTGATGACTCTCAGATCTACATCTCCACCCCTGAAATCTCAACCTCGATCCAGGACAAAATCTCAGCCTGCTTGTCCGACATTGCTGCTTGGATGTCTCAATGCCATCTAAAGCGCAACATGACCAAAACTGAACTTCTCATTTTCCCCCCTAAACCCACCTCCCCTCTTCCCCCTTTCTCTATCTCTGTTAATGGCTCTCACATCCTCCCTGTCTCCTCGGCTCGTAACCTTGGAGTCATCTTTGATTCCTCTCTCTCCTTCTCTGCGCATATTCAACAGATCGCCAAAACCTGTCGTTTCTTTATCTACAATATTAGCAAAATTCACCCCTTCCTTTCTGAACACGCTGCTAGAACCCTTATCCACACCCTTGTCACCTCTCGCTTGGACTATTGCAATTTACTTCTCACTGGTCTTCCGATCAGCCATCTCTCTCCTCTCCAATCTGTCCAAAATTCTGCGGCACGACTTATTTTCCACCAGAATCGTTATACCCACACTAGCCCACTCCTCAAGTCACTTCACTGGCTACCCGTCCGCTTCCGCCTTCAGTTTAAACTTCTCGTACTGACCTTTAAATGCATCCACTCTGCAGCCCCCCATTACCTCTCCACTCTCATCTCTCCCTACGTTCCCCCCCATGAACTCCGCTCACTGGACAAATCTCTCTTGTCGTCCCTCTTCTCCTCCACTGCTAACTCCAGGCTTCGCTCCTTTTCTCTTGTGGCACCTTATGCCTGGAATAGACTTCCTGGACCTATACGTCTAGATCCATCTCTGCTTGTTTTCAAATCTATGCTGAAAACCCACCTTATCACTGCTGCTTTTTAGCTCCCATTACTTCCCTCACCCGTAACTGTCTGTATTATTTAGATTGTAAGCTCTTTTGAGCAGGGACTGTCTCTTTGTATCAGGTGTTCAGCGCTGCGTGTGTCTGGTAGCGCTATACAAATGCTAATAATAATAATAATAATAATGGTAGTTGGGACTGGCTTAGAAACATAATTACACCACACAGGTTACCTCCCGTTTCATGCGTCTTAAAAATACAAAGAAAAAAGAGTCAGAGGAGGCGTCAGAATGCATAATGACAAGATACAAGGTAATAAAATGGATGCGGATTAGCATACACATAAAAACAATGTTCAGATGAAAATTCTAAAGACGCTGCCTCCTCTGACGTCAGTGGTTTCACATCCTTAAATCTACAGACCATTGGATACTGTTTTTATTTGGAAGACACATCGGCAGCTTGAACTTTGGAGCTTTTATCAGTATCAATTTCAGTAAGTAGGGTTTTAAGTCCTCATAGTAACATAGTAAATGACGGCAGATAAAGACCTTATGGTCCATCCAGTCTGCCCAACAAGATAAACTCATTTACATGGTATGTGATACTTTATACCCGAGTTTGATTTGTCCTTGCCATTCTAAAGGCACAGACCATAGAAGTCTTCCCAGCACTGTTCTTGTAGTAAAAGTTCTGAAGATTCTGGAATCCTAAAGAGTTACAAGATTACGGAATCCCAATTAGTAGCAACATTCCATGTAGAACCCCAAAGAGTAACCTAGTAACACAGTAAATGACGGCAGATAAAGAGCTGTATGGTCCTTCCAGTCTGACTAACAAGATAAACTCATTTTACATAGTTTGTGATACTTTATACCTGAGTTTGATTTGTCCCTGCCTTTCTCAGGGCACAGACTGTAGAAGTCTGCCCAACACTATTCTTGTACTAAATTGTACTAAAAGTTCTGAAGCTAACATTGAAGCCCCTTAAAATTTACACTCAAGCCCATACATATCTATTCAGTCACGAAAAGGGCATAGACCGTAGAAGTCTGCCCAGCACGGGTTTTGTTTCCTAATTACCGGCATCACCACCCAATCTCCGCTAAGATTCCATGGATCCATTCCTTCTAAACAGGATTCCTTTGTGTTTCTCCCATGCATGTGTGAATTCCATTACCGTTTTCATCTCCACCACCTCCCGCGGCAGGACGTTGCACATATCCACCACCCTCTCTGTGAAAAAATACTTCCTGACATTACTCCTGAGTCTGCCCCCCTTTAACCTCATTTCATGTCCTCTAGTTCTACTACCTTCCCAACTACGGAAAAGGCTTGTTTGCGGATTAATACCTTTCAAATATTCAAAAGTCTGTATCATGTCACCCCTGTGTCTCCTTTCCTCCAAGGTATACATGTTAAAGTCGGCAAGTCTCTCCTCGTACGGTTTGCAATGCAAATCCCATACCATTTTTGTAACTTTTCTTTGCACCGCTTCCAGTCTTTTTACATCTTTAGCCAGATACGGCCTCCAAAACTGAACACAATACTCCAAGTGGGGCCTCACCAACGACTTGTAGAAGGGCATCAACACCTCCTTTCTTCCGCTGGTTATACCCCTCTCTATGCAGCCTAGCATCCTTCTGGCCACGGCCATCGCCTTGTCACGTTGTTTTTTCACCTTCATATCCTCTGACACCAGAACCCCAAGGTCTCTCTCCTGAGTCGAGCTTACTAATCCCTCCCTTTCTATTCGGTATCTCTCTTTTGGGTTCTGCACCTCACTCTGAACTTCTTGCCATTAAATTTTAACTGCCAGACCCTTGACCATTCTTCTAACTTTTGGAGATCCCTTCTCATTGTTTCTACTCCTTCCAGGGTATCCACTCTATTGGCTATTTTCGTGTCATCCGCAAAAAGGCAAACCTTTCCTTCTAACCCTTCAGCAATATCTTCCACAAATATATTAAACAGAATAGGCCTCAGCACCTAGGTCCCCTTTTTTATGTCTCTTTTGATTGTGTGTAGTGTGTAGAAAGAGTGTTAGAACATAAGAACACAAGAATAGCCATACTGGATCAGACGAATGGTCCATCCGGCCCAGTAACCTGCTTCCAACAGTGGCCAATCCAAATCACAAGTACCTGAAAGAAACCCAAAGCGTAACAAGATTCTAGAATCCCAAAGTGCAGCAAGATTCCAGAATCACAAAGTGTAGCAAGGTTCCAGAATCCCAAAGCACAGCAAGATTCTGGAATCCCAAAGTGCATCAAGATTCCAGAATCCCAAAGCATAGCATGATTATAGAATCCCAAAGAGTAGCAAGATTCCATATTACTTAATATCAGAGATAAGCAGCAGCTTTCCTCAGGTCTACCTTTTTAATGGTTTATGGACTTTTCTGGGTCATTCTTCTGATGCTTTCAATAAAGTGTTCTTGAACATCCACTCCCAGTTTGGAAGTTGTTTTCAGGCTTATTTTCGAAAGTGATCGCCGGTGATCTTCTGATATAAATCGGGAGATGGCCGGCGATCTCTCAAAAGCGGCGAAATCCGTATAATCGAAAGCAGCTTTTTTGACACCATCGCTGCTTTCCCGTCGCCGCGCCGGCGAAAGTTCAAGGGGACGTGTTGGCGGCGTAGCGAAGGCGGGACATAGGCGGGCATGGGCGTGGCTATCAGATGGCCGGCTTTCGCGGATAATGGAAAAAAAAGCGGCATTAAGCAGTATTTCGCTGGGTTGACTTGGTCCTTTTAATTTCACAACCAAGTCTCAAAAAGGTGCCCCAACTCACCAGATGACCACCGGAGGGAATGGGGGATGACCTCCTCGTACTCCCCCAGTGGTCACCAACCCCCTCCCACACTAAACAAATAAAAATAAAACCTTTTTTTGCCAGCCTGTATGCCAGCCTCAAATGTCATACCCAGCTCCCTGACAGCAGTATGCAAGTCCCTGGAGCAGTTTTTAATGGATGCAGTGCACTTCAGGCAGGCAGGCCCAGGCCCATCCCCCCTACCTGTTACACTTGTGGTGCTAAGTGTTGAGCCCTCCAAACCCCCCCAAAACCCATTGTACCCACATGTAGGTGCCCCCCTTCACCCATAAGGGCTATGGTAGTGTTGTAGAGTTGTGGGGAGTGGGTTTTGAGGGGGATTTGGGGGGCTCAGCACCCAAGGTAAGGGAGCTATGCACCTGGGAGGTGTTTGTATATTTTTTGTAAATTTTTAGAAGTGCCCCCTAGGGTGCCCAGTTGCTGTCCTGGCATGTCAAAGGGACCAGTGCACTACAAATGCTGGCTCCTCCCACGACCAAATGCCTTGGATTTCGCCGGGTTTGAGATCGCCGGCATTTTTTCCCATTATTGCTGAAAAACAAAACCGGCGATCTCAAACCCGGCGAACTCTGGCATTTGGCCGGGCTAAACCGTATTATTGAAAAAAAAGATGGCCGGCCATTTTTTTCGGTAATACGGTTCCGGCCAGCTGTTGCGCCGCCACCAAAATAGATCGCCGGCGATCTATTTCGCCGGTGACGTTCGATTATGCCCCTCTTTGTCATCCTCTACTTTTGTGTTGCTACCTTAGTCCCATAGAAGCTGCAGTCCTGTTGCTGTTTATGGATCTTTCCTCCAGAAACGTATCCAAACCTTTTTTAAACACAGGTACATTAAGTGGGTTTACCGCATCCTCTAGCAATGAGTTCCAGAGTTTCACTATGTGTTGACTATGCATAGTTAAATGTATTACTATGTAACTTCATGGCATGACCCCTATTCTTTGTACCTATTGAGGGTATTTCTTTTAATGTAAATTTGATCATGTTATGATCGCTATTGCCAAGTGGATTCAACACCATTGCCTCTTGTACCAAGTCCTGAATTCTACTAAGGATCAGATCTGAAATAGCTCCCCCTCTTGTTGGATCCTGAATCAGCTGCTCTGTGAAGCATTACTTGTATATAATATATAAACAGCTTTGATTGTAACCACAGAAAGGCGATATATCAGATCCCATCCCCTTTCCCTTATTTCATCTAGGAACTTTACCTCCCTAGCATTTGCTGGCGTGACATTTGTCCAGTCAATACTGGGGTAATTGAACTGTGTAGGGTTTTGATTTTCATAACTGAAATCACCTATTGGAATTGTATTCCCTAATTTCTGCTAACATTTTCTCTTCTTTCTGTTCATTTTGGACAGGTGACAGTAGTATACACCCTCCACTATTCTCTTTTCCTTCATACATTGAATTCCTCTCCTTAAGTATTTCACACTGCAGTCTTTTCCTGCTGAATAGCATCACCCCTCCCTTTTTAATAAGATTTACCCTATCATTGCGATATCATTTGTACCTTGGTATCACAGTGTCTCATTGGTTATCCTCCTTCCACCTGGTCTCTGAGATGCCTATTGCAACCTACAAATTCCTCTTCATTTGGTGGTTTAAACTCTCTCATCTTATTTTTAGGTTTCTAACATTTGTATCCAGACTTTTCAGTTTATGGGGTCAACATTCAGCGTGGTTTATGTGGACACCAGAAGCTTCTGCCCTCTTAAATCAAGCTGAGTGGGCCAGCTGCTGATATGCAGCAGCATTTAACTGAGCAGTGGGAATGAATATCAGCTCTGACATAGAAAAAGATGGCAGATAAAGGCCATATGGCTCATCTAGTCTGCCCATCCACGTCCACTTCTATCTCTTCCTATATAAGTACTTAACTATTACCATTTTGGGACAGACCAAAGGTCCATCAAGCCAAGCAATCTTTTTCCAGCAGTAGCCATTCCAGGTCACAATTAACTGGCACGATCACAAAACAGTACAATACATTTTATGCAGCTTATCCCTGAAATAAGCAGTGGATTTTCCCCAAGTCCATTTTAATAATGGTCTATGGACTTTTCCTTTAGGAAGATATCCAAACCTCTTTTAAACCCTGCTAAGCTAACTGTTTTTACCACATTCTCTGGCAGTGAATTCCAAAGTTTAATTATATGTTAAGTGAAGAAATATTTTCTCCGATTTGTTTTAAATTTACTACCTTGTAGCTTCATTGCCTAGTATTTTTGGAAAGAGTAAACAAGTGATTCACGTCTACCCATTCCAATCCACTCATTATTTTATAGACCTCTATCATATTTCCTCTCAGCCATCTTTTCTCCAAGCTGAAGAACCCTAGCTGCTTTAGCTTTTCCTCATAGGGAAGTCATCCCTTTCCCTTTATCATTTTCGTTGCCCTTCTTTGTACCTTTTCTAATTCCACTATATCTTTTTTGAGATGTGGTGACAAGAATTGCACACAGTATTCAAGGTATGGTGTGGTTGCACCATGGAGTGATACAAAGGCATCATAACATCCTCATTTCTGTTTCCCATTCCTTTCCTAATAATACCTAACATTCTATTTGCTTTCTTAGTTGTTGCTACACACTGAGCAGAGGGTTTCAACATGTCATCAACAATGACACCTAGATCCTTTTCCTGATTGCTGACTCCTAATGGGGAACCTTGCATCACGTAGCTAGTTTGGGTTCCTCTTTCCCACATGCATCACTTTGCACTTGCTCACATTAAATGTCATCTGCTATTTAGACACCCAGTCTCCCAGTCTCGTAAGGTCCTCTTGTAATTTTTCACAATCCTCTGTGATTTAACAACTTTGAATAACTTTGTGTCATCAACAAATTTAATTATCTCACTAATTACTCCCATCTCTAGATCATTTATAAATGTTAAAAAGCAGCGGTCCCAGCACAGACCCCTGGGGAACCTCACTATCTACCCTTCTCCATTGAGTATTTTTGGAAAGAGTAAACAAGCGATTCTCGTCTACCTGTTCCACTCCACTCAGTATTTTATATACCGCTATCATTTTTTTCTGCAGCAGATGGCCCCTATCTGCGGGCAGTCCAGGACTCATTCAGTGGTAGCTACACCCCTGAATGAGTTTTTAAAAAAATGTTTCTTGAGCTACTTTAAGAGAAGAATTTTCCTACAAATCCTGCTATATGTTTTTTTATTTTTTTTTTTTGTTACATTTGTATCCCACATTTTCCCACCTATTTGCAGGCTCAATGTGGCTTACATAGTACCGTTACGGCTTTGCCAGTTCTGGTATGAACAAATACAAGGTGATATTGTGGTAGAATAAGGTTCATGTATGGTAAATACAATGGGGGAACTTAGAGAAGTGCTATAGAAATGATTATTAGTAGTAGTAGTAGAAGGAAGAGGAACTGTTTTGTTATATTTGTACCCCGCGCTTTCCCACTCATGGCAGGCTCAATGCGGCTTGAAAGTTAGAAATGTCCATTTTGTCTTTTGTTTCGTTATGTCGCAGGTGTCCAGGTTTTTATGTTGGCTCAGTAGGGTACGCCTTTCTGAGCAGGTTTGTTTTTAGTAGTTTTTGGAAATTTAGGTGGTCGAGCGTAGTTTTTACTGCTTTTGGCAGTGTGTTCCATAGTTGTGTACTTAGATATGAAAAGCTGGATAAGTTGATTTGTATTTGAGTCCTTTTGTGCTTGGATAGTGGAGATTTAGGTATGATCGTGCTGATCTTGTAGTGTTTCTGGTTGGCAGGTCTATGAGGTCTATCATGTATGCTGGGGCTTCGCCGTAAATCATTTTATGGACTGTTGTACAGATTTTGAAAGCAATACGTTCTTTGATTGTGAGCCAATTCTTGATTGGGAGCGCTTGAACTATGTTATGAGAGCCTATTCCTTGAGGAAGCTTTTTGCGAAACCTGGCCACGTCGGTGGAGGTTCTCCTGCAGTCAAAGGCTGCCGCTATTTAAAGATAAGTATGTGCTACAATGCACGGTTTTTATATTGCTAAAATGCTGTTATAGTATGCAGCTATAAGATATTGAAAGATATTGAAAGATTAGAAAGAAAATCAATAATAAAATATTCTTACATAAAAATACAAAAACAGGGTGATCGTATGAAGATTTGCACCACATCCATTTCTTTGAAAAAGAAAGAACAAAATTGTTCATATGGTATGTGCTGCAGTTAGATCTGATGATCTCCATGAATTCAAATAAAGCATTTATCTCATTGCATTCATGAGAAAATTTTGATTAAGTTCTGATATTTGGGACATTAAGAAGAAGTATATAGTATTGATAGTCCCCACACTTGCTTTTTCTGGCGGGCTTCAATTTGATCATAGGAATATATGGGCACCTCTATTAGCGAATGCTTATTTTTAGTGTGAGTTAAAAAGACTAGCATGCCTTTGTAAAAGGGGCTGTACATGTGGGCAGGGCATAGGAATGTGCACAGTTTATAGACTACTATAAATTAGACGCATCACATGGCTTGAGAGATTGTGCCAATGCCGACATACGCTAGCATTGCATAATGGAATCTTGATGCCAGGATGCGGCTATAGAACTGCAAGTGAGTGCACAGCACTGGGCACCTGAACTGAGACGCCAATTCACAGAAGTTCCCCCGTATGTGTTAACTCGCATTAACTTGGGTGGATATGCTCAAATCGACCCTACTACATTTAAAATCAATCTGTACTCAAAAGGATGCCGGCAAACTTAGCAGCCTGTTACTAAAGGTTTTCTCCATTAAGGGGCAATTTTACAAACCCTTTTTGCTGCTAAAATGTCATCTGACACACATAAGAGGCCTCTTATAAAACGTGATCATGCTGAAAGTATACACAGTGCAGGCCGGCCCTTTAACAGTAGCTATGCTGATGGGCAGAGTAGAGATAGACACGTGAACTTTCGGTATTCAGTGTGGCTAGCTTTTTAAATGTCAGCTGTGGCCCTCCTCTCTTCAATTTCTGGTTCATTGCCTCTAGTATTTATCCAGTTAGTATCCCACATAGGACTCCTACTCCCTGACTGTCAGCTGGACAGCGCTGAAGTGCCTGAGAGAAATGGGACAGCGCCCCCTGTCTGAATAGAGATCCAGTCAGCATTCCAGAAAAGCAACTGGAAAATGTCTGGCTTACTTATCGTACTTGGGATTTTGCCAATATTCAACTAGAACGTCCTGGCCAGCACTCACCTAACAGCTGCCTCACTAGCAGAGTTCTCGTTACATCATATCGGTTCTACTGCAGATGTCTTCAGAAGAGAGGAAGGACTTGACAGTCGTTGGAAATGCACTGCACACTGCCCTCTTGAGCTATTCTTACAGCTTAGGATGCTCAGAAACTTCCAGGGAAGTCATAGATACACTTACCATTGTGACAGATTTGCATTCCTTATTAATTGCCTAATGAAAGTTTGGGGAAGTGAAGCTTAAAGAGTTTACTGGTAATGACTGCATGTCTTTATAACAGTGCAACTCCGCTGCTTGTTATTAATAAAACTTAGCAAGAACAGTAATAGTGCCACTGAGAGGGTGGAAATGCACTTTGTCTGATGTGAAACTACAGAGATATAATCTGTGTTGCATATATTCTGTTCAGATACAGGAGTGTGATGGGACAGTAGATACTTCAGTGACTCTTGACATAGTGTGAAATGAAGGGCTATGAGAGGGAAGCACTGCAGAGACACCTCCAACACCAGACCTTGTATTATCAGATAAGCTAAAGTACGCACTTAAAGGGAGTTCTATCTCTAGGTGCCCAGGTTTACGTGTTTCTTTTGTGCAGAACTGTCTAGAAATCAGCTCTTACCTGAGAAAGTATCAGTAGGGCGTAATCGCAAGAGGCTGTTACAGAATGGGGCAGGACATGAGCAGAGCTCCCATGTACATCTGTAAGTGATGCGGATCTCTACCAAATTTCCACGCTTGCACTTATGCCAGGTCTACGGCTGGTTTAACTTCAGGCACATAGATGTTAGGTGTGCCGATACCTGGCTACGCTAGCATAGTATAATGGAACCTGGGTGCCTCTACCATGCGTCCAGAGGGCGTCTACTTGTACAATTCACAGACATGTCTAGGGGCTCAGTGGGAGAGACAGAGCCCAGGAATGGTTTAAATGTACACACCTGATATATATACACACACACACTTCATGACTCTGGTTGGGCCCCTCCCCACACGCCTACATGTCATAGCACATGCTTGTGTACAGTATAAGAGGCATTTTACATGTGTGTAAAGATGTATATGTATTTGAAAAGTCTTTCAAAAGTGGCCTACATTTACATGGTCCTTTCCTCCGTGATGGCATGTGACTCTGGAGGATAGCTGAGGTGTGTGGGCGGGTCTGGGGAGTGAGTAATGACAGATGGTGTTTGTGAGCTCTGTGTGCATCGGTGGTATGGTATGTTTATGTCTGTGGGGGGAGGTTGTTGAGGGGATGTATAGATGTGTGTGTTGGGGGTGTGTAGGTTAGATTAGGTTATTTATTCTTGATATACCCCTATTACTGCAGCACAGACCAAAGCAGTTCACAAATCAATTAAAAAAGTAAGAAAAAATTATAATATCTGTACCTGAAGACTTGAGGGTGGCCAATGTAATGCCAATTTTTTAAAAGGATTCCAGGGGTGATCCAGGAAATTGCAGACCGGTAAGTCTGACTTTAGTGTCGGGTAAAATAGTGGAAACTATTATAAAGAATAAAATTACAGAAAACATAGACAAACTGGTTTAATGGGACAGAGTCAGCATAAATTCAACCAAGGGAGGTTTTCCCTCACCCATTTCCTTCATTTCTTTGAAGGCGTAACTTAACATGTAGATAAAGGTGAGTTTGTTGATGTAGTGTATCTAGATTTTCAGAACGTTTTTGACAAAGTTCCTCATGAGAGACTCCTGAGAAAATTAAAAAGTCATGGGATAGGAGACAATGTCCGTCTGTAGATTAGTGTTGTGGATTCTGATTGAGGCAATTTCAAGTTGAGGTGTCATGGACTCGGCCGTGGTTTCGGTGGTAAAGTGGGATCGATAGATTAGTGCTATGCCTCTGCCTTTCTTTTCCTTTCTGGTCCAGTGTGTGATTTTGTATCCTGGAGGGCACAGGTCTAGTATTTATAGGGTCCTTTTGGTCGTGGATCCAGGTTTCAGTGATGAAGAGTAGGTCAAGGCCTTCTGCCATGATCCAGTCTGCTAGTATTGCTGTTTTGTTTACAGCAATCCAATCCAATCCAATCTGGCTTGGATTGTTTGGAATGGGTCTTCTGCGTTAGGTGATGTGTGGACTTTTATTAGTTGTCATTTCTTTGTTGAGGTGAGTTTGTTTGGACCCTTCTTTGCGTTTTGTGGTGGTTGTCCGCATGATGGTGTTCTTCCTTTGTTTAAGTTGTTGCCAGTTTGATGAGATGTGGTGTATCTGATCAATCTTTGATGATTGTATAGTATGCGTATACTGTTACTTTCTGCGAGAGGGGTGGTTAGTGTTAAGTGGATCAGTGTTAAGGAGTAGATTATTAGGAGTAGTTTGAAGGTATTCATTTTGGTTTCTATTCACTGTGGACTACTAATAAGACCATGTTCTGATGACTGGATGCTTGGTAGGACTTTTGTTCTTTGGTGTGAGGTCTGGTGTTCTGGTCTTGTATGTTATTTCAGCTTGCCTTTCAGCTGTTAAGATCAGTACTGGATCCGTTTTCAGTGATAAGTTAATGAGCAGAGGAGATGAGAGGGAGGAGAGTAGCTCTGAGACAGGGTCCTCTAATCTCTCTCTTAACAACTAATTGCTTCCCACCCTTCTTGTCCAAGGATCTTCAGGGCTCCTATTTCTGGCTCTGGCTGGAGGCAGAGGGGAATGGGGAACTTCAGAGCACTTTCAAGGAAATTAGCAGGGAGGTGTCACATATGCAACACTGAGAACTCAGGTTTGAAGATTCCAAATTCAGAGCTCCTTCAAGGTAATTAGCAGGGAGGTGTTATACATGCCACACAAGGAACTCAAGTTGGAAGATTCCTTCTCACTCTGATATCCTGCTTCAGAGTTTCTGATCAGTTCTGCAATAGTCACTTTAAGCTACTTTCATTTCTAATCTTTCTTATGCTTACTTAAAATGTTCATAGATTTGCCTATACAGAAACAGTTTCTCCTTCTGACAATTCTGGCTGTCTTTGATTACTAACAAGTCGGTCCAGAGGGGAGGGGTTGCTCTTGATCAGGGAGAGGTACTTGAAGGACAATAGGAAGGTACTTGACTTAATTGCTCATTGGAATGTGGTCAGCGAGGAATGCTATCACTTGAACACTGGTTTTAAATTTCTATAAAATCTTCTTTTTCGCAAACAGCTCTTCTGATGATATTTGTTGGTGCTAATTGGTTAAATGCGGCCAAATATCAGTGGATAACTCCGCACAAGAGATTAACTTTGCCGGTGGTGGGAGGCAGGGCTGGTGGTTGGGAGGTGGGGATAGTGCTGGGCAGACTTATACAGTCTGTGGCAGAGCCGGTGGTGGGAGGCGGGGCTGGTGGTTGGGAGGCGGGGATAGTGCTGGGCAGACTTATACGGTCCGTGCCCTGAAAAAGAAAGGTACAAATCAAGGTAAGGTATACACAAAAAAATGGAACATGTAAGTTTATCTTGTTGGGCGGACTGGATGGACCGTGCAGGTCTTTTTCTGCCATCATCTACTATGTTACTATCCAGCTCATAGTCGAAAGTGATCGCCGGCCATTTCCCGACACAAATCGGGAGATGGCTGGCGATCTCTGAAAAGTGGCGAAATCGGTATAATCGAAAGCTGCTTTTTTTGATAGCATCGCCGCTTTCCCGTCGCCTTGCCAGCGAAAGTTCAAAGGGGCATGTCGGCGGCGAAGCGAAGGCAGGACATTGGTGGGTATGGGCATGGCTACCAGATAGCCGGCTTTCGCCAATAATGGAAAAAAAACGGCGTTAAGCAGTATTTTGCCGGGTTTACTTGGTCCTTTTATTTTCACAACCAAGCCTCAAAAAGATGCCCAAACTGACCACATGACCACCGGAAGGAAGCTGAGATGACCTCTCCGTACTCCCCCAGTGGTCACTAACCCCCTCCCACCAAAAAAACCCCACTTTAAACACTTTTTTCCAGCCTGTATGCCAGCCTCAAATGTCGTACCCACCTCCATGACAGCAGAATGTGTTCTGTCCTCCGACAGCCTTTTCCTGCTCTTTTCCTGCTTGTGATGTGGCTCTGGGGTGAGTGTGACACCTTTTCTGTTATTTGCACTGCAGAATCACATCAGCAATGCATTGTGGTGGGTGTAGGTATTGGTAGTTGGTAGGCTCTACTCCCCTGGTGCTTTCCCCCTGCTTACTGGGTCAGAGTGTGCCCTGTTTTGTTTCCTGTTGTAGCCCATGTGGTAGTGGCCATTTTTGTAAGCCAGTTTTAGTTCCATTTCCTGCGTTACCCATGTTAGAGAACGTAGTTCTTACCTTGAATGGTGCTGAAAGAGGGCATTGTACACCATTGTGCCAGCTCTGACCTACTGTTCATCTTAGTACCAGGGGACTCTTTGCCAGTGGGGCACAACCTCTGATCTGCAGTTAACTGTGAGTAAACGTGGTTATTTCAAGAAAGGACTTTTTCAGAGAGATTAGTCTTCAGGTGTCAACTGGTGTGCCAAAGCTATACAGCAGCAATAAGTCCTAGAGGCTGTATGCAGGTCCCTGGAGCAGTTTTAGTGGGTGCAGTACATTTGTGGGTAGTGGGTTTCAGGGGGGGGGGGGGTTGGGGGGCTCAGCTCCTAAAGTAAGGGAGCTATGCACGTGCGAGCTTTTCTGAAGTCCACCGCAGTGACCCCTAGGGAGCCCGGTTGGTGTCCTGGCATGTCAGGGGGGCCAGGTGACTAAAAATGCTGGCTCCTCCCATGGCCAAATGCCTTGAATTTGGCCGGAGTTTGAGATGGCCGACATAACTTTCCATTATCGCTAAAAAACGAAGCCGGCCATCTCAAACTCCGGCCATATCCAAGGCATTTGGCTGGCTGGAACCGTATTATCGAAACAAAAGATGGCCAGCCATCTTTTTCGAAAATACGGGTCTGGCCAGCTGTTTGCGGCGCCTCCAAAATACATTGCCGGCCATGTATTTCACTGGCGCCGTTCAATTATTCACTTCCACGTTAACTCATTCCAAAAGTATGAAGACTAGGGGGCACTCGAGGAAGTTACATGGAAATACTTTTAAAACAAATAGGAGGAAATATTTTTTCACTCAACGAATAGTTAAGCTCTGGAACTCTTTGCCGGAGGAGGTGGTAACAGCAATTGGCATATCTGGGTTTAAAAAAGGTTTGGACAAGTTCATGGAGGAAAAGTGCATAGTCTGTTGTTGAGGCAGACATGGGAAGCAACTACTTGCCCTGGGATTTGTAGTATTGAGTGTTGCCACGATTTGGGTTTCTGCCAGGTATTTGTGACTTGGCTTGGCCAGTTTGGAAAACAGGATACTGGGCTAGATGGACCATTGGTCTGACCTAGTATGGCTACTCTTATGTTCTTATGTAACCTGCCAGGAGCCATTTTAAGCTGGTTAAATTGCTTTGAATATCAAGCCCTACACATTTTGTGTGTCCTTGCTGCAATACATCCCTTATACCTGCAGACACAGAGAGAGAGTGTCGGACACAGTATGTCACTGCAGGAACTTAGCCAGACCTGTCATTTTGGGTGGGCCTCGAGTTAACCTGGGTGGGCCCTTCTTACCCCCACCCCATTACATACATAAAGTTTGTTTTTAACCTCTCCCTCTTTCTTCCCATCCATCCCTTCTGCACCTACTCACATATTGTCATTGTTCTCTCTCTCTCTGCCTGCAGCCCAGCATCTGCTCCTCCCACTCCCCCCCACCCATCATCTGCCCTTCTCTCTCTAAACCCCCCCCCCCCACCCCAGTCTACCTCTAAGCTGTCACCAGCAGGAATTCCTGTAGGCAACCTGCACCAGCTCTACAGGCTTCCCTCTACCGCATCCCCGCCAGTGAAAAAACAGGAAGTGACATCATTGAGGGCAGAACGCATTAGAGGAAAGCCTGAAGGGCTGGTGCAGGTTGCCTACAGGACTTGCGACAGCTCAAACATAGACTGGGAGGGGGGGGGGGGAATTCAGAGAGAAATGGGCAGATACCATACCACCAGTAGAGAAGAGAGAGAGGAGTGAGGCACCACCAGTGAGGTGTTTTGGGAGCCACTAGATTGGGTGGGCATGATGCAAGAAAGGGTGGGCCTATGCCATTGTTATATCCCCTACATTTCCAGCACACTTGGGAATACAGTATCCTGCTCTGATGAAGTCTCCCATTGATAACAACATAGGAGTTCTCTGTAAATCCCTTCAATTAAGTTTATTTAGGTTTCAGGACCCTTCAGATATAAATCTGTCTTTAGAGGACTGTTAAAGGCTGTTTTCTTACCTTCAAGCATGTGTGGGCAGGGGAGAGGTCAAAGACCATACGTTTCCTGTGGACCTATCTATTTCCTTGCATTATGTCAGTTTTCACTCACCTAATGAAGAGAAATTTAGTCCTTGAAACGTATAACTCATATGCATTTTCAGTGTCAGTATCTGCATAAAATTAAGAACTGGCTATAAAAATCTATGTGTAGATTTAAATGCTTAGGCTAAATGGTTTACGTTAAATTTGCTATTTAATGCTGTCAGGTGGACATACAAGTTATATTTTCAGTGGCTGAATTTCACCACAGAGCATATATATATATATATATTTTTTTTTTTTTTTGCCCTCAAATCGCATCCCTTTTTTTAATATATAACTTTGGCTGGCTTGTGAATAAAATGGGTAAAATTATACATTCCCTTATCCCTTATTTGTCCTGTTTGTCTGTCCCAATTAAATTGTAAGCTCTGTGGAGCAGGGACTGTCTCTTCATGTCCAGTGTACAGCACTGTGTACATTTAGTAGCGCTATAGAAATGATAAGTAGTAAGTAAGTAGTTATACATTGACATCCAACAATTTTTTTTTAAATAGTGCTAATGTCACTGATTCCATAAGTACTGTTAAATATCAACTCAAAATCTTTATACAGTGAAAAATAAACTAGAAAATAAGCTCTTCGCTTAACAGAAACATTTTGTACATAAGCTGTTGGAAACTCATTCATTCACTTTTACAGAACTAAAGTCTTCTCTTCTTCGTTGAATCAAGGGACTCCTCCTTCCATTTGCTGATCCAGAAATTCAAATTTTGTAATTCCTAACTGAAATTTGGCATGAGAGGATGTCAACCTAAGATTAAGAGTCCATAACAAACAGGAAAAACACCTCTATGAAGGGTCCAATGAAAGCAAAAAAATAGAGAGTGGAACACAAGCTGCCATATAGGAAGTGTTGATCAAGTCACCTTTATTGCACCAGAGACCCAACACGGGGCCATGTATTGGCCGAAGACACCGCCTGCCTCAGGGGTTAAGAGTTACACTGCTGGTGAGGCAAGGAAAATTTTGGTCCCTAAAATGATATTATCCTTGCTTAATTACATGTAATAGGATCACTTGGATCCGAAAACGCTAACAAAAAGTCGCCTTGGCACCACAATCGCTGTTGCTACTATGTCAGTCCCAGCAGTATAACGTTTGACCCCTGAAGCAGGCAGTTTCTTCCACCGAAATACAGCCCTGTGTTGGGTCTCTGTTTGGTACAATAAAAGTGACTTAATCAACACTTCCTGCGTTGAAGCTCAAGCTAAGATTAAGAACAGAAAATATGATAAGACTGGTTCAGTATAAGCAAATGTACACGAAGGGAGTTTATATAGAGGCCTCTAGAGGGCACCTGATTGGAGCATGTTTTAAGGGAAAACAGATACTTACTTTCCTTTCTAAAATACAGGATAAACACACCAGAGAAGAGGAAGCAGTAAAACTAGAGGTCATCAATTGACGTTGCGGGGGGGGGGGGGGGGGGGGGGGGGGAGAGTATTAAGGAATAATGCCAGGAAGTACTTTTTCACGGAGAGAGTGGTAGATACCTGGAATGCCCTCCCGCAGGAGGTGGCGGAGATGAAAATGGTAACAAATTCAAAAATGTGTGGCATAAACACAAAGGAATCCTCTACGGAAAGAGAATGGAACCAAACAAATTTAGTGGTGCTTAGATGGTAACTCCAGTAATTGGGAAATAAGGCCACTGCTGGGTAGACTTCTATAGTCTGTGCCCTGAAAATGGCAAAGGACAGATCAAGATTAAGCATATATATGTTATAGTGAAACACATGCTATGTTTATCTCGTTAGGCAGACTAGATGACAAGCATTTGGACGACTTTACCTGGTCCTATTTTTCTTACAACCAAGCCACAAAAGGTGCCCGAACTGACCAGATGACCACTGGAGTGAATCGGGGATCATCTCCCCTTACTCCCCTAGTGGTCACTAACCCCCTCCCACCCTCAAAAATCTTTAATCTTTTGTGCCATGCTCTTTGCCAGCCTCAAATGTCATACTCAGGTCCATCACAGCAGTATGCAGGTCCCTGGAGCAGTTTTGGTGGGTGCAGTGCACTTCAGGCAGGTGGACCCAGGCCCATCCCCCCCTACCTGTTACACTTGTGGTGGTAAATGTGAGCCCTCCAAAACCCACCACAAACCCACTGTACCCACATCTAGGTGCCCGCTTCACCCGTAAGGGCTATGGTAGTGGTGTACAGTGGTGGGTAGTGGGTTTTGGGGGGCTCAGCACACAAGGTGAGGGAGCTATGTTCCTGGGAGCAATTTGTGAAGTCCACTGCAGTGCCCCTTAGGGTGCCCAGTTGGTGTCCTGGCATGTCAGGGGGACCAGTGAACTATGAATGTTGGCTCCTCCCACAACCAAAGGGCTTGCACTTGGTCGTTTCTGAGATGGGCGTCTTTAGTTTCCATTATCACTGAAAATCAGAAACGACCAAGTCTAGGGACGACCTAAATGTCAAGATTTGGGCGTCTCCGACCGTATTATCGAAACGAAAGATGGACTTCCATCTTGTTTCAATAATATGGGTTTCCCCGCCCCTCCACCGGGATGTTTTGCGAGGACATCCTCAGCAAAACATGGGCGTCCCTTTCAATTATGCCCCTCCACGGGGCTCATTTTTGAAAGAGAAAAACACCCAAAAACTGTCATAAAGCAGTATTTGGATGAATTTCTTCTCAAAATGGCCAAATCAGTATTTTTGAAGCCTATTTTGCAGACCTTTATCTATGCAGTTCATCTGCAGAGCATCCAAATCACAAGGGGGTGTGTCAGGAGTGGGGCAAGGGCGTTCCTAACATTTGGATGTTTTATAGCCATAATGGAACAAAACGTGTCTAGGGCTAAAACTTCAACGTTTTGATCTAGACTTGTTTTTAGAATGAAGGTATAAAAAGGTGCCCTAAATAACCACTGGAGGGAAGCAGGGATGACCCCACTTTCTCCCCCAGTGGTCACTGCCCTCTCCCACCCCCCAAAGATGTGAATAAAAATAGTACTTCAGCCTCTACTTCAGATGTTATGGCCATTTCTAGGTCCCTGGAGTAGTCTAGTGGTCAATGTAGTGGACTGTAGAGAAGGGGACCCAGGCCAATATCTCACTCTACCTGTCACACTTGTGGTGGAAAGTGTAAGGCCTCCAAACTGACCAAAAACCTACTATACCCACATATAGTTGACCCCCTTCACCCATAAGGGCTGTTACAGGAGTTTACAGTTGGGGGCGGTGGGTTTTGGCGGACTCAGCAGACAAGATAAGGGGGTAATGGTGAGATGTGTACCTGGGAGCCCCATTGCTCTCCTGAGATGTCTGTGTGGTCAGTCTTAAGATTGCTGGCTCCTCATACACTCCAATGGCTTGATTTTGTGTGTTTTGTATCTGGACTTTTTTTTTTCCAAAGGTGGACCAAAAAGATAAATGCAAAGAGGACAAAACTATCTAGCAAAAAAAAAAAAAGATAGATGATTTGCTGTTTCGAAAATGGTTATATTTCCTTTTTGGATCTGGGACGTTTAGCACAAAACATCTGAAGTCTGACTTAGCCGTCATATTGAAAATGCCCCTCTGCGTATGTGCCTATGTTCTAGAGATATGCTATTCCGTATATTACATGTGTAAGGGTGAATCCCATCCTTGTTCTACCCAGATACCAGGGCCAAAAACAGAGAAACAGCAACCCTTGCAGTCACACAAACAAGTCAAACACAGCAAGGGTGACAAACAAAAAGAGCAGCAGACGATGTCCAAAATAGTGCGGCTTTATTACAACATCCAAGACTCGCATGAGTCGTGTTTCACCCTAAGAAGGCCTTCCTCAGGAATCTAAAAACATATATATAAAATAAAATCAATAAACAATAACTATTAGATACCACCCATATGTATGGCCACCTGCAAATGATGTGTTATCAGAGATATGTGCACTATTACATACATGTGTATGCACCATTATTCTAAGCATTTACATAAATATTACCGAATGCTTTATAGAATCCCACCCACTCCCCACCCCCGGGGTGACCTTCTAGAGGGCAAAAGAATAGACAGAAGCAGGGGCGTAGCCAGACTGTCAATTTTGGGTGGGCCTGAGCCCAAAATGGATGGGCACAGAATTCAGCTCATCCTGCCCCCCCCCCCCCCCCCCCCCACTGTGCTCGCAACATTCTGCCTCTCTCCCTACCCTCAAACGCAAAATATGAAATACCTGAGCTGGTGGGGATCCGTAAACTGCACCAGCTGATGATTTCCTCCTCCTCGGGTAGCCGAAGCTCTTCCAAAGAGCAGCTAGCAGCACTTGACTTGAGCTGACGCTACTGACAGTAGTCCGTACATGCTTCCGCCTGGTGAAAACTGAGCATGTGCAGAGGGGCCAGTGTGTGGTGGCAGCTCCCGTTTGGAAAGTCATTGGCTGCCTGAGGAGGAGGAAATGTTTAGCTGGTGGGGTTTGGGGATTCCCACCAACCACAGCAAGAGAGCCACAATAGGCCCACCTGTAGCTATGCCACAGGACAGAAGATTCTTCTGTGAGGATTGAAGGATTCCGGAAAGGCTGTAAAGGAGAAACAGATCGCTAAGATAATAATGCTGTTAACTATGGGATGAGCCTAATGATTATTGCAGTGGTCTGAGATCCTGGGGAAATGGATTCAATTCCAACTGCAGCTCCTTGTGACTCTGGGCAAGTCACTTAACTCTTACTAGATTGTGAGCCCAATAAAAAGAATCTTTATATATAATAAATGTAAACCACTTTGGTTGTATCACAGGATCCATGATCCATGTCAAATCCATGATCCTTTACTTTTTACTTTGAATTAATTACACTTGCTTAGCAGAACTCATTGTTCGATCAGAGACAAGCACATTGCAATAGTCAATACAACTAGTCACCACAGCATGGGTCACTGCTTCTAGACCTGAGTGAGCAAATTTTGTGACTGCAGCAATTTGGGACTTACGGGTAGAAGCCTGAGACACACATAGACACTGTAAAGGTGACAAGGACCCCTTGAATCACTGCAATAACAGGAGGCAGAGTAGAACTCCTCAGACATCAGCTTCACATTTAGAAGGATTCAGCTGTATGAAACCATTTGGCAACAATATTCAGTGAACCCAGATTAAAGACAAGTGGTTTGGTAGAGGCAGCCAGCTGCAGATCACTGGCACATAGATATGCACTCATGATCAAATGAACAGGACCAAAGGGGGCAGAAAGACATTCAATAAAATAGGAGCCAGGATGGAGCCTTGGGGAACCCCATGTGAAAGACTGTGAAGTAGTTGAATTGCAGAGGTCTTGAAAATTACAACCCTTCAGATGAAAAATGAGCCAGTGTAGGACTGCTCAGGTGGGATATTAAAGGAGAGCGATTCACAAGATCAGACACTATGCTTAACACATGGAAGACAGCAGTCATCTTCCCAGAATCCAGCTGTAACCAAACCTTATTCATTAGAGCCACTGAGGCTGATTTGATGCTTTTTTATTATTATTTTCAATTATAAGTTTATACAAACATTTCAAGATATACTCTTGCTTAAGCATAGTGTGGTAAACATTACAATAATTTTACCATAATGAAGAATAATTATAATAAAGGTAACAAATTTAATTTCCAACAGTCAAGTCCACTATTTTGAAGCTATTTTTCTAATGTTTAATGTTTAGTTCATGCCTTCTCATTGGTTGATCAAGGCAAGTTAGATTCAGGTATTTCCCCATCCCTGGTGGGCTTACAATTTAAGTTTGTGGCTTAGGCAATGGAGGGTTAAGTGACTTGCCCAGGGTTAGTGGAATTTGAACCTTGGCTTCATTACTTCAGCCCATTTCTCTCACCAGTGGGCTGCTCCTCCATGGCATCAAAGCCTGACTGTCTCTGGTGTAGGGTGTGTGTCCAGTGCTGCGTATGTCTAGTAGTGCTATAGAAATGATTAGTAGTAGTTGTCCCAGAACTACTTTCTCCAAATACTAATATAACATAAATATAGTTTAGCAGGTAAAGAATCAGTGGGAGACCTAGAAGACTTCAGAGTGGATAAGATTATGCTGAGAGTGGAAAGGGAGAGAATATCACCGAGACAGTGGAAAATCAGAAGTCAACTACTCAGTGAGAAAGGATAAGGTAGTAGATTGGTCTGACTATGGGGAAAGCTTGGACCTGATGCCATCAACCTTGGTTGAGGAAAACTAGCAAAAATGTCTGGAGGGTGGCACAATGGCGGATTGAGCATACCTTGGTGTGTGGCTACTCCGATTGCCAGCTAGTGAAAGTGCATCTTTACTTTTGAATTCTTTTTCCTTGTATTCAATGCCTTATTTGAAGCACAAAGGCTCAGTCATCCCCAGCTCGCACCTCCTCCTGAGCTCAGCAAACTTTGGATTGCTACGCCCAGACAACCGACAAGTGGAGTCTGGACATAGAAGTCCAGCTGTAGGGGCAAATGAAGGAGCATCTGCACCTCTTGGATTCTACTCTTCTTTGTTTCCTCCATTCCTTGTTCCACTGCTGTGCCCAACTGAGCAAAGGGTCAACGATGAGCTTTCCTCCATTGCAGAAGTCGCTAATGAAGAGAGCCAAAGTGGTGGTGTCTGGCCCAATAAGCTGAACCAAGCCGACTGATTTGAAAGTGTTGCAAGATCTTGCTTCTCCAAAAGCGGCATCACTGGATAACCTGGAAGGCAGTTCAGCTACTGACTGCAACGATGCACAAAAGAACCCAAGAAACTTCTCTAATAGTGAGTAAAATGAATATGTTGACTGCAAAATTGGAATCTAACAGACAGGAATATCTTGTATCTTCAGAACTGACTGGTAAGGATATTACATTTTTGCAATCTTCAGTTGCTGCTATTATCAAAGACAATAGCAGGTTGTCTCAAAAGGTGGAACAAATTGAGAATTTCAATAGAAGGTTAAACCTTTGAGTACTGAATTTTCCTGCCAGTCAACATAGCATTGCGAAGTACATAAGTACATAAGTACATAAGTACATAAGTAGTGCCATACTGGGAAAGACCAAAGGTCCATCTAGCCCAGCATCCTGTCACCGACAGTGGCCAATCCAGGTCAAGGGCACCTGGCACGCTCCCCAAACGTAAAAACATTCCAGACAAGTTATACCTAAAAATGCGGAATTTTTCCAAGTCCATTTAATAGCGGTCTATGGACTTGTCCTTTAGGAATCTATCTAACCCCTTTTTAAACTCCGTCAAGCTAACCGCCCGTACCACGTTCTCCGGCAACGAATTCCAGAGTCTAATTACACGTTGGGTGAAGAAAAATTTTCTCCGATTCGTTTTAAATTTACCACACTGTAGCTTCAACTCATGCCCTCTAGTCCTAGTATTTTTGGATAGCGTGAACAGTCGCTTCACATCCACCCGATCCATTCCACTCATTATTTTATACACTTCTATCATATCTCCCCTCAGCCGTCTCTTCTCCAAGCTGAAAAGCCCTAGCCTTCTCAGCCTCTCTTCATAGGAAAGTCGTCCCATCCCCACTATCATTTTCGTCGCCCTTCGCTGTACCTTTTCCAATTCTACTATATCTTTTTTGAGATACGGAGACCAGTACTGAACACAATACTCCAGGTGCGGTCGCACCATGGAGCGATACAACGGCATTATAACATCTGCACACCTGGACTCCATACCCTTCCTAATAACACCCAACATTCTATTCGCTTTCCTAGCCGCAGCAGCACACTGAGCAGAAGGTTTCAGCGTATCATCGACGACGACACCCAGATCCCTTTCTTGATCCGTAACTCCTAACGCGGAACCTTGCAAGACGTAGCTATAATTCGGGTTCCTCTTACCCACATGCATCACTTTGCACTTGTCAACATTGAACTTCATCTGCCACTTGCACGCCCATTCTCCCAGTCTCGCAAGGTCCTCCTGTAATCGTTCACATTCCTCCTGCGACTTGACGACCCTGATAATTTTGTGTCATCGGCGAATTTAATTACCTCACTAGTTATTCCATCTCTAGGTCATTTATAATACATTAAAAAGCAACGGACCCAGCACAGACCCCTGCGGGACCCCACTAACTACCCTCCTCCACTGAGAATACTGGCCACGCAATCCTACTCTCTGCTTCCTATCTTTCAACCAGTTCTTAATCCATAATAATACCCTACCTCCGATTCCATGACTCTGCAATTTCTTCAGGAGTCTTTCGTGCGGCACTTTGTCAAACGCCTTCTGAAAATCCAGATATACAATATCAACCGGCTCCCCATTGTCCACATGTTTGCTTACCCCCTCAAAAAAATGCATTAGATTGGTGAGGCAAGACTTCCCTTCACTAAATCCGTGCTGACTTTGTCTCATCAGTCCATGTTTTTGTATATGCTCTGCAATTTTATTCTTAATAATAGCCTCCACCATCTTGCCCGGCACCGACGTCAGACTCACCGGTCTATAATTTCCCGGATCTTCTCTGGAACCCTTCTTAAAAATCGGAGTAACATTGGCTACCCTCCAGTCTTACAGTACTACACTCGATTTTAGGGACAGATTGCATATTTCTAACAGTAGCTCCGCAAGTTCAATTTTTAGTTCTATTAATACTCTGGGATGAATACCATCAGGTCCCGGTGATTTACTACTCTTCAGCTTGCTGAACTGACCCATTACATCCTCCAAGGTTACAGAGAATTTGTTTAGTTTCTCCGACTCCCCCGCTTCAAATATTCTTTCCGGCACCGGTGTCCCCCCCAAATCCTCCTCGGTGAAGACCGAAGCAAAGAATTCATTTAATTTCTCCGCTACGGCTTTGTCCTCCTTGATCGCCCCTTTAACACCATTTTCGTCCAGCGGCCCAACCAACTCTTTGGCCGGTTTCCTGCTTTTAATGTATCTAAAAAAATTTTTACTATGTATTTTTGCTTCCAACGCTAATTTCTTCTCAAAGTCCTTTTTTGCCCTCCTTATCTCCGCTTTGCATTTGGCTTGGCATTCCTTATGATCTATCCTGTTACTTTCAGTTGGTTCTCTTCTCCACTTTCTGAAGGATTGTTTTTTGGCTCTAATGATTTCCTTATCTTACTGTTTAGCCACGCCGGCTGACATTTAGTCTTTTTTCCCTTTTTTCTAATACGTGGAATATATTTGTCCTGAAACTCCAGGATGGTGTTTTTAAACAGCATCCACGCCTGATGCAAGTTTTTTACTCTGCGAGCTGCTCCTTTCAGTCTTTTTTTCACCATTTTTCTCATTTTGTCGTAATCACCTTTTCTATAGTTAAACGCTAGCGTACTTGATTTCCTAGTTTCACTTCCTTCAATGCCAATATCAAAACCGATCATATTATGATCACTGTTATCAAGCGGCCCTCGTATCGTTACCCCCTGCACTAGATCATGAGCACCACTAAGGACTAAGTCTAGTATTTTTCCTTCTCTTGTCGGCTCCTGAACTAGCTGTTCCATGAAGCTGTCCTTGATTTCATCAAGAAATCTTATGTCCCTTGCGTGTACAGATGTTACATTAACCCAGTCTATATGCGGGTAATTGAAATCCCCCATTATTATTGTGTTGCCCAGTTTGTTTGCGTCCCTGATTTCCTTTAACATTTCCGCATCCGTCTGTTCGTCCTGGCCAGGCGGACGGTAGTACACTCCTATCACTATCCTTTTCCCCTTTGCACATGGAATTTCAATCCACAGTGATTCCAAGGAGTGTTTTGTTTCCTGCAGAATTTTCAATCTATTTGATTCAAGGCTCTCGTTAATATACAATGCTACCCCTCCACCAATCCGATTCACCCTATCACTACGATATAATTTGTACCCCGGTATGACAGTGTCCCACTGGTTATCCTCCTTCCACCAGGTCTCAGAGATGCCTATTATATCTAATTTTTCATTTAGTGCAATATATTCCAACTCCCCCATCTTATTTCTTAGGCTCCTGGCATTCGCATATAGACATTTCAAACTATGTTTGTTGTTCCTAAGTACATCATGCTTAGTACTTGACAGTATTAATTGGCAATCTTTTGTCTGATTTTTATTGTTATTTAAAGATACTCGATCTACTACAATCTCTTTTGCAACCTCACTATCAGGATACTCTATCTTCCCTGCTGAGTAAGCTTGGGAAGCACTTATGTAAGGTGGTTGTATGACTACTTTTAGGGGTTCACTTTGCTTTTTACCCCTATTAGTTTTTTGTACCCCTGACGCAGCCTGAGGGCGAAACGTGGCCACATCGGGTAACCTTGTAATAAGCCACTTCTTCTGTTACCCTCTTGTTCTCCTTTTTGATGTGCTTTTTTTCTTTTGGTTTGCTGAATTTTCCTAGGTCACTTCGTATGTCCTTGGTGGAATTTTTTTAAAGAAATATTTGATTGAAGATCTAAAATATTCCTCTTCTATTATCCTCCAGTGAACAAAGTTTATCATTTGCCTTCTTTGGTTAAAAGTCCACCAGAACCAGTGGCCGGGAACTAGATTCCCCAACAGGATTTTGCTGTGATGTTTCTTAAGTGACTGATCAAGCTACATTTTTGGTGTCTTTTAAAACTGAACAGGACCTAAATGCAGTTATCAGATTGTTTTTTTTTCCACAATTCTCAGAATTTATTTTGTGGTCAAAAGGTCTGGGTATACCTTGATGTAACTAAAAGCACACAAGATAGAAGAAAATTATTCTTAGCTATGAGATCAGAAGTAAGTTCCTTGGGAGCATCTTATTTGATACATTATTTGGCTGTAAAATATGTATTTTTTGAACCTCAGCAGCTGAGGACCTTCTTAGATAAGAAGATCACCAGTGCTATAACATCTAATGGTAACATTAGGTAGTTAAGTGCAGGGAACTGCTCATTTGAAAGCCTTTCATATTGTACTACTACTACTTATTTCTATAGCGCTACTAGACGTACACAGCGCTATACATTGGACATGAAGAGAGAGTCCCTGCTCGACAGAGCTTACAATCTAATCCGAACAGACAAACAGGACAAATGAGGTAGTATGTTACTTCTCCTTGAATTCTTTGCTGCCCCCCCCCCCCCCCACACACACACACACAATTATGATAGTCTAAGGAAGTGTTAATATGTTGTTTCCTTTGGAAGTATTTATATATTTGATCATTTTCTCTGTGTTTCTTTCACAAGTATGTACTAGTAATAAGATTCAAATATTATAAATAAAATAATTATTTAAAAAGATGTCTGGAGAATGAAGCAGAAGAAAAAGAGTGTCAAGGAAAATTAGCGAATTAGAAAAGTCCATAAGCCATCATTAACATGGACTTTGGGAAAATCCACTGCTGATTTCTAGGATAAGCCGCATAAAATGTATTGTACTGTTTTGGGATCTTGCCAGGTACTTGTGACCTGGCTTGGCCACTATTGGAAACAGGTTGCTGGGCTTGATGGACCTTCAGTCTGTCCCAGTATGGCAACACTTATGTTTTTATGTTCTTATGAAAAGAATACTTCTGAGATAACAAAATTTGTTAGATGCATTCAGTTGAGTGACTTTGATGAAAAATGTAGCTCAACATTGTGCTGCTATTAAGTTGACTGGTATATAACCACCATCCTTTTCAGAACAACGCATCTTGCTGCCTAGGCAAACCAGTCTCTGACAACCTGAATGTCCTCCAGTGAGTTGGCTACCGCACAGTCATTCACAAGCAATAAGTTAATGACCCCTGATTTCACCACCTTAGAGTGGACCTAAAGATATCTCAAGGTGTTGAACCATTCCCCATCTGATCATGACTAAATAAAAACTCCCAGTTCTGGGTCCTACGAGCCATTCAGAAGCATCATGGAAAAGACACCGGAGAAAAGTATTGACACTAAAACACAGCCGTGCTTTGTGCAGTGTCAGACTGAGAAGTGTTGCATTGTAATAAAACCAGCACCTTGGCAAGCTCTCTTCATGGAAAGTTCTACATAAGTGCAGAAGAACATAAGTGTTTCCAAACTGGGACAGACCAAAGGTCCATCAAGCCCAGCATCCTGTTTCCAACAGTGGCCAATCCAGGTCACAAATACCTGGCAAGATCCCCCAAACAGTACAATACATTTTATGCTGCTTAAATAAGCAGTGGATTTTCCCCATCTTAATAAAGGCTTATGGACTTTTCTTTTAGGAAGTTGTCCAAGCTTTTTAAAACTCCGCTAAACTAACTGCTTTTACCACATCCTCTGGCAACGAATTCCAGAGTTTAATTGCATGTTGAGTGAAGAAATATTTTCTCCAATTTGTTTTAAATTTACTACTTTGTAGCTTCATCGCATGCCCCCTAGTCCTAGTATTTTTGGAACTATTAAAGAAGCGATTCACATCTACCCATTCCACTGCGCTCATTATTTTATAGACCTCTATCATATCTCCCCTCAGCCATCTTTGATGATAAAGTAGAGGTCCCATCGTTAGTTGGTACTGTAGGTTACCTCAGAGGCTATTAGATAAACAAGTGGTAGTGGCTATGGCCAAATTTGTATTTGTACCTTCTTAACTTTAACTTACAGCACAGAAACAATCACAGATCCTCCTCCAGTGAGCTGTTACCTTCCTGGGAAGATTATTATGTAATAAAAGACACAATAAGGAAAGCAGGCAAAAAAAAAAAAAAGTTCTGAAGGCAACAAGTTCCTTTCAAATAAAACCTGCCTTGAATAGGCAACTCCAGTAGTGAATAATTATGTAGAAAAGGAGGATAATGAAAAGAAAAAGGCAAATTGTCTTTAAAATCAGTGTAAAGTGGTCGCAGCAAGTATTATAACACTTCATGAAAGAAAAAAACTCTAGGTCTCCTTTGTATGGTTTCATTGCACATCAGACTCCAGCATGGCTCCCTCACTCACAGAACGTAACTGTAAAAAGTGCTCCTGACCTTCTTTCTTTCTCTCTCACTTTTCACTGCTCTGCAGCCCTCTCCTTCTCCTGCACCTGGTGTATATGTTGGGGCAAAGATTAAGTCCTGTCGGCATCCTTATCTCTCAACCAGTAGCAGGAGGGTTTCTGCAATCTTAGTCCTTTAGGGGCCCTTTTACAAAGGTGCATAAGGGTTTACACACCAGATTGGCATTATCGCTCAGCTACCACATGCCCCATGCAGTAATTCTGAATTTGGTGTGCGCTGAAAACATGCACACACCACGGGGTGCCTACCCGGCGGTAAACGATAGTTGACTTGCACTGCATGCTTATCACCGGGGTAGCATGTGAGACCTTACCGCTAGGTCAGTGGGTGGCAATAAGGTTTCAAGCCTAACATGGACGTGTGCTAGTTTCAATTTTAGCGCACTCTCCATTTTCCAGCCCCTTAAAACCGGCCATTTTTCCTAGATGCGTTAAAAAATGGCCAAGCGTGCACTCAAGCAGGCCACTTTTTACCGTGGCTTTGTAAAAGGGCCCCTTAGGGTGGTATATAACTGTTTGGGGTTTCTCTGCATAGGTGCCAGCTCAGTGGGTGCTTTTTTCCAGCCTTGCCCCTGCACCAGAGCTGAAAGCTTCAGGATACAAAGCTACAGGGGAAAGCAAGAAGGAAGGTTGTTGAATCCTAAGCTACTGCTGCTGCCTCCCCCTGAAGCCTATTGGCTGGCTAAGGAAAGTTTGACCAATGGGCTATCAGAAGGAGCATAGAGCAGCAGCAGAGTACTGTGGTCTACCAAAGAGAGGGGGAGAAGTTCTGAAAGAGGTACTTAGCAATGTAATGACGAATTGATAGAGGCAGGGGAAGGAAAGGAAGGGCTAACAGGCAGATGATCAAAAGCCCTGTGCTGTTCCAAACAGCGCTCTAAAATAGCACTGGAACAGCATGGGGCTTTACCGCAACGATGATCAGAGATAATGCATGCAGATTTAAGCAGCGCAATTATCTCTGATCATGGGATAGAAGTGCGGGCGAATTGTGCCTGAGCATGTGCTCAGCACAATCCTCCCGCACTTGTTTGACAGGTCTGGGCTGTCAAAAGCCCAAACCTGTCAAACACAGGGCTGGAGGTCCATGGGACCACTAGGCCCTGACTACCCCTGCCCCGAACAACGGGGGCTGGAGGTCCGGCAGACCTCTGGTCCCCCCGACGATCCCACCCCCCCCCCAGGTTCAGGGACGGCTGGAGATCCGGTGGGTCTCCAGCCCCCCCAAACCCCCAGAAAATGGTCCCTGGTGGTCTAGTGGCCGCCGGCCAAACCCCCTCCCACCCAGCGAGCGATGAGGGGGGGCTGGAGGTCCGGCGGACCTCCAGCCCACCCCAACTCCCCCCCCCCCCCAACGTCCGACCAATCCCTGGTGGTCCAGCGTAAAGGACAACCCCCTCCCGGCCCCCCTACCTTAGTTGGAGGAGGGATGCAACCTGCCTCCCTCCTCTTCCTTGGGTTGACGCCGCCGCAAAATGCGACACCCAGCCCCGCCCAGTGCATCCTGGGATGCGCTGGGCGGGGCTACAGACCATGTAAGGGAATCGCTCCCTTAGAGAGGGCCAGGGGACCTATCAGGAGTGTGGAGCAACAGACAGAGGAGATGGGGGGAGCGGAGGCTAGGAAAGCAAGGGTTTATTTATTTATTTGTTACATTTGTACCCCACATTTTCCCACCTATTTGCAGGCTCAGTGTGGCTTACATAATATTGTTATGGCGTTTGTTAATTCCGGTATGAACAAATACAATGTGATATTATGGTAGATTAAGGTTCATGTATTGTAAATACAGTGGGGGAACTTAGAGAAGGAAGAAGAAGAGTTGACGATGTCCATTTCGGTCTTTGGTTTCGTTGTGTCGCAGTTGTCCAGGTTTTGTTTATGTTGGTTCGGTGGGATATGCCTTTCTGAACTGGCTTGTTTTTAGTAGTTTTCGGAAATGTAGGTGGTCGAGCGTAGTTTTTACTGCTTTTGGTAGTGTGTTCCATAGTTGCGCACTTAGATATGAAAAGCTGGATGTGTAAGTTGATTTGTATTTGAGTCCTTTTGTGCTTGGATAGTGGTGATTTAGGTATGATTGTGCTGATCTTGTAGTGTTTCTGGTTGGCAGGTCTATGAGGTCTGTCATGTATCCTGGGGCTTTGGCGTATATAATTTTATTGACTATGGTACAGATTTTGAATGCAATACGTTCTTTGATTGGGAGCCAGTGCAGTTTTTATCGGAGGGGTTTGGCGCTTTCAAAATGCGTTTTTCCAAAAATAAGCCTGGCTGCTGTGTTTTGGGCGGTCTGAAGTTTCTTTATGATTTATTCTTTGCAGCCCGCATAAATTCCATTGCAATAGTCTGCGTGGCTTAGTGCCATTGATTGTATTAGGTTGCAAAATATTTCCCTCAGGAAGAATGGTCTCACGCATTTGAGTTTCCACATTGAGTAAAGCATTTTCTTTATTGTGGATTTCGCTTGGTTCTCTAGTGTGAGGTTCCGCTCAATTGTTACTCCGAGAATTTTCAGGCTGTCTGAGATTGGGAGGGTGCAACCTGGGGTGCTAATGTTTGTGGGTTTGTATGGGTTCTATTGGGATGAGATGATGAGGCAATGTGTTTTTTCCGTGTTGAGTTTTAGTTGGAATGCATTTGCCCATGAGTTCATGATGTGTAAGCTGAGCTTGATTTCATTGGTAATTTCTGCCAGATCGTGTTTGTATGGGATGTATATTGTAACGTCATCAGCGTAAATGAATGGGTTAAGGCCTTGGGTGGATAAGGCCTTGGCTAGTGGGGTCATCATAAGGTTGAAAAGGATCGGTGATAATGGTGATCCTTGAGGTACTCCGCAGTCTGGTTTCCAAGTTTGAGAGAGGACCCATGAGAGAGCTTCAGGCATAGGAGATAGCTGTAGGCAGGGGGAGGGGGGACTAGGAAAGGAAAGGTTGACAGAGGGCCAGAGGGTATCCTGAAGAAAGCCACAGCACGATGGCTGAAACGTCCAGGACCAGCGTTACGGGTGGGCAAACAGGGCACTTGCCTTGGGGGCCCCAAAAGAGGGAAAATCTGCAAACAAGCTTCCCTCCCTAGCATCTGCCCTGGGCCCATCATGTCTAGAACCGGCCCTGGAAACATCGGTTCCACATACTCAGATGTGGCAAGACCCGGACAACCGCAACAATCATCTTAGAAATGTTGGGGCATAAACCCGTGTTTCCAAATGCTTTGGAAGAGCTGTGTAAGTTTCAGGAGCACATAATGACCTCCTTTTTTGAAAAGTGTGGTTGCTATACTATCTGGTCCTGCCCTGGCAGTTTCCCTATTGACACCTGTGGTTTTCTTCTCCCTCCATTTGTTTTCTATTTGTTGTAGTTGAGTCTGAACTTCCTATGTGACATGGATGAAGCGAGCCTTGTTTCCCTGGGACATGCCAGCAATGTCCTCGATGGAGTATGTGCTGTCTAGAACTTTAAAACTATTTCAGCATCATCATTTTCATCAAATCAGTCCTGACATTTCCTTGTAACTTGACCTGTGAAATTTGCACCGTGCCATTTCGCAGTCTGTATCATGAATTTAGAGCTCGAAAGATCTACAGTTAGTTTGGCATAACTTCTGCAGAGTTCTTAGATCTTTAGATTTAGCTATGTTGAATTTCTGTGACATTTTTTTTCTTTCTATAATGCTGCTTTTGCAGGGGATTACCTAGTTTTTCACTAGTCTGCCGTCAGCAATCTGCATCTTTCATAGCACAAGTGATCTTTAGGTCATGAACATCATCAATGTCACTCTGTCTGACAAACATATCACAAAGGAAAGAAAGGACATAATAAACCTACACAACAAGAGGACAGACAACTTAAGAAAATCATCACAACTACGAACATAAAAGACCCCTAACAAACAATTCAGGTGGGATACATAAAGTAGTAAATAAAACAACAACAATAACTGACTGGATTACGGTAGACAATCTTGACCTAGTACTCATCAGCGAAACCTGGATCCACGATCACAAGGACCCCATAATCCTAGAACTCTGCCCCCCAGGCTATAAAATTACACACTGGACAAGGAAAGAAAAAAAGAGGAGGTGGAATAGCACTAATCTATAGATCCCACTTCACTGTAACTGCAACTGCTGAGTCTATAACACCAAAACTCAAAATTGCCTCAGTTAGAATCCACCATGCTACCCTGCTCGACCACCTAAACGTGGTCCTGTTTTATAGATCACCAGGAAATTGGCAAGAATGCCAGTCAAACTTTATGGATTTTATATCTAATACATGTATATCCAACTCCAACTTACTCATAATAGGTGACATAAACCTACACCTGGAAGACCCTAATGCAACCAATACACGTGATTGCAAAGACTTCCTACAACTATGGGACCTTAACTTGCCTAATATACAAGCTACACATGTCAAAGGACACACAATTGACCTCATTAAATACAAACTATCCTTAGACTCAAACCTTATACTAACAGATACAAAATGGACAGCCATACCATGATCAGACCACCATAAATTAAACGTAGCCCTACAATGGCGGAAAAAAGACACGCTACCCAAGCAAGAATGCACAACCTACACCACCAGAGGACAGATTGATCCTGTTACATTCCGGCAACAGATCTACAAAAATGAATGGTTAACACAGACAGCCTCCAAACACTATCTCCAAAATTGGGACGACAGATGCAGGAACATACTAGACGAAATTGCACCACTACAAACAAGAACCACGCGAAGACACAGCTCAATACCTTGGTTCAACGAAGAACTGAAAAAATTAAAAACACAAGTCAGGAGACTCGAACGCGCATGGCAAAAAATAAAAAATGAACATACACTCAAAGCTTGGAAGCAAATGCAAAGAAAATACAAATATACAATAAGACAAACCAAAAGAGCAAACTACAAAACCAAATAGGACCAGACTACAAAGACACACATAAACTCTACCAACTCGTGAATAAACTAATAGACACCACACCGGTCACCACTGCCAGCACAGACACCCCATCGGCAGACCAACTTGCCAAATACTTCAATGAGAAAATTATAAAACTTCGATCCACATTACCACTCAATATCACTGATCACGAAAAATTTATGGATTGCCTGGATCCTACTCCTGGTGAATACCCAGCAGACCGAACCTGGAATGACTTTGATCTGCTAACCAAAGAAACCATCACCCAAGCACTCAACAAATTCTCCAAAACCCACTCCAAACTGGATATTTGCCCCAGTAACCTAATAAGGTTCGCCCCCAAATGCTTCATAACAGACCTTACGTCACACCTGAATTACATGCTACAACACGGACTTTTCCCCAAGGACAAAGGAAATATATTACTTACTACCCAAAGACTTAAAGAAAAAATTAAATGACACAACCAACTATTGACCAGTAGCATCCATCCCCCTGATAGTAAAACTAATGGAAAGTATGGTAACCAAACAACTCACTAATTATCTAAACAAATTCACAATACTACATGAATCACAGTCAGGATTTCGATCCAACCATAGTACTGAAACAGTGCTAACCACTCTCATAACCAAATTTAAACAACTAATTGCAACTGGAAACAATGTGCTACTCCTACAATTTGATATGTCCAGCGCGTTCGACATGGTCAGCCACCAAATACTCCCGAACATCCTAGACTACTTCGGGATTGGAGGAAACGTACTAAGATGGTTTAAAGGCTTCTTAACAGCAAGATCTTATCAAGTGATCTCAAACTCAAAAACGTCAACACCATGGAAACCTGAATGTGGAGTATCACAAGGATCACTGCTCTCACCAACCCTTTTTAACTTAATGATGACACCATTAGCCAAATCGTTATCCAACCAAGGACTTAACCTGTACATCTATGCTGACGATGTCACGATATACATCCCGTTCAAACAAGACATAACAGAAATCACAAATGAAATCACACACAGCCTCCAAATAATGAACTCATGGGTGGACGCATTCCAACTAAAGCTAAATGCAGAAAAAACACAATGTCTCATCCTGTCCTCACAATACAACACAAACAAACCCAATACCATAAACATTCCAGACTACACACTTCCGGTCTCAGACAGCCTGAAAATTCTGGGAGTCACAATTGACCGGAATCTCACACTCAAAGACCATGCGAAAAATACAGCAAAGAAAATGTTCTACTCAATGTGGAAACTTAAAAGAATCAAACTTTTCTTCCCAAGGGAAGTATTTTGCAGCCTAGTACAATCAATGGTGCTAAGGCATCTAGACTACTGCAATGCCATTTATGCCGGATGCAAAGAACAAATCATCAAAAAGCTCCAAACCGCTCAAAACATAGCAGCCAGACTCATATTTTGGGAAAGCGAAATACAAAAGCGCCAAACCCCTAAGAGAAAAATTACACTGGCTCCCACTAAAAGAACGGATTGCGTTCAAAGTTTGCACCCTGGTCCACAAAATCGTCTACGGGGAAACCCCGACCTACATGTCAGACCTTATAGACTTGCCTATTAGGAACGCAAAAATATCATCACGCACATTCCTCAATCTCCACTATCCTAACTGTAAAGGGCTAAAATACAAATCCACATACGTGACCAGTTTCTCATACATCTGCACACAGCTGTGGAATGCACTACCGAAGGCCATAAAAACAGCGCAAGACCTAACCATCTTCCGAAGGCTACTGAAAACAGATCTTTTCAAGAAGGCATATGTAAGCCACATTGAACCTGCAAGTTGGTGGGAAAATGTGGGATACAAATGCTACAAATAAACATCCATCTTAAATACTAAATAATAATATTATACACGTTCTATACAAAACCGAACTTCTATCGCTTAACCTCTTTGCTATTAATGATCAAGCACTACCACTTTAAACCTTATGTCAAATAGGGTCTCTCTATAGTCGATGACCTAATGTATGTTACAATCCAATTTATTACTCAGGAACCTTCTTGTAATACCATAATGTATTCTTCTCTACCATGTATGTATGCACATGGTATATATATATATATATATATATATATATATATATATATATATATATATATATATACTATGATCTGTTCCATATATATTATGTTCCATGTATGTTACCATATATGTACCTATGCACCTTAACGCAATACCATTTGTAATTCTGTTACCCAGAAATGGCAACCACCATTACGGCAAATGTAAGCCACATTGAGCCTGCAAGTTGGTGGGAAAATGTGGGATACAAATGCTACAAATAAAAAAATAAATGATGTAATCTAAGGCAGAGCTTCTCCACCTTCTCCTAAAGTCACACCTAGCCCGTCAAGCTTTCACAGGTAGCACAATGAATTTGCATATTACTTCCATTATGTACAAATCTATCTCATGTATATTTATTGTGGTGACCCTGAAAACTCAACTAGCTAGCCACTGCTTGAAGTTGGACAGCAGGTAGGTCATCTTGTATTGGTCTATGTTTTGGTGCTGGAACATAGTGTTGGTGATTGCAAGTTTATATCCAGTGCATTTGGACAGAAGGAGTGAATGATTTGAGGTGGTTTTGCCAATGTTATGACTGACTTGTCGGGCAGACTGAATGGACCATGCAGCTGTTTATTTCCATCATTTAAGGCTCCTTTTACAAAGCCACAGTAGCGATTCTGGCACAGCAAATGCGATGAGGCCCATTTAATTCCTATGGACTTCGTCACATTTGCCACGCTGGAATCACCAATATGGCTTTGTAAAATTAGACCTTACTGTGTTACACCTGGGGATAGAGACACAGCATCGAGCTGGAACAAGCTACCACTTAAGATTTCTCAAGAAAAAGTCAAGGTCTGCTGTTTTCAAATTCTTGTACATAATTATTTTTAGCAGACCTGATTTATTTTTTTTTTTCTTTACTTATACCCCACCTAATAGACAAAGCAACTTACAAAGAAAATAAACTTAAAAAAACATAACAATGAAATAATCACATACATGATACATTACAATAATTTCTCATCAAATTTTGACGTTAAATTTCTTTGATTTTTTTTTAATGTATATTTGTGGCTGGTTCTCAGTGGAAGAGGTGTGGTTTGCAATACTAACTGTAAGCCACTTAGACTAAGCCTGACTACAGATAATATCAAATAGATAATAAATGATTTGCAATGCAATATACACACTGGAAAGTATTTCTTTCCTTTTGTCTTTTTTGGTTTGTTTCAGGGATTTCTTTTTCATTTTGTTTGAAGTGAAATACACAAAGGAGCCCTTTTGCTAAGCTGTGGTAAAAAGGGTCCTGCACTAGCGCCATGGGCATAGTTTGACTGTTTCATTTCGGGGGGGCAAAGGATGGGGCAGAGCATATTAGCATATTCATTTGCATATATATATATATATATATATATATATATATATATATATGCAAATGAATATGGTAATATGGAGGAAGGAAGGAAGGGAAAAAGAGCTGGCTTTTTTGGGGAATAGACATAATGAATATGTATGAGATATCAAGCCAGCTCTTTCTCCCTTCCTTCCTTCCTTCTTTCCTCCTTACCCAGCACTCCTTCTTCCTCTCCAGTAGTATTTCCCCACCCCCTTTCCCATACCATACCAGTGTTGACCTTAGAAATGCATAGGCTCTGTATGTAGATCCTTCAAGAAGTAGTGTGTCATGATTTAGGCTCTACACCCTTTCTGATGTTTTGGTGCCACCTCAGTAAGGCCAACACACAATCTCTCCACTGCAAAACACTATACACAAACTTGTGCAAAAACACACTCATAACCTTACCAAACCATAACAGCACTAATTCCAAGGACAGGATGAGCTACAACCTTATGCGTGGAAAGGCAGCCCTATAATTACACCTGGCTCTAAAACACCAGTACACAACCTAGTGAAACAAAACAAAAAGGGCTGCAAATACTACACGCTAGCAGAATACTGCACCTTGATCACACATGAAAAACACATGACACAACAGACATGACACAAGGAACTAGAAATCAAAAAATATGAATGCAAAAATACTGAACTGGAAAGTTAACGCAAGACGTCAGACTCAGCATGCAGCAATACCATAAAAATTGAAACTTACATGCAAAATATCATAGATGCACATTTCAAAAAGCTGACATATTCCAATTAATAAATTCTGAATAAAATACTTTTTTCTACCTTTGTTGTCTGATCATTTAGTTTTTCTATTCACTTTGGTTCCAGTGTCTTCTGTTTTATGCAGTGTCTTCTTTCCATTTGATATTTTTTCTCTCACCATGTCCACCATCCTCCTGTGTCCTTATGCGCCCTGTCTACCATCTGTAGCCCTGTCCTTATCCTTCCTCAAGTTTCAGTATCTGCCCTCAACGTGTTCCAAACCAGCCCCTAAACTCAGCAGTTTTCCCTCCATCCATATCCAGCATTTCTCCTCACTCTCCTCCATCCATGTGCATCTACTTCTTGTCTTCCTTCCCCTCCATCCATGTCCAGCATGTCTCCTCTCTCCCTTCCCCTCCATCCATGTGCATCTCCTTCCTTTGTCTTTCCTTCCCTCCATCCTTGTCCAACATTTCTCCTCTCTTCCCTGCCCTCCACTCCATCCATGCCCAGCATGTCTCCTCTCTTCCCTCCCCTCCATCCATCCATGTCCAGCAACTCTCCATTCTCCACCTGCCCTCTCTTCCATCCATCCATATCCAGCAAATTTCCTCTCTCCCCTTTCCCCTCCATCCATCCATGTCCAGCAATTCTCCTCCTTCCCCTGCTCTCTGCTCCATGTCCAGCAATTTCTATTCTCTCCCCTGCCCTCCTCTCCATCCATCCATCCATCCATGTCCAGCAGCTCTTCATTCGCCCCTGCCTTCTCCTCCATCCATCTCCAGCAAATTTCCTCTCTCCCCTGTCCCCTCCATCAATCCCTGTTGTCCAGCAATTCTCCTCTCTCCCCTGCCCAACCTGTTTCTTTCCATCCCCATCCCCATTCTATCCAGTGCCTCCCCCACCTCTCTCCCCCTTCGCAGCATCTCCCATCTCTCTCTTTCTCTCTCCTACTGGCTTAGATTTGAAGATTACCAGAGATAGAGCTTGACGTACCAGCTCAGGAAGTCTATTCCAGGCATATGGTGCAGCAAGAGCTAAATATTAACACTGAACTGCATAAGTGCTAACTCCGCCCCTGGAATGAATATCAGCTGAATATTCATTTACGGCCCAGGACAAGTGATTTAAACAGCCGAGCTTGTATATTCACTGCTATAGGTGATGAGGTGGCCTAGGTGGGGAGGCTAAGTAAGCTCCTATTTTATAAAAACTACAAATAAATCGTGACTGTACAGTATGCCCTTACAGGTATATATTATAAACACACATAAATTGTGACGCCTGCCTATACTCACATCACATAAAAGTACATGCATGCTTATTCTATCATATACACACGAAAAACACTTCATAAAATTATCCCCTATACATAAAGAGTAGTTATGCCATTTAATTTAGGTTTGTTTTGAGCTTATTTTCCTTTCTTTCTTTCTTTTATTTAATTTATTAAATGATCACAACAAAGAAGGCGATACAAAAATACCATAAACTCAAGAATTCATGGATCCTCTGTGCTAGAACATTCAAACACCTTCTTATAACAGTAACATGAACTGTTCCCCCCACCCTTATAATTCTGAACATCCTCTTTACCCTCCCCCTCCAACTTTTTTGAGCTAATTTAAACCACACAAGCTTAAAGGCTAAATACTGCCACGGTAGTTAGATTCTATCTAGCGTCTCCCTCCCCCTCGCAGTATCTCCCAAGGACAACGTGGATGCAGCAGCTCACTGGAGTGAACGTCGACGGCTGCACGGGGGAGTGGAAATCGAGATTAACCAAATGGCTTCTTTACTTATAGTGTGGACTAGATAGGCTAGCTCACTCCACTCCTGAAGTTGCAGTGGTGAACGGGCGGGCGGGAAAGCAGCAAGCAGCCAGGCTCGACTCCGTCCTTTGCTTCCTGCCCTCTCTGCTTCCCGCCTTCCACTGATGTCATTTCCTTTCGGGCGGGCGGGACGCTGAGAGGGCAGGAAGTGAAGGACGGAGTCGAGCCTGGCTGCTTGCTGCTTTTTCGCCCGCCTGTTCGCCGCTGCGGGCAAGAAGATTAAGTCGTCATCGTCGTCGTTTGAGGGGGCATTGCCCCCCCTCGCCCCCCCCAGTCTACGCCCATGACTAACGCAGGTCTTGGTTTTTGCCCCACGCTAGGGCCCCTTTTACCGCAACAGGCCATTTCAGGGGGAGCACTTGCCACCACCCACCGAGGTTGCGCTAAGGGCTCCCACGCTAATCGTGACACTGCTTGATTACCGCCAGGTAAGCACCCAGGGAAGTAGTTTTTAAAAGACTTCCGCTAGCATCAGAAATGACGTTGCGCTGGAGGGAACTACCGCCGGCACCTACCCACATGGGTGCTGGCGGTAGTTCTGTGTTGCCACTTAGCGATTGTTTAGTCAAAGGGCCCCAAAGAAAAGAGAAAAAAGGAAATTAAAAACAAAACAGACCAAAAAAGGCCTCCCTGAATGTTTAAAAAGACTTTTTCAAAAAACGTCTCCTTCCTTCATAAGCAGGGTCCTAAAGCAGCAGGAGGCATTCCCCATGGCTCGTGTCTCGCCAGTGCTATATTTCTAAACAGTACTATCTGTAGGTCAGAGGAATTAGTTAGGGGTCCTTTTACTACCCTCAGGCTCGCTGTGGCATCCCACACTAGTTTGGGGATTGGCGCACGCGTCCCACATACTGGGGGCAGAGAGTAGGCTGCCCAGCGCTGATCGGCAATTAGCATGGAGTTAGTGCAAGAGCAGGGTGTCGGGAAGGCAAATTAGCACTTGGCCATTAATTGACCAAATGGAAAATGCAGGAAAAGAGGCTTCAGCACATGGGAAGCCCAGGCGCCAGTAAGAAACTTTTTAGCGCAGCTCGGTAAAAGGACACCTTAATATTTTTGCATCTTCTGTTTCTAAGGGTTGGGGTTCGTTTTAAATGAAGTGGAATGAAGTAGGAAATGTTGACGTTTACACCCCTAAAGCTAATGGTCACCAATCTTTCAAGTATTTTTCTGTCTATATAGTACTGACTTTTGCCATCCCACAAATCTTGGGAACAATACGAGAATACTTAGAGGATGTGAAAGTCCAAAATTAAAAATAACTATTCCATAATTACCTCTAAGGCAGGTTTCTCAAACCAGTCCTCAGGACCCCACAAACGGTCAAGCTTCCAGCCTACCCTCAATGAATATGCATGACATCAATTTCCATAAACTGCAAATCTTAACATATGCAAATTGATCTCATGTATATTCATTGCAGGTATCCTGAAAACCTGACTGGCTGTGGGGTCCTAAGGATTGGTTTGCTCTAAGGTCTTTATATCTAGATTTCCAGAAGGTTCTCACTGCATGAAGGAATGTGGTGTCACTTTTGTCTATTATGTAAGCAGAGTATTAAATTCATATGAACATAGATTCCACATCCAGTGCAACTCAGAGCTGCAAAAAATACAGCTTCACACTTCTTCATGTGGAGATGCGTGCAAGGTTCATTTTGGACTTTTAAACCTGAACCTTCATTTTCATTCTAAAATATTAAATATCACACCCTGTATGTTTCCCCAAAGTTTCAATGCATCATAGCAGCAGTGGCTCAGCACAGCTCCATTGCGGCTAGGCTGAACTTGCATACACAGAGCTCTATCCACTGGGACTGCTCTGCATTCAGAAGGCTCCCAGCATCCCCAGTACTGTAGCAGAGATTTTGTTTGAACAGGTATCTGATGTGTGTGTTGACAATGCCCACATCACTTCCTTCAGCTTCACAACAGACTATTAAATTCAGAATGTGTTGTTTTCATGCAGGAGCAGATACACTGAGGTCTGCAAAGGAAGCGAAGCGGGGGTTTATCTCTTCAGAGTTTGGTTTGTGGTGAATGTTAATCTGTGGTGGTCAGCTCTCAGTTCCTAGCACACCATACTGGCAGCTGCCTGACTACTACAGAAACCATGGAAACCTGAACCGCCTGGCATAAGAGACATGCTGCAGCTCGGGCACAGAGGCAGGAATTAGCTGTCACAGCTCAGCAGTACGAGAGGGTGTGAAGGGAATGGGTGGGTGGAGAGAAAGCAGAGAGAGAAACAGGCTGGTCGAAAAAGTGCAGTTATCTGAAAATGAGAAAGAGACAATATGGGGAGCAGGTCAGAGTACAGAACATGACAAAAGTCCTGGGGTGCACCTGTATCAGTGAAAGAGAATGCCTAAGGTCAGATTGGGGTCAGGTAAAAAAGAAACGTGCAAAAAGCTGCAAATCAGTTTGCACAGGGTTGAAAAAGTTCATGTTTTAATTTTTAAGGATTTCATTTTGTACATTTTTAATTTTATATTTATGAATTTCCAAATTACAGAAGCAAGCATCACACACTTGGTAGAGAAAACAAATGAAAAAAAAATCCCTAAAATAGAAATCATAAACAAACAAAAATCCTCGTTGTCAAGTGCACAAAACACAGAGGGGAAACCAAGTCTGAAAAAACATTGGAAAATACAAAGTAGGAGGGAACATGTCAGCTAACCAGGTTCCAACGTATAGAGTCAGATCTTAGAGAGATCTACAAATCGGAATTGAGATGTCCAAGTTGGAATGTGTCAAGTTCTATCAGATTTTAGAACAGAATCTGCCAATAGAGAACCTGTTCTAAAATACATCCAGGAATGGACATACATGTGAAGGTTGCTTGCAGGAGAGTAGCAAGATTCCGGAATCCCAAAGAGTAACAAGAATCCAGAATCCCAAAGAGTAGCAAGGTCCTGGGATCCCAAAGAGTAGTAAGGTCCCGGAATCCCAAAGGTAACAAGGTTCCAGAATCCCAAAGAGTAACAAGATTCCCATTTGCATTCATTTTCAACCCCATCTTAGACAGGTTGTAGAAGTTGGAATTGAGATGTGCAGTCTGGACTTCTCAAGTTTCACCAGTATTTTAGAACAGTCTGCTTACGTACAGCCTGTTCTGAAATACAGGAGAAATGAACATTTACATTTGTGGTCCGGGCAGCACAAACATCCATTGTAGAAAAATAAACATGGAAAAAAAATCGATGAGTTCAAAGCAACCCGTTACATTTGCAACCTTAGAAACATAATCAGTTATTATCCTACTGTTATTTTCTTGCCAGTTTGGCATTTGAGGGAGACAAAATCCACTGGAGGATTAATGGGGCAACTCCCTCCTTATCTCTCCAATGGAGTAGAGCTCAATAGCAGCTGTTACCCAAATCCTAAACAAGCTTGGAAGCAGTATAACTCCTGATGTTGATCTTTTAGGACATAAACATTTAGTCCCCTTCTGAAATTGGAAATAAACATCAATTAACTTTCCATGTCTGGACCACCCCCTTGCCATTTGCACATACTAGAGTTTAATAAGTGCCTACGTGAATAAACATTTTTAAACGTGTAAAATGAGGGCCTTTGCATATGGATTAGGATAGCAGAGGGTCATGTAGAATTGAAATACAAATACAAATAGTCTTATATTCTGCAAGATTTCATTAGGTTCATTGCTGATTCCATCCAAAGAGACCATTCATATATAGGAAGTAACACTTTGCAGGACCATTCTGGGAGGCATAGTGTTGGGTAATCATGATTATTGAGTTTATCATAATCTCAGAGGATTGGGGGGCAGGCAAGGTTGAAGGGTTGTCTAGGGTGGTCAGTATGCTTGCATGGCCCTTCATCCACAGAACTGTGGCAAAGGAATCGTGAAGGCTTACCATCTGCGGCTGGAAAGGCAGCTGCCACTGCTAAATAATGTCTTAATCCTGAATATCACATAAAAAAGCTCTTCTTGAGCACTGGACAGGAGTCCGTTGTAGTTGATAAAAGTGGCTAAATATTTGCTAGCAGACAGTCTGTCATGTATGGTTAATACTTGACCTTTTCAGGGTGAGTTGTCATCACCTTCAGAGAGAGCAGTCCCTTGATCAGATAGACCCTACAAACTATTGTCCGATCTCAAACCTAACTAAGCACACAGTTATGAAGCAGCTGCAAGATATTTTGGAAGAGATCTCAGTTTTTATACCTGCTTCAGTACGGATTCTTGAAAAATCATGGTACAAATCACAGTTAGCACTTGATGAATCATGCATGGGCTTGGATAAAGAATCTGATTTTCTGGACATTGACTCTGCATTTCATACTGTTTTTCTCCACTTACAGTGCCTACAATATATTGGACTGGAGAAAGCAAAGAGGAAAACCACTACAAAACTCTATCACATTGTAGCAGCAGGTCAGGATAGACGATTAGCCGTATCTCAAAAAAGATATAGTGGAATTAGAAAAGGTGCAGAGAAGGGCGACGAAAATGATAAAGGGGATGGGACAACTTCCCTATGAGGAAAGGCTAAAGCAGCTAGGGCTCTTCAGCTTGGAGAAAAGGCGGCTGAGGGGAGATATGATAGAGGTCTATAAAATAATGAGTGAACGGGTAGATGTGAAGCGTCTGTTCACGCTTTCCAAAAATACTAGGACTAGGGGGCATGCGATGAAACTACAATGTAGTAAATTTAAAACGAATCGGAGAAAATGTTTCTTCACTCAACGTGTAATTAAACTCTGGAATTCGTTGCCAGTGAATGTGGTAAAGGCGGTTAGCTTAGCGGAGTTTTAAAAATGTTTTGAAGGCTTCTTAAAGGAAAAGTCCATAAACCTTTATTAAATGGACTTGGGGAAAATCCACTATTCCTGGGATAAGCAGTATAAAATGTTTTGTACTTTTTTGGGATCTTGCCACGTATTTGTGATCTGGATTGGCCACTGGGCTTGATGGACCTTTGGTCATTCCCAGTATGGCAATACTTAGGTACTTATCACATGTATCACTCTCCAGTCTTTGGGGAAATTGCTTGCCATCTAAGGAATGTATTACCACTATTAAGCGAATGACATCCAACTTGTTGATGCCACTTTCTATTGTGACCTCTGTTATCACCACCATTACAGGATGGATGACTGTTAACAGACTAACCCTTAAGCTCTCTAAACGGAAGTTTTTTTGGTGTCTCATCAACCCTTAACAGATGCTCCTTCATGCTTGTCTATTGTAGATAATATGCAATTCTAGGTTGTCAATCCTGGCTCAGGTGAAGGCAGTAACTAAATCTGCCTTCAAGTTGCATATATTGCCCCATGTGAAGATGTCACCATATCATAATTACTTCAGATTGGTCCTGCAAGCCATGATACTGGCACATACTGACTACTGCAATTCTTTGTACCTTGGCATGCCACTTACTCTCATGTTTGTTCTTTGAACCATTCAGAATACAATAGGTTGGTCAATTGGTGGCTCTGTCCAGATACTCTTAGAAGGTATCCTTGACATCTGTGTGGGTCATGGTAGGGATATGGAAACTAATAATTGTAGCATACTTTCCTTGGAGATGTTTATACAGATGGGCATCAATTTGTCATTGATTCCGCTGTGAAGTTTGTCCAAATTATATACCAGAGATGTATGGCATTTTGAGTTCACCTCTAGATTTCCATACCCATTAGAATAGTCAGTGTGCCAAATTCTACCACACTGGACTCCTCTGAGAGGTGAGTTTCACTCAGTGCAGCTGTGTTAATGTTGTATATCCTGAGTATTTGGTCTAATATAGAAGTATGTCTTACTGGAATGTCGGTTGTACCTTGGAGTGAACAGATTTAGAGTATATATCGGAGACTTCCTTGATGCAGGAATACAAAACATGATTTACGATGGGAGTTCTTTCTCTCTTCAAGCTTTATTGAGATAAGTGCACATTTATGCTTTCTCTATAATAAATGTTGATGGTTAATAAAAGCAAATGATCTAGAAAAACAGAAAATTGGGCTGATGAAAAAATAGGACTGACATGTTACACATTATTAATGATTGTGGTTTACTGTTCTGATTTTTCATTAAAAATATGCTTACTTAAAATTGTGTGAGGATATCTATATTGAGTTACTGGTGTTGAGTCATTGTCAATCAGTTTACGATCACATTGCAGAGTTCTTTATGGCCTTCACTTGCATTCATCTAGAAAGGTACCATGCTGAGAAAAAGTTTTTGAACTTCTGAGGATGATCTGTTGTTCAGCATAATTTATGCTCAAAATATGAGTAGATTCTAGCTTAAGCACTGATAAAAAAGAAAGATAAACTCGTTGAATAACTTAGACATAAAGCATGTTTTGATTATTTATTCAACAAAACCATTCAACAGTGAGTACTCTTACGTGACTCCTTCATTCAGTAATTGAGGGTGTCTCCTTGAGCAGCATTAACTTCAAGTAAGTGTTTCCTGTAACTTTGATCCTTGAGTAATTTGGGCCCATTCTTCCATATAGAGCAGCTTCCATTACGCTTGCTTCAGGTCTTGCATTTCAGCTTGGCCAAGTCAAAATACAAACAGAGCAATTCCATAACTTAGGCGTTCACATGTACATGTGTGTTACATGTTGAAGTTTTTTTGAATGCTAGTGCATCTGCACATATGCATTTGTAATGTATATGCCAGCATGCTGCCTAAATGCTATTCTGCAAATACCCGCTTAACTTATGTGGAGGGGCATAATCGAACGCAAACGCCTATCTCCATGGGCGTTTATCTCCGAGAATGGGTCCGTGAAGGGGCGGGCTGAACCGTATTTTCGAAAAAAATGGATGTTTTTGAGCTGGGTGTTTGTTTTTTTTAGTGATAATGGAAACTAAAAACGCCCAGCTCAAAAACGTCCTAATCCGAGCCATTTGGTCGTGGGAGGGGCCAGGATTGGTAGTACACTGGCCCCCCCTGATATGCCAGGATACCAACTGGGCACCCTAGGTCAGTGCGGTGGACTTCAGAAAAAGCTCCCACATGCATAGCTCCCTTACCACGGGTGCTGAGCTCCCAACACCCCTCCCCCAAAACCCACTACCCACAAATGTACAACACTACCATAGCTCTTAGGGGTGCAGGGGGCACCTACATGTGGGTACAGTGGGTTTTGGAGGCCTCCCATTTACCAGCACAAGTGTTGCAGGTGGGGTGGGGATGGGCCTGGGTCCACCTGGCTGAAGTGCACTGCGGTACCCACTAAAAGTGCTCCAGGGACCTGCATACATGCAGGCCTCTAGGACTGTATAACATTGGCACACCAGTTGACACCTGAAGACTAATCTCTCCGAAAACGTCCTTTATTGGAATAAGCACGTTTATTCACAGTTAACTGCAGAGGTTGTGCCCCACTGGCAACGAGTCTCCTTGGTACTGAGATTAGCAGTAGGTCAGAGCTGGCAGAATGCTGTACAATGCCCTCTTTCAGCCACATTCAAGGGAAGAACTAAGTTCTGTAACGTGGCTAACACAGGAAAGGGAACTAAAACTGGCTTACAAAAATGGCCACTACCGCATGGACTACAACAGGAAACACAACAGGGCACACTCTGACCCAGTAGGCAGGTGGAAAAGCACCATGGAAAAGCCTACCAACTACCAACATCGTGAGACTATAACACAAGCTAATGAAATCACGGAGCCCAATACCCTACACCCACCCAATGCAATGCTGATGTGACCCTGTAGTGCACCCGAGAGCCACATCTGACCCAGGGAAAGGCTGTGAGAGGATCGAACACATTCTGCTGTCATGGAGGTGGGTACGGGATTTGAGGCTGGCATACAGGCTGGGAAAAAAGTTTTTAAAGTGGGGGTTTTTTTGGTGGGAGGGGGTTAGTGACCACTGGGGGAGTCTGGGGACGTCATCCCCGATTCCCTCCAGTGGTCATCTGGGTAGTTGGGGCACTTTTTTGGGACTTGTTCGTGAAAAAAAAGGGTCCAAAAAAAGTGACCCAAAATCGATTATCAGCTACAGACGCCCATCTCTCCACGGCTGATAACCACGCCCCAGTCCCGCCTCCAACACGCCCCCGTCAACTTTATTCGTTTCCGCGACGGATTGCAGTTGGAAACACCCAAAATCGGTTTTCAATTATACCGATTTGGGCGCCTTTGCGAGAAAAACGCCCATCTCCCGATTTGGGTCGAAATATAGGCGTTTTTCTCTTTCAATTATAAGCTGGATAGTAAATTACGGCAGATAAAGACCTGTATGGTCCATCCAGTCTGCCCAACAAGATAAACTCATTTACATGGTATGTGATACTTTAAATCCGAGTTTGATTTATCCCTGCCTTTCTCAGGGCACAGACCGTAGAAGTCTGCCCAGCACTGTTCTTGTACTAAGTTCTGAAGCTAGCGTCGAAGCCCCTTAAAATTTACACTCCAGCCCATCCCTATCTATTCAGTCACAATCAGGGCATAGACCGTAGAAGTCTGCCCAGCTCCCATTTTGTTTCCCAATTACTGGCGTTGCCACCCAATTTCCGCTAAGATTCCGCGGAACCATTCCTTCTGAACAGGATTCCTAATCAGCATTGATAACAGCTCTTAACAATAATGAGCACCAATTGAGAATAATTAGAATTTATGTGCACAACTCGTTAAACGAATTCTGTAATGCAGTGCGCCTAACTTCTAACAGGTGCAGGCAAAAAGGGGAGTGGTTATGGGCGGGGAAATGGGCGTTTCATGGGTGTTCTAAGATTTACACGCATAATCATAGAATATGGCCTAGTGTGCCTAAATCTATGTGCTGGGATTTTCACCATGTTTTCATTGATGTAAATGGACGCACGTAGTTTTAGGTGCTGAGAAGTCAACTAAGTGTATTCTATATACTGCGCCTAAATTAATTCTATGTTAGCCACATTGCGCCTGCATGAGTGGGAAAATGTGGGATATAAGTAATCCATAAATAAATAAATAATAAATCTAGGCACCATTTATAGAATACGCTTAGTTGGAATTGATTTCTACGCAGATTCAGAATCTCTTCCTTAGTGTGTAACTAGTAGAGGATGTACACAAAGGTGCAGATAGGATCTGTCTTGATGTGTCTTCAGCTTGCACGTGTAAATTCTACACTGTTATAACTTCTGCATATAGATGCACTCATTTATGTCTGTCATTGGCACGGTGTAAGCAGGCACCCCAAAATGTAGATGTGCCCAGGGTGACTTACACTAGTATTCTATAATGGTATATTGGTACCCTGATGCCATTATGGAATTAGTACTCAGTGCGCAGCATTGAGGCTTCCTACAGTGGGGTGATCAGTTATAGGATCACCCTTTTAGGGGTGAATTCTATATATGGCACCAAAAACATCAGTGCAAATAAACCCCACGCATAGCTCTATTCTATTAATCTCACCAATAAAGTTAGGCACGGTTTATAAAATGTGCGTACCTCCCATTCCTAAAAGACAAGTCCATAAACTATTATTAAATGGACTTGGGGAAACTCCACTGCTAATTTCTAGGATAAGCAGCATAAAAAGTATTGTACTGTTTTGGGATCTTGCCTGGTACTTGTGACTTGGATTGGCCACTGTTGGAAACAGGATGCTGGGATTGATGGACCTTCAGTCTGTCCCAGTATGGCAATATTTATGTACTTAAGTACTTAATTGTAATGCATACCATCCCTTACTACCTCAGGGCCCTGTTTATAAAGCTGTGCTAGCGATTTTAGCGTGTGCTAACCGTGTAGATGCCCCTAGGAATATTATGGGCATGTACATGGTTAGCGTGCACTAATTTGTAGCACACACTAAAAACGCTAGGGCGCCTTTGTAAACAGGGCCCTTAAATTTGCTTTAGTCGACTATGGGTCATCTTGTCAGTTAGGTCAGGAGATCAGCATTTTCTTACCATCCCATCACTAAATGTGGTGGTGCCTGGCAGAAACCTATTCTCAGGTCTTTTCTATTGCTGACCCAGCTCCCTGGAACTGCTTGCCCTTACAATTATGGTAGGTTGATTTCTATTTGCTGTTTCAAAACGTTTATTCTGGTGAAATTGCCAATTTAAAAGTGCACACAAGAAAAGATTAAAAAGATGTTTAAAAAAAACCAGCTTGTGGTAGCTTGAAGTTCTTTTTCAAATTCTATTTTCAAAACAATCAAGAAATCTAAGGACCACTCTCTGCAATTCGCTAGATCAGTTTCTCACAATTGGATCCCATTCTTCTCTTTCTTCCCACTGTGAGTCCTGAGCTGACTTGGTTCTCTCTCTAAGTAAAATAAATCTGCAAAATGCTCTCCACATAGCACAGTCTCTCTGGTACTTAACTTAAGCCCCTCTGCCTATGCCACGGACCTTCACTCCAACCCCCCAAGTTCATAGGTACCCTTGGGGAAATGCACCTGGGGAAAGTTCCCAGATACAAATTTGCAAAACAGCCAATTATGTCCTTACTGCAAGCTTGAGATGTTCTCCCAAGCAGGCTTAGGAAGTGAAGGGACTAAGATGCACCTTCTGGGTCCCACCAGCCTCTCAGAAAACTATAGACAGGAACCCTTTTCAAATCTTGACTGCATTTGGAGGCTTTGGCTGAGTCTAAGTTGATTTCTGCTGCCTCTTCTCTTTGTTCACAGCTGGAGCCTCATTATCAGACCTAAATTGGCCTTCTTTAAATTGGCCTTCCTCTTTTAATTCGTGAGGATGCAATTTATTGATAAGACCAAGCTGATCTAGAAGAATTGGTCTCTTTGCAAAGCCAAGCCAGTCATGTGAAAAGACAGATCTCTGCTAGGTTTACTGGTCTGAAACCCCAAAGGGCTCCTTCAGCTTTTCTCCATACTAGACCAGTGCTCCCATGAAAAACCTTCTCTCCCCAGGGCTTCTTATAGTTTTCTCCAAAACACTAGATGGGAACTGCCATCTACAGTAGATGCATCTTCCATTACACCACCTTAAACACATAAGTAAATTAGGAGCAGGCTCAAGATTACTCCTCCAAAAAATGTAAACCACTTTGACTGTAACCACAGAAAGGTGGTATATGAAATCCCACCCCATTTTCCTATAATATTCAGCAGCAGATAACTGATTTTCTCCCTCTGAATATTAGCAGTTAGTGCCAATATGCTGTTTAACTGGTCCGCGGCCATGTCTGGCCGGTTAACTAGCTTTGAATATCAGGGCATATGTGCTATGATACCTGCACTTCCTCACTTCATATACCTATCCCATGGTCTGACCACTTCTTTGTCTCTTTTTTATAGTCCTTTAATCTCAACTTCCCTAGCCCCACCTGTTCGTCTTCCTAGAAGTTCAGGAAACTAAGCACTTTGATCACATGCTGTGTTCCTTTCCCCGATGATTTTGCTTGTTTAGTTTGACACTGCTGGCAGACATATGGCATAGTACTCTAGGAAAGACCTTAAACAGAGTAGCCTCCCTGCAAGTAATTTATTTATTTATTGCATTTGTATCCCACATTTTCCCACCTCTTTGCAGGCTCAATGTGGCTTACAATACATCATGAATAGTGGAAATGAGAAGAGAATAGACATTTGGTGTTACAGAAGGATTTTGGGTTGCATGGTAATGGAATACATGATAGTAATATAATAGAAGGCATTATTGACATTTCTGGATATATGTGGGAGTTTCACATGTTTTGGTCTTTGTGGTATGTCTTGTCGAAGAGATGGGTCTTTAGTAGTTTACGGAAGTTGGTCAGTTCATAGGTCGCTTTTAGGTTACGTGGCAGTGCGTTCCAGAATTGCGTACAGGGAAGTATGTAACAATTATAGGATGTACAAAGATTACAGGGTTCAGACTGGGAAGACTAGGTATTCAGTAGAAGTTGCATTACTTTTCCCAATTCTCAAATTCTAGGTTGGACACTTCTTGCAAAAGCACAAAAAGAAAAGTAGACTTGCATGAAAACACTTTTGACATTTTCTGTGTGGGGAAATCTTGCCTGACCAATTTACTTCAATTCTTTGAAGGAGTGAACAAACATGTGGACAAAGGGGAGTCGGTTGATATTGTGTATCTGGATTTTCAAAAGGCGTTTGACAAGGTACCTCATGAAAGGCTAAAGAGGAAATTGGAGGGTCATGGGATAGGAGGAAATGTCCTATTGTGGATTAAAAACTGGTTGAAGGATAGGAAACAGAGAGTGGGGTTAAATGGGCAGTATTCACAATGGAGAAGGGTAGTTAGTGGGGTTCCTCAGGGGTCCGTGCTAGGACCGCTGCTTTTTAATATATTTATAAATGATTTAGAGATGGGAGTAACTAGCGAGGTAATTAAATTTGCTGATGACACAAAGTTATTCAAAGTCGTTAAATCACGACAGGATTGTGAAAAATTACAAGAGGACATTACGAGACTGGGAGACTGGGCGGCTAAATGGCAGATGATGTTTAATGTGAGCAAGTGCAAGGTGATGCATGTGGGAAAAAAGAACCCGAATTATAGCTACGTCATGCAAGGTTCCACGTTAGGAGTTACGGACCAAGAAAGGGATCTGGGTGTCGTCGTCGATAACACACTGAAACCTTCTGCTCAGTGTGCTGCTGCGGCTAAGAAAGCGAATAGAATGTTGGGTATTATTAGGAAAGGTATGGAAAACAGGTGTGAGGATGTTATAATGCCGTTGTATCGCTCCATGGCGCGACCGCACCTTGAGTATTGTGTTCAATTCTGGTCGCCGCATCTCAAGAAAGATATAGTAGAATTGGAAAAGGTGCAGCGAAGGGTGACTAAAATGATAGCGGGGATGGGACGACTTCCCTATGAAGAAAGACTAAGGAGGCTAGGGCTATACAGCTTGGAGAAGAGACGGCTGAGGGGAGACATGATAGAGGTATATAAAATAATGAGTGGAGTGGAACAGGTGGATGTGAAGCTTCTGTTCACGCTTTCCAAAAATACTAGGACTAGGGGGCATGCGATGAAACTACAGTGTAGTAAATTTAAAACAAATCGGAGAAAATTTTTCTTCACCCAACGTGTAATTAAACTCTGGAATTCGTTGCCGGAGAAAGTGGTGAAGGCGGTTAGCTTAGCAGAGTTTATAAAGGGGTTGGACGGTTTCCTAAAGGACAAGTCCATAAACCGCTACTAAACGGACTTGGAAAACTCCAAAATTCCAGGAATAACACGTATAGAATGTTTGTACGTTTGGGAAGCTTGCCAGGTGCCCTTGGCCTGGATTGGCCGCTGTCGTGGACAGGATGCTGGGCTCGATGGGCCCTTGGTCTTTTCCCAGTATGGCATTACTTATGTACTTATGTACTTATTAAACATCTTTAAAAACGTCTAGACAGATGCTTTACATCTCAAAAGTCCTTATGTTTTTGCTGCCCCTTTCTTTCTAATTTATGCCAGTTCAGTTATTTTCATATCTGTTAAGACAAATTGAAAGTAGTACCAGGCTAGGAAAGAAAGCTCTAGCCAGTGGCATCACTTCTCACGACCTTTTTTTGGCCCATTTTTTTTTTTTCCTTCAGCTCTTACTATACTCTTTCCAGGGCTCGTTGCATGTTCTTGATCTCACCCACAACCTTCAGCATACTCTTTCCGTATTAAATGTCTGGATGGTGACACACCATGGACTAGATTCTATAAATGGTACCAGGAAAAAAATAGCGCTTAGAGCTTTTCCATAAACTGTGCTTAAAGTTAGGTCTGGCTTATAGAATAATGCTTAGCACCAGGAAACGCAACCACATTAAGGCGCAACCGTTTCCACTGCTGTAAATCCCCATACATAAATTAGGCGTTGATCCCCTTAGTTCTATAACAACATGCATAAATTTTAGGAATGCTCCCGATCTGCTTATGCTCCTCCCATGGCCACCCCCCTTTTTGGATCCACAGACTAGAATTTACGCCCACCTCTTTATAGAATATGACTAAAATTATGTGTGTGCTTAATTATCAGCACTGATTGTCCCTTTATTCAGTTAAGTTGTGTGTGGAACTTCAAGTGTAGAATCCAGGAAACCCTACCCTTTGTATCACCATTCCTCATGTCTATAGCTCTATTAGACGTAGTCAGCATTGTACACATTCTATGCAGGTACTTTCTCTGTCCCTAGTGGGCTCACAATCTAAGTTGAATCTAAGAAACAGATTCGGATCAGCACGATCATACCTAAACCTACATTACCCAAATTGCAAAGGACATAAGTAAAAAAACAATTTACGCATCCTGCTTCTCCTACATAAGCGCACAACTACGGAATGGACTCCCAAAAGCTGTGAAAACAATCCATGACCATCTAAACTTCAGGAAATCATTAGAAATCAACCTCTTCAAAAAGGCTTACCCCACCAACCCATCGTAAATCCCCACCCCCGGCAACACATCCTAACCAATGATATTACTGGACAATATACAATCTTCACTCCCTTCGATCCGCATGGTGCCTAATACACACCTACCTCTTTCGACCACAATATCACCTGTATTTGTTATCAACCGAATTGGCAAACGCCATTACGGTACTATGTAAGCCATATTGAGCCTGCAAATAGGTGGGAAAATGTGGGGTACAAATGTAAAAAAGAAATAAATAAGTTATTGTACCAGGGGCAGTAGAGGGTTAAGTGAGTTGCCCAGGGTCATAACAAGCTACAATGAGAATTGAACCCCATTCCCCAGGATCACAGTCCACTGTGTTAACCATTAAGCTACGCCTCCACTCCACAAATATTTGCATCTTTTGAAAGAGCAATTGAATCAATTAGAATAATATTGATGTAAGACTCGCTCTGTATCTAGCCTGGCCAGCTTTAAGGAACGTGCTAGGTCTTATAAATCAACTATTACCTTGGCTAAAATGAAGCATTTTCATTCTTTACTACATAAAGACTAATCCATTCAAACTGTTTAGGCAGCTGAACAGTCTCTCTTCTATGACATTTACCTCGTCTGATCTTACCGATAACCACCTCGCATTACCATTCATACAGAAAGTCAATCACATGTGTGCCTCCCTCCCTCCCTCTTTTGCATACTGTTTGCTCTCCCAATGCTGTGTATTTGAACAAGAATTCCTTAACTCTACCCCCCTTTCCCTGCCTTCCGTAACTAACTCTGTCAATTGTAGTTTCCATACTCCTTTGAAGTTGCAAAGTTGTATCATCAATGCTATTACTGATCGTTTGCCTAGACGTCTACTCAAGCAGTTTCTTAATCCTCTTCTTTCTTGTTCTCATATTATAATCTGTTCTAGCCTCAATGATTCTATCTTGAGTGGAAACAGGCAAGGCAATTGTTTATTCTCGCCTATTGTTACATTCAATTTTTGTCCAATATCTAATCTACCATTTACTTACGTCACTGAAGGGGGTCTTTTACTAAAGCTTAGCTCGAGTTATCAGCAGCAGGGCCCATAAGAATAAAGTGGGCCCTGCTGCAGATAAATCGAGCTAAGCTTTAGTAAAAGACCCCCTGAGAAACTTGTTGCAACCCAGCTTGCATCTTACTTGGAAAAATGTAACTCTTTACACCCCAGGATTTTGTTCCCATTATTGCACTGAATGCACCTGACTTGCACTGTTTTGACTTGATCAGACATAGGCTGGATAAAGGTAAAGAGGTTTCATTGCTCTCATGAGATCTTGTGGTCCCATTTGACCTCGTTGATCACCCCATACTTCTTCAAGACTCTCAGATCTATTATGCTTATGTTTATTAAGATTTTTTACACTGTCTTTCACAGGAAACGCTCTTGCATGGTTCAGGTCCCACCTAAATAGATGATTCAAGGTCTCTCAGTCCCAATCTACTTCTGTTTTACATAGTTTATTTACCCTGTGGTATTACACAAGGGTCCCATTCTTTTTAGCATATTTTTGGCACCTTTGGCATCATTGATCCAACATTGGGCTTCAGCTTTTTTTATTTAAGTAGATAATGTTCAGCTATTATTTACCTTGGATCCTGATTCCCCCAAACTGATCTCTGATATTACATTAAAGCGAGGGAAAGAAATCACAGAATGACCTTAAATTAAATCCTTCGAAAACCGATATCACCCTGTTCTCTTGGCATGATACTGCTCCTGTTTCACATCTGCCCTTGATAAGTGCTGTTCAGATCCTATTGAAGATCCTGGGAGTTACCTTGACTTTTGATATTCACATCTCTAACCTAATGAATAAAGTAGTTTTTTACTTTGAAGCAAATTTGAGAAGTCTTCTCCTTTTTGGATAACAGAGCGCCACATTTCCTTATTCACTCTCTTGTAATTTCATGTCTGGAATATTGTAATTCCTTATAGCAGGGGTTGAAACTCTCCTAAATCAAAAGATCACTATTAATACAAACACCTTGTGTCTTTCCTTCTAGGTGCCAGGAAATTTGACCAAGTTACCCTCTTCTCATGGAAGAGGATTGGCTTCCAGTTTCTTTCCCAACTCTATTTAAAATCCGTACCTCGCTCACCAAGTTTTCTACTGCAGTCTGCCTCCTTTTCTATTCAGGTTGCTTATACCCTGTGCACCTACACAGTCACTTTCTTCAGCATAACACAACCTTCTTGTGACCCCCCCCCTCCCCCCACACACACACACACCCCTTCATATTTGCTTAGACTGCATGAGTCTTCCTTGTTTTAGAGGACTAGCTACTTCTCTTTGAAATGACTTGACCCCGGATAGATGCTCAGAGACCTCAAGAGATTTAAATCAGCCTTAAGACCTACTATTTTGGTCAGGTATTTCCTGCTCACTAGGAGAAAAACATCAAAAAGTGGCATAAAGCAGCATTTGGATGTTTTTCCCACAAAAACGTCCTAATCAGTATTTTTTAAACCTATTTTTCAGATGTTTTTCTATGCTGTTCTTCTGCAGTGCATCCAAATCTCAAGGGGGCACATCGGGGGTGTTAAGGGTGGGATTTGGGTTTTCCTAAGACTTAGATGTTTTTCAGCCATAATGGAACAAAACAAAACCGTCCAGGACTAAAACTAAGATGTTTTCAGCTAGACCTGTTTTTATAACAAATAAGGCACAAAAAAGTGCCCTAAATGACCAGATGATGACTGGAATCAGGGGTGACCCCCCATACCCTCCCAGTGGTCACTGAACCCCTCCTATCCCCCCCCTAAAATGTGAATAAAAATATGACTTACCAGCCTCTATGACAGGCTCAGATGTTAAAGTCAGAAAGGAGAAACAGAGGTGACATGATACAGACGTTCAAATATTTGAAAGGTATTAATCCGCAAATGAACCTTTTTCGGAGTCAGGAAGGTGGTAGAACTAGAGGACATGAGTTGAGGTTGAAGGGGGGCAGACTCAGGACTAACATCAGGAAGTATTTTTTCAAGGAGAGGGTGGTGGACATGTGGAATGCCCTCCTGCGGGAGGTGGTGGAGATGAAAACGGTAATGGAATTCAAACATGCGTGGGATAAACACAAAGGAATCCTGGTTAGAAGGAATGGTTCCGTGGAATCTTAGCGGAGATTGGCTGGTGATGCTGGTAATTGGGAAACAAAATGGGAGCTGGGCAGACTTCTATGGTCTATGCCCTGATGTGACTGAAGAGATATGGATGCGCTGGAGTGTAAATTTTAAGGGGTTTCTATGTTAGCTTGGATCAGTGGCTTAACCACAGGAGGCCCTCAATCAGGCCCCCCTTCAAACTTGCGCATCAGATTTATGACTAGCGGGGATGCTCAAGTCTCACCAGTGAAAGAGATTCACCGCTGGAGGCCTCACCTGTGCTGCCCAAGCAGCAGGAAGTTAGCGGGGTGCTCCAGCCACCGATGCTGGTACTTCCACACGTGCTCAGAGGCTAGAACACCCATCAGCTTCCTCGCCGCTCAGGCAGTACGGGCAGGGGCTCCAGCAACGAATCTCTTTGCGTGGGAGGGGAATGGGTGTGAATCTGCCGCAATGGTGACTCAGTGATGGGAGGAATGGATGAGAATCTGTCACACAGGTGAGAGGAATGAGTGAGACTCAGTTGCAGCTTCTGAGATCAGGGGTGGGAGGAATCAGTGAGATTCCACCACAGTGTGAGACTGCATTACAATGTGTAAGGTCAGCAATTGGAAGAATGGGAGAACAATTCAGGATGTATATATTGCAGAATGAACTTCAAGTAGTTGAGTAGCCATTGAGACAAATATAGTTACAGTTGATTGGTGGCCTCTGGGAGGAAAGTGCTAATCACTCTGTGGGGCTGAAGCAAGGATATTTTTATTTGTTCTTGTATTTGTATATTTATTATACTGTGAAATCATCCGTAGACATCAAGGCAGTTTGCATAAAAGATTGTTCACATACAGAAAGCAGCTGAGAACAGTATTGGGTGCCGTAGGCAACTCAGCCATGCTCCTGCTACATTCCACCTCACCGATCTCAACTTAATTGCTGTTCTTCCAACTGTTACTTAAGCCCGACACCATGAGCACGTTCAAAACTCCGGGGCTGTGAGGCAGCATTTCCTGGTGCTGATATCATACATCTCAAGATCAGCATCACGTGCTGGTCCCGTGACACACATTTTGAATGTGCTGATGGTGCTGGCTTTATAGAAGAGAAGGAAGAGGCATGAAACTGCAGCACAGGCTCCCACCACTCCACTTTAAGGTTTGGGGATACCCACCAGCCATGCTGCTCCACCTGGTTAGCGCTACTAACTCCCCCTCCCCAAATTCTAGCAACTTAGGCAGCCCTGACACTAAGGGGAGGAAAGGATTGCAGAGTCATAAGTACATAAGTATTGCCATACTAGGAAAGACCAAAGGTCCATCAAGCTCAGCATCCTGTTTCCAACAGTGGCCAATCCAGGTCACAAATACCTGGCAAGATCCCCAAAAAGTACAAAACATTTTATACTGCTTATCCCAGAAACAGTGGATTTTCACCAAGTCCGTTTAATAATGGTCTATGGACTTTTTCTTTAGAAAGCTGCTCAAACCTTTTTTAAACTATGTTAAGCTAACCGCCTTTCCCACATTTTCTGGCAACGAACTCCAGAGTTTAATTACACGAGTGAAGAAACGTTTTCTCCGATTGCTACACTACGGTGCTTTTCTCAGTTCTGACAGTGGAAGTTTATACCTTATATGAAAGTTTTTTTGTAACAAACTATCGACTTTACACAATCAGCTATACACCATAAGACTCCTGAAGAAGGCGTGAGCTAGCGCCGAAGCACAGCTGTGTTGAGTCGTTGTCACTTCGCGTGCAATAAAGAATTGTTTCTTTATAGACATCTCCTCCAGTTTTTAGAAGAGCCTACCTTTCCTACTTCTTGCTTCTGCACCATTAATAAAAAGAAACACGAAATATGAGGCAAGAAACCATCTCAGACTAAACCTCCCAAATTGCAAAAAAGTGATCTCCAAAACTGTCCACTCTGCAGACTTCACTTACCTAGGAACCAAATGGTGGAACTCCTTACCACCCAAAATAAGAAATAAACAGGAATGCACTAGATTCTGCAAAATCCTCAAATCGTTCCTATTCAAACAAACCCTCACAAAGAACAACCATATCTCAAACAATTAATTATTACCTGAATTGGTTATTACTCTGTTTACCATTAACCTTCTCTTTGCTTCATGTACAATTTCTCATTCATGATAGATTTTCTAAATGTTAAACATCCATAGCTATCCCAGTCAGGGCCGTGCCGACACGGTAATCGAGGTAAGCATGGCAGGAGGGCGCCATCCTCTTGGGGGCGCCCCGCCGCACCATGCTTACCTCGCCCTCTTCTCCCCAGATCCTTGTCTTTAAATTTACCTCTCCGGCGCGTGGCAGCGTAGCGTTAGTGAGGAGGCGGCGCTCCCCCGCCCCAACGTGTCAGTCTCTTCCCTTCGCTCGGTTCCGCCTTCTTCTGACGTCAGAAATGATGTCAGAAGAAGGCGGGACACTGAGCGAAGGGAAGAAGACACGTCGGGGCGGGGGAGCGCCGCCTCCTTCTCACTAACGCTACGCTGCCGCGCGCCGGAGAGGTAAATTTAAACAAAAAGGAAAAGTATCTGGGGAGAAGAGGGCGGGTAGTGTAGCGATCGTTTTCGGGGGGGGGCACCGGCGGGGCGAACTGCAGGGGGGTGCCGGCAGGGCGAACTGCAGGGGGCGCCGGAGACCCTAGGCACGGCCCTGATCCCAGTACGCTTATGATACTAGATTCTTACATCAAATTACTTTCTTATGCATTATTCTTTGTTATGTATCCTATACTGTTATTGTAAGCCACAACGAACTCAAACTTGTTTGGGATAATGTGGGATATAAATGTCACAAATAAATAAATAAATAGTAACAAGGACAGTGCAACCAACTGCCACAGGGAAAGCATGATTTTGGTGAATGAATATCTAGGTTCTCCGTCCCCTTGTATGTATTTCACTCTTTTCCTTGCCTCCCCATGTATGTCCCCTGCTTAAACTTTTTTCCAGCCTCCCTCCACCCACCTTTTTTTTTTACACCTCCCTCCCTCCTCCCACATGACTTCATTCACGTCCCCTCCTGTACCTAATCATGTCCTTGTAGTCTCTTGGCCTCTTCGGGACAGGAAAGAACCCCCTCTTTCCTGCCCGGTGCTGCCACTTCAAAATGGCTGCCGAGACTTCAAGCAATGACCTCGCCAGACTTCTGCGGAAGTCTCATGAGGCTGCTTCTTGAAGTCTCAGCTGTCATTTTGAAGCAGCAGCGCTGGGCAGGAAAGAGGGAGTTCTTTCCTGTGCCGAAGAGGCCACTAGACCACCAGGGCATGATAAGGTACAGGAGGGGAGGGCACCCCGAGCCCCGTCCTCCCCCAATCCTGGACAAACGGGCAGGCAAGAAAATTCCGCCTGGACGCCCCGCGGTGCCCTCAAGAAGAGGACATGTCCGGCCTAGCCACACACATAGAGGGGCATAATCGAACGTCACCAGCGAAATAGATCACCGGCGATCTATTTTGGCGGCGGCGCAACAGCTGGCCGGAACCGTATTATCGAAAAAGATGGCCGGCCATCTTTTTTTTTGATAATACGGTTTAGCCCGGCCAAATGACAGAGTTCACCGGGTTTGAGATCACCTGTTTTGTTTTTCAGCGATAATAGAAAAAAATGCCGGCGATCTCAAACCTGGCGAAATCCAAGGAATTTTGTTGTAGAAGGAGCCAGCATTTGTAATGCACTGGTCCCCCTCACATGCCAGGGCACCCTAGGGGGCACTTCTAAAAATGTTTAAAAAATACAAAAAAAGCTCCCAGGTGCATAGCTCCCTTACCTTGGGTGCTGAGCCCCCCAAATCCCCCCAAACCCACTACCCACACCTCTACTCCATTACCATAGCCCTTATGGGTGAAGGGGGGCACTTACATGTGGGTACAGTGGGTGTTGGGGGGGTTTGGAGGGCTCAACACTTAGCACCACAAATGTAACAGGTAGGGGGGTGGACCTGGGTCTGCCTGCCTGAAGTGCAGTGCACCCATTAAAAACTGCTCCAGGGACTTGCATACTGCTGTCAGGGACCTGGGTATGACATCTGAGGCTGGCATACAGGCTGGTAAAAAAAATGCTTTATTTTTATTTTTTTCGTGTGGGAGGGGGTTGGTGACCACTGGGGGACTATGGGGAGGTCATCCCCCATTCCCTCCAGTGGTCATCTGGTCAGTTGGGGCACCTTTTGAGGTTTGGTTGTGAAAATAAAAGGACCAAGTAAAGCCGTCAAAATACTACTTAATGCTGCTTTTTTTTCCCATTATTCGCGAAAGCTGGCCATCTGGTAGCCACGCCCATGCCCGCCCATGTCCCGCCTTCACTTCATCGGCGACACGCCCCTTTGAACTTTCGCCGGCGAGGCGACGGGAAAGCGGCGATGCTGTCAAAAAAGCAGGTTTCGATTATACCGATTTTGCCGCTTTTCCGAGATCGCCAGCCATCTCCCGATTTATGTCGGAAGATGGCCAGCGATCACTTTCAAAAATGAGCTGGATGGTATGAATGGGCAGATTAAACAAACTGTATGGTCTTCACCTCCCAACATATTCAAAGGGGTTGATATTCAAAAGGATTTAACCATGCAGGCGAGGCTCCTGCCAAGTTAAACCCCACTGAACGATCCGGCAGCCAGAGTGTTTGTGTGTGAATGGAATGCAGCTAGCAATTCAGAAGGAGATGAAATTGCTGGGTGTAATATTTGATTCTAAGCTTTCTATGCAAAATCAGGTTGTGATAGTCATTCAGTCATCTTTTGCTCAACTTCATATTTATTTCATTGTATATCCTACACTATCCCAATAGATCAGGTTCAATGTGGCCAACAGCTTATTGTAATTAACGGGATAGTATACATTCAGTAGTAATAAAGTAAATGAGGATTGAGTAATTACAGCATATAATATGGAAAAGAATTCTAGATGCAAAAATTAACAATTTATAGTCATCCATGTATAATAAGAATTAGAATGGAACTGAGAAATTGGAATAATTATACAATTAGGGATTTAAATTAATTATGATCATCTGTGAGAAATTGCTTAAACAGAGAGGCTTTAAGTTATTTCCAGAATATCAAATAATTAGGCTGCCATCTGATGAATTTCGGGAGGGAATTCCACCGTTTGCTATAGAAGAGAATCTTGACATGCAGATCACACTTGGAGAGTCAGATAAACTCTTGAACCAGGGAAAGCATTGCAAAGGGGGAGATCAGTTGTATAAATTGAAGGATGCTGTCGCAGTATGATTTAGAAGTGTAATGCAGAGTATGGTGCTGGCCAGACTGGACTACTGCAATTCACTGTACCTTGGGCTGTCGAGTGCGAGGTGCAGGGCATTGCAGTTGGTACAGAATGCAGCAGCGAGACGTGGTTTCGACCTCTAGTCTTGCTCACATAACACCAGTTTTGAAACAATTGCACTGGTTACCAGTGTTCTACAGAATTCCATACAAAGTGCTATCTTTGATACATCAAGCACTATATGCATAAGTATTGCCATACTGGGACAGACCAAAGGTCCATCAAGCCCAGCATCCTGTTTCCATCAGTGGCCAATCCAGGTTACAAGTACCTGGCAAGATCCAAAAACAGTACAATAAATTTTATGCTGCTCATACCAGAAATAAGCAGTAGATTTTCCCCAAGTCCATTTTAATAACGGCTTATGGACTTTTCTTTTAGGAAGCTATCCAACTTTTTTATACCCCACTAAGCTAACTGCTTTTACTACATTCTCTGGCAAAGAATTCCAGAGTTTAATTACATAGTAACATAGTAACATAGTAGATGACGGCAGAAAAAGACCTGCACGGTCCATCTAGTCTGCCCACGATAAACTCATATGTGTATACCTTACCTTGATTTGTACCTGTCTTTTTCAGGGCACAGACCGTATAAGTCTGTGCAGCAGTATTTCCCGCCTCCCAACCACCAGTCCCGCCTCCCATCACCGGCTCCGGCACAGACCCCGTATAAGTCCGCCCTCCCCCATCCTAGCCTCTCAACCACCAACCCCTCTTCCCCCCGCCACCCAATTTCAGCTAAGCTTCTGTGGATCCATTCCTTCTGCACAGGATTCCTTTATGCCTGTCCCACGCATGCTTGAATTCCGTTACCGTTTTCATCTCCACCACCTCCCGCGGGAGGGCATTCCAAGCGTTCACCACCCTCTCCGTGAAGAAATACTTCCTGACATCTTTCCTGAGTCTGCCCCCCTTCAATCTCATTTCATGTCCTCTCGTTCTACCGCCTTCCCATCTCTGGAAAAGATTTGTTTGCGGATTAATACCTTTCAAATATTTGAACGTCTGTATCATATCACCCCTGTTCCTCCTTTCCTCCAGAGTATACATGTTCAGGTCAGCAAGTCTCTCTTCATACGTCTTGGAACGCAACTCCCATACCATCCTCGTAGCTTTTCTTTGTACCGCTTCCATTTTTTTAACATCCTTCGCAAGGTACGGCCTCCAAAACTGAACACAATACTCCAGGTGGGGCCTCACCACGTCTTATACAGGGGCATTAAAACCTCCTTTTTTCTGCTGGTCACACCTCTCTCTATACAGCCTAGCAACCTTCTCGCTACGGCCACCGCCTTGTCGCACTGTTTCATTGCCTTCAGGTCCTCAGATACTATCACCCCAAGATCCCTCTCCCCATCCGTGTCTATCAGGCTCTCCCCACCTAACACATACGCCTCCCTTGGATTTCTACTCCCTAAGTGCATCACTTTGCATTTCTTCGCATTGAATTTTAATTGCCAAACGTTAGACCATTTTTCCAGCTTCTTCAGATCTTTTTTCATGTTTTCCACTCCCTCCGGGGTGTCCACTCTGTTGCAAATCTTGGTATCATCCGCAAAAAGGCAAACTTTACCTTGTAACCCTTCGGCAATGTCACTCACAAATATATTGAACAGAATGGGCCCCAGCACTGATCCCTGAGGCACTCCACTACTCACCTTTCCCTCCTCCGAGCGAACTCCATTCACCACCACCCTCTGGCGTCTGCCCGTCAACCAGTTCCTAATCCAGTTCACCACTTCGGGTCCTATCTTCAGCCCTTCTAGTTTATTCAAGAGCCTCCTGTGGGGAACCGTGTCAAAAGCCTTGCTGAAATCTAAGTAGATGACGTCCATAGCACATCCTTGATTTAATTCTCCCGTCACCCAGTCAAAGAATTCAATGAGATTCGTTTGGCACGACTTCCCTTTGGTGAAACCATGTTGTCTGGGATCTTGCAACTTATTGGCTTCCAGGAAATTCACTATCCTTTCCTTCAGCATGGCTTCCATTACTTTTCCAATAACCGAAGTGAGGCTTACCGGCCTGTAGTTTCCAGCTTCTTCCCTATCCCCACTTTTGTGAAGAGGGACCACCTCCGCCATTCTCCAATCCCTCGGAACCTCTCCCGTCTCCAAGGATTTATTAAACAAATCTTTAAGAGGACTCGCCAGAACCTCTCTGAGTTCCCTCAGTATTCTGGGGTGGATCCCGTCCGGCCCCATGGCTTTGTCCACCTTTAGCTTTCCAAGTTGTTCATATACACACTCTTCCGTGAACGGTGCTCTATCCACTTCGTTTTCAGGTGTACTTTTGCCAGTCCCTCTCGGTCCTTCCCCAGGATTTTCTTCAGTAAAAACAGAACAAAAGTATCTATTAAGCAAATTGGCTTTTTCTTCATCATTTTCTACATAGCGTTTTGCTGTATCTTTTAGTCTCACAATCCCCTTTTTAGTCTTTCTCCTTTCACTAATATACCTGAAGAAGTTTTTATCTCCCCTCCGTACATTTCTAGCCATTTGTTCTTCCGCTTGCACCTTCGCCAGATGTACCTCTCTCTTGGCTTCTTTCAGTTTCATCCGGTAAGAAATATTTGCTCTGATTTGTTTTAAATTTACTACTTTGTAGCTTCATTGCATGCCTGCCCCCTAGTCATAGTATTTTTACTCAAACTGTGTGTGCTTATCATCCTAAACGGATGCTGAGATCAGAAAACGCTATGCGACTATTGTTAGATCTAGTGGCGAAGGTTCATTATGCTGACACCAGGTTGTCTGCCTTTTCTATTGTGTTATATTCTAGTCTTTTTACCACCACCCCAAATTATTATGTACCAGCCACCCACAATTTGGAGTGATAAAAGACCAAGGCCACGTATGAGAAAAGCAAATTTTTATTACTTACCAAAGTACAGATACAATCAATAGTTTCTCATGGGAGAACAGTGCTGCTACACATAGGTGTTCTCTGCCACTGTCTCTCCAAAGTATTGTTCTGATTCAACTGCTTATATATCTTTTCTTTAAACAATGCTTAACATAGCTTCAGCAAGTTATCTTCCTCAAAGATCATTTTGTTGTCTCTTCTCACCATATGTTTCCCCTCAGTTGCTAAACCACATTTTCTTGTGTTTTCATAATTGCTCCTTTCCCATGCCTGCTTGCACACAGGAATGTCTTATCAGATCATGAGTGTTAAGCTTAGGGAGATTGTGGGTTTGAGTCACAATGAGGGGCATAATCAAATGCGAGCGCCCATCTCCATGGGCATCTATGCCCGAAAACGGGTACATGAAGAGGCGGGACAGACCGTATTTTTGAAAAAAAATGGGCGGATTTGAGCTGGGCGGTATCGTTTTTCAGTGATAATGGAAACCGAAGGCGCCCAGCTCAAAAATGACCAAATCCAAGGCATTGGGTCGTGGGAGGGGCCAGGATTCGTAGTGCACTGGTCCCCCTCACATGCCAGGACAGCAACCAGGCACCCTAGGGGGCACTTGTAAAACGTAAAAAACAAAAGTAAAATAACTCCCAAGTCCATAGCTCCCTTCCTTTGGGTGCTGAGCCCCTCAAATCCCCCCCAAAACCCACTGCCCACAACTCTACACCATTACTATAGCCCTAAGGGGTGAAGGGGGGCACCTACATGTGGGTACAGTGGGTTTTGGGGGCGGTCTGGAGGTCTCCCATTTACCACCACAAGTCAAACAGGTAGGGGGGGATGGGCCTGGGCCCACCTGGGTGAAGTCCAATGCACCCATTAACAACTGCTCCAGGGACCTGCATACTGCTGTCATGGAGCTGGGTATGACATTTGAGGCTGCCATACAGGCTGGAAAAAAAGGTGTTTTAAGTTCTTTTTTTTTGGTGGGAGGGGGTTAGTGACCACTGGGGGAGTCCGGGGAGGTCATCCCCGATTCCCTCCGGTGGTCATCTGGGCAGTTGGGGCACCATTTTGGGACTTGTTCGTGGAAAAAAAAGGGTCCAAAAAAAGTGACCCTGACCCAAAATCGCAGTAAAACCGACTTTCTTTTTTCGATTCTCGGCCAAAGGCGGCCATCTCTCCTCGGCCAATAACCACGCCCCAGTCCCGCCTTTAACATGCCTCTGACACGCCCCCGTCAACTTTGGTCGTTCCTGCGACGGAGTGCAGTTGAAGACGCCCAAAATCAGCTTTCAATTATACCGATTTGGTCACCCACGGGAGAAAGACGCCCATCTCCCGATTTGGGTTGAAATATGGGCGTCTTTCTCTTTCGAAAATAAGCTGGAATGTCAACTCCGTTTTACAGGTATCGGGCTATAGGTAACAAGAAAAGGTGGTTATAGTGAGATGTAAGTTGCTCCTCTTCAACCTTCCCTGGGCCTTATATTACTCCGTCCATGTCCAGCAACTCTCCATTCTCCCCTGCCCTTTCCTCCATCCATCCATATCCAGCAAATTCTCTCTCCCCTGCCTCCTCCATCCAACCGTCCATGTCCAGCAATTCTCCTCTCTCCCCTGCCCTCCTCTCCATGCCCAGCGATTTATCTTCTCTCCCCTCCATCCATCCATGTCCAGCAACTGTCCATTCTCCCCTGCCCTCTCCTCCATCCATCCATATCCAGCAAATTTCCTCTCTCCCCTGCCCATCCTGTTTCTTTCATCCCCTTCCCCCTTCTATCCAGTGTCTCCTCCTCTCTTCCCCCCTTCGTAGCATCTCCCATCTCTCTCTCTCTCATTCCTTTCCATCGTGTTCTCTTCCCCCTTCCATTCAGCATCTCCCCCTCTCTCTCTCCCCTTTGCAAGATCTTCCATCTCTCTCTCTCATTCCTTTCCATCCAGCGTCTCCCCTTCATTCCTCCATCGAACATCTCTGCCTCATCCCTCCATCAATGTCCTCCCTTACTCCCCTTCCCTGCCTCACCTGTCCTCTCACTCACTCTCTCTGCACCCCCCCCCCCCCCAAAGCAAGGTTAGGGACATAGGCACCAAACTACTAGCTACTCCTTCTGGCGGCTGCTATGGCAGCCAGGAGGAACAGCAAGCTTCTGTGCTTTACCCTGCCCTTACCTGCCTCTCTCTCTCTCTCTCTCTCTCCCCACCCCACCACCCTCGCACCCGACACTGCTACAAAACAAAACAAAAACTTCCATGCTCATCCCTTTCCTTCCCTGCCTCTCGCTAGCTCACTCACTCCCTCCCCCTCTCTGGCAAAGCATAATGCAAATGTGCGTGGGGCTGTACTGCTGCTGTGCAGGCCGCTGCCGGCTCCGCTCCTTTATCTGGAAACAGGAACTTATATTATGAGGCGAGTGAGGGAGAAGGAGGGAGGCCGGCAGCGGCGCGCGCAGCAGGAGTACGGCCCCGCAAACGTTTGCATTATGCTTTGCCAGGGAGGGAGGGGGGAGTGAGTGAGCGAGCGAGAGGCAGGGAAGGAAAGAGAAGAGCATGGGAATTCGCAGTTCCTCCAGGCTGCCATAGCAGCGGCCAGGAGAAGAGAAGATAGTGGTTGGTTAGTCCAAGGAGGTTTGGGTAGGAGCAGCTCGTTTGGGGGGACACTGCCCCCCTCGCCCCCCCAAACTATGCCCATGGTCTCAGATACATCATAACTAAGTCCTGTGCTCAATCTGGTGTTGAAATATTTTGAAACAGAGATGTTTCAACATCACTCAAACAGATGTGAGTGGAACTTGCCAAGTATTCAGTAGAATAAAAGATTTAAAACAGACAAAGCGGCTTACAGACTGCTTAGAAGTCTGGCAGTGACCTGGAGACATCAACAGAGCACTTTGGATATTTATCTCCAGAGTGCTTATCAAAGCCCTTAAAGAAGGTGTATGGCTTCTTCAGCTGCCTTCCAAGAGCAGACAGCGCTGCTAGAGCCCCAGCTGAGCTCAATACCTACTACTACTAGTAATCATATCTATAGCACTAGTAGACGTACGCAGTGCTGTACACATTATATGCAGCTACTTTCTCTGTCCCTAGAGGGCAGTGCTGTACACATTATATGCAGCTACTTTCTGTGTCCCTAGAGGGCTCCCAATCTAAATTGTGGTACCTGGGGCAATGGAGGGTTAAGTGACTTGTGCAAGGTTACAAGGAGCTGCAGTAGGAATCGAACCCAGATTGCCACTGCACTAACAACTAGGCTACTCCTCCACTCCCACCCAAGACTTCAAAAAGGTGCTCGGTGCTTGAAAGCGCTCCACTAAAATACCAACAGGATGACTGAGAATCCCCTTTGGCCCTCGCTCTCCATAGCCTCTCCCCTCCCACATCAAACCCAGAATGCACCAACCAAATCACAGACACACACAGAGAAGCAAAGATTATGGAGCTGATCCACAACTTGGTGCTTTCAGTTAAGCAATGCCAATGCGGTGCTGAGCACTAATTCTAAAAAGCCACCTGCAGTGGCGTAGATGTAAATCTTTTAACGGGGGGGGGGGGGGGGGGGGTGCACTCCCTGGGATCTCCCTCCCCTGGTACCTTAAAATCACCTTGATCTGCTTCAGTCTTTGCCCAGGTAGTTGCAGTGGCACTCAGACTGCCTGTGGCCTGCACTGGGGATTTCTCTGTGAACTTTCCCGCCCTTCACAAAACAGGAAGTTACATCAGAAGGGGTGGGACAGTTCACAGAGAAAGTTCTAGTGCAGACCACAGGCAGCCTATGAGTGTCGCTGCCACTGCCTGAGTGAAGACTGGAGTAAAATGATGGTAAGACTCGGGTGGAGGGGGGGGGGCTGTCTCGCAGAGGTGGTCTGACGTAACACACACACGTTGAATAAATACACCATTGGCCATGTGTTACAGAATGCCAACTTAAACCTGAATTGGCACATCTAAATTTTGACATGAGCATTTCTGCCAGGTCAACAGCAGTAAGAACTAGCACACCACAGTGAAAGCTTAGAGTATTCTGTAAGTAACACACTTAGGTTTGAGATATGACCAGAGCCTGCTTTTCCTTAAGAATAGCAGCACAACTTGCAGAGAAATGTGTACATCTAGGGTATAACCGCTTAACACCAGCTGTAAATGCCTGCACCTATATGTATGACAAAACTTGGCCCATGTTGGCGACGGTTCCTTAATGGAGATTAACACATTTATATGGTTTTCTGAGGGACATAAGTCTTGTGAGACAAAAATAATACAACAATTGGAAAAACTAACAAATAGATGATGTTATATATTAAAAGGACAGGTGAAAAGGCAGGCGAGATATGGGGTGAGGAGGGCCTGTTTGCTGGATAGAGTGATATATGGGTACTGGGCAGTTGTTATGAACTGATATATAGGCCCCAACGTTGTAAATATTTTTATTGGCTCGAAGGTGATGTACCTATATGTATGCATGAAGACATGTAAATTCTAGCATTCTGTCGTTTACATGCAATACATATGCAACTCCATCCACATAAATGACTAGACTGTTGCCTTGTATGCAGCTCCTGATAGAATTACTCACTAACTCCCAGATTTTATATAGCACACCTAGCGTTTCGCACTGAAATCTAGGCATATTCTATAACAGCGCGTGTAACTTAATTGGCTTAACAAGCTAATCAGCGTTGATAACAGCACTTAACAAGCAATAATGATCATTAATCGGCAATAATTAAAATTTATGTGCACAACTCGCTAAGCATCTTCTGTAACGCAGTGCGCCTAACTTCTAACACGCACAGGCAAAGAGGGGTGCGGTTATGGGTGGGGAAATGGGCGTTCCTAAATTTATGCCCGTTATTATAGAAAATGGCCCAGTGCGCATAAATCTATGTGCAAGGATTAAAGCCATGTTGTTGGTATAAATGGAGGCAGTGGGATACCAAGTAAAGCGCATTCTATATATGGCACCTAAATCTAGGTGCTGCATATAGGATACCGTTAGCAGATTTTTTTAGGCGCCACATATAGAATCTGACCCTCAGGGGGTAGATTCAAAAAAGGGCACCAAAAATTAGGCAGGAAAAAAATTCAGCACTAAGCAAGTATCCTATAACTGTAAAGTCGGGCGCTGAATACGAGCAGAAGTTGGGATGTGAACATCAAACTTTAGGTACGAGTACTTACGCCTTGTCAAAAGCTTGTGTAAATGCCTGACACCCCCCAACCCTCCCACGTTAACACTTACTTGCAAATACGGGACAGAACGAAGGTCCATCAAGCCCAGTATCCTGTTTCCAACAGAAGCCAATCCAGGTCACAAGTACCTGGCAAGATCCCAAAACAGTACAGTACATTTTATGCTGCTGATCCTAGAAATAAGCAGTGGATTTTCCCCAAGTCCATTTTAATAATGGTCCATGGACTTTTCCTTTAGGAAGCCATCCAAACTTTTTTTAAACCCTTCTAAGCTAACTGCTTTTATTACATTCTCTGGCAACGAATTTCAGAGTTTAATTACACATTGAGTGAAGAAATATTTTCTTCAGTTTGTTTTAAATTTATTACTTAGTAGCTTCATTGCTTGTGCCCCCTAGTCCTAGTATTTTTGGAAAGAGTTTATAGAATTATTAGGTGATAAGTGTTATTATAATTTGAGCTTGAAAAAAAAGACTATACTGGCAATACCATGGTGAAAAGAAAGAAAAACTTTAACCTTTCTTGGGGTCTGAGATTTTAACAAGCATGTAGAGATCAATCCATAGAGCTGAAATAATTTCATATATATATCAGCTGATGCAAAACAAGCCACTTAGGCAGTGGTCATTCACAGACAAGATGTTTCTTCAGTGCAATTTTTCTAGCAAAAAAGGTGCCGGTACTCAAATACCAAGCCACCCTTCAGGGGTGGGGTGATCACTGAGGGACTCACCCCACAATAGCCAGGCCCCCTGCAACCAGTCACAGAATCTATGACAAAGGCAGAATTGGTATCTTGAGCCTGAGTTCTTTCATTAAAACTTGTGGTCCATGGGTCAATTTTAGGAGACACTGGAAAAGGTGCCGGTACTCAGTACCCCCGAGTACCCCCTCAAAAAAAGCCCTGTGTTTCTTAAAACACTACTACTGCTGGTTTAATTTCAAATTATGACTGTAGAAATAAAGATCAAATAATAAATAACTGTTTGAAATTCAGACCTTGGATTCTGTAGATATGCTTTTTCAGCAGAAGGGAAAAACCTCAGTGTCATCTTCGACTCCTCCCTCTCCTTCTCTGCGCATATCCACCAGACAGCCAAGACCTGTCGCTTCTTCCTCCATAACATTAGCAAAATTCGCCCTTTCCTCTCTGAGCACACCACCCGAACTCTCATCCACTCTTTCATTACCTCTCGCCTTGACTACTGCAACCTACTCCTCACTGGTCTCCCACTTAGCCAGCAATCTATCCCCCCTTCAATCCGTTTAGAACTCTCCTGCACGCCTTATCTTCCGCCTGGACCGATACACTCATATCACCCCTCTCCTCAAGTCACTTCATTGGCTTCCGATCAGATACCGCATTCAGTTCAAGCTTCTGCTTCTAACCTACAAATGCACTCGATCTGCAGCCCCTCCTTACCTCTCAACCCTCATCTCCACTTACGTTCCTACCCATAACCTCCGCTCTTAGGACAAATCCCTCCTTTCAGTACCCTTCTCCACCACCGCCAACTCCAGGCTCCGCCCTTTATGCCTCGCCTCACCCCATGCGTGGAACGGACTCCCTGAGCCCATACGCCAGGCCCCCTCCCTGCCCATCATTGCTCAAAGCCCACCTCTTCAATGTCGCCTTCGGCACCTAACCACCACACCTCTACTCAAGAAATCTAGACTACACCAACTTGACATTTCGTCCTTTAGATTGTAAGCTCCTTTGAGCAGGGACCGTCCTTCTTTGTTAACTTGTACAGCGCTGCGTAACCCTAGTAGCGCTCTAGAAATGTTAAGTAGTAGTAGTAGAAAGGAAAAATTATCTGAATAAGTTTGTACACAGCAAATTGCTATCAGAGCTGTGTCTAACTGTGCAGACTCCTGGCTGAATGACTCCAGCAAACACTTACCAGGCCCAATATTCAAAGATTACCACTGAAAATTCCCTCTAAACACTCTGGCACTGAGGCAGAGTGTTTGTCTAGCTATGTCAAATGTGACTGTCTCTGGGAAAAGGCGACTAAAGCAGTAGATCCAGAATGTTGAGAATGGACGATTCTTCATGTCATGGCTCCATAAGAAGTCTGAAAAGTTACATGCTTGAAATTCTGCAACTTTTGTACTATTTTTTGCATAACAGGATGGCCTTTGGGCTGTTGTATTACAAATTGTTTGCTCTAACAGAATTTATTAAAAGCTCATTTTTTGTTTTCCCAGAGGTGGTCACACGGAATGCTGATACCCAGCCATTATCTACTATTTAAATTTATGGGATGCTGCCATTTACACAAGTAATGGCTTAGTGTGCAATTGTAAGGAGGGGAGGGATATGAGCGGCGCAGAACTGGGGGCCAAAGTTTCCACACATAACTCATATCCAAAGGCCTAAATTTAGGCACATCAGTTCCGACTTAAGCTCATATTTCTATAAGAACATCATGGCACAGAAAGGCTCTGCAGACTGACTCTGGAATATAGCAGTGTTTGCCTGCATCCAGTCAAATCATTTGGTTGGGGAATTTGCAGTGACCTTTTGACTGTCTGCTGTCTGAAGCAAGAGCAAGGTACCTTTTTGTGTGCACAGGAATGAGGTGGTAGAGGATAATGTCTCTTTGGTGGTGTAAAGGGGGGTCCGCTTCCTCCTCTTCGGTGGAGCCAGCAAGCCTGCGGGGGTTCCAGGACAGAATGCTGCAGATACTGGGACTCAGGGCCAAAGTATTTTATTATCAAGGCAATTTCATACCAAAATTCATAATTAATTCTTCATAACAAAAGGTACAGCCCTCTTAATATAGTCTTCAAAAGAAAAAAAAAAGGTACAGTCCAGGTCCCAAAATCCCTCAGCAAACGCTCAGCTCCTCAAGACCTCAGGTCTTCTATTAGGGCATTAGCTTTCCCCCTCCTTCAGAAGGGTTTAGTAAGAGTTCAGCACACTTCCGATATAACACAACAGTTCAGAACAAATCTTCATGGACAGTCTTTGCACATCAAACCAATACCACAAATCACCTGCCTTTTCACAGCACAGAAGGAACCCTGTAAGGAGCAGGGTTGGCAGTTTCTCCCACCTCTCAGCACCACGCCCGGTGTGGCCTCCTCCACTGCCTTCTAGTGCTGGGCAGGGCAACCTTTGAATTCTCCCACTCCATGGTAGCTGGCTCCTCTCCCTTAGGCAGCTCTACTGGCAGGCTACTTCCTTCCTCCACATACTCCATGGAATCCCTCTCTCCCTTCGTCTCTTCTCCCTCCTGGTGACTGAGAGCCTCCAGGCAATCTGCTCTCCTCACAGCTGGGGGGAATTATATACTGATGGTGAGGCCAGGGAAACTGAGCTTCATCCTTCCCTCGCCCTCTAGTGGGGAAGGGAGGAACAGGCTCACCTTGCCTCGAGCCATTGCTCCCCCTGCTGGGGTTCGGAATCCATTCCATCTTTTTAAGACTACTCTCTTCTCTCATTCTTGCAAGGACTTCTGGGACCCGTAGTTCTGGGCTCAACTGCTTCACTGGGGAATCTCTGGGGCTTACCTTGTCACAGTGGATAGAAAACCTGCTCAGTGCCCCACTCAAATGCCTCCTGAATGATGTGGAGGATGGATTAGAAGTGACCACAGAGAGTATCTAAAGCATCAAACAGTGGTCTTTGACATCTCACCAAATCGAACATTTCAGCAAGATTTTTCTGCAGCCATGAGAATCTGCGATACCTAGGGCACACATTTTCAATGTTGTCTCAAAAATATCATAGGTTGACCTGTTTCCTGTACGCCTTTCTGTTGTCCACTACTGTCCAAAGATCATCACATTTCTCTTGAGGAAGAAATTCTGAGCGACTGTCTACCTTTTCCAGAATGTTTTGCTTATAGTGGCCCATGAAAAGTTGACAAAAAACTATGTGAGAGGTTGTCATAGCATTCTGGTAAATTTTCTCCCAGAAGATTGAGAGTATCAGTATCCTTCTTGAGCAGAGATTTTCAGTCTTTTTCATCTCACGGCACACTTACATGGTGCTAAAATTGTCAAGACACACCCCCATATATGGTCCAGCATTTGACCTTCTTTCCCCCTCCTATTCCCACCCCACCCCCACACAAGGTCCAGCATTTTACCTTCTTCCCCGCTCCCATTCCCACCCCCACCCCCACACAAGGTTCAGCATTCTGCCTTCTCCCCCCTCCCACCCATACCTCCACACATGGTCCAGCATTTGACCTTCTTCCCCCCTCCCATTCCCACCCCCACCTCCACACATGGTCCAGCATTTGACCTTCTTCCACTCCCACTCATAGTCCAACATTTTACCTTCTCTTCCGCCGATCACAAAGGGCCCAGTATTTACCTTCTCTTCCCTCCCCCGCCCTCACAAATAATCCAGCATTTACCTTCTCTTCCCCCCACAACCACAAAAATAGTCCAGCATCACTCCCTCCTGTCCCCTCTCCAGCCGGTGATCAGGCATCTCCCCTTGTCTCTCTTGATTTTAAAAGTTTTCTTGTCTCTAGCAATTAACGGCGGCAAGCAACGATTTCATAGAACCTGCTTGTGCCAACCCAGAGCCTTCTCGCTGACGCTTGCCACCTTTGTGGAAACAGAAAGTTACATCAGCAAAAAGGCTCCGGGGTTGATGCGAACAGGCTGTATGAATCTCTGCTCCCTGCTACTGAATGCTGGAGACAAAAACAGTGGCGTTCCTAGGGCGGCTGACACCCGGGGCGGATCGCCGATGCGTCCCCCCCTCCCAGCAAAACGACACCTTTCCCCGGCGAAACAACACCCCCCCCCCCCCCGGGGTGCATTTTTACCTGCTGGGGGGCTGCCGCGCGCCTGTTGGCTTCGCTCGTTCCATGCTCCCTCTGCCCCGGAACAGGGAATAACCTGTTCCGGGGCAGAGGGAGCACGGAACGAGCGGAGCTGACAGGCGCGTGGCACCCCCCCAGCGGCGTGCACCCAGGGCGGACCGCACCCACCGCCCCCCCCCCCTAGAAATGCCACTGGACAAGAAAACTTACTCCATTCTTGCACAAATTAAGCTGGCCCAACGCCCGCAGCACACCTGGGGAGCAGCTGTGGCACACCAACGTGTCATGGCATACTGGTTGAAAAATGCTGTTCTAGAGAGCACCAAGAAGTAGGCCCTGATCTACATTTATTTATTTATGTGCAATAATTTTCTATACTGCTCTAGCTGATGGGCAGAACAGAGCGGTGTACAGGCTAAAAAATAAGGAACAAGAAAAGTATTCCATTAATGTATAAGAAAGCAGGGTGTTAAGAGACATAAACATTGCAAAAAGAGGGTAAAGCAAACACAGAAAAGAAGGCCAGGGTCAAAGGGTAACACTGGTAATTTTCAGCAAACTGTTTCACCAAAAGCTAAGTGGAAAATCATTGTCCTCCTGAGAACAGATTCAAGCATCTCTGTCTGCTGCAATAGTTTCTACTTCTTTGAATTGTGCATAGAGTCAGTCTTCTTGTAAACAGGACAGTTGCACAGAGAGAGATGTCTTCCACATTCTCATCTGTGCATCCTGAAGGATGCCATGAAAGGATATTGTCACAGCTTTCTTAGGGAGATCAAGGAATTAGAGGATGTCCAGCATCTCTGCCCTAGGCTCTGCGTCTTTATTGAACTTAAATGGAATGCTCTCAGTCATTTCTCTGATTAAATCAGCAAATGATAGCTTCCTCCTTTCCTGTGGAGTAAAGGTATCTGCAGGGAGACCAATAGATCTTCTTGATTAGAGACTAGTCTTCAGATCTGTAACCGTAACCCCAGGACTACTCAAACACTGCTCTTAAAAGAAGACTGAGTGTAAACCCGAGTAGCTTGCAAGATCTCGGTGAGGTTTCCTATAGTCTTTTGGTACCTAGAATTCATGGGCATCAGAGTGACTGGGGCTGATGCTCTTTGATGTATTGGTATCAATACTATGTATGCAGACCTTACTATGAACTACAGGAACAAATGAACCTCCTTTCGCTGTGATCTTGCTAAATGGCAACTTCTCGTCTCCTGTACTGTCTTGTCCAATTCCTCAGTGAGGACTGTTAATGCCAATAACTTATCACATGAAGGTGAGATGATAGCTTCCTGGGTCACTTTGCTTGTAACATAGTAGATGACGGCAGAAAAAGACCTGCACGGTCCATCCAGTCTGCCCAACAAGATAAACTCATATTTGTATACCTTACCTTGATTTGTACCTGCCTTTTTCAGGGCACAGACCGTACAAGTCTGCCCAGCAGTATTTCCCGCCTCCCAACCACCAGTCCCGCCTCCCATCACCGGCTCTGGCACAGACCATATAAGTCTGCCCTCCACTATCCTCGCCTCCCAACCACCAACCTCTCTTCCCCCATCTGCTCCGCCACCCAATTTCGGCTAAGCTTCTGAGTATCCATTCCTACTGCACAGGATTCCTTTATGCATATCCCACGCATGTTTGAATTCCGTTACCGTTTTCATCTCCACCACCTCCCACGGGAGGGCATTCCAAGCATCCACCACCCTCTCTGTGAAAAAATACTTCCTGACATCTTTTTTGAGTCTGCCCCCCTTCAATCTCATTTCATGTCCTCTCGTTCTACCTCCTTCCCATCTCCGGAAAAGATGTTTTTGCGGATTAATACCTTTCAAGTATTTGAATGTCTGTATCATATCACCCCTGTTCCTCCTTTCCTCCAGGGTATACATGTTCAGGTCAGCAAGTCTCTGCTCATATGTCTTGGAACGCAAATCCCATACCATTCTCTTAGCTTTTCTTTGCACCGCTTCCATTTTTTTAACATCCTTCTCGAGGTACGGCCTCCAAAACTGAATACAATACTCCAGGTGGGGCCTCACCAACGACTTGTACAGGGGCATCAACACTTCCTTTCTTCTGCTGATCACACCTCTCTCTATACAGCCTAGCAACCTTCCCGCTATGGCCACCGCCTTGTCACACTGTTTCGTCGCCTTCAGATCCTCGGATACTATCACCCCAAGATTCCTCTCCCCCTCAGTACCTATCAGACTCTCCCCGCCTAACACATAAGGCTCTAGTGGGTTTCTACTCCCTAAATGCATCAGTTTGCATTTCTTCGCATTGAATTTTAATTGCCAAACCTTAGACCATTCTTCTAGCTTTCTCAGATCCCTTTTCATGCTTTCCACTCCCTCCCGGGTATCCACTCTGTTGCAAATCTTAGTATCATCCGCAAATAGGCAAACTTTACCTTCTAACCCTTCGGCAATGTCACTCACAAATATATTGAACAGAATCGGCCCCAGCAACGATCCCTGAAGCACTCCACTACTCACCTTTCCCTCCTCCGAGCGAACTCCATTTACCACCACCCTCTGTCATCTGTCCATCAACCAGTTCCTAATCCAGTTCACCACTTTGGGACCTATCTTCAGCCCATCTAGTTTATTTAAGAGCCTCCTGTGGGGAACCGTGTCAAAAGCTTTGCTAAAATCTAAGTAGATTACGTCTATAGCACGTCGATGATTCAATTCTCCAGTTACCCAATCAAAGAATTCAATGAGATTCGTTTGGCACGATTTCCCTCTGGTAAAACCATGTTGTCTCGGATCTTGCAACGTATTGGCTTCTAGGAAATTCACTATCCTTTCCTTCTGGAAAAAGAAGCCAGCAGATCAATATAACATCAGAAAGATTTTATTGAAGATACCGCATGTAAACAAATTGCCCGACACAGGCCGTGTTTCGCCCACCAAGGGCTGCATCAGGGGCAACTCTAAAAACGGAAAACTTGTGGTGTATAATAGATTGGAAAAAAACAGCGCATACAGCAGATGCCTAAAATGATGTGACTCTTAACACAACGCAAGCAGATGCACTGCTGTCAAACCTGCTGGCTTCTTTTTCCATATTGGATTTTGCAGATCGCTTGCCTTGTTGTTTTTTGGGACCCCTATCCTTTCCTTCAGCATGGCTTCCATTACTTTTCCAATAACCGAAGTGAGGCTTACCGGCCTGTAGTTTCCAGCTTCTTCTCTATCGCCACTTTTGTGAAGAGGTACCACCTCCGCCGCTCTCCAATCCCTCGGAACCTCTCCAGTCTCCAAGGATTTATTAAACAAATCTTTAAGAGGACCCGCCAGGACCTCTCTGAGCTCCCTCAATATTCTGGGGTGGATCCCGTCTGGTCCCATGGCTTTGTCCACCTTTAGCTTTCCAAGTTGTTGATACACACTCTCTTCCGTGAACGGTGCTATATCCATTCCATTCTCAGGTGTACTTTTGCCAGTCCCTCGCGGTCCTTCTCCAGGATTTTCTTCAGTGAAAACCGAACAAAAGTATCTATTTAGCAAATTGGCTTTTTCTTCATCATTATCTACATAGCAGTTCGCTGTATCTTTTAGTCTCACAATTCCCTTTTTAGTCCTTCTTCTTTCACTAATATACCTGAAGAAATTTTTGTCGCCCCTCCTTACATTTCTAGCCATTTGTTCTTCCGCTTGCGCCTTCGCCAGACGTACCTCTCTCTTGGCTTCTTTCAGTTTCATCCGGTATTCCTCCCCATGTTCCTCTTCTTGAGATTTTCTATATTTCTGGAATGCTAACTCTTTAGCCTTTATTTTCTCAGCCACTTGCTTGGAGAAACATATCGGTTTCCTTTTTCTCTTGCTTTTATTTACTCTCCTTACATAAAGGTCTGTGGCCCTATTTATTACTTCTTTCAGCCTGGACCACTGCCCTTCCACTTCATGTACGTCCTCCCAGCCCATCATCTCCTTCCTCAGGTATTCCCCCATTTTACTAAAGTCAGCACGCTTGAAATCCAGGACTTTGAGTTTAGAGTGGCCGCCCTCCACTTCAGCCGTTATATCAAACCAAACCGTTTGATGGTCAATGCTTCCCAGGTGTGCACCCACTCGGACATTTGACACACTATCCCCATTTGTGAGCACCAGATCACAAATCTATGGCTGCTCTATTATCAGGCTTATTTTCGAAAGAGATCGCCAGCGATCTTCCGACATAAATCGGGAGATGGCCGGCGATCTCTCAAAAGCGGTGAAATCGGTATAATCGAAAGCGGCTTTTTTGACACCATCGCCGCGCCAGCGAAAGTTCAAGGGGGCGTGTCACCAGCGTAGCAAAGGCGGGACATGGGCGTGGCTACCAGATGGCCGGCTTTCACGGAGAATGGAAAAAAAAGCGGCGTTAATCAGTATTTCGCCAGATTTACTTGATCCTTTTATTTTCACGACCAAGCCTCAAAAAGGTGCCCCAACTCACCAGATGACCACCGCAGGGAATGGGGGATGACCTCCCCATACTCCCCCAGTGGTCACCAACCCCCTCCCACATGAAAAAAATAAAAATAAAAACCTTTTTTGCCAGCCTGTATGCCAGCCTCAAATGTCATACCCAGCTCCCTGACAGCAGTATTCATGTCCCTGGATCAGTTTTTAATGGGTGCAGTGCACTTCAGGCAGGCAGACCCAGGTCCATCCCCCCCCCCCTACCTGTTACACTTGTGGTGCTAAGTGTTGAGCCCTCCAACCCCCCCCCCCAAACCCACTGTACCCACATGTAGGTGCCCCCCTTCACCCATAAGGACTATGGTAGTGGTGTAAAGTTGTGGGAAATGGGTTTGGGGGGGATTTGGGGGGCTCAGCACCCAAGGTAAGGGAGCTATGCACCTGGGAGGTATTTGTATATTTTTTAAACATTTTTAGAAGTGCCCCCTAGGGTGCCTGGTTGCTGTCCTGGCATGTCGGGGGCACCAGTGCAGTACAGATGCTGGCTCCTCCCAAGACCAAATGCTTTGGATTTCGCCGGGTTTGAGATGGCCGGCATTTTTTTCCATTATCGCTGAAAAACAAAACCGGCCATCTCAAACCCGGCGAACTCTGTCATTTGGCCGGGCTAAACCGTATTATCGAAAAAAAGATGGCCGGCCATCTTTTTCGAAAATACAGTTCCGGCCAGCTGTTGCGCCACCACCAAAATAGATTGCCGGTGATCTATTTCGCCGGCGACGTTCAATTATGCCCCTCTATGTCACCTAATAATATTTAGGTTTTGCATTCAATTCCCATCACATTTTAAAGTGATACTAGGAAGACCAAGAGGAGTCAGACACAGGTATATTTTTTCTGGATTCATGTAGGTGCAATCAAGTAGGCTCCATAAAATTTGAGTGGTACTTCTAGTTAACATAAGTGCATAAGAGGTGCCATACTGGGACAGACAAAAGGTCCATCAAGCCCAGCATTCTGTTTCCAACTATGGCCAATCCAGGTCACAAGTACCTGGCAAGATCCCCAAACAGTACAATACATTTTATACTGCTTATCCTAGAAATAAACAGTGGATTTTCCCCAAGTCATTTTAATAATGGCTTATGGACTTTTCTTTAAGGAAGCTATCCAAACCTTTTTTAATCTCCGCTAAGCTAACCATTTTTACAACATTCTCTGGCAACAAATTCCCGAGTTTAATTACACGCTGAGTGAAGAAATATTTTCTCAGATTTGTTTTAAATTTACTACTTAGTAGTTTCACTGTGTGCCCTCTAGTCCCAGTATTTTTGGAAAGAGTAACCAACGATTCACGTCTACCCGTTCCACTCCACTCATTATTTTATAGACCTCTATCATATCTCCCCTCAGCCATCTCTTCTCCAGGCTGAAGAGCCCTAGCCGCTTTAGCCTTTCCTCATAGGGAAGTCGTCCCATCCCCTTTATCATATCACCCTTCTCTGTACCTTCTCTAATTCCACTATATCTTTTTTTAGATGCAGTAGCCAGAATTGCACATAGTATTCAAGGTGCAGTTGCACCCTAGAGTGATACAGGGTCATTTTTTTCCATTCCTTTTCTAATAATACCTAACATTCTTCTATGCCACCACACATTGAGGAAATGGTTTCAACGTCACAACAACAACAATAACACTGAGGTCCTTTTCCTGGTCGATGACTCCTAACGTGGAACTTTGCATGACATAGCTATAATTCGGGTTCCTCTTTCCCACATGCACCACTTTGCACTTGCTTACATTAAATGTCATCTGCCATTTAGAAGCCCAGTCTCCCAGTCTCATAAGGTCCTCTTGTAATTTTTCACAATCCTCTCATGATTTAACAACTTTGAATAACTTTGTGTCATCAGCAAATTTAATTACCTGACTAGTTACTCCCATCTCTAGGTCATTTATAAATATGTTAAAAAGCAGCGGTCCCAGCACAGAGCCCTGGGAACCCCACTAACTACCCTTCTCCATTGAGAATACTGACCATTTAACCCTACTTTCTGTTTTCTATCTTTTAACCAGTTTTTAATCCACAATAGAACACTACCTCCTATCCCATGACTCTCCAATTTCCTCTGGAGTCTTTCATGAGGTACTTTGTCAAACGCCTTCTGAAAATCCAGATACTCAATATCAACCGGCTCACCTTTATCCAAATGTTTGTTCACCCCTTCAAAGAAATGAAGTAGATTGGTGAGGCAAGATTTCCATTCACTAAATCCATGTTGACTTTGTCTCATTAATCCATGCTTTTGAATATGCTTAGTAATTTTGTTCTTTATAATAGTCTCTACCATTTTGCCCGGCAGCAACATCAGGCTCACCGGTCTGTAATTTCCCGGATCACCTCTGGAACCCTTTTTGGATTGTTGATTCAATGTAGGCACCAGCCTCCCAGGAGAAGCTGTTCTACCTCCTGAGGACCTGGTTCTATTCAGCCCCTTCATAGCTAGGTCTTATATGCCTGGTGATTTGTCCTGATTGGTCCAGTGGGCAGGTCAGGGTATTCCTGTCCTGCCTATGAGCTTGTTCTCTTCTGAATGATTGTTCTTATTTTCCTGTTCCTGAGGCTCTAAATTTGGTTCCTGGGGGGGGGGGGGGGGGTCTTGTTTGTTTGTTTATTTTTGCTTTGCTTACTGATGCCTCAATATTCCAGCTTCTTGATTCCTGTAATTTTGTTTCTCTTTTGTGTTGGATGCACTTTGTGGAGACGTAGTGATATTAAAACTTACTTTGGCCAATTCTAGCTCTTGTCTTGTGTAGGCATTCTAGTCTCAGGATTCTCCATATAGCCATCCATGCCCCACCTAGGGACTCTGTTAATCCAAGGAAGTTCTGGTCATATTTGAAGGATGGCATCATCTTTGGTTAATTCTTAACTTTGTCCAAATGTAAGTGTACAAAGAGTTATGACTGGACCAGTGGCTCAGATGGCAAGTGCTGTGTATCACTCTGTGGAGGGTCCCTGGTGCAGTGCCTGCAGGATCTTCCACTTACTGACTCAGCTACAGTTGGGAATGCTGTTTTCTCAACCCTCTGAGAAAGGAGTTATGCTTATTGCTAATAGTAACACACAGTGATTGGATTCAAGGCCATGACTACAGAGTTCTGGATGGAGCCTTTGTGCAGTGTTCAGGATAAAAACTGTCATTACTCAAAACACAAAGGTATTTATTTTCTGGCATAGATATAACAAAGAAAGTAATATTTAAATTAAGCAGCCTGATCTAGGACTTTAGTTCCCAGTGTAAGGCCCTGCATGTTAAGACTTATCCCAGTCTAATGCTGGCTTTCCCAAAGGAGATACCACTATCAAAACTCTTATGTGCTAATGTATTTGCATGTTTTTTTTAACCCTTATGCATAATTATAATTTACATTCAAATACAATGATTGAAAGTAAAAGAAAAAACTCAGTGCATACTACAACATGTACACTTTACCACAAAAAAAGGTGAGGAGAATTAACCCCATTGCACTTGTATTCTCAACTAGGCCTAGGGTTACCATACATCTGGATTTCTCCGGACATGTCCTCCTTTTCAGGGGACTCTCGGGGGGGGGGGGGGGGGGGGTTCAAGCAGTTTTTTCCAGCCTGCCTGGTTCGTCTGAGTTTCTCGGTGGGCAGGCTGGCTAACCTAAGAATGCCCTCCCTGAAATGTACCTTAATTTATTTATTTATTTATTACATTTGTACCCCGTGCTTTACCACACATGGCAGGCTCAATGCGGCTTACATAGTAACAATATAAAGAATTACAAAGTCATAAGAGGAATAAACAATTTGTAGTAAACGCAGAATAATGGGGTTAACGGATACATAAATTGAACATAGAAGGAATTGGGTGCAGGAGGAAATGACCATTGGGAGGTAGGCGTAGGAAGATGGAAAGGAATGGATATGGGGTAGCAAAAAGGATAATGGGAAACATAGTCAACGTAAAAACAGTTGTCAATAAGAATCATGTGGGCAAATCTTGGGCGGTCACCACTTGAAGTCTCGGCAGCCATTTTGAAGCAGCAGCAGTGAGCAGGTCAGCGGACGCAGGCAGGAAAGAGCGGGGTTCTTTCTTGCCCCGAAGAGACCACCACTAGGTCACCAGATCCCGTTAAGGTGTGTTCAGGGAGGCCACCCTGACCCAGGGCAGGAAGGGAGGTAGATGGATGGATGGGAGTTCTGTGTGTGTGAGAGTGCGAGTGTGTAAGTGGGAGCTATAAAAAAGGTGGATGGACTGTGGGTGGGCTGTAAAAAAGATTGGTGAGGGGTCGTACATGGGAGGAAGAAGAGAAAATGGGGAATAGAAGGGGATGGAGAGGAGAGAAGAAGGGGATGTGCTGCTTATGGATGGGAGGAAAAGGATAGGGGCACAACTGCTCATGGATATTTACTTTTTTTTGAAATGTACATCTTTTCTAATTTCATATTTAGCAGTATTTCTGTTACTTGTACCAGTGTTTTCACGGCTTATAGAATCTGGCTTTCTTGAGGGGTCAAGGTGACTTTGCGGTGGGACAGGGTGGCATTTTATTTTTTGTGTTCTCTTTTTTGCCTCCGTAAATATGGTAACCCTAACTAGGCCTCAGTAAAAGAGTTGGAAAACTAACCCCATTGCACTGTATTCTCCTCAACTAGACCTCAGCATAAGAGGAGGGTCAAGTAGGAAAATTCTAAGATGGGCAATTCTCCAATCTAGACCAGAGGGTCTCAACCTGGCCAATCAGGTTTTCAGGATATCCACAATGAAAATGCCTGAGAGAGATTTGCAAACCAAGAAGGCAGAGCTGCCAAGGGGTCCCGATTTTTGAGAGGGAGATTTTAGTATATGCCCCAGCCACGCCCACTATGGCTTGGCTCCGCCTGCTCTACCTCATGTCATCTTGAATTTCTTTTGATGTAGGCATAGGGAAAAAAAAAGATTTTAAATGCTCCCAGGTTTCAACCCAATTCATGTTTAATGTGGGATATAAATTATATAAATAAGTAAATGAATAGAAACTCTGATGTCTGTTTTAGAGGCCATTTACCTTGAGAAAAAAAAAATCTCTGCACAAACATAGCAGTGCTAGGGTGTCCCTATAACCAGCCCCTCCAAACGATACAGTGATTACACTTTCTAACAAATGACTACTCTACCTATGAAAAGTTATTCCCTTATTATACTTCCTCTGTGTACATCTGTATACTGCACAAACCAGCAATGTTTGAAAATATAAGTGAGAGAAACTTTTAAAAACTGATACCAACAATATACAAATGACCATAGGAGTCAACTTTTCAAAATTATTGGGGGGTGCTAAGCCCAATGGAAATAACCCCTCCCTGGACATATGCAACAAAGTTTCTTAATATTGGGGGTGCTCAAGCACCCACAGAGTGGACTCCTATGTGAATGACAATGTAGATGCAGCAGCTCAGAGGTTACCGTTTGCTTACTTCATGCAGCCTGTACGCGGGGCTGCAGCAGCCTTCAGGCATGCACTGTCGGCTCTACTGGTCCTCAGCCCCTGCTGATGTCAACTTTGAATTCTGGCGGGGGCTGAGGACTGGCAGAACTGACAGCGCATGCCTGAGGGCAGTGCTGCGGCTCCACATTTGCTTTTATATTTATCTTTTCTGCTGCTGCTGCGTTGGGAGATGGAGCCGTAGTAGCAGCAGCAGCAGCGGTAAGGAAAACCGATTCCATCTCAGTGGGAGACTTTCCCGCTTTGGCGGGAGATGGCCCACCAAAGCGGGAGTCTCCCGCTGAATGCGGGAGACTTGGCAGGTCTGTGCGTGTGTCCTGAGTACATTTATCCTCCCCTTCCATGTAGGGTGCATATATGATAGACGCTATGGTATTCTATAAGGACATCAGGGTGTCATTACAGAATAAGCAAGTATTGTCCATCCTCAGCTACATGGAGGTATCAAGTCATAAAATTGCTTCCATAATGGAGACTATCTAAAAATTACAACAAATATTATATTATAATAAAGATTTAGTATATAGAAGAGAATCTTTATCATTATTAAACAGTCAAACCCTTGGCCCAGGAATAGAGGTAGCTACATTAGAATCAGACCAGGCCTATAACCATATTTACAGCTGAGAAAAGTAAAAAAACAAAAAATCTATTTCCTGTCTAAGAAAAGAGTAAAGCATGTGAAGGGACTCTAAGCATAAGGCTATATCAAGGGCCAGGACCTTTTGCTTCATGGCTATAAAAGCTGCATCGCTTTAGAAAAGTCAAGTAAAATCATTACCTTATGGTCCAAAACCAGCTCATTCATAAACCTGAAATATAAGAAGAGAATAGCATTACAATTTGTCTTTAAGGAATATGTCTCAATTAATGTGGCTTTAGTCAATAGCACTCCCCTGGGAGTTTGCAAAAAAATAAAAAATAAAAAACTGAGGTCCAAGCTATATATCCTGTGAGCTCTTACCTGGAGCCCCTACAAGGCTTTGAAGCTCAATAGCTTCTTTTGACAGTGTCAGAACCTGCAGAAATTACCACAGGATTTGGAGAAGTTATTAAAGCAAAGATTAAATTGCCTCACTTGATTTTTATTTTGAATGTAGCTTATGCCTGTTCAGTGGTAGTTCAGTGAGTTACATAGAGGTATAATAGGTATTTTCCTGTCCCTAGAGGGGTTATAATCTAACTTCTCTGACAGGTAGCCTCCAGAGTTGCAGCTCTGTCCTGTACAACACGAACTTCTTCATGTAGTACAGCCCCTTGCTCATTGACTCCAGAAATCACAAATTTAGAGGCCTCAAAAAGTTTTTCACTTTTCACTACTATAGAGCATTCCAAATTCTACAGGGTATCCATACTATCTACATAAGCTGGAACTAACCTATTATCATCAGGGGTGGGATACAGGGCCATTGCCCTGGGCCCCCATGCCACGGGGGCCCCAGTCTGCCTCAAGTTGAAGGAGGCATAGTTTGCAGGCAGACTTTGGGGACCCCTTCCCAGTTTCTGTCCTGGGCCCTTGCATGTCTAACATTGGCCCTAATTATCATGGTCTCCGTCCCATCTCCTGACATAGCAAGGAGAAGTAGAGGCTGACCAGAAAAGGCGAATCCACCACTGGAGATATTATGCTGAAATACTTTATTATTGCTGATACGGGATGACCTGACACGGTCCGTGTTTTGGCACCACAAAGCACCTACATCAGGGGTCTTTTAAACTACACACAGACCCCGCTGTGGCTGTTAGTGTTTGTCCTTTGGCTACTTTGATTGCACCACAGTTCCCCGAGTGAAAATCGCTCGTGTTTTCCGAGGAACTATTTCTTGACCCCTGATGTAGGCGCTTTGTGGCGCCAAAACACGGACGGTGTCGGGTCATCCCATATCAGCAATAATAAAGTATTTCTGCACAATATCTCCAGTGGTGGGTTCGCCTTTTCTGGTCAGCCTCTACTTCTCCTTGCTTGGACTTTTTGACATAGAGGTTCCCCCCTGCCCTTTGTTTTCTTTCCATCTCCTGAGCTCTCCAAATCCATCTTCCTGACTGTTTTCCCTCTCCAACAACCAGGAAAGAACCACAGGAGCTCCACACACACAAGCAGCTCCAGATGCTTCACCCATGTCCTCTGCTGTTTGCAGAACCCCAGCACTATGGGGCTGTCCACTGCTCCAAACCAGGATTAGCCACTTCAAAGGCAAGAGCCATTGGGGAAGCTGCATCTCCCCCAGCAGTGAGGTTCTGAAAGTTTGGAAAGTCACCTACAAACTAAGGGGTAAGAACAAATTTGCCCTTTCTTTTATCCATGTTCTAACCAGGATTAGCAGCTCAGATTCCTTTACTCAACTGTTGCAGCCTGCTCCACCTCCATCTTGGCCCCCTGTCTCCACATTGCTGCTACAGACTGCAGATGGTTGCCGCACCATGAAGCCAATCTGAGCACTTCAGGTGCCTGTTACCAAAAACAAAATAGGGCTGCCATTAGAGGGATGCAAACAGGGCAATCCCAAGGGAGCTGCTCACAAGAAACAGGAATTTTAGAACTGAAACCTTGAATGAATTTGGCCCCTGAGGTTTTTTGATTTCCCAAAACAAAAAAACTTAGCTGACCTTTTTGATCAAAATAAGGAACAAACCAAGTGATCAGGCTTTTTAAAAGTGAGAAACATGAAGTGTTACAGGAAGCTGTGACTCCTGGGATACAAATAATCACTTTGATGCACTGAGAGATGGAGCATGTTGGAACAGAAATAGTTCAGTCCCTTCTGTGTTTTGCTTCTTGTAAGTTTTTAGTGTTTGCATAAATATTAATGAGGTGTAACTCTGCTTCCAGCAGCTCATAGGGAAGGCAAATGCTATGCAGGCTCCTATCACTGCACCTCAGTCCTGCCTGTAGCATTCTTTACTATTCCAGCACCAATGCAGACCAGGGGCGTAGCCAGACTTCGGCGGGAGGGGGGGTCCAGAGCCCGAGGTGAAGAGGGCAAATTTTAGCCCCCTCCACCATTTTTAAGCCCCCCATTTTTTACCTCCCCGCCGCTGCCGCCACCACCACGTTTGACCCCCCCAGCGCCAACGCTTTCGACCCCCTCTTCCCGCCGCCACCAACCCTACCCCGCTGCTGCCATCGGTGAGACTAGCGGCACAGAGAAAGCTTATGGCACACTGTTCTGAACTACATCGCAGAGGTGATACAGTTCGCATTGGCGTTTCCAGCCAAATTGAGGATTTAGCACGCTGGTAGTACCCTGAATCTGTATACAGTTGAGGAGGACAGTTTAAATAAAGCAACTCAACTAGTATTGAGATACTGAGATTTTGCTGCTGGGTGGTTGTGTTGTCTCCTGGCTGGATTACTGTTTTGGGGATTTGCAGGTACAAGTTTATGGACTAATGGTGGTGATGCAGCTTTTCTTTTTCTTACCACGATATCTGCACGCGCAAGGACTGTTTAACTGACCTGGCCCCGGGAAGCCACTGGACCTAACGTAGGTCATGTTTGTTGGAGCTGAGGACTTCTCAGAGGTTATGGACGATGGGGAGGCCTGGGCAGTTTTCTTGCTCTGACTTTTTCAAAAGTGCAAGTGTGCAACAGTGATGGTGGCCCTCTTTGGGGGGGGGGGGCTTTTTTGTGGCACATTCTTTGTGGTTTTTGCCAATGCACCAGGGACTAAGTGACTGTCAGGGGGAAGGGAAAGTATTTTTGCTATATGGAGGCACTGGAGGGAGCTTCAGGGTGGGTGAAAGGGGAGACTGCATGTTGTTGCGTACTGATACGTGGTTTGATGTTGTGGATGGCTGGAGGGGGTTGGGGTTGGGGATAGGGTGGATTTTATGGGAGGGGGTACATATGTGTCAGAGGTTGTGGAAATATGAGGACTGCATCTTTGGAAGGGGGGGAGGCAATCAAGGTGGAATGTTGGAGAGCTGATTGGATGCGGATACTTTCCTGTGTCGGGCCTAACTGGAGGTTCAGTACAGGATGCATATGAAATGTTACAGCTTTGACTTCATGTACTGCTACGCCAAATGGCTGATTTATAAGTTATCATCCTAAACGTAGATAGTATCAAGTCACCGGTTAAGCGTACTTGGGTGCGCTCATGCTTGAAAAAATTGAAGGCTGATATTGCATACTTACACGTACAGGAGACACATCTCACGAGTGGGAAACATCTTTAATTAAAGAGGAATTGGGTTGTGAGGTTTATTTTTCCGCTTTTAATGGCAAACAAAGGGGAGTGGCCATCTTGATGCATAAATAGGTTCAGGACAAGGAGGGCAAGTTTATTATCGTTTTAGGAGAGTTGTGGGGAATGAAATTGCTCCTTTATAATGTTTATGTATAGCCAGAGATTTTTCTCCACTCTGGTGGCCAGCGTGGCTGGCTACCCAGAGTATAGGGTGATACTGGGTTGTCACAGCAGACCCCACTATTGACTGTAAACCTCCCAAAAAGAGGCCACATGATCATGATGCTAAGGGGGTTAATTTTTTGACTCCAAACTTTGACCTTATGGATACATGGAGGACTCTGCGGACTCTCCAGCTTAGCCGGCCAAATCGGTATAATGGAAAGCTGATTTTGGCCGGCTCCAACTGCTTTCCGTCGCAGAGCCGGCCAAAGTTAAAGGGTGCGTTTCGGAAGGGTATGGGAGGTGGGACAGGGGCGTTGTTAAGACATGGCTGGCTTCAGCTGATAATGGAAAAAAGAAGGCCGGCTCTGAGGAGCATTTCGCCGGCTTCACATGCTCCATTTGTTTTAGGACCAAGTCTCAAAAAAGTGCCCCAATTGACTAGATGACCACCGGGGGAATCGGGGATCACCTCCCCTTACTCCCCCAGTGGTCACCAACCCCCTCTCACCCAAAAAAAAAAAATTAAAAATCATTTTTTTTGCCAGCCTCTATGCCAGCCTGAAATGTCATACCCAGCTCCCTGACAGCAGTATGCAGGTCCCTGGAGCAGTTTTTAGTGGGTGCAGTGCACTTCAGGCAGGTGGACCCAGGCCCCCCCCACCCACCTGTTACACTTGTGGTGGTAAATGGGAGCCCTTCAACCCCCCCCAAAGCCCACTGTACCCACATCTAGGTGTCCCCCTTCACCCATAAGGGCTATGGTAATGGTGTAGAGTTGTGGGGAGTAGATTTTGGGGGGGGGATTTGGGGGTCTCAGCACCCAAGGTAAGGGAGCTATGCACCTGGAAACTATTTTTTTTTTTAATTTCTAGAAGTGCCCCCTAGGGTGCCCGGTTGGTGTCCTGGCATGTCAGGGGGACCAGTGCACTACAAATGCTGGCTCCTCCCATGACCAAATGCCTTGGATTTGGCCGGGTTTGAGATCGCCGGCATGTTTCCATTATGGGCGAAAACTGATGCCATCTCAATTATTCTAACACATATAATGTCTATGCAAGGTTAATCGGAGTCTGTTTTCAAAGGTACAGGGAAGTGAGATCCAAGTATCTACAGTCTTGGACCATTTTCTTGTGGGTTTGTCTTTAAGTCTCACCACAAAGCAGCAAGAGCTGTGTTGGCACTTGAGGCCTCACCTTTACAGCAATGTTCTCTCTAAGCGGAGCACATGAGCGATTGCTCATACATTTTAGGAGCGTCGCTCATAGATTTTACATGGTTGCTCACAAAAAGTTTTTTTTTTCTGCTATATACAGAAATGCATTCCTAATACTGGTGCTCAAATTTTGTTGTTTTTTAGAACTTATTGCTCACACGAAAAAAAGAAATTGCACACACCAGGCCACTCCTTAGTGGAAACATTGCTTTAGGGTGATCAGAATTCCAGGATTGTTTTACAGGCTAAATGTCTTGACTATTGTACAGACAATACAAACTCTGGCTTGTGGAGCGATTGGTTTTTGGATTGCCTCTAAGGCGGTGTTGTCTTGGTAGGTATTTTGTAATCAGTTCAGTGGTGGCATTTTGTGAGGTGGTGTTATGCAGAGTGGTGTGTGTAAATAGGCCTGCTTTTGATTTGCCAGCCATTGTCTGTATAGGACTTGTTGAAGAGAGAAGGTTTGAGGGTCTTGCGAAATTGCAGATAGCTTGTAATTTTTCTTACTGCTAGCACTAGTGAGTTCCACAATTTCGATGCCAGGTAAGTGAAACATGAGGGGCTGATGGACCTGAGTCTTAGGTCCCTTGCAATTAGGTCATTTCTGACACTTGAGTGGGCATTGCGATGAGGCAGTGTCAGGAGTGGACTGAGATAGTCAGGAGACATGCCCTTAAGGATTTGGTCAAGATTTTGAGTTGAATTTTTGCTCTCACTGGAAGCCAGTGTAGTGTATGCAATAGGGGTGTTTGCTCTGTGATATCGTGAGACCCCGAAAATCATACGTACATCAGCATCCTGCGCTGATTGCAGTTTCTTTAAGCTGGATTCTTTACAGCCAGCATAGATACTGTTGCAGTAGTCAATTTGAGATAGTGTCAGGGATTGAACCAGCAGGTGAAATGATGTGGTAGAGAAATAGGACATTATTCTTCATAATTTCCAGTGTGTGAAACGTCTTTTTGATTACTGCTGCTATTTGCAGTTCGAATGTCACATGTTGGTCTATTATTATTCCGAGAATCTTTAGACTCTTTTCCAACTGGTATCTGTGGTTATTGAGTACAAGGTCAGTTTGGATATTAGGACTGATAGGATTAGATATTATCAGGAATTTGGTCTTGTTTTTGTTCAGTTTCAGCTGCTACTGAAAAAGGTGTGAGCAAATATAAAATATAATCTGAACATGGATGCCCATGTTTCCATGATACTAAGCCCTGATTGGATCTGGTTTTTTATGTTGAGGATGTTTCCTATAAATGGGATGTGGATCGTTATATTGTCTGCATATATATGCATCTTGAATCCATTTGCCTTTAGTTTCCTTTCTAGTTGTGCCATTAGAATATTGAATAGGATAAGTGATAGTGGTGAGCCTTGAGACACTCCACAATTAGGGGACCATGATGAAGAGAAGGCTGTGAACATTTTAACTCTGTAGGGTCTTTTGTTAGGAAGGCACAAAACCAGCAGAGTACTGGGCCTCCTATGCCTATTATGTCCAGTAGGTACATTAGTATGTTAACCTAACACTGTTAATAAACAAATTTTAAAAAAATTGGAGAGTTTTTCAGTTGTGAGAACAATGATGCCTCACAAGTGCAATTCAGCAGCTGCAACATGAAATCAAAAGCACCAATAAAATGATGCTAAGACTTTATCTGGTGGTTCATTCATCCACCAGCTAAAGTCTTAGCATCATTTTGTTGACGCTCTTGATTTCACTTCGCTGATGCTGAATTGTCATTGTGAGGCATCATTGTTCTCACAATTGAAAAGCTGTCTAGTTTCTCAATAGATTTGAACATTCATTGCACTCTGTTGACTCCTGAGGAAGGCAGTTGTGCTGAAACATGGCCGTGTCAAGTCCAGTATATGAACTAGAGGTCTATGTGTGAATTAGCTGTATGTTTTAATAAAGAGCACTGTAGTATGGACTATTGGCTCATTTGTCTGGTGATTTCCACTGCCTTTTTTTCCAGTTTATAGGTGTCTTTGCTTTCCTTTTTTTCGTTGCAAGAACTGTGTACCATCAAGGCTAGGTATTTACAATATTTGCCACCTGAGATTTTAAAGTAGCTGATGAGAATACAAATACTTTTTAGACAAGTCAATTAAAAGGATATTACAACAGTTTGCAACACTCTATCAGGCTTATTTTCGAAAGAGAAGGCCGCCTATCTTTCGACACAAATCGCAAATTTGGCGTTCTTCTCACATGGTCGCCCAAATTGGCATAATCGAAAGCCTATTTTGGGCATCCTCAACTGCTTTCCGTCGCGGGGATGACCAAAGTTCACGAGGGCGTGTCGGAAGGGTAGTGAAGGCGGGACTAGGGCGTGCCTAACACATGGGTGTCCTCGACCAATAATGGAAAAAAGAAGGGCATCCCTGATAAACACTTGGATGACTTTACCTGGTCCTTTTTTTCTTACGATCAAGCCACAAAATCGTGACCTAATTGACCAGATGATCACCGGAGGGAATCAGGGATGATCTCCCCTTACTCTCCCAGTGGTCACTAACCCCCTCCCACCCTCAAAAAAAATTAAAAAAAATATTTTTCCAGCCTCTATGCCAGCTCCATGACAGCAGAATGCAGGTCCCTGGAGCAGTATTAGTGGGTGCAGTGCACTTCAGGCAGGCATAACCAGGCCCATCCCCCACTACATGTTACACTTGTGATGGTAAATGTGAGCCCATCAAAACCCACCAGAAACCCACTGTACCCACAAGTAGGTGCCCCCTTCACCCCTTAGGGCTATGGTAGTGTTGTACAGTTGTGGAGAGTGGGTTTTAGGGGGGGTTGGGGGGCTCAGCACACAAGGCAAGGGAGCTATGCACCTGGGAGCAATTTCTGAAGTCCACTGCAGTGCCCCGTAGGGTGCCCGGTTGGTGTCCTGGCATGTCAGGGGGACCATTGCACTATGAATGCTGGCTCCTCCCATGACTAAAGGGCTTGGACTTGGTCGTTTCTGAGATGGGCGTCCTCTGTTTCCATTATCGCTGAAAATCGGGGACGACCATCTCTAAGGTTGACCTAAATTTCGCGATTTGGGTGTCCCCGACCATATTGTCGAAACGAAAGATGGCCGCCCATCTTGTTTCGATAGGGATGGGTTTCCCCGCCCCTTCCCCGATCAGTCCTGCGAGGACGTCCTCAGGAAAACTTGGGCGCCCCTTTTGATTACGTCCCTCTACGTGAATAATCCTAATGTAAAAACAGTGAAACATAACATGTCCTATATATGTCAGCCTTTGGAGGACAGAGATCTGAAGGAAAGCCAGGTAAATATGGAAATCCAAGAATGCTGTGAGTCACCGTTGAAGAAAACTGATGACAACTTATGAGGATGAACCAAATCTAAAGTTGACTGCCATAAGATGTGTGAGGAGAGACTTGATGACCTGAAGATGGATACCCTGGAGGAAACAAGAAAAAGGGGTGATATGTTACAGACATTCAAATATTTGAAAGGTATTAATATACAAACAAACCTTTTCCAGAGATGGGAAGGCAGTAGAACTAGAGGGCATGAATTGAGGTTGCAGGGGGGCCAACTCAGGAATAATGTCAGGAAGTACTTTTTAATGGAAAGGGTGGTGATAGCTGGAATGCCATCCCGTGAGAGGTGGTGGAGATGAAAATGGTAATAGAATTTAAAAATGTGTGGGATAAACATACAGGAATCCTGTATGGAAAGAATTGAATGAAACAAACAGCAGTGATTAGATGGCAACACCAGTATAGTATAGACTTCTACGGTCTGTGCCTTGAACATGGCTGAACAGATCTGGATGGGCTGGATTGGGGCTTCGATAACTGCCTCAGTAGCTAGAGAACAAGGTCAGTGCCGGACAAACATTTTTGGTTTGTGCCCTGAAAATGGCTAGGACAAACCTTATGTAATGAGTTTATCTTCTCGGGCAGACTGGATGGACCGTACAGGTCTTTATCTGCCTCATTTACTACGTTACTGTGACATACCATAGGTTTATTACTATTTTCCATTGCATGTTGGTTGGGGGAAGGGAAAATATGAACTTAAAGAATCTACCCTTTCCATGGTCCAATCATCATTTGCATCCGTTTATTGAGTTCTATCAAAGCACTAGCTTCATCTCACAATTTTATAGTTAGATCAACATTATAGTCAATCATCTTAGAAAATGGGAGATTGATCAGTAGTCATGTGCCAGAGCCGGTGGTGGGAGACGGCGCTGGTGGTTGGGAGGCGGGGATAGTGCTGGGCAGACTTATATGGTCTGTGCCAGAGCCGGTGGTGGGAGGTGGGGCTGGTGGTTGGGAGGTGGGGATAGTGCTGGGCAGACTTATACGGTCTGTGCCCTGAAGAGCACAGGTACAAATCAAAGTAGGGTATACACAAAAAGTAGCACATATGAGTTATCTTGTTAGGTAGACTGGATGGACCGTGCAGGTCTTTTTCTGCCGTCATCTGCTATGTTACTATGTAGTCATTCGGATCCTGCTACCATGGTAGAATCATGGAATTTCTAGTTATGGTAGACCCTTGATACTCTCATCCTCGCCAAACTTATATAAAAATCTCCCTGTCAATTTATTCATCTGCTTGGTATGCAGTAGATCTTTTGCAAACAAAATAGAAGGTTTGAAAAGCAAAGTGCAAATAGCAAAAGCATCCAGTCCAGGCCAACAAGGCCTTGTTGGCCCAGTATCAAATCCTCAGACATGTTTTGCCACAAAGATTAGATACACTATCAATTCTTTAAGAGAATTATTACTTTTAGTGCAGAATTTAATTGATCTGCCTGATAGAAAGCAATCTCAGTAGCCCCTTTGGCTGATAATCTGGCTAATTTTTGCTTAGATAAGATTCAGAATGTACGTCAGTAGCTTTAGTACTAGCCAATTAAAACAGACACTAATAAGACCCATATTAAAAAGCCTTCACTAAATCCTTCAGATCCATTAATCTTAGCTATCATCCAATTTTTAACATACCATCGTTAACCAAAAATTTGTTTTGCAGCAATTAGAGCAATAGCCAAATATGCATGGTCCACTTGATTGCTCTCAGTGTGGATTCCAAAGAAGGCAGCACTGAGACATTACTTGTTTCAGTTCTTGATTCTCTCAAAGGCTGGCTAAACTAGATATTTTTTTTTTGGGGGGGGGGGGGGGGTGACGAGAGGTTATGTTGCTGGTAATGCTTGATATATGAGCTGTTTTCATCATAGTTGACCATTCAGTACAATTGTACTGTTTGTGTACTGTATGTTGGATGCCCATAACCTTTTGCTTTGTTGGTTTCAGTCATTGTTGAATGACCAGCAACAAAAGGTTGTTTGGGGCAGGCAAGAATCTTCTTGGAAGACTTTATTGCATGGAGTTACTCAGGATTCAGCATTGTCCTCCATGCAGTTCAGTATCTGCCTTCACATGCCATCTTGTTGAAATTTCTGGGCTATCAATTTCAGTTATATGTGGATGAAAATATTCAGCTTTTAATTTCCATTGTTGAGCTCAAAAATGGTTCTCAAATTCTGACAAGACTGACCTTTGAGCTTTTATTGGTCAAACAACTGCAACTAATTGGCCCACTGTCTAGTATTTCAGTTGAAGATAGTGTCTTGTCATTCTCTACATTAAAAAAAAAAGCAACAAGAAGATACATCTGCAGACATACACACACAAACCAGCAAAGATGACCAAGAGGAAGAAAACAACCCAGACCTGTTACCAAGGGTACTTTATTGACAGGATGACCTAACTCAGCCAGGTTTCGGCACAGCTGCCTGCATCAAGGGACACTCTGATTTCAGACCGAAAAAAACAATACTTAAACGCACAGCAATGTGGTTCACTGTCCTTTGTGCCAATATTCCAGAAGGTTCCAAACCTTCAGTTTGCTCTTTTCTGGGGTTTGCCAGGGTGTGACATTTAGGGGGAAAATTATCAATGTGGGCTACCGTTAAGATGGGCAATTTTGCCACTAATTCATGCTGTTTTAGCACAGGTCCCATTTTCTGCAATGAGACCTAGTTACTAATAGGGTTAACAGCAGAATAACATGTCTTAACAGTAGCAAGCATTGATAATTTCCCCCTTAGTACAGGTGAGTTAACAGTTCTCAATATCCTCCATAGTGAACTCCATGCTACTACCTCTATATTTGAGCTGTATCATTTCTGGCTCATAAAATCGATGAGAGTTGGCTTATTGCCTCACCTCCAGAAGACCTACACATCTTTCTCTGATGGAGTGTCATATGCCTGCTGTACTGAAGAAAGCATTTGATATTAACAAAGTTATTTTCGATTAGAATGAACCAGCTAATTCAGGATACCAGTGATTGGATGAAAACACAATTGTTACCCCTCAATGTCTACTGTACACACATGGATTGGGCTGATGTGGGGAAGGCATTCAGTATCTGGGTCTTATATTTAAAGCAACCTTGCAAGAGACTCTAGACTTTAATGTAGCCAAACTATAAGAACACATCAAAGATACTTGTAACAGAAGGTTCCCTATATATATATATATATATATATATATATATATATATATATATATATATATATATGGTGGGGTAAATTAGAATCTATTAGGATGATGTTAGCTCCCTCTTCATAAATCCTATTGTAATATTGTAAACCACCTAGAAACATAGAAACATGACGGCAGATAAGGGCCAAAAGGCTCATCCAGTCTGCCCACCTAGATGTCTATATGTAGGCCATTGGTATTATATCAAATGTACCAAAATAAATAAATAATATGTTTTTTGTATACTCCCAGTTCAATTTCCTAAATCATTTTTCAAATCCCTAGACTAGCTTTTATCTAATTTTCCATAGCATCATAGAATCCTACAGATAGCTCTTTGGAAACTGAAAAGGAACAGACAGGATGGCGGTTTGGGATTTCCTATATTTTACTAATATAACCAAGCATTTCTATTACAATCAGCTGTGTGGTGGGTATCTGAACATCCTACGGACCTTTCACCTATTTGGCTCCCAATAGAAATGACGTTGGTTAGGGTTCTTCCTCTTTGGTCATGGTTTGGCCCCATTAAATTCTTCCTGTCTTCTGATAATTGTACTCTTTAAGATACTTTATCAGTTATTAGAATTTTTTTTTAATGTGTATCACATTTATCCAGTTCATTTTATGAAAACTAATTTTGTAGTGTCCGATATATTGAAATATATTAAGAGTGTATTGTTGAGCCACTTGCTGGTATTCGGGTGCTCATCTGAGTCCAAATTTAAGATCTTTATGCAGCCACTTGCTTGAGTCATTCACTGGTCTGTGGCCTGGTCCATTTCAAGGCGTGCCGCGGAGGTACAGAAACCGTAGGATGATAAAATGGGCAGTCAGGTCTTGTACACAGTTATTAGAAATTTTGATGGTACTCTTGAATCATCTGTTTTGCCTCCAACAGAGGCTCCAATATGGGGAAGCCCAGTTATCTGCATTGTTCATAAACCTATATTTTGGTCCTACTGGGAAAAATGTGGGATTTACAAGATAAAAGGTGCCATGAATGAAAGCAATAAACACGTGGATAAAGGTGAGACGGTCGATATTATGTATCTGGATTTTCAAAAGGCTTTTGACAAAGTTCCTCATGAAAGACTCCTGAGAAAATTGGAGAGTCATGGGAGTTCTCAACTCATATCCGGTTTATTGCATTTGCCAGATTTTCACATTGTTGGGATTGACTTCTTGTTGATGAAGTATAAATTAAGCAACAGGCTAAGAGTGTTTCTGATTCTTCCTTTTCCTCTTCTTTATCTTTTCCCCTGGATTAACTATTCTTTCGCTCTACATTTATGTTAAATTTTTATTTTACTGCTTTTGTTATATAATTATAACGCTGAGATTTATGTTTTTATCTTAATACTCTTAATGTTTGAAATTGTAATTGATTGTGGTGTTAGCACTATAGAAATGATTTATAGTAGTAGTAGTAAACTGCATAGCTACATAGGTCTGCTGTGGTATATTAATGAATACTTTTTTATTTATATACCATCTTTCTGTGGTACAATCAGATCAGAGAATGGCAAGGACAAATCAAACTCGCGTATATATATAAAGTATCGAATATCAAGTAAAATGAGTTTATCTTGTTGGGCAGACTGGATGAACCATACAGGTCTTTATCTGCCGTCACTTACTATGTTACTTTATATATTGTATTCAGGCACTTTCTCTGTCCCTAGTGGGATCAAAATCTAAGTTTTACATCTAGGGCAATGGTCACAATGGTCCAGGGTCACACAGAGCTGCAGTGGGAACCAAACCCAGTTGCCCGGGTTTTCAGCCCACTGACCTAACCATTCAGTTACTTTGTTAGCATAGTTAAAAAAAATAAGTTAAAGCCTATATGTTTTGCCTATTATATAAGAAAGCTAGTTGTAACCATTCCTATAGCGCTACTAGATGTATGCTGTGCTGTACATGTTATATGCAGTTACTTTCTCTGTCCCTAGAGGGCTCCCAATCTAAGTTTTTATACCTGGGGCGATGGAGGGTTAAGTGATTTGCCCAAGGTCACAAGAAGCTGCAGTGGAAGTTGAACCCAGATTGCCTGGATCAAAGCCAGATGCACTAACCATTAGGCAGAGCAAGATAAAATGTATTTGTGAATGCAGAGAAATTGTTTGCTAGAGAAATTACCCTATAAACAGAAGATTTAAATAAAGGGTCTTTTCTATTAGGGGGTGAGAGAGACCTGTAATATTTTTTATTTTTGTTACATTTGTACCCTGTGCTTTCCCACTCATGGCAGGCTCAATGTGGCTTACAGGTACTTATTTGTACCTGGGGCAATGGAAGGTTAAGTGACTTGCCCAGAGTCACAAGGAGCTACCTATGTCTGAAGTGGGAATCAAACTCAGTTCCCCAGAACCAAAGTCCACCACCCTAACCACTAAGCCACTCCTCCACTCATTCAAATATTGTTTGAATAGGTGTTAACTAAACCATAGTGACAGATTAAAAGGGTCACTCTGTCAAAATAATTGCAGTGTGAATCAAAACAATCTGTTAGGAGAACTTGCCTTGGAACAAGCCAGTCCTCGGGACACACCTAGGCGGTCAGGTTTTCACAATATCCATAATGAATAGATCTCATGCATATTCATTGTGGATATCCTAAAAACCTGACTGGCTAGGTGTATGCCTAGGACTGGATTAAGACCCTGCCTTGGAACATAAAATACATAAGAACATAAGAGTAGCCATACTGGGTCAGACCAATGGTCCATCTAGCCTAGTATCCTGTCTCCAACAGTGGCCAATCCAGGTCACAAGTACCTGGCAAAACCCCAAATAGTAACATTCCATTCTACCAATCCCAGGCCAAACAGTGTCTTCCCCATGTCTGTCTCAATACAGACTATGGACTTTTCCTCCATTAACTTGTACAAACCTTTTTTTAAATCCAGATATGCTAACTATGCTAACTACTGTTACCACATCCTCCAACAATAAATTCCAGAGCTTAACTATTAGTAGAGTGAAAAAATATTTCCTCCTATTTGTTTTAAAAGTATCTCCATGTAACTTCCTTGAGTGTCCCCTAGTCTTTGACCTTTTGGAAGGGTAAAAAAAACCCCAAATCGATTCACTTCTACTCGTTCTACACCTCTCGGGATTTTGTAGACCTCCATCGTATCTGCAATGTTTCAGCAGGACTCATTTGTCCTCCAAGTGATCAAGCAAGGCCCAGGCCTATCCAGAGCGCAACCTAAAGACAAAGGCCTGTGAGAACCAGCAGTTATGATGCCAACTCTCGAAACTATCGTCTGGTATGGCTGCTGCGGCTGCTCTTCTTTCTCTGCCTGGATAATATTGGAGTTCTTTTTGTCTGGTGATCTATTATTTTTATAATGTAAACCACCATGTTGTACCTTATGAATAGTGATATTATATCAAATAAAATTAAACCATAAACCATAATACACCATTTATTTCAAAAGGAAGTACAGCTCCATACACATCTTGTTACAATCAATGCCCTTCACCCTTGGCCACATGGATTTTATGAACATCAGTCTGGAAACATGTTTAGTGTTAATGTACTGAGATTTTCTGGATGGTGGTAAATGTGCCATCATTTCCTCTCTCCATCTATCAAGTGCTTTTGATCGGGTGAATTGCCAAACACTGTTACCTCGACTAGATGTTTTGGGCTTTGGAGGGTCTCCATTGATTTCAACTATATCCGACAGACAGAACCTTTTACGTTCCAGCAAACTCAGGGGCCCTTGTACTAAGCCACATAAGAATCTATATGTGCCCAACGTGTGCAAAAATGGAGTTACCGCGTGGCTCTTGCGGTAATTTCATTTTTGGCACGAGTCCGATACGCGCGTCTGAAAAATATTTTTTTATTTTTGGGCATGAGTAATGGACAGGCACCAAGTGGCATTTGACGCGCATAGGTCATTACCACCCAGATTCTTTACCACTAGGTCAATAACTGGTGGTGAGGTCTCAGACCCAAAATGGACGTGTGGCAAAATGAAAATTGCCATGTGCCCATTTTCAGCAAAAAAAAGGCCCTTTTTACAGGCGTGCTAAAAAATGGATCGATGCATGCCCAAAACCCACGCCTACACTACTGCAAGCCATTTTTCAGCGCACCTTAGTAAAAGGACCACATAACTCTTTCTTCTACTCAACCCCTCGTTTGTGGAGTCCCATGGGGCTCAGTCCTGCCAGTCATCCATTTTCATTGGCATGTGTTTGATATCTGACCAGAACAGTTTACATTTATTATATGAAGGTTCTTTTTTAACAATTTAACATATTCTTGGTCCGTTGGCCACACTTGTTCAGGGGCGAGTGCTTTTCTTTTTTGCAGATGACATACAGTTAATCTACTATACTGATCCTCGTATTCTGGCCTTAGATCTGGACTTAGTACTAGTGGGTTTGTATTATTTTCTTCTTCTTGTAGAGTTGATGTATAAGTCCATTTCTTAGTTTCTGACTAGTGCATCTGCATAGTCAGAATTGTAAGTAGTAGCCAAAGGATTTTTGATCCTCAGTCCTTTAGTAATGATGTCATTCTTCTTGCAGATTGTCAGAAAGTAAAGAAGACTGTTCACTTTTGTTTCTTTTTCCATAAGTTTGTTAATTTGCTTTTTCATGCGGCTGTATGCGGTATCTTCCATCTTGAGTAGAGAGGTGTGGTAGCCGTGTTAGTCCGCTTTTAAAGGTAATCAATAGAAATAAAACAGAATAAAACATGGAAAAGAAAATAAGATGATACCTTTTTTATTGGACATAACTTAATACATTTCTTGATTAACTTTCGAAGGTTGCCCTTCTTCGTCAGATCGGAAATAAGCAAATGTTGGTAGATGACAGTATATCTGAGTGAAACATCAAAGCATTTCAGTGACAGTCTAACAGGATCGGGGTGGATAGGTGAGAGTCAGGGAGACATGAAGGTGACAGAGCAATACAATTTACAAAGCAATACAATTTTATGCTTTATAGTGGGCTAGAAAACCCAGATCTTTGTTAAGTCCTGTCTAGTGGGTGTCAAAATATTTGATCATTCTGACTTCAAAGGTCTTACATTCCTGTATTGTTTTAAAGTTCCCTTTCAGGATCCTTACCATAAAATCACTGGTACAGTGTTCTGGTTTTGTAAAGTGCTGTCCCACAGGCATGACAACTTTGTTGGTACTGGCTTTTTCATATGATGTCTATGTAAATTAAATCTCTTCTTTAGCATCTGACTTGTTTCTCCAATGTAGCAGCCTTCATTGCATTTTTTACACTGAATGATATATACCACATTGGAAGATGAGCATGTGAAAGATTCCTTAATGTTGAATATTTTTCCTTTGTGAATGACCGTGGGGTCTGTGAGATATTTTGGCATAGTTTGCAGCTGGATATATTGCAAGGATGTGTGGCATTCTTTTCTTTTTGAGTCTGTGTTGAGAGCTTACTTCTAATTAGCTTGTGTTTTAAGTTGGGTGGCTGTTGGAAGGCCAGCACTGGTGGGGATAGGAATATCTCTTTCAGTAATTCATCCTCCTGGAGTACAGGCTGCAGATCTTTTATGATTTTTCTAAATTTTTCTACCTCCAGATATACCTAACACTCTGACCATCCCAGGTTGGCTATCAGCCAATAGGGAAATCTCTGATCATGTAGGGAAACCTAGTTTCTTGCTGCAAACCCCTTATCAGATGGGAAGGAATGTGAGGAATTTAGCTTTTTCTGAGTTACTCTGACATAGCTCAGAATGCAGTTTACTAATATTAGCTAAAATAATGCAATATATAGGACTATAATGCCATGCCTAGGTAGCTGCCTGGGCCAATTTAACTAGGTCACTGGACTAATAACATTACAAACTAGGATACATGTCTATATATATATATATATATATATATATATACAGGTCAAAAACAGGTAATTTGGTATTACTTAGGTGATTGCATAACTTCCACATAGTTTGATGTTTTTCAGTTCGCATCAGTAGGGGACATCAATGGCAGACAGAAAGGAAGGGGAGAGATGCTGGATGCAGGATGGGGGTAGGGAAGAGGCATAAAAAGCTGGCCAATTGGGGGGGGGGAGTTACAGGGGAAGAGAGATACTGGCCACCTGTGAAGGGATAGGGAAGGGAAGGGGGTGATACAATTGAAGGTTCAATACGGTGTCCAATGCCCTTGGTCTACCTCTGACCACTGTGGTGGTGTTAAGAATGATGGTTTGTCAAATGAAACATCTCTCTATATAAAAAGCAACACCAACGTTCTATGAAGCCTCCAGCCGGAAGTGTGAAGGGGGCGAGATATCCGTTTTCCCTATGAGTGTCTGCCCCGCCCTCTCTGTAACACAGTCAGTGAAGGAAAACAGCAGGGCACGAAATCAAATCGCTGGCTCTGTAACAGTGAAGGACTCAGAGGGGGGAGGGGAGAGAGGCCAGAGGGCACCGACACACACACTCCCACATGCACACAAAAGAAAACATTGCTAACCCCCGTTTCATTTGCATCAGAAACGGGGCTTTTTTACTAGTTAAACATAAACATAGAATTCTCCAGTATTCACAACATGTATTGCTATGTGTTCCAGGGCCAATAGAAAATAGCCTTGCAGTTACTAGCACACCACACCCCCCCCCCCCCCCACCCCCACACACACACACACACTTTAGTTTTGTAGCCCCTTTTATTTGGAATTGGTTTTCTTTAGAATTGCATCAGGAACACAATTATTAGTTTTTGTAAAAAAAAAAAGCTAAGGTGGATTTTTTTTAATCAAGCATTTTAATGGTGTGTGCTGCACTGTGGGATTTACTCTTTCATTGTGTTATTTCTAGTTTTTGTGTATCAGTTTTATGATTGATATCTCTGCATGCACATTTTAATCTGAAATTACCACCAGAAGGGCGCACTTGCATGGCGTTAGTCTCATTTTGGCATGTACTGCTTACCATGGTTTAATAAAAGAGCCCCACAGTGAGGTGGCAATCTGCAAGCCTGGTAGGTAATCCAGTCTAATTGCTGATTTAATTACTGCCTTAAAAGTGGGCCACACCCCAGGTGCCATTATCTCTTCTTTAATAGTACCAATAAAAGTGGGGGGTGTCCTGGCTGTCATTTGCTATATAGATATTCCTTTGTATTTTGTAACACCACACCTTTCCCTGACTTCTAAAGGTCTGGTTTTCCAAAACAAAGAAAAGCCCTCCAGCCTTTGGCTTCTGTTTAGCAACCCCATCAATCAGACTAGAGAAGACAGAGAACAGAAACAGTAGTATAAAATCCAACCCAGTCAGGAAATGGAAAACTAGATGTTTATTAAAATAGAATAAAAATCAGACACATCCACGTTTTGGGGTTAAATAACCTCTGTTAAAACATAAATATATGCAATAAGATGGACCAAAAGGTCCTACTATAAAACTAAAATAGGATCAGACTACAAAGACACGAAGAAATTATATCAACTCGTGAACAAATTACCAGATACCACCTCGCACACCACAACTAATACAGACACCCCAACTGCAAATAATCTTGCTAAATACTTCAACGAAAAAAATTGTAAATCTATGCAAAATGATACCTCAGGACAGCACCGACATCGAAAACTTCATCAATGGCTTGGACCCAAACCCTGGTGAATACCCAGCGGATCGAACCTGGTCAAACTTCACTCTCCTCACCGCCGAAACAGTTACCCAAGCGATTAATAGGTTCTCCAATACTCACTGTAAATTTGAAATCTGCCCCAGCTACCTGATAAAATCTGCCCCCACCACTTCATAACAGACCTCACATCCCACCTAAACTACATGCTTCAACAAGGTCTCTTCCCCAAGGAAAATGGCAACATCCTACTCACCCCAATACCAAAAGATACCAAGAAAAAAAACAAACGAAATCTCTAACTACTGCCCAGTAGCCTCCATCCCACTGGCAGTCAAACTGACGGAAAGCATGGTAACCAAACAACTCACTGAATATATGAACAAATTCACAATATTACATGAATCACAATCAGGATTTTGGCCACTCCATAGCACTGAAACAGTACTAATCACCCTTCTAGCCAAATTCAAGCAGGAAATAGCAACAGGCAAAAGCATACTCCTCCTCCAATTCGACATGTCTAGTGCGTTCGACATGGTAAACCATAAAATACTACTAAGACTATTAGATTACTTTGGTATTGGCGGAAATATACTCAGTTGGATCAAGGGCTTCCTAACCACTAGAACATACCAAGTGAAATCAAATTTAAGCATATCATCACCATGGAAAACAGACTGTGGAGTACCTCAAAGATCACCACTATCTCCGATCCTCTTCAACCTAATGATGACCCCACTAGCCAAGGCCTTATCCAACCATGGCCTCAACCCTTTCATCTACGCAGAATATGTCACGATATACATTCCTTACAAACATGATCTGACCAAAATATCCAACAAAATCAAGATCAGCTTGAACATCATGGACTCATGGGCAAATGCATTTCAACTAAAATTCAACATAGAAAAAACACACTGTCTCACCCTCTCATCCCAATATAAAACATACAAACCCAATAGCATAAACACCCCAGATTACACGCTTCCTATTTCAGATAGCCTGAAAATTCTCGGCCTTACAATCAACCGTAACCTCACCCTAGAGAACCAAGCGAAATCTACAACAAAGAAAATGTTCCATTCAATGTGGAAACTCAAACGCGTGAAACCATTCTTCCCGAGAGATACATTTCGCAACCTGATACAATCAATGGTAGTTAGCCATGTAGACTACTGCAATGGAATCTATGCGGGATGTAAAGAACAAATCAAGAAGAAACTTCAGACCGCTCAAAACACAGCAGCCAGGCTCATATTTGGAAAAACGCGATTCGAAAGCGCCAAACCCCTCCGAGAAAAACTGCACTGGCTCCAAATCAAAGAATGTATTGCTTTCAAAATCTGCACCCTGGTTCATAAAATCATCTACAGTGAAGCCCCGGGATACATGACAGACCTCATAGACCTACCAACCAGAAACACAACAAGATCAGCACGGACATACCTAAATCTCCACTACCCAACCTGCAAAGGACTCAAATACAAATCAACATGCATCCAGCTTTTCCTACTTAAGCACACAACTATGGAACGCATTACCAAAAGCCGTGAAAACAACTTACGACCACCTAAATTTCCGGAAGTCACTAAAAACTAACCTGTTCAAAAAGGCATACCCTACCAACCCAACCTAAATTGCCTGAACTCTGCAACACAATCGAAACCAAAGAGCGTAATGGACATAACACAACTCTTCATCTCTATGATTCCCTATTGTGTCTGTTATACATGAACCTCAATCTACCACTACATCACTTTGTAATAGTTCATACTGGAATTGGTGATCGCCTTTACGGTACTATGTAAGCCACATTGCGCCTGCAAATAGGTGGGAAAATGTGGGATACAAATGTAACAAATAAATAAATAGATAACTCAATAATAGCACCCACACAATAAAAACAATTTCATATAAATCAAGAAAACAGTCTCTGCAAGACAGCCACATTGGTGAAATGTTATTAGATTTTTGACCCTCGTCATAAATATAATACAAAAATCTGAAACCAAATGATGAATAAACAATCAAAACAAAGACAAAAAAACAAAACAGTACAGTCTATGAATTCTGTCACAGTATTGACAAATCCAGTTCCTGCTTCTCTTCTCAAGCAGTTTATTACTGCTTTCCTTCCGCAATTACACACTATAGTCAATACTTGCCTTAGAAAAGCCATATTTCCTTTGTCATGGAAATAAGCAGTTATTCAACCCTGTTTGAAAGATCCAAAAGCTGATCCCAAAATTGCATGTAGCTTTTGAACTACCTTTTCTCTCAAAAGTAGCTGAAAAACTTGATGCTGCTCAACTTTTACCATATTCGGATAAAATGAACACCTTACATCCAAGGTATTATGTTCCTAACATAATATCAAGCACATTCTCCTTGGCCTAGTGGACTTTATTCAGACTAAAATGTATAGGGGTAACAACATTCCATTAATTTGCTCATTGCAGTGTTTGTATTTAATGAATCATCTTCACATTTCATTTGTTTCACTCTAGAGGGCGCTGTCACACAACTGACATCACGCTTTGGGAAGGGAAAGGGGGTAAAGGGAAATGAGACTTGACATACCACCTTTGAGGTTTTTGCAACTACATTCAAAGCGGTTTACATATATTCAGGTACTTATTTTGTACCTGGGAAGGGAGACTACTGGCTTTTTCCACTGATTTGCAGACGCACTGTAAGGCACTGATTTAATACAGTTTCTTTGCCCACAGACACAAAATAGGAAAAGAGCTTTAATAAGTCAGGTTCTAAAAGAGCTAATGCTGATCTAGAAGAGGATTGAACCCCACCCCCCAACTTCACTTGGGACAATGTCAGAAGAATGGGGAAGGAGAAGCAAGGGAGGTATCTGCCCACTGACTACTAAGTTTTGGGGCTGGCTCCTAGAATAATTGAAAAATTGTTGAGGCCTGGTATAGGCCACCAGTAAATGTCACATAAAAATATCCACAAGACTGAAAGCCTTTTCTTTTCTTTGCCCTAAACTGTGAAATTCCCTCCCTGTATTGGTGTGACAGGTAAATGATTTCCTCTCCCTTCAGAAGAAGACCTGTTTGTTTGCAAATTAAAAAGAATCATTTTGGTACTTTTAAGAAAATGACAATTTTGGCCTTAAGCAGATCTGTTGACTTGTCTGTGTCGTGAAATACTATTTTGTAGGTTTAATTTGTTTTTATTTCAGTTTTATTGAATTTATTGCAATGTGTTATGTTGCTTCGTTAGTGCTGTACTGATAGCACTGTTTGTAATATACTACTACTACTTAACATTTCTAGAGCGCTACTAGGGTTACGCAGCGCTGTACAGTTTAACAAAGAGCTCAAAGGAGCTTACAATCTAAAGGACGAAATGTCAAGTTGGGGCAGTCAAGATTTCCTGAATAGAGGGGTAGTGGTTAGGTGCCGAAGGCAACATTGAAGAGGTGGGCTTTGAGCAAGGATTTGAAGATGGGCAGGGAGGGGGCCTGGCGTATGGGCTCAGGGAGTTTATTCCAAGCATGGGGTGAGGCGAGGCAGAAAGGGCAGAGCCTGGAGTTGGCGGTGGTGGAGAAGGGTACTGAGAGGAGGGATTTGTCTTGAGAGCGGACGTTACGGGTAGGAACGTAAGGGGAGATGAGGGTTGAGAGCAGTGGCCTACCAAGGGGGGGTGGTGGGGGCGGTCCGCCCCGGGTGCATGCCGCTGGGGGGGGGTGCCGCGCGCCGGTCAGCATCGTTCGTTTCCATGCTCCCTCTGCCCCGGAACAGGAAGTAACTGGGGGGGTTCTTTCGCTGGGGTGGGGGGGTGTCCTTTCACCCAGGGGAGGGGGTTGCGCTGCACGGGGGGGAGGGCGCATCGGCGATCCGCCCCGGGTGTCAGCGCCCCTAGGAACGCCACTGGTAGAGAGGTAAGGAGGGGCTACAGATTGAGTGCATTTGTAGGTTAGTAGGAGAAGGTTGAACTGTATGCGGTACCTGATCGGAAGCCAGTGAAGTGACTTGAGGAGAGGGGTGATATGAGTATATCAGTCCAGGCGGAAGATAAGACGCGCAGCCGAGTTCTGAACGGACTGAAGGGGGGATAGATGGCTAAGTGGGAGGCCAGTGAGGAGTAGGTTGCAGTAGTCAAGGCGAGAGGTAATGAGAGAGTGGACGAGAGTTTGGGTGGTGTGCTCAGAGAAGAAAGGGTGAATTTTGCTAATGTTATAGAGGAAGAAGCGACAGGTCTTGGCTACCTGCTGGATATGCGCAGAGAAGGAGAGGGAGGAGTCGAAGATGACTCCGAGGTTGCGGACAGATGAGACGGGGACGATGAGGGTGTTATCAACTGAGATAGAGAGTGGAGGGAGAGGGGAAGTGGGAAGACAATAAGCTATTGGACATCTGAAACTGAACATGCGAGGTAAAAGTCTTTGTGAGGGAATCTATAGGACACTCCCACTTCCCCATAAGGAAAATCCCTCACAGTGTCAGAGCCAACTTAAAACCCATATTCCCACCCTAGGGGGAAGTGACATTGGAGGGGTGGAGTCAGGGGGGGGGGCATGGTCCAGGAAGTATAAAAGCCTGGGACACAGCTAGCTTAAGAAGGCCCAGAGAGAAGCAGCAATGTCTAACTGCATTTGACTCCACCACCTACGTGTGAATTGCAACTGCTACAGTCAGGTAGGCCAAGTTCAATTTGGAACTTTGGATTTTGACCTAAGTAACTCCTAGAGACTATATTAGTAACTCCAAGGAACCAGGCCAGATATAACTAAATAGTACTGCTGGGCTGAGAGATAGTAATACACACTGTGGTCCCGCAAAAACAAGCCATTGGAAAACCTTGATATGTCAAAGGAACTTTTTTGTGTTAATTTTCTCTCCCCCACCTGTGAATGGAACAGGACCCCTACCCAATATATATAATAAATAGCATTTTCCTTCACCTGCTGTAACGTGAGTGAGGGTGGGCCTAAACTGGAGCCACACCACAGTCTTATTAAATGAAATCACGAAAGTCCAAGAAATTCAGGTAAACAGGAAAACATTCAGAGAGGTTCTGGTACAGGGGATAGTGAACACAGCCAGAGATTGGAAGAAATTACCCCATCGGTCTAGGCACTCCTGGTGGGCCAAATCAGGACACAGAACAATGGAGAAGGAACGATCCTCACGTAAAACTAACAAAATAGTGAGGAGATGCAAAAACCGTTTGTCCTTGAAAAGCTTATTAGTACCAACAAGAAAGACAAGACCTTTCCACTGTAAAAAGACTCGACATTGCCGTGTTTTGGCAATGATGCCTGCGTCAGGAGCCATTCAGTCCAAAATTGTTGACATGTGGTTATAGTGTAACGAGTCTCTGCTTGTAGTTAGAACTGCTACACAACGACGGTAAGCTTTGTGTAATGATATCATCTGATTATCCCTAATGTTGATTACAGGTTTTCTGTTGTATTTCGTTTGTATGTTTTTAATGTTATTTTTTGTAAGTTATTTTGTGTATGTTTTTTCTAAGCCACTTAGATTATTAGGCGGGGTATAAGTTTTAAAATAAATAAATAGAACCACGTAATAATATTTTGGACTGAATGACTCCTGACGCAGGCATCATTGCTGAAACACAGCCGTGTCAAGTCCTTTTAATGTTCAACTATTCATGTCATGAACATTTGTAGTGGAGTGGAGAGTTCCTGTCTTTGTTGTTGGTACTAATATATATTTTCAAGAGCATACAGTTCTTTGCCATTTTTGCATTGGGCCAAATCAGGACACAGATATATTTAAACATGAGGCAAATAGCAAAATCAGCAGTAAGCTGGTTGGAGTGCATTCCCTCCTCGGAAAGTAGTGTTAAAGATAGGTTTGTGCCTGACAGCTCTGAAGCTTGGTTTAAGCACTAAGTATTGTATCCTATTTAACATAGTAACATAGTAAATAATGGCAGATAAAGACCTGTACGGTCCATCCAGTCAGCCCAACAAGATAAACTCATTTTGCATGGTATGTGATACTTTATATGTATACCCGAGTTTGATTTGTCCTTGCCTTTCTCAGGGCACAGACTGTAAAAGTCTTCCCAGTACTGTTCTTGTACTAAGTTCTGAAGCTAACATCGAAGCCCCTTAAATTTACACTCCAGCCCATCCCTTATCTATTCAGTCATGATCAGGGCGTAGACCGTAGAAGTCTGCCCAGCTCCCGTTTTGTTTCCAATTACGGCGTCGCCACCTAATCTCCACAAAGATTCCACGGAACCATTCCTTCTAAACAGGATTCCTTTGTGTTTATCCCACTCATGTTTGAATTCCATTACCGTTTTCATCTCCACCACCTCCCACAGGAGGGCATTCCACATATCCACCACCCTCTCCGTGAAAAAAATACTTCCTGACATTAGTCCTGAGTCTGCCCCCCTTCAACCTCAATTCATATCCTCTAGTTCTACCGCCTTCCCGTCTCCGGAAAAGGTTCATTTGCGGATTAATACCTTTCAAATATTTGAACGTCTGTATCATATCACCCCTGTTTCTCCTTTCCTCCAAGGTATACATGTTCAGGTCAGCAAGTCTCTCCTCATACGGTTTGCAACGCAAATCCCATACCATTTTAGTAGCTTTTCTTTGCACCACTTCCAGTCATTTTACATCTTTAGCCAGATACGGCCTCCAAAACTGAACACAATACTCCAAGTGGGGTCTCACTAACGACTTGTAGAGGGGCATCAACACCTCCTTTCTTCTGCTGGTTATGCCCCTCTCTACGCAGCCTAGCATCCTTCTGGCCACGGCCGTCGCCTTGTTTCTTTACCTTCAGATCCTCCGACATCAACACCCCAATGTCTCTCTCCTGAGTTGAGCTTACTAAGCTCTCCTCTCCTATCCGGTATCTCTCTTTTGGGTTTCCGCACCCCAAGTGCATCACGCTACACTTTTTGGCATTAAATTTTAAGTAATAGAGGTAATCTGGGGATCCCTTATCAAAAGGTTCCACTTTATATATTTAAATATACAGGGAAACTGGAAAGCTTGAAATATGATCTTGTCTTATAACATGTGCTCTATAGTTGTGTACAGTAATGTGTGGTATATAATAGTGCTCAGAAATAGGTGCATGACTTAAGCCATAAAGCAGCTTATACCATCAACACCTGTGCCACCATCATCGCAAAGCGGTGTTACGGATTAGTGGCACACTCAACGCAAAGAGTCCCATTCAATTCCCATGGGCTTCTTCCCATTCAGCGCACTCTAATGGGTAACACCGCTTTGTAAAAGGAACCCTTTATGCTTTTGTTATTTGTAGTTCCTTAGATCTTGTGTTATTAAATGTTATGCTTTTATGTTTTTATGTCCTTGAATTGTTTTTGTTTTCATTGTAACTTGCTTGGATTTTATGGACAATGTCATATAGAAGTTTGTTAAATAAATAAAACCGTAAAACCTGTATGCAGTGAAAACTGCATCCACTGCTGGAGAGAAGGCCCAGGGCACATATGGATGCTCAGAGGACAGAGATTTGACAGGTTGAAATCATACTCCACACACCCTAGCTTAGGAGTTCGGCTCATTACTGTCATGAATGTAGATAACTAATGCTGCACAGCAACCCAGCAGCGAACCTCTGCAAAGCAGTGCAAAGCCCAGACTCAGAGCAGTAGATAGTCCAAACAAACCCCAAACCGTTATTCATATAAAAACAAAAGACAGTCACAATGTTCAGACTGACACGGTGACCACAGCCTACAACTAATTCAATCTTGTAGTCAATCAGTGCAACATGTTTCAGCTTGTCTGCTTGCATCACGGGCAGATAAATCTGTGGTGTTGTGCCACCTAGGGACAGACAGTGAAAATAAAAGTAGAAACTGAAATCAAACAACTAACACAAAACAAAATAGAAAAAGAAAAAAATCAACATAAAACCGACAGACCATTCCACCCATTTGTACATTTGCTGATACATTACCTTAGCTGGCACACAACAGTAGTGAAATATTTTAAAAGAAAGGGAAAGGGCGTTGATATACTGCCTTTCTATGGTTTTGGCAACTACTTTCAAAGTGGTTACATAGTATATATAGGTACTTATTTGTATCTGGGACAATGGAGGGTTAAGTGACTTGCCCAGAATCACAAGGAGTTGCAGTGGGAATTGAACTCAGTTCCCCAGGATCAAAGTCTGCTTCATTAACCACTAGGCTACTCCTCCACTGAAAGACAAAAATAAAATAGAATAAAATTAACTTAAGGCATTAAAAAATGGACTTGGTGCATTTTAATGCTGGACTAACCCTCAGGCTTTTATTGTTTTGCTTATTTGCAGGTTGTCATTAATGCGTGGCGACTGCAAATTAGTAATGTGGGAGCACTTATGCTTCCTATTTAGGAGGTGCTGAGTGCTCCCACATTAAGCGTTATCCAGTTAGCGCACGCTGATCAGAATGCACTAGCCAAATAATCCTTCCACACCCATGACACATCCTCCCAAAGCTATTTTTAAAAACTGCGCAGTTAGCATGTAGAATAGGGGAACTTACCATAAAACACTTTAACGCATTTTGTGGTAAGCATTTTCTTGCACATTAAGGGCTACATTCTATAAATGGCACCTACAAATACTGGTGCAACCCCCCCCCCCCCCCCAGCTTAAGCAGTGTTCTATAAGCCATGACTAAAGTTCGGCACAGTTTATAAAATAAACACTTAAGCAGACAGGTTGTGTGTAAATTTAGGTGCCACCATTTGCACCAACAAAAATATGGTACAAATGCCCACGTCAAAATTTACACACAGAGCACCGTTATTCTATAATTACACGTGAAACTCAAAACTACGCCTCCAAGCCACCTTGACATGCCCACGGCCCTCCCATTTCCTCACCCCCTTTTTCGGGCCATGTGTAAATTTTAGGTGTGGATCCCACACCTAACTTTACACGTGTAATCCCCAATTAAATCTAATTAGTGCCAATAATTGCTTGTTAAAAGTCAATTATTGGCACCATTTGGCTCGTTATTCAATTAAACTGTGCAGATAAATCGCAGCCACACCTAATTTTGCATGCACAATTTGTGGTGGCCTTTATAGAATCAGGGGGTAAGTGCTCATTAGGGCTTAACACCCTTTAGTGATCATAGTAACATAATAACATAGTAGATGACGGCAGATAAAGTCCTGTATGGTCCATCCAGTCTGCCCAAGATAAACTCATCACATATGGTATGAAGTGTTATAGCATATTTATTTATTGCATTTGTATCCCACATTTTCCCACCTCTTTGCAGGCTCAATGTGGCTTACATTACATCATGAATAGTGGAAATAGAAGAGAATCGACATTTGGTATTACAGAAGGATTTGGGGTTACATGATAATGTTAAAACATGATAGTAATATACCAAGAAAACATTATGAGACAATTCTGGATACATGTGGGGGAGTTCACGTGTTGATCTTTGTGGTATGTCTTGTTAAAGAGATGGGTCTTCAGTAGTTTGCGGAAGTTGGTTAGTTCATAGATCATTCTTAGGTATACCTGTTTTTGATTTACTCTTGCCATTTTTAGGGCATAGACCATAGAAGTCTGCCCAGCACCGGCTTTCCTACCTAATCTCTGCTAAACCTCTTTGGATCCAATTCTTCTAAAAAAGATTCCTTTCAGGCTTATTTTTGAAAGAGAAAGACGCCCATATTTTGACCTAAATCGGGAGATGGGCGCCTTACTCCTGTGGGCGCCCAAATCGGTATACTCAAAAGCCGATTTTGGGCGCCTCCAACTGCAGTCTGTCACGGGAATGAACAAAGTTGACGGGGGCGTCGGAGGCGTGGTGAAGGTGGGACTGGGGCGTGTTTATCGGCCGAGGAGAGATGGGCGCGCTCGGCTGATAATGGAAAAAAGAAGGGTGGCAGAAACGAGAATTTGGGCTGCTTTTTTGGACCCTTTTTTTCACGAACAAGTCCCCAAAAAGTGCCCCAACTGCCCAGATGACCACCCGAGGGAATCAGGGATGACCTCCCCTGACTCCCCCAGTGGTCACTAACCCCCTCCCACCAAAAAAAAAGAACTTTAAAACCTTTTTTTTTCCAGCCTCTATGCCAGCCTCAAATGTCATACCCAGCTCCATCACAGCAGTATGCAGGTCCCTGGAGCAGCTGTTAGTGGGTTCAGTGGACTTCAGGCAGGTGGACCCAGGCCCATCCCCCCTACCTGTTACACTTGTTCTGGTAAATGGGAGCCCTCCAATCCCCCCCAAAAACCCACTGTACCCACATCTAGGTGCCCCCCTTCACCCATAAGTGCTATGGTAATAGTGTAGAGTTGTGGGCAATGGGTTTTGGGGGGATTTGGGAGGCTCAGCACCCAAGGTAAAGGAGCTATGGACTTGGGAGGTATTTCAATTTTTATTTTACTTTTTAGAAGTGCCCCCTAGGGTGCCCGGTTGGTGTCCTGGTATGTGAGGGGGACCAGTGCACTATGAATCCTGGCCCCTCCCACGACCAAATGCCTTGGATGTGTTCGTTGTTGAACTGGGCGCCTTCGGTTTCCATTTTCGCTGAAAACCGAAACCGCCCAGCTCAAATCCGCCCAAATCCGATGCATTTGCCCAACACCAACCATATTATCGAAACAAAAGATGGACGCCCATCTTTTTCGAAAATACAGTCTGTCCTGCCCCTTCGCGTACCCGTCCTCGGAGATAGTCGCCCATGGAGATGGGCGTTCGCGTTCAATTATGCCCCTCTTTCTGTTCATCCCTTGCATTTTTTAATTCCGTTACCGTTTTCATCTCCACCACCTCCCGCAGGAGAGCATTGCAGGTATCTACCATCCTCTCAGTGAAAAAATGCTTACTGACATTATTCATGAGTCTGCCCTCTTTCAACTTTAATTCATGCCCTCTGGTTCTACCATCTTCCCGTCTCAGGAAAAGGTTTGTTTGTAGATTAATACCTTTCAAATATTTGAAAGTCTATATCATATCACCACTCTTTCTCCTTTCTTCCAGCATATACATGTTTAGGTCAGTAAGTCTATCCTCATACATCTTGCTGACTAAACCTCCTATCACTTTCGGCGCCTTTCTCTGAACCACTTCAAGGCTTTTTACATCCTTAGAAAGATAAGGCCTCCAAAACTGAACACAATACTCCAACCGGGGCCTTATTAATGACTTGTACAGGGACATCAACACCTCCTTTCTTCCTCTGGTTATACCCCTTTCTATGCGGCCTAGCATCCCTCTGGCCACAGCCACTTCCTTGTCGCACTGTTTTGTCATCTTGAGATCTTCAGACACCATCACCCCAAGGTCCCTCTCCTGAGCCAAGCTTACCAATCATCTCTCCCCTCCTATCCAGTACACCTCGTTTGTATTTCTGCACCCCAAGTGCATCACTCTGCACTTCTTGGCATTAAATTTCAACTCAATATAATTTATTAGGGTTCTAATCATTCTATCTGGTATTAGCTTATGAAAATGCATTCACTAATTCATACCATTTAATCAATGCTTAAACCATTAATCATAAACCTTTTAAATAATTTACAAATATTTAAATTTAAATATTTGTTAGTACTCAGTGTATATTGAAGTGCCAAACCACCGTTTCTGAAGGAGCCAGCTTATAGCACAACAATTTTCATACCCTGCCTGTTTCACCTATTAGAGCAACTGAATGCAACTTAAAATGATTACCAGTCTCTGTTAATTTTCACTTCATCAGCTGCAAATCTTTATATTACTTATCTTTCAACTCAGGGGAGCCAGTTCTCATGAACAAGACTCCACATGTCTTTTCTGAATTCTAGACTAAATTAGGTGCTCTAAGCCAACTTGCAAGCCTATCTAATTTTGAAGCAAGATTCTGAATGTCCTGTGAACTAGTAGTAACTGAATATCATCAGCGTATACATACATGGTAAAGCCCAAAGCCTTGGCCAAACAGAGTAAAGGGGCCATAAAAATATTAAACAACACAGGGACCAACAATGAGCCCTGGGGCAGCCCACAAGGTAATGAATAGCAACAAGATTGAGAGTTATTCCCTTGCACTACATTAGTACATCCAGTAAAACTGTATCCGAAATTTCGATTTCTTCTAGATAGTTAGGAAGCAAGTCATGGTTAATAGTATCAAAAAACGTTGTCAGAGCAACAGAAATAAGTACGACTGGTGTATTCTGAGCAAACTCTTGTTGCACTTAGACTTACAAAGTTTCATAGGTTACCACATAACTTTGAAAGTCTACGTGCTTTGAAAACGAGCCCCTATTGTAGTTTGTAAGACCCATAAGTGTGGTTTCCGTACTATGATCTTTTCTAAACTCAGTCTTAAAAGGATTTGACGTTTCAGTCCGGTCAAGAAAGTTCTCCAACTGCTGAAGCAACAATAGACTTTGCAAGTTTAGATATGACAGGGAGATTATAAATCAGATGAAAATCAGCAGTCCCAAAGATGTTCATATTGAGATTCTCCAATTTTGGATGAATAAACGTTATCTCCCACTGAATATTAGCAGTTAGGCGCCGATATGCTATTTAATTGGGCAGTGGCTCTGTCTGGCCGGTTAAATAGCTTTCAATATCAGGGGGATTGGGCTATGCGGTTCCAGCCTCAGACCAAAAACTAAACTCCAAAATATAACGGGGGGGGGGGGGGGGGGGTCTAGAAATGTATATCCAAAAGCCAAAACCAGCTTGGAAAAGCTTAAAAAATAAATTAGAGCAACTAAAACCTGCTTCCGGAACTAATGAACAAGCAAAAACTCACCCACTGTGTGGAAAGCAACAGCACCAGGGTTTCCATATTCCAAAAGCAGCCTTGAGTTGCAGTGCTGCGATCCCCAGTATTTAAAACACCAACAAGTTTCCTCACAGGGCTGTGAGTGACATCACCGCCCCCCCCCCCCCCGAACAAGATCAAATAAAACAAAACTAAAAGAGCTCATCGGATACTAGAACATTCAAAGCGTAATACGCCATGACAGATCCTAGCACGAGATCAGTGGGCTCACTGTGGAGTATTGCAAGAGTTCATTCACATAGAGTTAGAGAATCTCTATTCACTACTTAGCATGAAGACAGGCATAGAAAGTAATCTTTATTAGAATACTATGGGGTCAGTCTTCAAAACTACTCTGTCCCAAACAGCTAAGTTAAATACATGTTCAGTCCTAACCTAGTCAGTTAGCGTCAATGACATAGTTACTCCGCATGAAGCTAGAAGAGGATCTGTCTGCAGAATTCCTTAAACTGAGCTGGCAGATCCTTACAGTGCTCATTACAAGCAAGAAACCCTTCAAGCTTCCTATCCCCCTCCTCCCTCTCTCCCACCTGAAGCACCCATTACCAAAAAGCTTCTATTACTTACATAATAACATAGTAGATGACAGCAGATAAAGACCTGAACGCTCCATCCAGCCTGCCCAACGGTTACACTCATTATCAAGTCATGATTAAACCAACAATGAATGGGGTATAAAATACTCGTCGCAGGGGGAGTGTGAAAAATTACAAGATGACCTCGTGAGACTGGGGGATTGGGCGTCCAAATGGCAGATGAAGTTCAATGTTGACAAGTGCAAAGTGATGCATGTGGGAAGGAGGAACCCGAATTACAGCTATGTTATGCAAGGTTCCGCGTTAGGAGTTACGGACCGAGAAAGGGATCTTGGAGTCATCGTGGATAGGACGTTGAAATCTTCAGCTCAATGTGCTGCGGCGGCTAAGAAGGCGAACAGAATGTTGAGTATTATTAGAAAAGGGATGTAAAGCAAGCATGAGGATGTTATAATGCCGTTATATCGCTCCATGGTGCAACCGCACCTGGAGTATTGTGTTCAGTTCTGGTCGCCTCATCTCAAAAAAGATATAAAGGAATTGGAGAAGGTGCAGAGAAGGGCGACAAAAATGATAAAAGGGATGGGATGACTACCCTATGAGGAGATGTTAAGACGGCTAGGACTCTTTAGCCTGGAGAGAAGGTGGCTGAGAGGTGATATGATAGAGGTTTACAAAATAATGAGCGGGATAGAGCGGACAGATGTGAAGCGTTTGTTTACGCTTTCTAACAATAATAGAACCAGGGGACACAAGATGAAATTAGAATGTGGTAGGTTTAAAACAAATCGGAGAAAGTTTTTCTTTACTCAGTGCATGGTTAGACTCTGGAACTCATTGCTGGAGAAGGTAGGTTTCTGCCAGGTATTTGTGACCTGGATTGTTCACTGTTGAAAACAGGATACTGGGCAAGATGGACCATCGGTCTGACCCAGTATGGCTATTCTTATGTTCTAACAATCTTTCCTCTTCTTTCTGTGCTATTTGTATTTATTTACTGCCTTTTTGAAGAAATTCACCCAACAGTGTACAGCAAGATTAAGCTGGACATAGACAATAGACAATTACAGCAGTAAAAGTATTCAAATAACTGTACACATTATAGCATACTATACAACTTCAGAAACAGATGGGGTTCGCAGTTTCCACAAAAAATTCAACAACACCAAAGGAAGTGGAAAACACAACTTCAAGAGATCAATCCGAGACACCAGCCAGGGAGGAGGGAAATCTGTTCGTCCCGGGCCAGCGGCTGCTGCTGTGCCCTCCTAGGGGCAGAAGAGAGAGACGACATTTCATGGGCTCCACTGTCAATCAGTACATATCTGTGCACTCACTGATCGACCCCTGATGAAGGCTTTTTTAAAAGCCGAAACACGGACCATGTAGGGTCCAAGTAAAGTTTGTTTTCTGGAGCATCTCACCCTGGTGTCTCAGATTGATCTCTTGAAGTTGTGTTTTCCGCTTCCTTCGGTGTTGTATACAATACAACTTACAATGTCAGCTCCACACATTCAAACATCTTAATAGACAACAATAGGGTATAAGCAGAGATGGAAGACAGAGAGATTTGTGTTAATAGACTTTCCTGGTGATACGTGGTTGTGATCCATTTCTGACTGTCAATGCAGTGAGCTTTCCCATCTCAGCAGTAAAGAGGGAGTGAGTTGCCTAGGAATTTTGGAATTGGCTCAACCTGAGTACTCAATTCTGGTACCAGCTCCTTCTGGAGATTGCATTAGTACCAGCAACACCTTTTCTCCTATTGTAGATAAAGACTCAAGAGTCCCTCAGGAAGCTGAAAATATGAAATTCACTCTGACGAAATTTGATAGAAAGATGCCTCCCTACTAATTCCCACATAAGGTTCCAACTCATCCAAGACTTAATGCATGTATGTGCAGGCAAGATTCAGTGCATGTGTGCACATTTCACAAAATACTTGTCTAATACTTGTGTAAGAGCTGAGTCTGCTCCCGTCCAGCCAGTGGCGTAGGAAGGGGGGGCGGTCCGCCCCGGGTGCACGCCGCTGGGGGGTGTCGGCTCCGCGCTGGTGCACTGCCCTCTCTGCCCCGGAACAGGTTACTTCCTGTTCCGGGACAGAGAGAGCAGTGAACCAGCGCGGAGTCGACACACCCCAGCAATGTGCAGTCGGGGTGGATCGGCCCTCCCGCCCGTCCCTCGCCACAGGTATGCGCTCCGGGGGGGGGAGGTATGCGCTCCGTGGGGGTGCGCTCCAGCGGGAGGAGGGTGCGCCGTGCTGCACCCGGGGGGGGGGGTGCGCAGCGGCGACCCGTCCCGGATGTCAGCTCCCCTCGCTACGGCTCTGCATCCAGCCCATTCTCTGCCCCAGGATGGACTATCCAGGAGCATCTATTTGAGCAGATAAAATCCTGTTTTACATGTTCAAGTTGCTGATATGGATTAACCAAACCAGTAAAGAACAACACACAAAGAAACTCCAGACCGCTCAAAGCACAGCAGCCAGGCTGATATTTGGTAAAACACGATTCAAAAGTGCCAAACCCCTCCGAGAAAAACTGCATTGGCTCCCAATCAAAGAACGTATTACCTTCAAAATCTGCACCCTGGTCCACAAAATTATCTAAGGTGAAGTCCCAGGCTACATGACAGACCTCATAGATCTACCAACCAGATCATCACGAACATACCTAAACCTCCACTACCCAAACTGCAAAGGACTCAAATACAAAGCAACCTACGCATCCAGCTTCTCCTATATAAGCACACAACTATGGAACTCACTACCAAAAGCTGTGAATACAAGCTACGACCATCTAAACTTCAGGAAATCACTAAAAACCAACCTGTTCAAAAAGGCATACCCTACCGACCCAACATAAATGCCTACTCTCTGCAACTCAGCAAAACCAAAGCTTGTAATGGACACTATATAACCTCTCCTCTGTTCGATCCCCATTGTGCCTGAACCTAATCGACCACAACATCACCATGTATTTGTTTCTCTACCGGACTTGGCAAACACCTTTACGGTACTATGTAAGCCACATTGAGGCTGCAAATAGGTGGGAAAATGTGGGATACAAATGTAACACATAAATAAATAAATAAATACTCTGGAATGGCACGTACGTTCACTGGAAGATTCAATTAGTAGGAGCACAGACAGGGTCTACCTTCACTGCGAGCGAGAGTCATGTCGCTATCTACTGACCTGACTGCAGTGAATCACTAACCATTCAGGCTTTCCTGAGCAACATATAGCCAACTTCAAATATGATAGCAGAGATATTAATGAAATGAAATGCTGCCATCGTGATTGGCTGATGATTCTGCTGCAGTACTTTTACATCTGTCTCTTACTTTCAGTGAATTGTCTCCTTCTTGCCCTGTAATATATACTACTTAACACTTTCTTAAAATATCAAAAGCTGGCATCATATGACTAGTGAAATAGAGTTCTGGAAAGATGAGGGGAGGAGGGACGTTGACGGAGAAGAGAGGAGAAATCAGGGTTACAGAAGAATACCAGAGAGTGAGGGATCAGGGTATTGGGGGGAATGTGAGAAAGAGGAAGGGGAAATGGGAGCTGAAGAGGAGGGGTGTGAGGATCAGGATACAGCAGAGTTAAATAGTGTGTCATCCCAATTTTGAAATGAGATTTGAAATTTAAAGTGGAGCCTTAGCCGGAGGAATACCATAACAGGTTGTAGTAGCAGATAAGGTAAAAGCTTGAACCAGCAGTAAGAAACTTGGGAGACAGTTTGTTAACAGGATCTGACTGAACAAGAAAATGAGCAGAAAACTGTCAAAAATAATTTCTTCATGTATTTATTTATTTATTTGCTTAAGCTTAATATATCTTCATCCAAAACAGCTATGGGCAAACTACAGTGCAGAATATATAATACAGCATCATATATAAACATATAGAAGCATCATGTGGTGAGAGAGAAGATATTCAAGTGCTAAGAAAATGTGGCAGAAAGATACAGAAATATTTGCCTTGATTGAAAAGAATTTCCAAATACACCTGGATAAGTTGCCTCCACACATTACATCTTATGAACTCCAGAAAGAAGCTGTCTTTCGCATGATGCAAGTAGTATGGTGAGCATTAGCAGTAAATTTGACAGACTGGGATCACACTCCACACCCTGGCTTAGGAATGAGGTTCATTACTCTCTTCATATCCTATAGCTCAGTTGATTACCTGTCAGACCTGTGAGTTCTTGTACCAAGTAGAGCACTGCCGAGCCTGGTACTCGGACCAGGTTCTGTTTGGCGGCCAGACAACCCCGGGTTTCACCTGCGCTGACCGCCGGTCCCCAGAGGTTGAGCCCCTAGGTGCGGGTGGCCTGCAGGGCTTATGAGATGGAGCAAGAAGCAGGGTGATGAACATGACGGCCAGACAGGCAGTAGGCAAGAGAGTGATCCAGGTACAGGCAGAGTCAGTAGGCAGGCAGCAGACATGAGAATAATCCTGGTACAGGCAGAGTCAGCAACGAAGAACAAAGTAGAGGAGAAGCACACTACTGAGCAAGTGACACCTATCAAAGTAGAAGCCAAAGCATGGAGCCCAAGGATAGATCAGCAGATAAAGTGCTGGCGTCTCGTCGTCAGCAGAAGCCCAGCAGGGAGAGAGTGAGCAGCCATAGGGAGAGAGCAGGAGGAGGGCACAAGCAGTAGCCAATAGGAAAGGAGCAAGGGAAGGCCAACCGGGATGATAGGGGCGGAGCTAAGCTAATGTGAGGTGCATCGCGACGTGGAGACGCCAAGCAGGCAAAGGGCAGCGCTATTCGAGGAGGCTGGAAGCGTGCCACGTTGGTTATGATTGTGCTGCAGTGGAGCCCCGTGCCGCTCGAGGACGTCGAGGTAGGGGATGTGACACAATGGGAATGTTTCTTTAGAACCTACTTTCTCTTTCAGTGGAGTTATTTTCCCGCACACTAGGGCCCTTTTTACCACAGTGGGTAAAAAATCCCCCAGACACACATGGTCATGCGGTAAGAGAACTCTTACCGCATGGCCATGGAGCCCTTACCACCACCCATTCAGGTGGTGATGAGGGCTCCTGCTCTAACCCAGCAGCAACCAGGCAGCGATGTCTGCTGGGTTATCGCCACACAAGCCATTTCTGGGGGTTTCTTTTTCCCCTGGAAATGACATTCACTTGAGTTGGGACTGCTGCCAGTGGCTGTGTTGGACTGGTGGTAGTCCCAGAACAGCGAGCGGAAAGCCCACATTGGGAAGGGAAAGGGACTGGAACTTGATATACTTCCTTTCTGTGGTTTTTGCAACTATATTCAAAGTGGTTTACATGGTATATACAGCTACGTAGTTGTACCTGGGGCAACAGAGGGTTAAGTGACTTGCCTAGAGTCACAAGGAGCTGCAGTGGGAACTAACCCCAGTTCCCCAGGATCAAAGTCCACTGCACTAACCACTAGGCTACTCCTCCACTCTGCTCTGTAAAAGGGCCCCTAAATGAAAAGATAGATCTCTGAGACCTGTTGGAAGGAACATAACCAATGGGATATTGTCATACCAGAGTACAAATTATATCACAGTGATGGGGTGGATCCATTTGGTAGAGAAGTAGCATTGTACATTAAGGAGGCCTTGAACCAAATAAACTAAATATTCTGCAGGACATAAAACACATCTTGGAATCCCTATGAATTGAAATTTCATGTGTAAAGGGGAACAAGATAGTGGAGGTAATGGTGATGGGGCCACTTGCTAACAGTGATCATAACATGATCAGATTTAATATAGGGGCTCATTTTCAAAACAGAAAAACATCGAAAAAATGGCACAAAGTATCATAGGGACATTTTTCTGTCAAAACGTCCAAATCACTATTTTCAAAACACATTTTTAAGACGTTTGTCTATTTATTAGGATTTATTTACCGTCTTTTTGAAGGAATTCACTCAAGGCGATGTACAGTAAATGCAGTTCATCTGCAGTACATCCAAAAGACAAGGGGTGTAATGCTAAGAAGTTTTAAAAACTACCGAAAACTAGTTTCTATCCTGTGCTGTGAATGGTTTTATGTTATGATAATAGTATTGTAGATGTGGTGTGAAAGGATTGTGTTTTTGTGTTTTATTTTTACAATTTTAAGAATATAATTTTCTAAACTGTTTTGAAAAGAGCAGTGTTGTTTGTAAAAGCAATATATACATTTTTAATAAAGATAAAGATTTTTTCAAATGCATTTATGCATAGTTGACATTATTGTAAGAATCAACCTCCCTTTTTGAAGAACGGAAAAGTATTCTTGAATTTATCTTTTCAAAGAAAGAAGTTGAGGTCTGTTTTTGGTGGTGGTGGTGGGGGGAGGGGAGTAGAAGCCTTGGATTCTTTCCTACGGTGGATTGACTCTACTGCATTTGAGTGAAGATGGAGATTGACTTCTTCCTGAAGCAGGAGAAGGATGGGCTTGGGGCAGTTAAGCCCATAGCAGGAGCCAACCTGGTGGTCAGGTGAAGAATCTCAGCCAGTAATCTGTTCTTACTATGCTGAAAACCCAGGATTCTATGGTGAGCATTGAAGGAAGAAGTGAACCTCCTCCCTACGAGCAGGGCAAGTTGTATGTTCTGAGGAGATACTGGCAGGCAAAAGTCAAAAAGAAAGTTGTTCTTTCAATTGATTGGGTATAGTCTGCTTCATGTGTACTCTTTCTTGTTGTCTTAATGAAGAGAGCACATTGCCCTGTCTGAGTTTGTCTCTGATAGAGAAGTGTGATTGCCATGTTAGTCTACTTGGATATGTGGAAATAACAGTCAAGAGCCAAGTTGTAAATGATACTCTTTTTTTTTTACTAACTTAATGGTTTTCCGTTAAGTTAGTCCAAAGATAAAGATACCTTTCACAAGTTTTTATCACCACACCTCCAGCTTCAGCTGGAAAACCAGATACCAAGCCACCCCTCTATTGCCATATTCTACATGGGAACCATGGCAGACTGAATATATCTGGTATTGGCGTTCTCACAAAGGAAATATCTGGACTAAGAGAGAGGTCCTCAAAGCCTTAGTGGAAAAAAAACAAGCCTTTTCTGAAACAAGTTGAGGCCCATTGAACAACTACTGCCTCACAAACTCCTTATCACAATGTATGTGGAATCATGGACATAATGACATCCCCCATGTAGACTGCACAGCAGCAGCATGTTACAAACTCCTACACACAACTTCTCTGGACCAAGAACGTACAGCAGAAGCTGTTGCAAAAATAACTGAATTCATCCTAACCAGGGGGGTAGCCAGACCTGACATTTTGGGAGGGCCAGAGTTAACATGGTGGGGAGACTAGGCATATAGTGTCACGTCTTCAAAGCTGGAACTAGGTTTGTGAGCCCTTGGGCCACTGCCGAGGAGCGGCAGGAAAACCACCCTACACCAGAGACAGGGCAGAAACTCTGAACAAACAGTTAGCTTCACCTACACATGGCCACCTTTCACCAGGAGTTGAGCCCCTGGCTGCAGGCGGCCGGCAGGACTTATAGGCAGGGCAGGAACAGGATCCCAACTTGCCTGAGCAGGGACTGAGGGTCAGAGGGGAAAGGAATTATACAGGGGCAGCAAGGCAGGGAAAGGATAAACTAAAGGACAGGGCTGAAAGCTGCAAGCAGCCACTAAACAGGGAACAAAACACTGATAAACAAGACACAGAACTGAAAGCTGCAGAGCAGGCCACTAAGACACAAGCAGACAAGGACTATAACACAAAACTATAACCCAGAGACAAGACTAGAAAACAAACCACACCTAATCGAACTACACACAGACAAGAATTCCAGGCAAGACCCACACAAAAGCAGACGTGCAACAAGCACCAACACACCAGGGCCTACAGGCGATGCAAAGGCAAGCGAAAGGTTTCAAAATGGCTAATAACCCCAGCAGCAGCTGAGGCTCAGCTGCAGCAATCACCAGGCAACTATGGTGCTGTGTAGGTTCAACCAAGCAAGCAAGTCTGGCAGCCCGGAAGATCCGGACCGGACTGGGCTGAAATCTGGAACGGGGTGCCAATAACCAGACAGTCCATGCAGCCACCAGGTCTGGCCACCAGGTGGTGAGAGGACGGAGAGAACGAAACCATGGGCACAACCGTGACATATAGGAGTGAGTAGTGCTTGGTATAACTCCTAAATAATGCCTTAGAGTGCACTTGATAATGGATTTCTAAGTAAAAGGTTTGTCTGCATCAACATAAAACACTGCACACTTAATGGAAACCTTGGAAACACTGACATTTTTTAAAAAATATTTTATTATGTGTTTTACAATCTTTACACAATAACATGCAATGGAAATACATGAAAATATTGCGTACAACTTAATAAAGGTAACATTTCAAGGTAATATTTACGTTAATGTTTTTTCAATTTTAGACCACAATAATGTGAGGAGGTGATTAAATAGACTAACAAATAAGAATATTCTAGAAGAACCATAGTAAATGGGCCTGGCCTGGTATTCCCATTAAATTCTCTAAATAATCAGTCGACCTTGCTCTTGCTCCTTTGGTTTAATGGATAGCTTTTTCATTTCTAAGAATGTTTTAAGATGAGCGGTTAAAAAAAACCATATTTATTACCTATATATTTTACTAGACACTGCAAGGATATGTTACAAGATATGTTGCGCCCAAAACCCTTGTCTCTTCTCTAAGAGCCAAGAATTGTTTCCCTCTATCTTGTGTTGTTTTAGTAACATCTGGAAAAATCCAATTCTTTGACCACAAAATGTTTTTAAAAATTTTTTGAAGTATATCTTCATCACAGAGTTCAAGTCTTGTTCAATAAAAGTTCGACATTGTGCCACTTCAGAAATTGATTCTTCTAGTAATGCTGAAATATCCTGAATTCCTTGTGTATTTTTTTGCTTAAAGGCAAATTCCTTGAGAATATTGGTTCTGCGTCATTAGGCCTAGCTTCAGACCGTAAAGGTATCGGCAAGTAATAAATCTTATTAAGTGGAGGTATAGCTGAAGCTGGATATAGTAATATTTCCTGTAGGTATTTTTTTTTTAAAATCCGCTGAGCTGATTCCCAGTACAAAAGGAAAATTCAGTATTCTCAGGTTCAAACGTCTGTTAAAGTTCTCTATTTGTTCTATCTTCCTATGTATCATAGATTTATCAGTTGTCAAAACCTCAGTAGTAGCTTTTAAATTTTTCAGCTCATGCTGCATTTGTTCCGTTTGCATTAATGATTCCTGTTTAGTCTTTTCTAATGAAATTGTTAAAGAATCGACTTTACTTACAAGTTGAGAAGTGTCTTGTGCAGTTTTAAAGACCTCCTTGTTTAAACCCAGTAGAGCTTTCAAAATTGCCTCCGTGAGAGAAAAAATCTCTAAGTTCGTTTCCCCTGCGGTCTGGGTGGGTGTGGCGCCGTTCGAGGTCCGGCCAATTTCGACTTCCGATTCAGCCTGGACCTCCGCTCTCCGCCCAAGAAGCGCTGGACACGGAGGAGGATTATTATCCGGAGGTGATAACGATGTTTCTAATCCAAAGAGAGTTGTCGCTCCTCCTTCAGCTCTCAGCTCGGGTCCATCCAATCCGGTAAGTGGGATTCCGATTGCATATCGATCTATTGTCTGCTGAATCGGGGATGAAGTTCTGGCCAACGGCGTTTGGCCCTTCACTGTCCCCTTTCTCTTGGTGTGAGGCATATTGAGAGGAAAAAATTTGAAGCAAACGCCAGCAAACAATATCGATCGATCAGCAAGCGTGTTCAGGCCGCCATCTTGACACGCCCCCTTACCAGGTAGATTCAACACTGACATTTTGAAATGAAGTTGCATTATCCCATAACTTTAACTTTGCCATTATAGTAGACTTGAGTCTGGTCAACCTTTCAACACACATCACAGTATCCTGGAAAATAATTACTGCAGTGGCAATATCCCTCAACTTTATAAGAAATATAAAACGCCTTATTAAGCTGTATTAATAAAATAAGTCTTCTTGTCCCTTCCTCTGGTTCTACTGCTTTCTCTACTTTCTGAAGCTGACATGAACCAGTTCGAGTCCCTGGAGTTCCAGACAGTATTCCTTCCACCCCCTTCTCTTTATGAAGGAGCAGAGAAATAAAAAATTGTCTGCCAAATTACTTTTTGAAGTAACACTAAATCCTGCAAAGAAGCTTCTCAGAGCCTATGCAGCAAGTTTAACAGCACCAATTCTGAACACATAACTGTTCCTTTAAAAGGCAGCAGTGAATAAAGAGAACCACAATATGTTTACTATTGGAAAAAGCCAGACAAATCAGAGTCCTATGGATCCACGCACAAATTACATGCCAGAAAAATCTCTCACCTTGGTCACTCACAGAACACAGACCAATCCTCACCAATTGCAGAATAAAGGACCAATATTAGAAAAGGAAACACTGCAGGAGAAATAAAAAGGGACTATCTACTGTAGGGAGCAAAATACAAGATCACTTTCTACCCCAAAATAAAACCCACAAATAAATTATCTGGATACCCAAGAAAAGTTAAAAACAACAGTGAGCTATATTTTCAAAGCACTTAGACTAACAAAGTTACAGTAACCTTATGGACCTTTAAGTTCTTTGAAAATGAGCCCCAGTGACACCAGCCAACTTATTAGTGGAACATAACCACAGAGGTATGGGTATGGTCGCATTTTCAATATGATACTACTACTACTACTACTTAGCATTTCTATAGCGCTGCCAGGGTTACGCAGCGCTGTACAAGTTTAAACACGGGGAGGGACAGTCCCTCCTCAAGAGAGCTTAAAGTAGAGCCCAGCTAAGCAACAAGTTATTTTGAGTTAGTCTTCACTGGACCAAACTTGCTTTCCTTGTGGCATCACCATCTACCTGGATAGGCAGTATCTTAAAAGGTGGAGGATAAAGGATTTGTTTTTACATTTATATCCCATATTATCTCAAGCAAACTCAGGTTCAATGTGGCTTCCATTTAAAAATACAGTGAAACAGAAAAATAGAATTCAGTTATAACATTTAACAAAGTTGAGATTAGCATATATACCCAACTGGGCATTTAAAATTCTGTCCTTTAATGATGCTGTATGTTCATATGTATAAGCTATGGGGGGCCCAGCCCCCCCCCCCCCCATTCCAGCCTTAGCCCCTCCCCAAGTGCCTGGCTACCCTCCCAATCCCTGTTTTAGCCATCATGCTGTCTCCTGTTCTCAATCTAACCGCCTTGGTCAGCTCTCTCCTACTTCCTTTCTGTTCCCCGCAGCACTGCCTTCTTCAATTTTCTGGACCACCGGTAATGTCAGTGAGGTAAGCATACCGCCTGTGGTGGCCCGGAAGTTTTCTCTCTGCTGAAATTTCATGTCCCACATAGGCAGGATGCTGCAACAGAGAGAGAGAGAGAGCTTCCATGTGTATATGGATGCTTGTTCTGGTGTGTTCATGTCTTTACATATGGCTATGATTTCTGAACATGTGACATTAAAGGACAGGCTTTTAAATGTCCAGTTGGGTAGATATGCTAATCTCAACTTTGTTAAATGTTTCAGACATATCCATCTACTTGCTTCCATGATATAATTGAATTCTATTATTCTGTTTCACTGTATTATCAAATGTAAGCCACATGAAGACTAACTCAAAATAATCTCTTCCTTAGCTGGGCTCTATTATTACCATATTGAAAATACGATCATACCATGCCTCTGTGGTTATATTCCACTAATAAATTAAATGATTAACTGGCTTGCTTGAAAGGATTATATAACCTTTGGGTGCATGACTAGGAACACAAACATATACTTATTTATTCAATATTACAGTTTCTCATGTAAGGGAGAAGGGGGATGGAAGGAATCCTGTCAGGAACTACAGGGAGAGAAAGTAGTAGAACCAGAGGAAAGGACAAGAACACTCACTTTATTAATATAGCTTTTTATATGTGTTACAAAGCAAAGTTGAGGAATATATGCCACAGCAGTAATTATTTTCCAGGATACTGTGATGTGTGTTGAGAGGTTGACCAGACTCAAGTCTACTATAATGGCAAAGTTAAAGTTATGGGATAATGCAACTTCATTTCAAAATGTTAGTGTTTCTAAGGATTCCATAAGTGTGCATGTGGTTTATGTTGATGCAAGACAGACCTTTTACTTAGAAATCCATTATCAAGTGCACTCTAAGGCATTAATTAGGACTATACTAAGCACTACTCACGCCTATATACCTAGTGCCCCCCCTCCCAAAAATGTCAGGTCTGGCTACGCCCCTGGTATAAACCAGAACAGGCATCTATACACACATTGTAAAAGTAAACAACAACTTCTACAGAGTACATCCAAAGCTTAATAATTATTTTCTCATTTCCATCTTCCAAAATTCTAGACAGCAGATGTACTGATCAACAGGACCAAAATTAGTCCAAAACCAAGTAGACAGAAACAACACAGTTTATACTTACTTGTTCAACCACCCTTAGGATTCACCTTTGAGTTTAAAAAGCAAAATCATGTGCATGTAAGGACTGGATAAACAAATTAAAACAAAGTTTAAAGCAAATGCCCTTAATATGTAATACTTGGTAGCAGTAATGAAACAGCGATGGCATATTCACATAGCAAGCAGCCGGAGTCAACAGATTTATTTTCCACTGAACATAATTAACTTTGTATGAACTTGGTGGCTAACAGTGTGCTGAACTGGACAATGTTGGTACATTTAGACTGACTCTGGACAGAACTTCTGCATGAAGGAAGCCCTTCCCTCATTATTCAATACTTCTCCGTGAAATAGTAGTAATAAAAAAGGCAAGTGCATTTTTATAATATACCATTGCAATCCACAAAACAAAAAGAGTAAGTTCCCACATGCCAACTTTTTCTTCTGAGGTAGGCGCAGGAAAAGAAGATGTTAAATGCTCCCAGGTCTCAACCTAATTAATGTTGTTGTTTTTTTTAACTGAACCTATAAATAGTATGTCTGATTGATAAGCACCTAATTCTCATAACATATAAGCGAGATCAAATAAAAATGTTACCAACAATAAAGGACGATAACGTGGATAGAGCAGCTCATAAGTACATAAGTACATTACATAAGTAATGCCATACTGGGAAAAGACCAAGGGTCCATCGAGCCCAGCATCTTGTCCACGACAGCGGCCAATCCAGGCCAAGGGCACCTGGCAAGCTTCCCAAACGTACAAACATTCTATACATGTTATTCCTGGGATTTTGGATTTTTCCGTTTAGTAGCGGTTTATGGACTTGTCCTTTAGGAAACCGTCCAACCCCTTTTTAAACTCTGCTAAGCTAAGCGCCTTCACCACATTTTCCGGCAATGAATTCCAGAGTTTAATTACATGTTGGGTGAAGAAAAATTTTCTCAGATTTGTTTTAAATTTACTACACAGTAGTTTAATCGCATGCCCCCTAGTCCTAGTATTTTTAGAAAGCGTGAACAGACGCTTCACATCCACCTGTTCCACTCCACTCATTATTTTATATACCTCTATCATGTCTCCCCTCAGCCGTCTCTTCTCCAAGCTGAATAGCCCTAGCCTCCTTAGTCTTTCTTCATAGGGAAGTCGTCCCATCCCCGCTATCATTTTAGTCGCCCTTCGCTGCACCTTTTCCAATTCTACTATATCTTTCTTGAGATGTGGCGACCAGAATTGAACACAATACTCAAAGTGCGGTCGCACCATGGAGCGATACAACGGCATTATAACATCCTCACACCTGTTTTCCATACCTTTCCTAATAATACCCAACATTCTATTCGCTTTCCTAGCCGCAGCAGCACACTGAGCAGAAGGTTTCAGCGTGTTATCGATGACGACACCCAGATCCCTTTCTTGGTCCGTAACTCCTAACGTGGAACCTTGCATGACGTAGCTATAATTTGGGTTCTTTTTCCCCACATGCATCACCTTGCACTTGCTCACATTAAATGTCATCTGCCATTTAGCCGCCCAGTCTCCCAGTCTCGTAAGGTCCTCTTGTAATTTTTCACAATCCTGTTGCGAGTTAACGACTTTGAATAACTTTGTGTCATCAGCAAATTTAATTACCTCGCTAGTTACTCCCATCTCTAAATCATTTATAAATATATTAAAAAGCAGCGGTCCTAGCACAGACCCCTGAGGAACCCCACTAACTACCCTTCTCCATTGTGAATACTGCCCATTTAACCCCACTCTCTGTTTCCTATCCTTCAACCAGTTTTTAATCCACAATAGGACATTTCCTCCTATCCCATGACCCTCCAATTTCCTCTGTAGCCTTTCATGAGGTACCTTGTCAAACGCCTTTTGAAAATCCAGATACACAATATCAACCGGCTCCCCTTTGTCCACATGTTTGTTTACTCCTTCAAAGAATTGAAGTAAATTGGTCAGGCAAGATTTCCCCACACAAAAGCCGTGCTGACTCGGTCTCAGTAATCCATGTCCTCGGATGTACTCTGTAATTTTGTTTTTAATAATAGCCTCTACCATTTTCCCCGGCACCGACGTCAGTCTCACCAGTCTATAATTTCCCGGATCTCCCCTGGAGCCTTTTTAAAAAATGGGCGTTACATTGGCCACCCTCCAATCTTACGGTACCACGCTCGATTTTAAGGATAAGTTGCATATCACTAGCAGTAGCTCCGCAAGCTCATTTTTCAGTTCTATCAGTACTCTAGGATGAGTACCATCCGGTCCAGGAGATTTGCTACTCTTCAGTTTGCCGAACTGCCCCATTACGTCCTCCAGGTTTACCGTGAAGTCAGTAAGTTTCTCCGACTCGTCCGCTTGAAATACCATTTCTGACACCGGTATCCCACCCAAATCTTCCTCGGTGAAGACCGAAGCAAAGAATTCATTCAGTCTCTCCACTACGTCTTTGTCTTCCTTGATCGCCCCTTTTACCCCTCGGTCATCCAGCGGCCCAACCGATTCTTTTGCCGGCTTCCTGCTTTTAATATACGAAAAAAAATTTTACTATGTTTTTTTGCCTCTAATGCTATCTTTTTTTCGTAATCCCTCTTGGCCTTCTTTATCTGCGCCTTGCATTTGCTTTGACACTCCTTATGCTGCTTCTTGTTATTTTCAGACGGTTCCTTCTTCCATTTTCTGAAGGCGTTTCTTTTAGCCCTAATAGCTTCCTCATAGGCTTGCTTGCTTTGTTTTGGGTGAACGGGGATGACTGCCAGATGCTTGGAGGAGATGGAAAGGGAGACCAACCTAATTGGCTTTGGCTTTTTGATGTCTCCTGTTCTGGCTGCATGGCACAACTGCCTTTCTTTAATTTTCTGGGCCACTGGCAGCATCAGTGAGGTAAACACACTGTCTTTGGCAGCTGCGGAAGCTCTCCCTCTGTTGCAGCATCCCACCTAGGTGGGACAGGAAATTATAGCAGAAGGAAAGCTTCCCTTCCACTGAAGGCAGTGTGTTTACCTCACTGATGCTGCCGGTGGCCAGGAAAATTGAAGGGCAGCGGTGCAGGGAGCAGGAGGGCAGCCTGCCTAAAACACAGACTCTTGACTGGCTATCAGGGTTGGGGGGGCCTGAGGCTTGAATGGGGGGTCTAGGCCCCCAAGACCCCCATAGCTACATCACTGATCCTAACCCACAACTGCTTCAGCTTCAATAGTAATATATATTTACAAATTATGGGAACCACTGTGGACACCAAAATGGTACCTCAGTATGGTAACCTCATATGCCAAAATTGGAGGTAATGTTCCTAAATAATTTACCACAACAAACTTTTCAGATGTTACTTGTACATCGATAATACCTTCATACTTTTGAGTCATGTCTGTGTTTGGAGCACTTGAAAGTTGAGTGTCCGCTTGAAAAACCCAACCACCCTGAGGAAGTCATTTTTATGGTAAAACGGGTCCCGTTGGTACAGGTGATTCAGAAAGATTGAAAAATGTAACATGAAGGCTGAAGGTCCATCAAGCCCAGCATCCCGTTTCCAACAGTGGCCAATTGGCAAGATCCCAAAACAATATATTTTATGCTGCTTATCCCAGAAATAAGTAGTGGATTTTCCAAAGTCCATTTTAATAATGACCAATGGACTTTTTTTTTTAGGAAGCCAACCAAGCCTTTTTAAACCCCGCTAAGCTAACTGCTTTTACCACATTTTCTGGAAATGAATTCCAGAGTTTAATTACATATTGAGCGAAGAAATATTTTCTATTTGTTTTAAATTTACTACTTTATAGCTTCATTGCATGCTCCCTAGTCCTAGCATTTTTTTGAAAGAGTAAACAAGTGATTCACATCTACCTGTTGCATTCCACTCATTATTTTATAGACCGCTATCATATCTCCCCTCAGTCGTTTCTTCTCCAAGCTGAAGAGCCCTGGCTGCTTTAGCCTTTCCTCATAGGAAAGTCGTTACAGCCCTTTATCATTTTCATCGCCCTTCTCTGAACCTTTTCCAATTCCACCATATCTTTTTTGAGATGCGGTGACCAGAACTGCACACAGTATTTGAGGTGCGGTCACGCCATGGAGCAATACAAAGGCATTATAACATCTTCATTTTTGTTTTCCATTCCTTTCCTAATAATACCTAACATTCTATTTGCTTTCTTAGCCACCACAGCACACTGAGCAAAAGGTTTCAACATATCATCAACGATGACACCTAGACACCTAGATCCCTTTCCTGGTTGGTTACTCCTAATGTGGAACCTTGCATTAGGTAGCTATAATTCGGGTTCCTCTTTCCCACATGCATCACTTTGCACTTGCTCACATTAAATGTCTGCCATTAAGATGCCCAGTTTCCCAGTCTTGTAAGGTCCTCTTGTAATTTTTCACAGTCCTCTTGCAATGTAACAACTTTGAATAACTTTGTCTCATCAACAAATGTAATTACCTCACTAGTTTCTTCCATCTCTAGATCATTTATAAATATGTTAAAAAGCAGTGATCCCAATGCAGACCCCTGGGGAACCCCACTATCTACCCTTATTTCTGAACTCTGGGAGAGTTAATTCTGTCCTGTCGTTGCTGTCAACCACTTCTGTTTGACTGTTCTGCAGTCAATGCAAAAATGGTTGTAGATGTTGATCACTCATTCTCACTATTCAAAAATGGTGCAAGTATTTCTCTTTCAACTGCGGGTGATTTGACAAATTAAATCCTTTTAATTGTCAGCTTTGCTCCAGGCTAGATCATGCTAATCCAGTATTGGTCAGGTCAACCAAAACAAAGAAAAAAAATTACCACAGGCAAATAGTCATTCAAAAACACATCGTCACATGCAGTTTACAGGATACACTTGACAAGACCTTTTTACAGACACTCTTCTGCAGCCACCCATGTCCAGCGACCCTCCTCTCCCCCTGCAGCCACCCATGTCCAGCGACCCTCCACTTTCCCTGCACTCACTGCAGCCACCCATGTCCAGCGAGCCTCCTCTCTCCCCTGCCCCCCCTCCTGCCACCCATGTCCAGCGACCCTCCTCTCTCCCCTGCCCCCCCTGCAGCCACCCATGTCCAGCAACCCTCCTCTTTCCCCTGCTCCCCCTCCAGCCACTCATGTCCAGCAACCCTCCTCTGGACATGGATCAGCTTTGAGGCATGGTCCCCCCCCCCCCCCCCCCGGTTCTGAAGTTGACATCATAATGGCTACGGTGATGTCAGCCTGATCTACAGAGCCTAGCAGACCAACTCGGTATGAGCCACGGTCCCAGGCAAGTCAGAACGTTGGAGGTGAGAATTATTATATAGGATTGTTTCTGAGAGAATAAGGTTTACACACTTTGTGTGCCTTACACTTGCAGCTTGTAGTATTGTGACATAGATCACTCTGACAGGTTCTTTGACGAAGGCATATATGCCAAAATATGGCCTGTGTTGGGATTTCATGTCAAGCATATCCTGTATACTGCATGTGAAGACTGCATTGAGAGAATATCTTCATTGTGTTTTAAGAATAAAAAGGCTTTTTATCTTGGACTTTGTCTGGGTGTCTTCCACTCTTTTTTGTTTTTGAATGCATTATTGGTAGCACTGACTTACAGATCTTTACAATAATTACATAAGTACATAATTGTTGCCATACTGGGACAGAGGAAAAGTCCATCAAGCCCAGTATCCTGTTTCCATCAGTGGCCAATCCAGGTTACAAGTACCTGGCAAGATCCCAAAACAGTCAAATAGATTTTATGCTGCTTATCCTAGAAATAAGCAGTGGATTTTCCCCAAGTCCATCTTAATAATGGCTTATGGATTTTTCTTTTATAAAGTTAGCCAAACCTTTTTTTAAACCCTGCTAAGCTAACTGCTTTTACCACATTCTCTAGCAATGAATTCCAGAGATTAATTACATGTTGAGTGAAGAAATATTTTCACCGGTTTGTTTTAAATTTTCTACTTAATAGCTTCATTGCGTGCCTCCTAGTCCTAGTATTTTTGGAAAGAGTAACCAAGCGATTCATGTCCACCCATTCCATTCCACGTATTATTTTATAGACCTCTATCATATCAACCCTCAGCAGTCTCTTCGCCATATTTCACAAACATTACATTTGTTTCAGTACTTCTTTCTTACATATTCTGTGCTAAACCACTCTAAAGAGAGAATGAGGAATTATTGTTAACTACCTTCTACTTTGGAAGACGAAAAGCTGAATTGGTCATGACAGGACTTCAGTCTGGGAACCCAAGGTTGACATAAAGGCTCCAGGAAACACGTGGATAGCGCTCTCCTTCCACGTTCATGTCTGAAGCATGCACATGAATGCATCTGTACAACTTGCAGGCTAGGTGCCAGAGCTGCCTGCCTGCTGATCTCATGAGATTAGTGGCTATGAAGTTTTAGGCTGCAAACTTAGAAAATGTTCAGCGTCCTTTACATATGTGACACCCTTTTCCAATCTCCTGGGCTTTAAACTGAAACAAATTCATGAAGATCAAATTTGCTACAATTCAAAAAGGTACGGCTCAATGACCCTGCCAGTAGAAAATCCCCAGGAGATCTCTAGCACTTTCACTTGCCTGCTGTGTCTTTAGACAGAAGAATGTATGACAGATAATCAAAGGCATCATTGAATTACTGAGTGAGCAGCTGAGGATTGCTCCTGCCCTGTTAAGAGTGTATGGACCCCTGGATGGGGGGGGGGGGAGTTAGGAGGGATAGGGCGTAGACCCAAAGGTTGTTTTATTTATTTATTTATTTACAACATTTGTATCCCACATTTTCCCACCTATTTGCAGGCTCAATGTGGCTTACATATTTCCGTAATGGTGATTACCAGTTCCGGAAAAAAAAGAAATACATAGTTAAGGTAGAGGAGATAGAATGGAGTAGGTATTCAGGAAGGAAAGTTCATCTTATAATAAAAATTAGTTTGAAACAATCATGAATATTAAACATAGGAAATAAAGAATTAGATATTGGGAAAGTCCAGTGTACATCTTATTAATTGATAATTAGGGTATGTTATTATGGTAACCTTTCTTGAATAAATTTGTCTTCAATAATTTACGGAAATTAATTATGTCGTGGGTTGATTTTATGGTTTTGGTAGTTCATTCCAGATTTGCCTGCCTATGTAGGAGAAACTATTTTAGTCCTTTGCAGTTGGGATAATGTAGAAATGACTAATTTATTTAAAATGACAGACCCCACTGAGGGAGTGTCTTCCTTTCACTAGTTCAAACTATCTGATGTTAATTATATTCCAAACCCTTCTTTAGGGATCCAGTTTCTATATCAGCATCAGTACTGTCTAAAATCTATAACTCTGTCCTGTTCTCTTTCTCACTTCTCTGTGGCTACCAATGTTTTGTTTCATTCATTCAAGTAGGTTGATAGCTTTTTGCTGTTTTTATATGCCATTCTGAGGTTTTGAAATAAATTTACATGAAAAGGCTCTCGAGTAAAAATTAAAATTGCATTTCTTTTTTCATGGAAAACTGTATTAATGAGAAAGATTCCGTCAGTGTCTATGCAGGGCTTTAAATAATGTGTCACTGTTGCATGAAAGAAAATGATGAGATTGATGTCTAACACAAACAGAAAATAGAAGGCACAGATGACAAGAACTGAAAGTCTGTAGATACTATTGTCAGGGCAGCATCCTGTCTGCATTCCTCTGCAGTGGTTTGGTACTCAGTTTGGTAGGGCTAACAAAGGACACCAGAAGAGTCTGGAAAAGGACACCCTCTCTTCCTACACACACAGAGTAGGGAGGTGTGGGCTGCCTCAGTAAGCCATGCACTTAGCATACACTGACTGCGGCCTTTCTCAGCGCAGTCTGAACAAACAGCATCCCCTGCACAGGCAGGGAGAGAGGGAATGGCTCCCTCACACCCAAACATCCCACAAGCTTACAGCTCTGGCACTCCAAAAACAGAGAAAAAAACTGTTTTCTGTTCCTCCGAAAACAAGGCGTTTTTAGATTTTTCCTTTCTGTGTATCTTTAGGGAAACCTCTCCCAGCCTGTTCAGTTGCGGCAGTACTGGGTATTGCAGAAAAAGCTTTAGGTACCTCCGCGCCTGCTTGTTGTCATGGAAACCAACAGGAATCCTTGATTGTTGCTGGCTTTTCTCTCACACAACGGGGGTAAAAAAAGATCCAAAGACCAGGCATATTTTCATTATTGATTAATAAGAAATGAAAAAAAAAACCCTTAAACAGAACAAAGAAAGCCAGTATGAGGTTCTGGGGAGGAGTAAATGCAGGAAATGAGAGCTCCACATCCTTAGGAGAATTCTTCTGATGAAATTCTCAGCACTTTATGTGAAATTGGTTCAAAGCTTTTACCCAGCCATGAGATCACCCCTACACAGAAGCAAACAGATTGGCTAATATGGACTTTTCTGGGGTATAAATCCACCATTTTCTACTGATAGAGGAACAGAGTAAAGGTTTGGTGTGGATGCAGACTGTGGTTCCTTATTACCGACTGTCAGGCAATCCATAGCTCCAGTTCCACCTTTGCCCCTTGGTCAAATCATTCTGGGGATAATTGTTAAAGGCCTTTCTACAGGCAAAACAGTGTTTTCTCAATTTCCTGGAATATATATGCTTAAACTAATGTTCCTTGGTGTACCTAACTTGGTTGCCACCTGGAGCGGAGCACCCCCTCCTCCAGGCAGGTCCCCCCACCCTCCCTTCTCTGAGCAAGGGGGTGCACTGAGCAGTCACGTGGCTGTCGGCTCTGCCGGTCCCCTGCTCCAGAACAGAAAATTGACGTCAGAGAGGGCAGAGGGCCGGCAGAGCCGACAACCACGTGATTGATCAGCGCACCCCCCTTGCTGCCTGCACCTGGGGTGGACTGCCCCTCTGTTGGTACTCTAGAACTTATGTGTGTATACCCTGTAGACTCTAACCCCTCTGTTTACTAAGCCACGCGGCAATTCAAAGTGAATGGACTGTGTCGGCATTAGCACACGGCAGGCCGCTGGCGCAGCTTAGTAAACAGGGGGGTAAGTTACATAAGTACATAAGCATTGCCATACTGGGACAGACCGAAGGTCCATCAAGCCCAGTATCCTGTTTTCAACAGTGGCCAATCCAGGTCACAAGTACTTGGCAAGATCCCAAAAAAGTACAATACATTTTATGCTGCTTATCCTAGAAATAAGCAGTGGATTTTCCCCAAGTCCATTTTAATGTAAGCCACATTGAGCCTGCAAATTGGTGGAAAAATGTGGGATACAAATGCTACAAATAAATAAATAAATAAATAATGGTATATGGACTTTTCCTTTAGGAAGCCAGCCAAACGTTTTTTTTAAACCCTGTGAAGCTAACAGCTTTTACTACATTCTCTGGCAACGAATTCCAGAGTTCAATTACGCATTGAGTGAAGTAACATTTTCTCCAATTCTTTTTTTTTAATGATTCATGCATTTTAAAAATAATACACAAGATAACTCTTGTATCAGAAATTTAGAACATATTATGGAATAACAGTAACAAATTGTATAAACAAGAAACAATTTACTGTTCCTTAGACCACAATAACGAGGAGGAGGAAAAACCTGAAATTAAGTAGGAGACTTAAAAAAAGAAGAAATTTGCTAAGGAAAAAGCTTAACAGGCTATCCCTTAAGGTTAATTACACTAAATGCAAGCAAAAATTATATCATGCTAATTTCTTCAGATTCAGGAATTCCCTCAACTGTTCTGGGGTAAAGAAAACATACTTTGCTTGTCCATATCTAATTATGCATTTACAGGGATAAGCTAAAATAAAAGTAGCCAAAAAAGATTAAAACCATCCCAACACCCAATCTTTAAGACCCAAGGCTGACAACCTCCTCAATAAGAACTGATAGTCCAACACATCAGAAGCCTATGTCGAATCTACAGATATGGCCAAAGCCACCTTATCTCCATCCATCCATTGAATTTGAAATAGGCAGCACAGTAGAACATTCATATAACAAGTATAATACGTACAAAGTAAGCACAGCACAGATAAAACCCTTTAGTAGGCACACAATTAGAACATTCATATAGCACAGATATGATAAACATGATGTCAGCACAATACAAATGGCACAGCTTAATAAGCACACAGAGCATTCAAATAACAGAGATATGATGCAGTGTCAGCATAATACCAATGGAATACCTTAATAAGCACATATTAGAGCATTCGAATAACATAATACAATCCTCTCACACTGAGGATGTGTCTCCAGGAGGTTCTGTCCAGGAGGGAAGGGTTAGAACAGCTGTTGTAGTTGGTGATTCGATCATTAGGGATGTAGATAGCTGGGTGGCTGGTGGACATGAGGATCACCTGATCACTTGCCTGCCTGGTGCGAAGGTGGCAGACATCACGCATCACCTAGATGGAATTTTAGATAGTGCTGGGGAGCAGCTGGCTGTCTTGGTACTTGTGGGTACCAATGACATAGGAAAATGTGGGAGAGAGGTTCTGGAAGCCAAATTTAGGCTCCTAGATAGAAAGCTAAAGTCCAGATCCTCCAGGGTAGTATTTTCAGAGATGCTTCCTGTTCCACGTGCAGGACCCAAGAGGCAAGCAGAGCTCTGAAGTCTTAATGCATGGTTGAGATGATGGTACAGGGATGATGGATTTAGATTTGTTAGGAATTGGGTGACATTTTGGGAAAGAGGGAGACTGTTCCAAAAGGATGGACTCCAACTTATCCAACATGGAACCAGGTTGCTGGTGCTAACTCTTAAAAAGGAGATAAAGCAGCTATTAAACTAAAATGGGGTGAAATGCCTATGCCCAGGAGCGCATGGTTCGGTGTGGAGTATCCTTGAAGGATACTATTGAAACTGGACATTTAGGGAGTCCCAATAGAGAGGTTTCAATAATGGTGAAAGAAAGCCAGAAGTGTTTAATGGGAGAACAGAGCTTACAAACAAATCAAGACAGACAAACAAGACAAATAAGGGATACAGGAACAGGAGTTAGGAAAGCAGCCTCAAAAAGGTGGGCTTTGAGCCTAGATTCGAAGATGGCCAAAGACAGAGCTGGATGTACTGACTCAAGAAGTCTATTCCAGGCATATGTTGCAGCAAGATAAAAGGAATGGAGTCTGGAGTTGGCAGTGGAGGAGAAGGGTACAGATAAGAGAGATTTACCTGTTGAACAGAGTTTCCGGGGAAGAGTGTAGGAAGAGATAAGAGTGGAGAGGTACTGAGCAGCTGCACAATGAAGGCACTTGTAAGTCAATAAGAGGAGTTTGAACTGTATGCGGAAACAGATAAGGAGCCAATGAAATGACTTGAGGAGAGGGCTAATATGAGCAGAGCGACACTGGCAGAATGTAAGTCATGAGGCAGAAGTTTGAACAGATTGAAGAGGAGAGAGATGACTTAGTGGGAGACCTGTGAGAAGCAAGTTGCAGTAGTCTAAACCTGAGGTGTTAAATGTTAAAGAGGGGATTGTGTCAAACAAAATAAATATTCTACATGAAACAGCAGCATGGAATCCTTATGAATAGAAATTCCATGTGTTAAGGGAAAGAGTATACTGGTAGGGTTATACTAAAGTCCACCAGGACAGAATGAACAGACAGATGAAAAATGTTTACAGAAATTAGGAAAGCTGGCAAATTGGGCAGCATTATAATAATGGGTGATTTCAGTTACCCCACATTTAAAGAAACAGTGGCGTAAAGAACCACAATTCACAAATAAACCTCCACTGTTTTATTCTCTATCTCAAGAAGGGTGATACAAGGCAATACCAACAAAAATATCAAAAAGTGGAGAAAAAAAGACTTCAGAAACAATTAGATACACATCCACTTGTAAGGCAAACCTTCATATCTTTGGGTGGCTCTCCCTAATCATTAGTCATAAAAAACTCCACCTATTTTCAATCTTTTAGCAAAAATGACCAAAAAACTTTTAGAGATACATAATACCGTGTTTCCCCGAAAGTAAGACATCCTCCGAAAATAAGTCCTAGTAGAGGTTTTCCTGAATTGCTAGATTTAAGGCCTCCCCCGAAAGTAAGACCTAGCAAATAATTTTGTTTGAAAGCAGGGCCGCCGAGAGCCAGACAAGGCCGCCCCCCCCCCCACCCGAGGTTGCCCCCCCACCCGAGGTCGCTGGACCCCCCCTCCACCCGCTCCCGGAACTAACCTTAAAAGCCTCCTTTCACCTTTGCTGCAAGCAGCAGCAGGGCAGACCTCTCCTTCCTTCCGTGTCCCACCTTGGAGTTACGGACCAAGAAAGGGATCTGGGTGTCGTCGTCGATAATACGCTGAAACCTTCTGCTCAGTGTGCTGCTGCGACTAGGAAAGCGAATAGAATGTTGGGTATTATTAGGAAAGGTATGGAAAACAGGTGTGAGGATGTTATAATGCCGTTCTATCGCTCCATGGTGCAACCGCACCTTGAGTATTGTGTTCAATTCTGGTCGCCGCATCTCAAGAAAGATATAGTGGAACTGGAAAAGGTGCAGCGAAGGGTGACTAAATGATAGCAGGGATGGGATGACTTCCCTATGAAGAAAGATTAAGGAGGCTAGGGCTATTCAGCTTGGAGAAGAGACGGCTGAGGGGAGACATGATAGAGGTATATAAAATAATGAGTGGAGTGGAACAGGTGGATGTGAAGCGTCTGTTCACGCTTTCCAAAAATACTAGGACTAGGGGGCATGCGATGAAACTACAGTGTAGTAAATTTAAAACAAATCGGAGAAACTTTTTCTTCACCCAACGTATAATTAAACTCTGGAATTCGTTGCCGGAGAAAGTGGTGAAGGCGGTTAGCTTAGCAGAGTTTAAAAAGGGATTGGACGGTTTCCTAAAGGACAAGTCCATAAACTGCTACTAAATGGACTTGGGAAACATCCACAACTCCAGGAATAACATGAATAGAATGTTTGTACGTTTGGGAAGCTCACCAGGTGCCCTTGGCCTGGATTGGCCGCTGTCGTGGACAGGATGCTGGGCTCGATGGAGCCTTGGTCTTTTCCCAGTATGGCATTACTTATGTACTTATGGTACGAGAGGTAATGGTGTTAGATTCACTGGGAAATAGTGATCATAAAGTGATCAAATTTGAGCTGATATCTGGAGTGAAATCACAAAAGAAATCCACTGTAACAGCAATCATTTTTGAAAGTGTGACTATGACTAAATGGGGAATATGGTTAAAAAGAAGCTGAAAGGCTTAGCCAAAAAGGTGAGAACTTTAAATAAGGCGTGGGCGTTGTTTGAAAATACCATCGTGGAAGCCCAGACCGGATGTATTCCACGTATTAACAAAGGTGGAAAGAAGAGCAAACAACAGCCAGCATGGTTAAAACGTAAAGTGAAAGGGTCTTTATTGGAGCCAAAAGAGCATCCTTCAACAAATGGAAAAAGGATCCAAAGAAGAAAATAAGAAGCAATATAAGTAGTGTCAAGCTAGATGCAAAGCACTGATGAAGAAGGCTAAAAGAGAATATAAAGAAAACCTTGCCATGGAGACAAAAACTCATAGTAACACCTTTTTCAGGTACATAAGAAGCAGAAAGCCTGTGAGGGAATTCGTGGGGCCGTTATATCATGAAAGAGCGAAAGGGGCACTCAGGAAGGACAAGGCCATAGCGGAAAGATTGAATGAATTCTTTGCTTTGGTTTTATGGAAGAAGATGTAAGAGATCTACCTGTATTGGAAATGATTTTCAAGGGTGACGATGCAGAGGATCTGAAAGAAATCTCAGTGAACCTGGAAGATGTGCTGAGCTAAATAGACAAGTTAAAGAGTGATAAATCACCTGGACCGGATGACATACATCCCACGTTACTGAAAGAACTCAAACATGAAATTGCTGATCTGTTGTTAGTGATCTGTAACCTGCCATTAAAAACGTCCGTAGCACCTAAAGATTGGAGGGTGGCCAATGTAATGCCGATTTTTAAAAAGGGTTCCAGGACTGATCCAGGAAATTACAGACTGGTAAGCCTGACTTCAGTGCTGGGGAAAATAATGGAAACTATTATAAAGAATAAAATTACAGAACAGATAAATAAACATGGTTTAATAGGACAGAGTCAGCATGAGTTCAGCCAAGGGAAGTTTTGCCTCACCAATTCATTTCTTTGAAGGCATAAATAAACATGGGAAACAATTGTTTGCCCTGGGATTTGTAGTATGGAGTGTTGCCACGATTTGGGTTTCTGCCAGATACTTGTGACCTGGCTTGGCCACTGTTTGGAAAACAGGATACTGGACTAGATGGACCAGTACCCTCGATATTGTGTTCAATTCTTGTCACCGCATCTCAAAAAAGATATAGTGGAATTAGAAAAGGTGCAGAGAAGGGCGACGAAAATGATAAAGGGGATGGGACGAGTTCCCTATGAGGAAAGGCTAAAGCGGCTAGGGCTCTTCAGCTTGGAGAAAAGGCGGCTGAGGGGAGATATGATAGAGGTCTATAAAATAATGAGTGGAGTTGAACGGGTAGACGTGAAGCGTCTGTTTACGCTTTCCAAAAATACTATGACTACGGGGCATATGATGAAGCTACAATGTAGTAAATTTAAAATGAATCGGAGAAACTTTTTCTTCACTCAATGTGTAATGAAACTCTGGAATTCGTTGCCAGAGAATGTGGTAAAGGCGGTTAGCTTAGCGGAGTTTTAAAAAGGTTTGGACGGCTTCCTAAAGGAAAAGGCCATAGACCGTTATTAAATGGACTTGGGGAAAATCCACTATTTCTGGGAAAAGCAGTATAAAATGTTTTGTACTTTTTTGGGATCTTGCCAGGTATTTGTGAACTGGATTGGCCACTGTTGGAAACAGGATACTGGGCTTGATGGACCTTTGGTCTTTCCCAGTATGGCAATACTTATGTACTTATGGTCTGACCTGGTATGGCTACTCTTATGTTATGTTGTTATGATAAAGGTGAGCCAGTTGATGTAGTGTATCTAGATTTTTAGAAAGCTTTTGACAAAGCTCCTTATGAGAGAATCCTAAGAAATTTAAAAATCATGGGATAGGAGACAATGTCCTTTTGTGGATTAGGAACTGATTATTGGACAGAAAACTGAGGGTAGAGCTAAATGGCCATTTTTCTCAATGGAGGAAGCTGAAGTGGAGTGCTGCAGGGATTTGTACTGGGAACCGGTGCTATTTAACATGTTTATAAATGATGTGGAAAACTGAGTGACGAATGAGGTGATTAAATTTGCAGATGACACAAAACTGAAGTTGTCAAAACATGCGCGGATTGTGAAAAATTGCAGGAAGACCTTAGGAAACTGGAAGACTGGGCATCCAAATGGCAGATGAAATTTAATGTGGATGAATGCAAAGTGATGCACATTGGGAAGAATCTTAGTTATCTGATGCTATGGTCCACCTTAAGAGTCAGCACCCAAGAAAAAGATCTAGGTGTCATTGAGGGGCATAATTGAACGTCTTTGGCGGTGGCGCAACAGCTGGCCGGAACCGTATTATCGAAAAAGATGGCCGGCCATCTTTTTTTCCCATAATACGGTTTAGCCCGGCCAAATGCCAGAGTTCGCTGGGTTTGAGATCGCCGGTTTTGTTTTTCAGCAATAATGGAAAAAAATGCCGGCCATCTCAAACCCGGTGAAATCCAAGGTATTTGGTCATGGGAGGAGCCAGCATTTGTAGTGCACTGGGCCCCCTGACATGCCAGGACACCAACCAGGCACCCTAGGGGGCACTTCTAAAACATTTTTTAAAAATACAAAAAAGCTCCCAGGTGCATAGCTCCCTTACCTTGGGTGCTGAGCCCCCCAAATCCCCCCAAAACCCACTCCCCACAACTCTACACCATTACCATAGCCCTTATGAGTGAAGGGGGGCTCCTACATGTGGGTACAGTGGGTTTTGAGGGCTTAACATTTACCACCACAAGTGTAACAGGTAGGGGGGGATGGACGTGGGTCTGCCTGCCTGAAGTGCACTGCACCCATTAAAAACTGCTCTAGGGACTTGCATACTGCTGTCAGGGAGCTGGGTATGACATTTGAGGCTGGCATACAGGCTGGTAAAAAAGGTTTTGATTTGTATTTTTTTTAGTGTGGGAGGGGGTTGGTGACTACTGGGGGACTACAGGGAGGTCATCCCCCATTCGCTCTGGTGGTCATCTGGTCAGTTGGGGCACCTTTTTGAGGCTTGGTTGTGAAAATAAAAGGACCAAGTAAACCCGGCGAAATACTGCTTAATGCCGCTTTTTTCCCATTATCAGCAAAAGCTGGCCATCTGGTAGCCACGCCCATGTCCCACCTTCGCTACGCTGCCGACACGCCCCCTTGAACTTTCGCTGGCAACGGGAAAGCGGCGATGCTGTCAAAAAAGCCGCTTTCGATTATACTGATTTCGCCGCTTTTGAGAGATCGCCGGGCATCTCCTGATTTATGTCGGGAAATGGCTGGCGATCACTTTCGAAAATAAGCCTGATTGTAGTCAATATGCTGAAATTTCCTGTCCAGTGTGCGGCGGTGGCCAAAAAAGCAAACAGGTTGCTAGGAATTATTAGGAAAGACATGCAAAGTAAGACCAAAAATATTATAATGCCTCTGTATTGCTCCGTGGTGCAATCTCATCTTGAGTATTGCATTCAGTTCTGGCTGTGGTATCTTGAAAAAGATATAGCAGAATTAGAAAAGGTTCAAAGAAAAACCACCAAAATGATAACGGGGATGAAATTCCTGTATTATGAGGAAAAGCTAAAGAGGTTAGGGCTCTTCAGCTTGGAAAAGAGATGGCTGAGTGGGGGTATGATTGAGATCTATAAAATCCTGAGTGGTGTAGAACGGGTAGAAGTGAATCAATTTTCCACTCTTTCAAAAAGTATGAAGACCAAGGGGAACTCAATGAAATTATATAGAAATACTTTTAAAACAAATAGGAGGAAATATTTTTTCACTCAAAGAATAGGGGAGGAATATGTAGAATCCAATAAGGATAAAGCTGAACTGCTTAACAGGTCATGGGTAGGACCACAGAAGACAAACACTAATGAGGATGGATGTATGGTAGACCTCAACTGATTCTCAGAGGACTGTGTTTAGGAGAAGCTAGCTAAACTAAAAGTAGACAAAGTGATGGGGCCTGATTAGATACATCTGAGGGTACTCAAGGAACTAGAAGATGTCCTGGCAGCTCTGCTGTTTGTCCTCTTCAATGCTTCCTTAAAGTCTGGAGTGATCCCAGAGGACTGGAGAAGGGCAGATATGGTCCCTCTGCACAAGAGCAGAAGTAAGAAGATGGCTGGAAATTACAGATCTGTCAGTCTGACTTTGGTGGTGAGTAAACTAATGGAAACCCTTCTAAAGCTGAGGAATTTGAGGTTTCTCAAATTGAATGGCCTGCAGGACCCGAAGCAGCATGATTTCACTAGAGGCAGGTCATGTCATACAAATCTGATTGATTTCTTTGACTGGGTGACCAAACAGTTGGACATGGGAGGGGCGCTAGATATGGTGTATTTGGAATTTATCAAAGCCTTTGACACGGTTCCACACAGGCAGCTGATTAATAAATTGAGTGCCCTTGGCATCGGACCTAAAGTGACTGACTGGGTTTAAAACTGGTTAAATGGGAGGAGACAGAGGGTAGTGGTAAATGGAGCTTGTACTGAGGAAAGGGATGTTATCAGTGGTTTACCGAAGGGATCGGTCCTTCGGCCGGGTCTTTTTAACATCTTTGTGAGTGGAATTGCGGAAGGATTGTCTGGTAAGGTTTGTCTCCTTGCAGATAGGGTGGACACCTCAGAGGGTATGAATGACATGAGGAAAGATGTAGCAAAGCTTGAAGAATGGTCCAATAATTGGCAACTAAGATTTAATGCTAAGAAATGCAGGGTCATGCACTTGGGTTACAAGAATCCAAGGGCACGGTATAATATCGGAGGTGAAATGCTTCTGTGTACAAAAGAAGAGCGGGGTTGGGGGGTGATTGTGTCTGATTTACTTATGTATGGCTTGATATACCGCCTTTAACTTTCAAGCAGAGCAAAGCAGTTTACATTACTTAAAATAATTGAAATTAAAAGAAAATAACTGCAATAATTTGACAGGAAAGATAATGCAGACATTCATAAGAGAAACACATTATATCAAATCACATCAGTGCAGTTCATTTCTTTTTACTCTCTTTCTCTGTCAGGCACCAGAAGGCCTAATGTGCCTCCTCAATTGCTAGAAAATGCCTGTTGAGAAAACCTTGTTTTCAGCAAGGTTTTAAAGATCTTTAAGTTGAGTTCACCTTAATGTGGCCAAACAGGTAGAAAAGGCGACGGGTCCAACCCGGAAGGATGCTTGACTGTATAAGGAGAGGGAAGACCAGCAGGAAAAAAGAGGTGATAGAGCCCTTGTCTAATTCTCTGGTGAGGCCCCATCTAGAGTACTGTGTGCAATTCTGGAGACCACACTTATGGAAAGATATAGACAGGATGAAGTCAGTCCAGAAGGTGGCTACAAAATTGGTAAGCAGTCTCAGTCATAAAACGTATGGGGACAGGCTTATGAACCTCAACATGTATATGCTGGAAGAGAGGAGGGAGAGAGAGGATATGATAAAGATATGATACATCTCGTTATGATCCCTGGGTGTAATTTTGGATTCCAAGCTGTGCATGAATTTGCAGATACAGATTATTGCTAAGTCTCTTTTCTTTAATCCACATCAGTTAAAGTAAAGTTAAGGAAAACTCTGGAATGAGAGGGTATACAAAGTAGTTGAGAGGAAATATGCTTAGGAGGAATCAAAGCAAATACCCCTTCACAGAAAGGGTGGTGGATGCGTGGAATGTGGAGGCCGTGTAGATGAAGACTGTGTCAGAATTTAAGGAAGTGTGGGACAGGCACCTGGGATCCCTTAGGAAAAGGAGGATTTAGGGTTACTGAGGAAGGGCAGACTGGTGGCCCTTATCTGGCGTCATGTTTCTATGTATCTAAGTGCTCAGTAATTTTACTGTCAGTCAGTTACCACATGTATTAAAGGTTTGGCAGAAGAGTTGGGCTTTCACCTGCTTTGTGGAGTAGCCTTGAGTAAGGCGTAGCCCCTCTGAAAGTGAACTCCAGAGTGTGGTTCGCTGGCAGGTATCACAGCAATTTCTTTTGATGAGCGTACAGAAAGTGATGCTGCTTGAGAAGACTTTAGAGGCATGTAGAGGGCTAAATTATTCTTTGAGTATTCTGGCTCAATTCTGAAGGCCTTGAAAATGAAACATAAAGTTTTAAATTTGGGCTTGTAGGACAGTGTTTCCCATTATGCGTGGGGTATGAGGTAGCTGACAAAAAAAGAAAACTAATCCTTCATGCTCCATCTCCTTTTCTGCATCCTTCAATAGTAGTAGTTAAATTTGGAGCAAGCATAGACGCTACGTGGGATATGTGCAGAGGAGCTATGCTATTAGGATCTTGTATCCCGCAAAATCCCTGAAACATCAGGCTCAGAGTGGGTCACAAATATTTCACAAAAAACATACACAACAAAAAGCATATACAGCACTGTAATGCTAGGCTACTCCTCCACTCCTGGGTCACTGTGGTCTATTTGTTTTTATTAATTAATTTTTTTAGTTGGAAAACAAAAATTAAAAAAAATTCTTCACAAAAGTGGAAAAGCTGCCCAGAGTAACCAATCAAGTTTCATCTTTTATTCTCTGGGAAAATGAAACAAGGAATCTGGTCATTATAGACAAAGTCTTCACTTGGAGAACTTTCTTTTCTCTTGTTTTTATAAATAGGCCCCATCTAAGTCTCGTTGTTCATTTTTACTCAATTTGGAAGAACACCAGGGAGTGAAATATAATGGATCATGTGAACTGTGTGTTCTGTCTGTCATTTCCAATGACCTGTGTTAGTTAACTGTTTAATAGTAAAATGTCCATGTAAAAATCTTTGCTGATCGGAGGTAAGGCGGGGTACTCAGTTGGTTTGACTTGAGGAGTGCTAGGCTTGAAATTGGGGAAACACAGCTGTAGGGTACTGGTAGCCAATGTAGTTTTTGCAGGAACGGTGTGATGTGATCATGCTGCTTGCAGCATCCTGAATTAGTTTTTAAAATAGCTGCTATCGTGTTGCTGAGCAGTAACGTCAACCTCACCAATCTATAGTTTCCTGCAGCTCTGTTTACTTCATCCGCCCTCCTGATCTCAGGTATTCATGGGTGTTTAAAACAAGAGGTTGGAGATGGCTAGTTGCAGGTTACTGATGTCATGTTTCAGCTCTTTGAGAAATTTAGGGTGAATACTTTGAATGGGCTATGTTGGCTACCACAGATTAGTTAACAGGGGGTTGGTGTGTTGTTATTTTTTTATTTGCCAACTTGCTATATTACATCTCCTAGAATCATCACTATAAATGAAGGTTTCTGATGTGGGTATGACCCCAACATCCTCCTCAGTAAAGATCAAAGCATAGAATTAATTTAGCTTTTTTTCTATTTCCTTATCCGTTTCCCTCGCAGATGTGTAGCTTTAATGTACTAGAAGACTTTTTCACAATTTAGTTTTTGTGTCTTTTCCAAATCTCAGTGTTTGGCCTTCTTTCAACTTGTTGTAAACCATGGAATATATTTTAACCGAGCTTCCAAAAGTGGCCTTTTTAAATAATGTCCACTTCCCCTGAAAACCTTTGAACCTGGCATCTGCTCCTTGAAGGTTTTTTTCAAATTTATTTCTTTATTTTATTGTACTCTTTTTTTTTTAATGAAATGCTACAACAGCAGTTTTCTTTAGTATCTTCCTTCCAGTGATTGTGGCAGATATGATCATTATTTCCAAGCAGCCCAACACTTTCATCTCTTCAACTAGGTCCTGCTGTCCAGAGGACTGATCTAAAATTGTTTCCCTATTGCCAGCTGCTCCATGAAGCAGACATTTATGACATCTAGAAACTTCCCCAGTATGCTCCAATGAGATGTTTAATGTTGGGATAATTGAGATCTGCCCTTTTGCTAGTCTTCCTAATTGCTTGTAACCCTGATCCACTAGAGTACCAGGGAGACCCATGGTGAGTCCCAGGGACGGGAATGGGGGTGGGGCATGGATAACTTGTTGGTGGGGGAGCCATCATGGATGAGAGCTGCTCAGATGGGTTGAGTTGTGGCGCCATGGCAATCTAGGATTTTTGGATGGTGCCAGGCCCATGTGCACCCATGCTATCTGCTGGGTCATGTAGCATGTCTACACTGTACAGTGAACGAAGGGCACATGCTTGCACACCAACCGCATTTACCATATGTTCATTGCACATATCACACCTTCACTTTTCCACTTGAGGTGTGTAAACTGTAAAAATGTAGTGTACCTAATTACCATATATTCTAACTAATCAGTCATATGCTTTAGACTTCTGACATCTGCATAGAAACAGTTTAAAGAATGTTTTATTGTATACTTAGTTAATGGGGGGGTGGGAGTATAATTTGGAATCAGTCGTCTTTGTCTGTTCTTAATTTAAACATGCCTGGGTTACTTCAGTCTGTACCATCAGCTTTCTATTGGAATATTCTAATTTCATTCTTTTTCCAGTATCTTATGAAAGAATCTTACTTTTTCCTCCAAAATCTGGTTTAAAAGCTACTCTAACTCCTTTATATAGCAGCTTCTCAACTGGTGTAAGAGTGGCTGGTGGCTCTGTCCTAGATTCAGAGGTCCTTAGTTATTTTCTCATTTTTTGAAAGATGTTATTTTGGCTGTAAAAGCCTCCTTCACCTCACCTCTTAACCTTCCTTTCACTCTTTTTAAATACATGGAATACATCTGGTCTGGCCTTCCAAGATGGTGTTTTTGGAACAATATCCATACCTGATTTAAACTCTTAACCTAGGCAGCCTCTCCTTTTAACCATTTTCCTCATTGTACCACAGTTGCCCTTTCAAAAATTAAAATTGTGACACAGTAGATTTTCTTAGTGCTTCATTTTACTTATTATCTCAGATCTGATCATGTTATCATCACTATTGCTAAGGGGCCCCCAACACCTTTACTTCTCACACCAAGTCCTGCACTAAGGATCAGATCTAAAATAGTTTCCCTTCTTGTTTGTTCCTGAACCAGCTGCTCCATGAAGTTGTCATTTATTTCATCTAAAACTTTACCTTCCTAGCATTTCCTGATAAGTATTTATCCAGTCAGTATTGAGGTAATTGAAACCATCCTTTATTGTGGAGCTGCTAAATTTGCTAATTTCCCCAATTTCCATTAACATTTCATTATCTCTTTGTTCTGGCCAGGCAGATGATAGTATACCCCCACCTATATTCTCTTTCCCTTCACACATGGAATTTCTATCCATAAGGATTCCACATTTCTATCTGTTTCCTGCAGATTTTTAATCTGTTAGGGGTCCTTTTACTAAAAGGGCATGTGCCCTTACATGAGTTTTTCCTACGCGCTATTTGTACTGCAGCCAGAAAATGGCCAGTTTTCTATTTCTCCTATTAATGGCCATGCACTAATGTTAAAATGACCACAAAAACATGAAGTGGATATTCAAAAAAAGGAGGAAGAGACCTCATAAAACTGGTGCAAAGTCCTTGGATTGCTTAAAACATTTTTTCTTGATCAATCATGGCTGCAACCAGTTAAAAAGTAATCATTGGTCAGAAAAACCTCCTTTGTAATGTTCAAAACCAATCAAAACATGCTCTTTTATATACCAAATCTTAATTATAATTATTCCCGTTTGTATTTAAGTAGCACGCTTAGCTTAATTGAAGTCTTGTAGGAAAAGCACTCTCCTTCCATACGACTGCTGCTTTTCATGCAACACTGCTGTGCTTGAACTATGAGGCTGGAATGCATCAGTTCCAACAGGGACCCGTTTCGCCGATGGCTTCTTCTGGAGACTACACCATGCTGATGCCTACAAATGAAAAATTTTAAATCGATACAAAATAGCTTAAACATGTCACTCATAAAAATCAGAATGACCTATTCCCGCTGCTTTTGCTGGCTCAATTCATAGTGAGTGTTGAACGTGGCGTTCACAGAGAAAAAGAATGCCTTCGTGCCAACAACCAATCACCAAACAATGATGTCACCTAAAATGAACAAATCAAAAGTCAGTGCTGCCCATTGTAGCATAGTGTTTAGACCCCCTGGCTCATAAGACTTCAAGCAGTAGATCTAACGCTGTTCTTGTTGGAGTAACCACTTGTCTCTGACACCGCCCAAAAATCAACCCGTGCTCCAGCTTTTGAAAGAAGTGAAGTCATGTTCAAATTCCTTACAATGAGCCACAAAAGGAGCCCCTGATTTGTTGTTGGAAATGCAGGCTCTGTGCTCACCCAACCGAACAGAAAAATGGCGGGTAGTTTTTGCCACAGAACGTTGGTTGCAAGGACACCTTTTAACTGGTTGCAGCCATGATTGATCAAGAAAAAATTTTTTATGCAATCCAAAGACTTTGCACCAGTTTTACAAGGTCTTTTCCTCCTATTTATTTATTTTCCCACCTATTGCTAGGTTCAATGTGGCTTACATGGAACAATGGGGCAGTTACAATGCATCGCATAGGATAGCAATTCAGTGAAGACAGCGAGACTCTGTAGAGGTCTCTCAAGGAAGTATTTCCTTAGGTAAAAACTTAGGTGATTCCAAAGTGGATTACATGTTTCATGGTTAGGGGTTTAGAAAGAGAGTCGAAATAGGGTTACATCTTGAACAGAGTAGATCAGTTTTCTTTTGTAGACCCTACAATAATATATTCTGGAGAAAAATGTAAGCATAAATCACAGAGACAAGCATGGTATTATCAAAGAAAATATGCAGTTACTTTAACTGATGTGGATTAAAGAAAAGAGATTTAGCAATAATCTGTATCTGCAAATCCAAAATTACACCCAGGGATCATAACGAGATGTATCCCATCAAGAATTACATTACCTTTCAGTTCTTTTAGCCTTTTATTTGATTTCTTATCCATAGCAACTCTACTTTGGTAACATTTGGCTACACCACAATTTTCTGTTTGTAACAGTCGCTAGAGGAGCAGATACCTAATTTTATTTAGAGTTAGCTTATCAACATACATGAAATCTAAAAAAAAAAAACCCCTCATAATCTGAAGTCAATTTTCACAAGGGTTTGATATAAATGATACAAAGTAGTGTAGACAATATAAACCCCTGCAGAACTCCACAGTCCTGAGGGCAGAAATCAGAACAGCAGTCTCTCATACTTACCTTTTGTATTTAATTTGAAACATAAGACTAAAAGCTTCTGAAGGTCTGGCCGCTGACACCCTGGGCATGCAACTGCCACAGAAACAGCAACATTTCATAATCCAAGATGTCAAAGGCCACAGTCAAATCAAGCCGCAAAAGAACGGATCCACCAAACCATCAAGAAAAGCTAACAAAGTGGTCTCTGTGCTATACCCTCTGCAAAAACTTGATTATGGGGGTACAGATATGACTTAGTAGTCTCAGAAATTGTTTAAAATTATAAAATCCACTCTTTTTCAATAATCTTCCAAATGAAGTAAATGCTGGAGACTGCACTGCAAATAGGACAAATAGGGGTGTAATTATGAACATGGGCTGCCATTAAGGTGGGTTATTTTGCCACTGACATGCTGTTTTAGCACAGGTCCCATTTTATGCAATGAGATCTAGTTACTGATAACTGGGGTAACAATAAAATAACCCTTCTTAACGTTGATAACTTCTTCCCATAATTTGTGCTTACAGTCTGACAACTACCTGCCTAATATAAGCTCCAAAATAAAATAAAAAAACTCAGTTTCCTTAAGTAGACAGAATAGGGATCATGATTCCTACTGGAGTGGAGGAGTGGTGTAATGGTTAGTGTAGCGGGTTGAGGACCTGGGGAACTGGGTCCAATTCCCATTACTGCCTGATGGTCGGCAGTGAGTTGAGATCCTGGGGAACCAAGGTTCAATTTGTGTGACCCTGGGCAAGTCACTTAACCCTCCCTTACCCAGGGCCAGTCAAACCCGGTAAGAGGGGTAAGCACCACAGGGGGGCGCCTGCCTTCAAGGGCGCAGCTGCGGTGCTGCGCCACCATACCGCACCGCCCTTGGGGCTTTAAGTCTTTAATTTACCTCCGTCCCAGCAGCCGCGTCATTTGAAAGCCCTGCTCCGTCTCTAGCCTTCCCTCCCTTCGTGAGTTCGTTCCGCAGAGTCCTGCCTTCTGATGTCATTTCCTCGAGGGTGGGACTCTGAGAGAACGAACTCATGAAGGGAAGGAAGGCTAGAGACGGGGCAGGGCTTTCAAATGACGCGGCTGCTGGAAAAGAGGTAAATTAAAAAAGACTTAAACCACGCAGGGTGGCAAGAAGAAAAAGGGGGATGTTGGGGGGAGAAGAGGGCAGGCAGGTGGCCATAAATGGGAGGGGGATGGGGGCGAAGGAGAATCGCTGGACAGGGGCAGGGAGGGAGAAGAGAGAAAGGAGATGCGGGGGGGGGGGGTGCGCAAGTGCCAACTCATAGTCTGCAGGTGCCAGAGACCCTAGGACCGGCCCTGCCCTTACCCCAGGTACAATATATAACTTAGATTGTGAGCCCACTAGGGACAGACCCAGTACCTGTAAAGTGAAGTTATAAACTGCTTAGATCTAAGCGGTATATCAATATTCAAATGAATGAAAAACTAAGAGTAAGAAGTATTTATCTGCTACTTCTAAACTGGGTTACAGGAAAGAGGCAGAGGCATAACTGGGGGTGTATGGGGCGCAAGGGAGTGGCTGCTCCCCCAAACAGATTTCAAATAAAAATGGTGTCTACCTATCCTGCTGCTGGGCCCACTCCCCTCAAAGGTCTCTTTCCCCTCCTCTTCCAATCATCCTCTTACAGCATTTCTCAAGTTTGTGGGCAGCAGCGCTATCAACTCTAAAAACACAGTGAAAGCACGCGGGACCATTTTCCTGCACACGTCACTTCTGCTCTGCCAGACACACACCCTCTGATGTAACTTCCTATGTTGAAGAAAGCGTGACTGACAGAGCAGCAGCGGCATGTGCAGGAAAATGGTCCCTCATGCTTTCACTTTGTTTTTAGAGCTGATGGCACTGCTGCCTGCCGATGGAAAATCTTGGCTTCATTAGGCTGTACAGATTTGCCCGAAACCACTGCGACTATTCCGACCGTCAACAAAGAAAGGCTCTCCAATAACACTGGTGGCTGGACCAGGCAAAGCGGAAGTAGAGCCAAGAGGAGTCCAACAGACGAGGACCGTGAGAATGAACGGGACGCAGAAACATGAAAGTTTATTAGTTAGTGGGCATTTGCCCGGAATTAGGTTTGGTCTATTGTACACTTTAAACAGGTGACTTTATGTTAAGATCTATAAAAAAAAAAAAAAAAAAAAAGTTTTGTTATAGATTGCTAAATGGGGGAATGTATGAGCTGAATGCTGATGAGCGAGGGGTTATAATGGGGATACAATGCAGTCTGAGACCCCATCGGAACGACTCTTCCTTAGGGAAATAACTGGCAGCTGAGAACGGAGGCCAGTTGAGGGGAATTAATGGAAGGGGGGAGGGGCAGGGTGGGAGGGGGGAGGGATAACAGTGGGTTCATGGAATGTGAATGGCTTGAATACCCCTGAGAAAAGAAGTGTTATATATAGGGAAATTCATAAAATGCACTGGAACATTATTATGTTGCAGGAGACACATATCCAAAAGAAAGACGAACGGTTATTACAATATAAAAATATGGGCGCTAGTTACTTCTTGGCTGATCCTAGAGGGGGGAAAAAGGGTGGCTTGGCAATCTATATAAAAGATACGGTTTCGTTCATCCATGAACAAACATATTTGGAAGGCCAGGGTAGGTGCATAACGGTGAAGGGTAAGATAAATAATCAACCGCTTACGCTAGTGAATATCTATGCTCCTAACGAGGGACAAGGAGCATTTTTTTTGAGGCATTAAGATTGGAATTGCTTCAATTTGTGTCAGGAGAGGTCATTATGGGGGGTGATTGTAACTGGGCTTTGACAGAGTTAGATCACTCCAAAGGTAAGAAGGGCGGCGGGCAGGCCAATATGGCTAAATTATTAAGACTGGCTAAGGAGCTGGATCTTATACTTATACAAGGATAGATATACTCTGGGGCTCCCGCAATTTATGGGGAAGGGTTCAGGACTCAGGAATAGGGACCATTCATGCATCTGACCATGCCCCCATTTGGATTTCTTGGAAGGGGTTAGGGAGAGAAAGGGGGCACACATTCTGGAGATTAAATGAATCTTTACTTGATACCATAGAGGCCTGTGGGGAAATTAAAACTGTGGTGCAGGAGTACCTATCATATCATGATAATGGAGATGTCTCTGACGGGACCCTTTGGGATGCTCTGAAGGTGGTGGTGAGAGGGCACCTGATTAAGAAAGGTAGTCAATGGAAGAGAGAGAGTCAAAAGCAGGAATTGAGTGTACGATAGAGGCTGGTCATTTTAGAAGCACAACATCAGGGAGGGCGGAATCCTGGCACCTGGGGGGAGCTGCAGGAATGCAGGGCTGAATTACAGCAAATACAATTGAGACAGATGGAGTATCACAGAAATTCAGTGAGGCAGAAATTTTTCGAGTTCAGTAATAAAGCTGGAAGAATGTTAGCACGTAGCCTACGACAAAGGCATGTAGGTAACACTATCACTAAATTGAAGGGGGCTGGCGATCAACTGGTATATCAGGATAAGGAGATTAGGGAGCGTTTTGCCCAATATTATTCAGCCCTGTATACTAAGGAAACAAGCTCAAGCAAGGAGGAGATTCAAAAATACCTAAGCGGGTTAGGCCTAAACAGACTTACAGAACAGCAGAGGGAATATCCTGACAAGCCTATCATGATAGATGAGATAGAGAGAGTTATCAAAGGCCTGAAAGGGGGGAAGGCGCTCGGGCTTGATGGGTATACGGCAAAATGTTATAAGATACTGGGGAAGGAATTAGGGCCACTATTAGTGAGGGTAGGGAATGAATGTTTTAAGTTAGGGTCATTGCCGAAGAGTATGTATGAGGCGGGGATCTAGGTTCTTCCTATACCAGGGCGAGACCCAACAATATGTGGTTCTTACAGGCCTATCTCACTAATAAATATTGATATTAAGATACTGGCTAAAGTAATGGCTGAGAGGATCAATATCTTCCTACCTCAGTTAATTCATAAAGATCAAGCTGGTTTTATACCTAAGAGGCAGGTAGCCGACAACATCAGAAGAACTCTAAATATCATTTGGGAGGCTTAACGCCGGGAGGAGGCCTTTGTGCTTTTAACAACAGACGCAGAAAAGGCCTTCGACCGGGTGGAGTGGCAGTATCTGTGGGAGGTATTAGTGGCCATGGGGTTTGGCCAGGGGTGTTAACTTGGCTTCAGGGATTATATGCGGCTCCGGTGGCACGGATAAAAGTGAATGGTGGATATTTGGAGCAGGTGCAGATACAAAGAGGTACTCGGCAGGGTTGTCCCCTGTCTCCCCTGCTTTTTGCCATAGCTATAGAGCCCCTAGCGCAGAAGATTAGGGAAACAGCCCAAGTACAGGGTATCCCTATAGGAGCAAGGGAACATAAAATAGCTTTGTTCGTGGATGGCATTCTTTTCTATGTCAGTCACCCTGCAGAGACCTTAACCTACATCTGCACTGAGTTACGGGTCTTTGGAGAAATGTCTGGATTCAAAGTCAATTATGATAAATCTGAAATTTTGAGTATAACAGGGTCCCCTTCCCAATTGGAAACGGTGTTGCACAATTTTTCTTTCAGGCCTGCTAGGGATAGTTTTAAATATTTGGGAGTTTGGCTCCCGCGGGATTTAGCACAACTATATGGATTAAATTATGCCCCCCCCCCCTATTTAGGAAACTGCGCATAGATATGAGTAGGTGGAAGAATGGTTTGTTGTCCTGGTGGGGCAGGATAGCAGTGGTTAAGATGAACCTGATCCCGCGGATGTTATTCCTCCTTCAAACACTGCCAGTGGAAGTCCCTCCAGCGGCTCTGCATAAATTGCAATCAGAAATTTCTCGTTTTGCCTGGGGGGGGAAGGCGGGCGAGAATTTCAAAAAGAGTTATGTGGGGGAGTGTGGAGAAGGGGGAGAGGGTTACCCAACATAGCATGGTACTATCAGGCAGCACAGCTAAAGCAGGTGGCGGAATGGAGCAAAGGAGGCAGGTCACCTGTGGCGACCTTAGAGCAAAACATGGCGCCATGGTGCTGCCTGGAGAAAGGAGTGTGAGGGTCTGAACTGATGTACTCTACACATCAGAGGAATAGTAGCCCTTTTATAGCGCACTTGCAATGTACATGGGATTTATTAAAAGGCAAATTTAGGAAGGGGGTGAAAACCTCTACCCTGGCTTATATTACCCACGAAGCTGAGTTTCCTGCAGGACAAGAGGGGGGGGGGGGGGTATTTAGGGAATGGAATCGGAAAGGCCTGCGGAGATTCCGGGATCTTAAGTCCGAAGGGGTATTAAGATAGTTTGTAACTTTACAGAGGAAGTTTGACTTGCCAGATTCGGATTATTATGCATACATGCAGGTCAGGCATTATATGAGGGGGCAGGGGTGGCTACAATCTGATCCGAGGGAACGGGAGACATTGGAAAACATATGGGAAACTCTGGAAGGAGGGAGGAGAGGTGTTTCCAGATTATACAAGTACATCAGGGGAGACAAAATGCATAAATTACCCTATATGACAGCGTGGGAGCGAGATTTAAATATTGAAATGAGTGTGAAAGAATGGGAGCGGGTGTGTCTGGAGGTGAAAAAGGCATCTGTATGTGTGTTAATTAAAGAAAATGCTTATAAAGTTTTAAGCAGATGGTATTACACTCCAGACAGATTAAAACGAATGTATCCTATAGTATCAGATCAATGCTGGCGGTGTTAAGCAGAATTGGGAAATTTTTTACATGTATGGTGGGCATGTTCACTAGTACAATCTTTTTGGGTGGATGTTGCTAGGCATTTGACAAGCATTCTGGACACTCAGTTCCCAGCGGAACCAAAATGGTGTTTTTTAGGGTGGGGAAATAAAAGGGGCCAGAAATGGTAAAAGTGGCTTAAAAGACTGGGGCTGGCAGCTGCAAAGTTGGAGATTGCGGCTCATTGGAAACAGAGAACAGGTCCCACTATCATAGACTGGAAATTGAGAATCAAGAGAATTGTGGGCCTCGAGCAGCTGACTGATAGGAGGTTGGGCAGATATAAGCCTGATGCGAAAGAGTGGATACAACTAGAGTGACTATGGACTAGTGCTGAGGACATTCAACGGATTCAGCCATGATGGTGCACGGGGTGAGCAGGGTTGGGGGGTTTGGATTGGGAGGGAGGGGGTGGGTAGGGAGAAAATTCTCAAAAACTGGGTATTGAAGTTCAGTTGGTATTTGTTTGTTTGGTGAAATTGAGCAGTCAGTTGGCTGCATTGACAAATACTGTACTACTTGTGTTATGGTTAATAAAAACATTCAAAAACAAAAAAAACAAAATTTAATGCCAAGAAGTGTAGAGTGATGCACTTGGGGTGCAGAAACCCAAAAGGGAGATACCAGATAGGAGGGGAGAGATTAGTAAGCTCGACTTAGGAGAGGGACCTTGGGGTGTTGGTGTCTGAGGATCTAAAGGTGAAAAAACAATGTGACAAGGCGACGGCCATGGCCAGAAGGATGCTAGTCTGCATAGAGAGGGTATAACCAGCAGAAAAAAGGAGGTGTTGATGCCCCTCTACAAGTCGTTGGTGAGGCCCCACTTGGAATATTGTGTTCGGTTTTGGAAGCCGTATCTTGCTAAAGATGTATAAAGACGGGAAGTGATGCAAAGAAAAGCTACAAAAATGGTATGGGATTTGCGTTGCAAACTGTACGAGGAGAGACTTGCTGACCTGAACATGTATCCAGGGACCTGCATACTGCTGTGATGGAGCTGGGTATGACATTTGAGGCTGGCATAGAGGCTGGAAAAAAATGTTTAAAAAATTTTTTTTGGGTGGGAGGGGGTTGGTGACCACTGGAGGAGGAAGGGGAGGTCATTCCCCATTCACTCTGGTGGTTATCTTGTCAGTTCAGGCACCTTTTCAAGGCTTGGTCATGAAAAACATTGGACCAAGTAAAGTCGGCCAAATGCTCGTCAGGGATGCCCTTCTTTTTTCCATTATTGGCCGAGGATGCCCATCTCTTAACCACGCCCCCGTCCCGCCTTCAGTACACTGCCAACATGCCCCCGTGAACTTTGGTCGTCCCCACGACGGAAAGCAGTTAAGGACGCCCAAAATCGGCTTTCGATTATGCCAATTTGGGCGACCCTGAGAGAAGGACTCCCATCTCCCGATTTGTGTCAAAAGATGGGTGTCCTTCTCTTTCGATTATGCCGCTGAGAATTTCCTATCAGACAAAAAATTGGTAGAACAGCAACAGACAAAGATTCCAACTTTGTGAAACCCTTCTCTGTAATTGGGAGAATGACGATGATAACAAAGATAAAGATGAAGATGCAAGTAATGAATTAGCAGTACTTCTAATGCAGATGATAATGACAATAATGATGATAAAGCATTCTTTGCTATATGGGAGTCAAGTGTTTCAGAGATTCCCTCGATTAAAACCTGCAGACCCAGTCAAAAGACATCAGTAATATTGTAGCCTGGCCTCATCTGAAGGAACTTTTTATCAGACTGAACAATCCACTTTCTGCTAGTGCAATTGTTGAACATCTTTTTAGCTGTGCTGGATTAATGACTCACAAGGGCACTCACAGGAGTGATAGTCATTTTCACAATGTAGTTTTACTAAAAGCAAAGTGGATTGTAGAGCAATACTGTACTTTGTACTATTGTTTGTTTTAATAACTATTGTACGCCACATTGAGCCTGCCCGTGGGCGGGAATATTGTGGGATATAATGCTATGTCTCCCCCCATGAAAGAGGTGGTAACTCCACCCACTCCTCCACCCTTCTCACGTTTCCCAGTTCCAGGCTGCAGACTCTGTGGCCAGTCCTGGTTTTGAATTTTGTCGCAAAGCACTGTGGGATTTGTAGTGCCTCATTGCTGCCCATTGACATTAGTTCTTCAAGGATGGGTGTGGTTGGAAATCCAGGACTGTCTCAAAATCTCCAGCTTGGGACATCTCTGATATTCTTCCCCCCCCCCCCCCCCAAACTTCTCCTTGTTAGGCAGCCAACTCTGGAATGCCCTCCCCAGACCCATCCGTTCAATCAGTGAATATCTTCCCTTCCAGAAATCGCTAAAAACCCATCTGTTCAAACAAGCCTACCCAAACTAACCCTATGAACCCATCTACCAACACATATCCAAGAAACAACGACAATGACCAAGATTATATCTCCCATCAATTTCCCTATCCCGTACCCCATCCCCCCTCTCTTTCAGCATTCTAATATACTACCTACTACTTATCATTTCTATAATATACTTAACATATTTGCTCTAACAACATTATGTAACCCTATTACTATGTAAGCCGCATTGAACCCGCTTTGAGTGGGAAAGCGCGGGGTACAAATGTAATAAATAAATAAATAAAGTTGTTGGGATAAAAATGTTAATAATAGTTGCATTCATTGTAGTTGTGGTACCTTTATTTTTTACTCAAGAAGTATTATATTAGGTAATAACTTTTTTGCTTTCACTTAAGTAAATTTTTAATACGTTCCTCACTGTAACTTTACTTAAGTATATACATTTATTTTTTCTTTTACTTAAGTGCTTTGAACAACACTGGTATGCTAGAGTTGCTCTATAGGTTCTGAGTGACTTTTGTAGGGTTTTGTATTACTTCACAGTATACCTGGTGCTGGATTTTGGATTTGTACTTAGCTCATTTCTCTTAGTAGTAGCTGAAGGTGAATTACATTCAGATATAACAGGGGTTTTCCTGTCCCTGGAGGCTTACAGTCTAAGTTTGCAGTGGAAATAGTAAGGGCCCCTTTTACAAGGTGGCAGTAAGCCTAATGCAGGCTTACGCGCGCTAAAAAGGAACTTTCGCCGGGCTACTGCAGCAGTCCAGCAGTAGTTCCCACCCCCAGCACACTGTCATAGCCAGTGCTACAAAAATGTGTTTCTTTTTTGTAGCACTGGTGTGTACCCTGGGTTAGTGTGGGAGCCCTTACCGCCACCTATGAGGTGGCGGTAAGGGCTCCCCCCTCCCCCCAAATGGCCGCACTGCAAATGCTTTAATTGCCGCACAGGCATTTCCTGCAGAAAAGAAAGATCTACCTTGTACCCGGCTGCAGTAAAAGGGGGCCTTAGTGTGTGTCAGAAACACACGCCGACACCAGCACAGGCCCCCTTTTGCCATAGCTTGGTAAAAGGGGCCCTAAGTGACTTGCCCAAGCTCTCAAGAAGCAGGCAGTGGGATTTGAACCCTGACTTATCTGGTTTTTATTTATTTATTTGTTTGTTGCATTTGTATCCCACATTTTCCCACCTCTTTGCAGGCTCAATGTGGCTTACAATACATCATGAATAGTGGAAATAAGAAGAGAATCGACATTTGGTATTACAGAAGGATTTGGGGTTACATGATAGTGATAAAGCATACCCCACTTCTCTAACCATTAGATACAGCTAATACAGATAATATATAATTCAAACATATTTTACTACTTTACAGTAAACCAAAGAGCAGCAGATCTAAAGTCTGGTGGCCAATTGGCAACTTACCAAAACATTTGATAGGCAAACCATTTTATAGTTGCCAGTAACCACAGGATTTCTGTTACATTGCTCCTGATCATCACTGTTCACATGGCCAACAAGAAGATGCTGGATGGGGGAGCTTGCTATGTCTGGGAGCCAAGCGTTAAAGTACCTGCGTATATTTCCAGAATACTGCAAAGCCGACAAAAACAAAAAAAAGGCAAAGATCTGCCACAGAAATAGCAAACCAACAGAAAAAAAGCAAATCAAAAAAAGACAAAAAAATGGAACAGGACAGTAACAGAAGAAGTGGTTTATTACAAGGTTACCCGACGTGGCCACATTTCGCCCTCAGGCTGCGTCAGGGGTACAGAAAACTACAAAATAAAAATACATAATGAATAAAACATAAACATCACATAGTATATTTTATAAGGTAAAAACAGATCAAATCTAAAAACATGATACAATAAAATATAATATAAAATAAATATCAGTTAAAACATTCAGATTAAATATGCACGTAATAAAATATTTTTAATACAAGACATAAGATATTAACAAAAAATAACAACACAAAATATATATCAACAAAACTGCATAAGACAGATAGGTGGAGATATACAACACTAAAATAACTGAATGACCGTACATACTAAATATCACCTACCTAATAGGGGTAGATTTATTTATTTATTGCATTTGTATCCCACCTTTTCCCACCTATTTGTAGGCTCAAAGTGGCTTACAGAGTGTGGTTATGACATAATCATTTCGTGTTAACAGGTACATTTCTTATAGTTTGAATGTTGGTAATAGAAGATAAGCATAGTCGTTTCATGGTGACAAGTACAATTTTTGCTATTTAAAGATTGGGTGGGGGAGGATAGACGGGAAGTGTTAGGTAAGTTAGAGGTGAGCTGTGGTAATTGTGTGACTTGTTGAAGTAGTTTGTAGGCTATGTATTTTCCTTGTAGGCTTTTTGGAAGAGATGAGTTTTCAGTGATTTGCGGAAGTTAGTTAATTCGTCAATAGCTTTCAGGTCTGTAGGTAGATCATTCCATAGCTGCATGCTCAAGTAGGAGAAGGTGGTGGCTTGTGTCAGTTTGTATTTCAGTCCTTTGCAGCTGGGGAAGTGCAGATTGAGATATTTGCAAAGTGAACCCCTAAAAGTAGTCATACAACCACCTAAAAAATGCAAAATAAATAAAAATAAAATCTCACAATGCTTGGTCTCAATCGCCGGCATGTTTTGAAGATAAATTCTTGCAAAATAACAATTTCACAGAGAATATTAGGCTTTGGCGAAGATACATTGATATTTTTATGGTCTGGACTGGTAGTGAATCACAGTTGATGTATTTTTTCAAATGGGTTAATACAAGAGATAGCAATTTGAAATTTCAGGTTAATTTCAGTAGAAAGGAAATTTCATTTTTAGTTAGAGTCTGGTAGGTTTGTTACTTCACTATATAGAAAACCTACTGATAAGAACACATTCCTACATGTTGATAGCTGTCATAGTCATGCTCTAAAGTGTAATCTTCCTTACAGCCAATTTTTAAGAGTAAAAAAATTATGTTCAGAGGATCGTGATTGTAAAGGGCAAATAGGAGAAATGGCTTATAGATTCACGCAAAGAGGCTATCCTGTAAAATATATTGAAAAGGGTATAGGAAGAGCAAAACAGGTCCATAGAAAAGACCTTTTGCAGAATAAGGAAAAGAAACATAATGACCAAAAGGTTATTTGCACTTTATATTATGATTATCTATCTTCTGATATCATTAAAATGTTAAGATCTCATTGGCCATTGATCCAGAACATTCCATCTTTTGCAAATAAAGAATTGTTGACAGCATACAAAAGAAATAAGAATTTGAAGGATTTTTTGTCACCATCAGCATTACCAGTCCCACCTTGTAAGGACAGAGTCTGCCTTTGCTTAAATTGTTCCGTTTGTCCTATGTCTGTGTCAACGATATGTAGGTTCTGTGCACAACTGACCCCTCGGACCCACGACAGATTTCTGATTTAAATTTTAAACTGCCTCTAGCCACATCTTGGCTTGGGGACAATAGGCTTGTTCCCAATCCCAATAAATCGAAGGCTATTCTGTTCTCTGCTCATCCGAACAAGCCCTCTGTTATTCTTCCCTACTTAGTCCGAGTTCCACTAGTCACTAGCATCTGGATTCTAGGTGTAATCATTGACAATTCTTTGACTTTCACTCTGCAAATTTCAGCAGTCATTACGTGTTAATTTCATAAGCTCAGATTGATCTGCTTGGTAAAACCACTATTACAACCCTCAGCTTTAAACATCTTTGTACACTCTTTAGTGATCAGCCAACTCGACTACTGTAACGCTCTTTATACAGGGATTAAGGGCAAAGAAAAGAAACACCTTCGAGTGCTCCAAAACACTGCTATCAAACGTATTACTGGCCATTATTGGCTGCCGGTTTCACAGCATATCATATGTAATTCATAACTTCAACACTTATATCCTGCTTGGCCACCAAGTTCAAAGCGGATTACAAAAGAATAATATTAAAAAACAAGATAAAATATAGCCAAATTTCAACAAAAGTTTCAGTACCATAGCTAAATATAGGCAGGACCTTTACAGATATTTCTTAAACAATCATGTTATAAAATACTTCTCCTAGTGTATAAGATAAAGGTTTCTCATAGCCCCCTGTTTCTTGCTCAACATTTAAGTCCATACTGCTCAGTTAGACCACTTCAGTCGTCCCTACAAAAGCGACTCACTGTCCCCTCTTTCAGAGAAATTACACATGATTCCACACAACGTTCGCTTTTGTCAGCTCGGGAACTGGATCTCTGGAATCAATTGCCTCAACAGCTCCAGCTTCAGACGTCCCTGGCAAAATTCAAGATCGATCTACTACTACTACTACTACTTGACATTTCTAGAGCGCTACTAGGGTTACGCAGCGCTGTACAGTTTAACAAAAAAGGACAGTCCCTGCTCAAAGGAGCTTAAAATCTTTTTCTGGAGGCATACCAACGCTAGTGAGAGTATGACTGGCGTGCACCTGGACTACAAAGTTGTTCCTCCCTCCCCTGTTGATATTTACTTCCCTCTATCCCTCATTGCTGTCTTTCTACTCCTACTTATTCCCTCATTTTAGATTGTATGCCGCTTAGACATTTACTTGATGAGCAGGACAGAAAGTTTCAAATAAACTAGAAACTTGAATTACCACAATATTGGCTGGATAAATGCCATGTCAGGAAATGCTAGGGAGGTAAAGTTCCTAGATGACTTAAATGACTGCTTCATTGCAGCTGGTGAGGAGTTGACAAGGGGGAGCTATTTTAGATCTAGTCTTTAGTGGAATGCAGGACTTGATGTCAAAGGTAACAGTGTTAAGTCTGCTTGGCAGTAGTGATCATAACTTGATCAAATTTGGGGATACATAGCATTGAGAATTAATAATTTTTGAGATTCTGCCAGGTCTTTGTGAACTGGTTTGGCCACTGTTGGAAACAGGATACTGGACTATATGGACCTTTGGCCTGACTCAGTGTGGCAATTCGTATGTTCTTACCAGCTGTAAAAAGTTCTTTAAATGGAGACTCGGCTTCTTGGATTCAATTTGAGATGGGTATTTTCCTGCCATAATAGTTCTTCTATGATATTCTGTACGTATAAATCTATCTGCATTGACTGTGTTTCTAAAGGATATTTAGATTTTTCCAAGAGGCCGGGGTTTGAGAATTCAGTGTTATGTGCCCTTCTCCGTTGCCAGCTCCAGACTCTGTGCCACACACCTGGAATAGACTTCCTGAGCACGCCACATTTCCTCTCCATCTTATTTGAATTCAATCTAAAAGCCCAACTTTCCAAGGCTGCTTTTATATGGTTCCCTTGTTATCCTGTTTATGGGCCTGATGGTGTATTTGGCACCGAAAATATCAGCATGGATGGAAAATGCTGTAATTTTATAAACCACACCTAAAGTTAGGCGCAGTTTATAGAATACACGTAGCACCATCCACACGATTAAAATTTAGGTGCAGCCATTTACACCAATGAAAAGCTGGTGAAAAATGCCCACATCTAACTTTAGGTGTGGAACAGGTTACTCTATAACACTGTGCGTAAATTTTAGGAACGCCCATGACCCACCCATGCTGCTCCCATGACCGTATCCACTTTTGAGATCCACGTGCTAGAATTTACGTGGACTATTTTATAGAATACGCTTAGCGAATAGTGCGTGTAAATTCTAATTATGCCAATTAGTGCTAATAATTGATTTTTAACATCCAATTATAGGCAATGATTGACTTGTTAACCAATTGAGTTACACGCGCAAATCAGAATACAGCCAAATTTGCACATGCAATTCTAGTCGCACTATATAGAACTGTTATGAATATGTGAAACTCCTAAATTCTCTTACTTGAACTGTTCACCTGTCTTGAATAGATTGTAAGCTCTTCTGTGAGTGTGCACAACACTGCATACATGTAGTAAGGTTCCTGTGTTATTATTTTCTCAATGTTGACGTTCTTTATCAGTCCATTTACTTAACTCATGGTACGTCTTTACTTTATGATCTTAGTATTAATTGAGGTTTAGATGTCTTTCGTATTATTGAGGTTTGGAGCTTGGAGTCAGATATTCTTCCTTTCCAACAATCTTGCCCTTCTGGTTATGGCTGGGAAGTTCTAACTAGGGATGGAATGAGAGGGGGTGGGTTTTTGGTGGTTTTTAGAAAGACACTGAAATAGCCACGTTTAAAGATGCTATTTGATCTGTGGTTTGAGATTCTTATATTGATCTTACCTTTCCTATTGGTATGTTTATATTATTCTCCACTAAGATTATTATACGAAGATCACTCCCTGATAGCTGAAACATTATTTTTGCCAGGGATTGGTCTTTACAGTGCTCAGGGACTTTAATATATAAGTAAATCAAGAGCCTTGTTTTTGACTCTTTAGCTACTATACTTTTGGAGGCTTTCAGCTTGGTCCAGTTTGTAAATCAACCTACTCACTTGTGTGTTAATATATTAAATTTGATTTTTGCTGGGAAGCAGTTCCAAAATTGGTGTATATCAGTTATCTCCTGGACTAACTATTTTAGGCTAAGTTTCATAGGTACAGGGGCAATTACAACCTTGGGATAGCGAGAGAGAAATTCAGTGCAGCACTATAGATTCTTATGATGTACAGGTTTTTAAAAATATCTGACTTCCTTTTTTACAGGCAATTCAAGCTGATGATGTGGAACTTGTAGTTGATAATTGGAATGACTCACTGGTTCAAGTTTTAGATTAAGTTGCCTTTGAAAGAGTCTAGACCAAACATATTTGCATGTTGCCCCTGGATGTTGCAGCAGGTTAGTACAGGCTGCTGAGAGATGCTGGAGAAAATGTAGGTTGGAAGATTTTACTAAGCAGTGGAAAAAGCACGATGTGTCACACTGATATGGGTTTTTGTATGTGCTCGTTTATTCCTAGGGACAGGGAAAGTACCTGCATATAATAAATGTTATTTTTTTTTTGTTACATTTGTACCCCGTGCTTTCCCACTCATGGCAGGCTCAATGCGGCTTGAGGGTTAAGTGACTTGCCCAGAGTCACAAGGAGTTGCCTGTGCCTGAAGTGGGAATTGAACTCAGTTCCTCAGGACCAAAGTCCACCACCCTAACCACTAGGCCACTCCTCCACTAAACCACGTTGACTGTACCACAGAAGGGCAGTGTATCAAATGCGTTACCCTTACCCAGTTAGCTTAGCAGTATTGTCGGCATGCTAACTGGTTAGCATACCCATATCCATTCTCTGCCCTGACATGCCCCCTCTCAAAAATATAAACGGGCTAACAGATTTAGTGTATGTTAATGATTAGCATATGCTGATACTCATTATCCTCCGGATTCTATATATTGTGCCTAGCGTATTCTATAACAATGTGTGTGTAACTTAATTGAATTAACAAGCCAATCAGTGTTTTTTTAGCAGCACTTAACAAGCAATAATGAGTACTAATTGGCAATAATTAGAATTTACATGCACAACTTGCTAAGCATATTCTGTAACGCACAGCACCTAATGTGCGGAGCCAAAAATAGGCATGGCTATGGGTGGGGATATGGGCACTTCGTGGGTGTTCCAAAATTTATGCGCACTGTTATAGAATATTCTTCTCTGCGCCTAAGTCTACATGCTGGTATTTATACCACGTTTTCCTTGGTGTAAATGGATGTGCGCAGTTCTAGGCGCTGGGATATCAACTAAGCGTATTCTATATACTGCACCTAAATGTAGGTGCAGCTTATAGAATACTGTTATATGGAAATTTAATCCACGCAGATTTTTCAGGCACCATATATATAATCTAACCCTATATTCCTGTTGATATCTTATTTAACACACACCAAATCTAGTAGTATACCTTAGTAAAAGACCCCCTTAATTTCTTAACCAACTGATTAAATCTTTAATTAAAAAAATAATGGAATAGCTGTATCCTTCTCTTTTACTGCTAACAATTTACAAATGTCTGTGTGTGAAGAAACTCATTGATATTTTGCAGAATTTTGATTTTATGCCTTTAATAAATTCTCCACCTCCTGTTTCCGACAGTATATCTTGGAGTAAGTTTCTGATGTAGGCTACATCTGATTGTACAAACATTTTAGATTCTATGAATTCTAAATCCAGTCCTCCTGTTATTTTGAAGTATATGAAAGAAACTATTGTTCCTTTTTGACCAATTTAAACAAGCTGTAGTGAGACCTGTTCTTACAAAGGGAAAAGTAGATTACAATAAGTATATAAGTAATGCCACACTGGGAAAAGACCAAGGGTCCATCGAGCCCAGCATCCTGTCCACGACAGCGGCCAATCCAGGCCAAGGGCACCTGGCGAGCTGCCCAAACATACAAACATTCTATACATGTTATTCCCGGAATTGTGGATTTTTCCCAAGTCCATTTAGTAGCGGTTTATGGACTTGTCCTTTAGGAAACCGTCCAACCCCTTTTTAAACTCTGCTAAGCTAACCGCCTTTACCACTTTCTCCGGCAACGAATTCCAGAGTTTAATTATACATTGGGTGAAGAAACATTTTCTCCGATTTGTTTTAAATTTACTACACTGTAGTTTCATCGCATGCCCCCTAGTCCTAGTATTTTTGGAAAGCGTGAACAGACGCTTCACATCCACCTGTTCCACTCCACTCATTATTTTATATACCTCTATCATGTCTCTCCTCAGCCGTCTCTTCTCCAAGCTGAATAGCCCTAGTCTCCTTAATCTTACTTCATAGGGAAGTCGTCCCATCCCCGTTATCATTTTAGTCGCCCTTCGCTACACCTTTTCCAATTCTACTATATCTTTCTTGAGATGCGGCGACCAGAATTGAACACAATACTCAAGGTGCGGTCGCACCATGGAGCGATACAATGGCATTATAACATCCTCACACCTGTTTTCCATATCAGCAAATTCTCATCCATTGTCTTCTCTGCCATTCCTAGCTAAGGTATTGGAAAAGCAGTGTTACATCAATTTATGGACTTTCGACATGGTTGATCATAACATCCTAACCAAACTTTTGGATAAACTCGGGATAGGTGGTAACATAATTAAATAGATAAAAAGCTTCATTACTACAAGATCCTACGAAGTTAAAGGACCTACAAACATGTCATCGCCATGGCTATCGGAATTCGGAGTGCCACAGGGATATCCGCTTTCTCCAATTCTTTTTAACCTATTGATGATTCCTCTGGCCAGAGTACTAGCCAAATATGGTCATAATCCCTTCATCTACGCTGACGACGTCACCATATTCATCCCTTTTAAAACGGACCTATCTGAAATCTCTGATAAAACTAACACAGGTATGACCACTTTAACCTCTTGGGCTGATGCTTTCAGGATGAAATTAAATAAAGAGAAAACACGGTGTTTAGTCCTATCTTCTCAACATTCTCCTTTCATCCCAACTACTCTTAACACCCCAGAGGTTAAACTTCCCATATCAGATAACTTGAAAATCCTTGTGGTCACGATTGATAGTCATTTATCTTTTGAAAACCATGCTAAAGTCATCAATAAGAGGATGTTTAATATAATGTGGATTTTGAAAAGAGTGAAATCATATCTTCCATCAGACACCTTCCGGAACCTAGTACAATCCACGGTTCTTACATGCTTAGATTACTGTAATAGTGTTTTTCTAGGTTGTAAGTCCCTAATATTGAAAAAGCTCCAGACTTCCCAAAACACAGCAGCCAGACTTATTTTTGGTAAGTCAAGATTCGACAGTGCAACAACCTCTTCGAGAGAAACTTCACTGGCTCCCCATCAGAGAAAAAATTAACTTTAAAGTTCACACAATGATTTACAGGATATTACACGGAGAAGCCCCCACCTACATGAATCATCTTATTGACCTCCTAACCAGGAATAGTTTGACGTCTTCCCGTACTTACCTTAATCTACACCTCCCCAACTGCAAAGGTATTACGTATAAATCCTTCCACGCATTCAATTTTTCCTTTTTAGGTAGCCAGCTTTGGAATGCTTTACCAAGATCTATCCGTACCATTAACGGCCTTCTGCCCTTCAGAAAAGCACTGAAGACCCATCTCTTCAAGATAGCCTACCCTAACGATCCAACCTAACCAAAACTTGCCCATACGATTCTTATTGACAATAGTTATATTCTGACCATGTTCCCCATTATCCTTTCTGCTACCCCATATCCATTCCTTTTCATCTTTCTACACCTACCTCCCAATGCTCATTTCCTTCTGAACCCAATTCCTCCTATGTTTAACTTACTTTCCGTCAACTCCATTAGTTTTGCGTTTAACGCAAACTGTATATTCTTCTTACGACTTTGTAATTATTTATATTGTTACTATGTAAGCCGCATTGAGCCTGCCATGTGTGGGAAAGCGCGGGGTACAAATGTAATAAATAAATAAATTTACTGGTTTTCCATCAGCATGGCTTTTGGAGATTTCATGGTACGGAAACTTCATTATTATTTCTGGTTGATGTTACTCAGCTTGACTTTGATAACAGGCAGAAGTGTTTATTGGTAGCTCTGGCCATCATTGCTGCTGTTGATACTCGCTGAATCATGTCCTTTTGCTTGGCTTCTATAGGAATGAGAGTTACTGTTTCTGCAAAATTTTTAATGGAAGTTGCAGGTTATGTGCAGATAGCATCCCGGCTGTATTCACTACTGTAGCTCCCAGGTTTATACATAGATGCCTGACAGCCATGTTTTGCCAAAGGGGCTGTTTCAGGGGTGAATGGATACTGTGGATATATACATACAAAGTGTTAGTAATGAAAATAAATACGTGCACAGTATCCATTCACAACTGAAGCAGCCCCTTTGGCAAAAGATGACTGTCGGGCATCTATATATAAACCTGGGAGCTCTATTTCTTGATACTCGTATTGCATCTTGCAAACTGTTTGCCTCGCTGTTTTCTTGGACCAGCAGATTTTAGAACAGTTCTTCTGAAGCGTTAATTGTAATAAACTTAGACTACTGGAATTCTGTTTTTAGGCCTGTCTCTTAATGTGATCCAAACCCTACAGGCTATTCAAAACTCTGTAGCCAGAATACTGATTGGTGCTTGTTTCAGCACATTAGTCCCATTCTTTTTCCATATACTAGTGTGAAATTTACAGTGATTTCTCTGATTCTTAATGTATTATCTGGGTAATCCCCCTATTATACATCCTTGCAGTTATATGCTCCATCAAGGGTCCTTCATTCAGAGGGCACTAGGACACATGAGCACATGGACTGGAAGAGATGCATAATCCTCTTCTCTCGTTGGGCTACTATAACAGAATAAATTGTCAACATTTGATTGATGGAGAACTATTAGGGTTTCAGAAGACAGATGAGAAAAATATTCTTTGTTGTCTGATAGATCGCAGAAGAACTATTCTGCAGCAAGTAAAGCAGTTATTTGATTTTTGTTTTCTGTGTTTTATTATTCTTTGTTATTTTAATTCTTTTCTCTTTATTGTTGTTGTATGCACTGTGAGGTGTTTTTTTTAATGAGAGTCCTGAAAGGATCCATATATAAATACTAAACTTTGGGTTTTTTTTATATATTATCCCCCAGATTCTATATATGGCACCTTAATTTCCATGCAGAACCCAAAAGGTATTCTATAATGATGCACATAACTTAATTGGTAAACTAGCTTAATCAGCACTGTTAATTGGATGTTAACAAGCAATTATCAGCACTAATTGGCATTAATAGATATTTACGCACAACTTGCTAAGTGCATTTTATAATGTAGTGTGCCTAAATTCTAAGTCGTACAGGTGAAAAGGGGCGGGCCCTGGGCATTTGTATAATCTATGCGCATTATTATAGAATACACCTGCTCTATGCCTAATTCAGGCATCAGGATTTACACCAAGTAAAATGTGGCCTAAATGGATGGGACCAAATTTAGTTGCGTGGAGAGTCGCTTGGCATATTCTATAAACCACACAGAAATGTAACCCTATTCCATAAAATTTAGGTAAACTTTAGAGAACACGCCTAGGCAGGGGGGGTTTCCGCGTGGATTTTTCAGGCGGTGTATATAGAATCTAGCCCTGTATGTAATGAGTGTTGTTTCCAAGAGTTATTTACTCACATATTTGAAATCGCAGGTAGTAGAATGTGCTGGTAGTTCTTTGCGTTTGGGTGGTTGTCAGAACCTTTGACTCCAACTGATCATTGCTGTCATCTTAGACTCCTAGTTTTGACTAACAGTTAAGCTGGCTGTGAGTATCCTTTCTTGTCTAATCTCTCACGCATTTCCTCTCTGCATAAACTGATCATACAGGTGAATCTGAAATGAGCAGCCAGGTTCTTCACCTTCCAAAAGTTTCATTCTTTCTATAGGAGCCCAGAAATCTTTGCACTCACAACCTCTGAAGGGAGGCAGGTGCGAAGCTGTCCCTTCCACCCTTCTTCAGCTCTGCCATTTTTCATCAGGCTGTCAGTCTTAGAATTTTCTGACATGGCAGGAGAGGCAAACACTCATGAATTTTCTTTGGTCTCTGTCTTTCTCATTCAAATGCCTTTTCCACCACAATGAAAGCCTAGGGACCATCTCTGCAAGTTTCCAGTCTTTTCCCAGACAGCAGCTGGAAAAAAAGTCTTTTTCCTCTTCTCCTTTACAGTTCTTTCTAGGAGCAGCAAGGAGATCTACTTTCTGGCCTCTTCCCTTCCCCTCAGAAAAAGCCCCTCCATACAGAAACTCATTGGTTCGATAGTCAATGCAATTTTCAAATGGCTCCTGGGCCATTTAACTCTAATTCACCCAAGACTGTGTAGAGCAGGTACAGTTTAACATAAAACTTTTGTTATCAGCATAACAATTGTAAAATAACCAAGAATAACTATAAATAAATTAAATGAGGTAAATTTGAAAACAGTAAACTGAAACCTAATAGAACTACCGTGAAACAGTATCAAAAATATACACATTTATTAGCACCAGAGATATAATACAATGCTAGCATAATACTAATGATTCATCTAATAAGCGTGCACTAGAACATTCCACTAACATAGATATGATGGTAAAGATTTTCTACAATACGGCTTACCATATAGCTGAGGGACCAAGAGATGGTATATGATGGGTTAACCGGACAATACCGCTGAAAATGTCTGCCTAGCGCTTAAGCCAAAACCGGCTGCTTTGTAGTAGTTATGGGGGCAGAGTTGGTGCTTAACCAGTTAAGAGCCGATATTCAGCACTTAACCAGCTGGGATAGCCACATTTAAAAAAACAGCCTACCTGTATGCTGTTCATCATAGCCGGTTAAGTGACAAACATCACGTTAAACTGGCTGTGTTTTATCCGGCTGCATATCCCCAGAAAATTCAGTGATGGTGCCCAGACATGGCCCAGCACAGAATATCCAGGAATAAAGGCAGCAGTGATCAGCAAAATGCGACCTCCACCGGTTCAATATCCGACCAATTGTATTTAACCGAGTTGCTGCCATCTACTGACAATACAAAATTACTACACCTCTGTTAACTTTTCTATTAACATTACCTCCTACATCTGTACAGGAATAAACCTCCTTGGCCACCACATAACTGTTATTCCCATGGAAGGGGATAAGCATTTTCTGTATCACTGATGTAGGAACATGAATTTTCCCAGATGTCCCCATCGCAGGAGTACACACTCTTCGAATTAAGACAGTGAGGTCAGGGATAATCTTTAACTGACTGGGTAAAGCCACACAAAGGAGTTTCTGTGGTTTATCTCCACTATTCGTGGCCCACTCCATTTATTTGGTTGCGGTTTTCCTCCTCTTCATTCTGACTAATCTTTATATTGACCATCGTGAAACTCATTAGATGAGCAATGCTCCTATCGTGTCACATTTTATTCTAGAAGCGATTTGTATAGCTGGCTGAAAGTTGATGCCTGACACATTTTTACTACAGTATTTAAATTGTTTGATGTCCTGTGCTGTCACTTTAATCATCAAATGATCAAACATGTAACTCTAGCATCGCAGAGAGCAGAACCAGCCTCCTTCCTCAGCATGAGCTCAGTGTCTTCAGAAGTAGATTCCACAGAGCATTCTTGCTATGGGGGTCCTTCTAGAATCAACAGCCCCATAATGTATTCTACTGAGCATGGTCTTTGCAGTGACTTTGAGATGTTGGTAATTTTCTTGCATGTGCATTGACATAGTGGAGGCAAATGACATTTCTCTGGCCTGGAGCACATCGGCACATCTGCAATTTGTTGCCAGAGAATGTGGTAAATGTGGTTAGCTTAGCGGGGTTTAAAAAGGCCTGGATGCTTTCCTAAAGGAAAAGTCCATAGACCATTATTAAATTGACTTGGGGAAAATCCACTGCCTATGTTCTGGGATAAGCAGTATACAATGTATTGAACATTTTCGGGATCTTCCAGGTATTTGTGACCTGGATTGGCCACTGTTGGAAACAGGATGCTGAGCTTGATAGACCTTTGGTCTGTCCCAGTGTGGCAATACTTATGTACTTATGCAGCTTGAAACTTGATGCCTCCTACCTAGAACATAGTAGATGATGGCAGATAAAGGCCAACATGGCCCTTCAGTCTGCCCAGTAAGGTCGTTGGGTTGTACTTGCTACGCAGTATAGGTTGCTTTCCCCATTATCAATAATATAACAAGAAAAGTGAACTTAAGTAACTTAGACTGATCCAATTGTATTTTCTTGAGGAACACTTTGCCCTATTAATTCAAATGTTAATTTTATCTCACTTAGATTACTGTAATTCTGTCTGTCAGCGTTTCAAAAAAGTTATTAAATAGGCTCCAACCGCTTCAGAACAGAGCTGCAAGATTGATCTTTAGATGCAAACGATATGATAGGGTCACTCCCCTCCTGATAAATCTTCACTGGCTCCCAGTTGGAGCACAGATTGTTCATAAAATGTCATGTATTTTCAAAGCTTTTTTGGCCAATCTTTTGAATATGTGATTGGCCTATTCAATAAGGCAATCTCGGCTCGTTCTTTTCATTCTTAAGACAGGAAGTTACTTAGTTTTCCATCTGCTAAGGGTGTTTCTTAGAAAAGGCATTCACATAGCTCTTTTCTTTTCCAATCTGCTCATCTTTGGAATGCCCTACATGACATTAGGCAGTAAAGATCTTATAACTCGTTCCATAAGTTGTTAAAAACCATTCTTGTTTAGATTGTAAGCTCTTTGAGCAGGGACTGTCTCTCTTTGTTAAATTGTACAGCGCTGCGTAACCCTAGTAGCGCTCTAGAAATGTTAAGTAGTAGTAGTAGTAAAATAAATTTTTATAACCATATGTATCCACTGTATTTATTTTTAGCTTGTTTTTCCCAATGTTGTAATTGACTTCTTTTGGTTGTATAATGCTCAGGACCTTTGGGGAATTAGATTAGATTAGATGGAAGAACCAAAAGTCATTTCACAGCTGTTTTAAGCAGAAGTGCTTATGCTTGATTTCATCCTCTTGCCCTTTAGGGATTCACAGGGCAGATCCCATTTTTTGTTCAATTCTGGTACTATGTTTGCATTCACCATCCTGATGTTGCTTTAGATTCTGCCTTCTTATAGCTTCATATCATCTCTTCTACTTCTAGAGGACCTTTCAAAGTATTTAAAGGACTGTATTACATCCCCTTGCTCTAGGGAATACATATTTAAGTCTTATTCAGACCACATACCATTTTGGTCACGCTCCTCTTAACTGCTTCATTTTTATATCTATAGTAAGAGATGGTCTCTAAAACTGAACACAAGTGAGGCTTCACCCAGGATCTGTACAGAGGCCTAATCATCTTCTCCTTTCATCTGTTGCTTATGCCTCTTTCTGTGCAGCAGTATCCTTCTGGCTTTGAGATTCTCAGACACTGTCTCCCTGAAGTCTCTCCCCTGGTCAATGCACAGCAGCCCCCCCCCCCCCCCCCCCCCCCCCCCCATTGTCTATAGCTCCTTAGGATTTCTACACTCAAAGGGGATAATTCTCCAAAGGTCTTCTAAAGTTAAGCATTGGGATGCAGAGATAATGGTAGTTGTACGCACAACCGCTGTTCTAGAAATACCAGTGTAAGTCTGCATTTATTTAAATAACTTTAGTGCAAATGGCTGAAATGTTCACACTTAACTGTAGGCCAGAATTGTATAACCCACGTGCATTACTACCTGACACACCGTGTCATTGTTGATGATACGTTGAAACCTTCTGCTCAGTGTGCTGCTGCGGCTAAGAAAGCAATTAGAATGTTAGGTATTATTAGGAAAGGAATGGAAAACAAAAATGAGGATGTTATAATGCCTTTGTATCGCTCCATGTTGCGACCGCACCTCAAATATTGTGTTCATTTCTAGTTGCCGCATTTCAAAAAAGATATAGTGGAATTAGAAAAAGTACAGAGAAGGGCAACAAAAATGATAAAGGGGATGGGACGACTTCCCTATGAGGAAAGACTAAAGGGGCTGGGGCTCTTCAGCTTGGAGAAAAGATGGCTAAGGGGAGATATGATAGAGGTCTATAAAATAATGACTGAAGTGGAACAGGTAGATGTGAAGCGTCTGTTTACGCTTTCCAAAAATACTAGGACTAGGGGGCATGCGATGAAACTACACAGTAGTAAATTTAAAACGAACTGGAGAAAATATTTCTTCACTTAACATGTAATTCAACTCTGGAATTCGTTGCCAGAAAATGTGGTAAAGGCGGTTAGCTTAGCAGAGTTCAAAAAAGGTTTGGACAGCTTCCAAAAGGAAACGTTCATAGACCGTTATTAAAGTGGACTTGGGGAAAATATTTCCGGGATAAGCAGTATAAAATGTTTTGTACTTTTTTGGGGATCTTGCCTGGTATTTGTGACCGGATTGGCCACTGTTGGAAACAGAATGCTGGGCTTGATGGACCTTTAGTCTGTCCCAGTATGGCAATACTTATGTACTTATGACCCACCCTTCTCCCTCCCAGGTCCACATCCCCCTTGGTGTTACACACTCTGGAAATTCCCTAATCCCTTATTTGTCCTGTTTGTCTTTTTTGATTAGACTGTAAGGTCTGTCGAACGGGGCTATCTCATATGTGTTTAGTGTACAGTGCTGCGTACATAGAAATGATAAGTAATAGCAGTAGTAGAGCAGGGACTGTCTTCAAATCCAGATCCCCATCTGCCCCAGTCCTTCATTCAGAGGGCACTAGGACACATGAGCACATGGACTGGAAGAGATGCATAATCCTCTTCTCTCGTTGGGCTACTATAACAGAATAAATTGTCAACATTTGATTGATGGAGAACTATTAGGGTTTCAGAAGACAGATGAGAAAAATATTCTTTGTTGTCTGATAGATCGCAGAAGAACTATTCTGCAGCAAGTAAAGCAGTTATTTGATTTTTGTTTTCTGTGTTTTATTATTCTTTGTTATTTTAATTCTTTTCTCTTTATTGTTGTTGTATGCACTGTGAGGTGTTTTTTTTAATGAGAGTCCTGAAAGGATCCATATATAAATACTAAACTTTGGGTTTTTTTTAAGTCATTTCACAGCTGTTTTAAGCAGAAGTGCTTATGCTTGATTTCATCCTCTTGCCCTTTAGGGATTCACAGGGCAGATCCCATTTTTTGTTCAATTCTGGTACTATGTTTGCATTCACCATCCTGATGTTGCTTTAGATTCTGCCTTCTTATAGCTTCATATCATCTCTTCTACTTCTAGAGGACCTTTCAAAGTATTTAAAGGACTGTATTACATCCCCTTGCTCTAGGGAATACATATTTAAGTCTTATTCAGACCACATACCATTTTGGTCACGCTCCTCTTAACTGCTTCATTTTTATATCTATAGTAAGAGATGGTCTCTAAAACTGAACACAAGTGAGGCTTCACCCAGGATCTGTACAGAGGCCTAATCATCTTCTCCTTTCATCTGTTGCTTATGCCTCTTTCTGTGCAGCAGTATCCTTCTGGCTTTGAGATTCTCAGACACTGTCTCCCTGAAGTCTCTCCCCTGGTCAATGCACAGCAGCCCCCCCCCCCCCCCCCCCATTGTCTATAGCTCCTTAGGATTTCTACACTCAAAGGGGATAATTCTCCAAAGGTCTTCTAAAGTTAAGCATTGGGATGCAGAGATAATGGTAGTTGTACGCACAACCGCTGTTCTAGAAATACCAGTGTAAGTCTGCATTTATTTAAATAACTTTAGTGCAAATGGCTGAAATGTTCACACTTAACTGTAGGCCAGAATTGTATAACCCACGTGCATTACTACCTGACACACCGTGTCATTGTTGATGATACGTTGAAACCTTCTGCTCAGTGTGCTGCTGCGGCTAAGAAAGCAATTAGAATGTTAGGTATTATTAGGAAAGGAATGGAAAACAAAAATGAGGATGTTATAATGCCTTTGTATCGCTCCATGTTGCGACCGCACCTCAAATATTGTGTTCATTTCTAGTTGCCGCATTTCAAAAAAGATATAGTGGAATTAGAAAAAGTACAGAGAAGGGCAACAAAAATGATAAAGGGGATGGGACGACTTCCCTATGAGGAAAGACTAAAGGGGCTGGGGCTCTTCAGCTTGGAGAAAAGATGGCTAAGGGGAGATATGATAGAGGTCTATAAAATAATGACTGAAGTGGAACAGGTAGATGTGAAGCGTCTGTTTACGCTTTCCAAAAATACTAGGACTAGGGGGCATGCGATGAAACTACACAGTAGTAAATTTAAAACGAACTGGAGAAAATATTTCTTCACTTAACATGTAATTCAACTCTGGAATTCGTTGCCAGAAAATGTGGTAAAGGCGGTTAGCTTAGCAGAGTTCAAAAAAGGTTTGGACAGCTTCCAAAAGGAAACGTTCATAGACCGTTATTAAAGTGGACTTGGGGAAAATATTTCCGGGATAAGCAGTATAAAATGTTTTGTACTTTTTTGGGGATCTTGCCTGGTATTTGTGACCGGATTGGCCACTGTTGGAAACAGAATGCTGGGCTTGATGGACCTTTAGTCTGTCCCAGTATGGCAATACTTATGTACTTATGACCCACCCTTCTCCCTCCCAGGTCCACATCCCCCTTGGTGTTACACACTCTGGAAATTCCCTAATCCCTTATTTGTCCTGTTTGTCTTTTTTGATTAGACTGTAAGGTCTGTCGAACGGGGCTATCTCATATGTGTTTAGTGTACAGTGCTGCGTACATAGAAATGATAAGTAATAGCAGTAGTAGAGCAGGGACTGTCTTCAAATCCAGATCCCCATCTGCCCCAGTTTACCTGCACAACCTCTTTAACACTTACACCACCTTGTGTTGCCTTCGCTCTTCAGACAACAAACTGCTTACTCTCCTGGCCCCTCACAGATTCAACTTTTAGCCATCTGGGTCCCAAATTGTGGAAAACTCTTCCCACGTCAGAAATCAACCCTCCTTTCCCGTCTTCATTCAAGCTCTCAAGACCTCTTTGCTATCTCCTTCCTCATCTCCTCTTGAGTTTTGTTTTCTCTCTTCTGCTGCTTATCTATCTGGATTTTATGAGTTGTTAACTGCTTTCTCCCAGGTTCTATATAGAGGCAGTGCGTGTAACTTAATTGGCTTAAGAAGGTAATCAGCATTGATAACAGCATTTAACAAGCAATAATAAGCACTAATTGGTAATAATTGGAATTTAGGTGCACAACTCTCTAAGCGTATTCTGTAATGAACTGCGCCTAAATTCTAATGTGCACAGTTCAAAAGGGGAGTGGCTATGGGCATGGAAATGGGCATTTCAAAATGTATGTGTGTAGTTATAGAATATGGCCTGGTACATGTAAATCTACACGCAGGGATTTACGCCACATTTTCATTGGTATAAATGGGGGCACTGGGATATCAACTAAGCCTATTCTACATACAGCGCCTAACTCTAGGCACCGCTTATAGAATATGTTTAGGCAGAAATGTTTACCATGCAGATTTTTTAGCCATCTTATATAGAATCTGGCCCTTTATGCCTATGTATAGGTGTTACAGCCAATTAGCTTCTAATTAATCAAATAAGTTACATATGCAAAGGACCTTATTCTAAAAGGTTTGCGTGCGTCTTAAATTTAGGTGCATAACTTTCTAGAATTGAGGGGCAAGTACATCATTCTGCATTTCATCACATTAAATCTTAACTGCCAAACAGATCAGTCTTGTAATTTTTATAATCACTTCTCATGTTTTCCATACTCACCAGGAAGTCCACTCTGCAACAAAAAGGCAAACTTTTCCTTCTAACCTTTTGGCAACGTTGCTCAGATATTGAACAGCCCCAGGACTGATCCTTGATTAAGAGGCAGATGTACTAAAGCTTAATGAGCCTTTAATGACCCTCCAACGAGGAAAATTTGATCCGTTGCATGCATCAAAGGGCTTTTACCGAGGAAGCCAGCAGCTAACGAAAACGGAATGGAGATGAGCAATTAGTGTGAAAACACCATTGAAACGAGATGCACTAACCTTTTCCGATTGCCTTTACGCAGGAAAAAGGCAGGAAATCTAACGAGAGGTCTGGACCTCTCGTTAGGACAGCTCTGTGCCAGGAAAAATAGTAAAGTGAAAAAACAAACAAACTGTGAGCCAATCCCAGTGCATTAGCAGAGCTAATAGCACTGTGATTGGTCAAAAGGAAACTGAAAGGCACAATCCATAAACAGAAGCCTCTACAAGCCCCAAGGAGTTCAAAAATATTTTTTTTCTAGGCATGCATCCCCGTCCTCAGACTGCAAACAAAACACAAGCACATGGCTCCCAAATCAAAACAAAAATTAAAAAAAAGGTCAGGAGGGGGCAAAGGCGCTCGTCAGGAGCGTCCTGTATGGCCGTCCTTGCCCCCCCCCCCCACCCGTGGTCGCCATTCCCCCCTGCCCCACTTCCCCCTGCATTCTAAATTAAAAAGCAAGAAGAAAAGCAAACGTACCTTTAGCAGCCCCGGCCCCCCTCCCTTCCTCACTACTCTGTCTCCCCTCAGCTCCGCCTCCCGACATCCTCCGCACTGTGCCCCGCCCCCTCTTGGGGTCGTCGCCGCCATTCCCCTCCTCCATCGGGCCCCCCTCCCTCTTACCGGGACCGTGCAGCGCCTCTCTCCTCTGTCCGAAGGCGCTGCACGGGCAAGAAGAAAGCTGATGCCTGTCTTCGCACAGCTTCGGTCGCGCGTCTCTCTCCTCCTGCGCCCGCCCCTGTCTGACGTCAGTAACCTACGTAGGTTACCGACGTCAGACAGGGGCGGGCCCAGGAGGAGAGAGACGCGCCACAGAAGCTGGGCGAAGGCAGGCATCAGCTTTCTTCTTGCCCGTGCAGCGCCTTCGGACAGAGGAGAGAGGCGCTGCACGGTCCCGGTAAGAGGGAGGGGGGCCCGATGGAGGATGGGAATGGCGGCGACGACCCCAAGAGGGGGCGGGGCACAGGGCGGAGGATGTCGGGAGGCAGAGCTGAGGGGAGACAGAGTAGTGAGGAAGGGAGGGGGGCCGGGGCTGCTAAAGGTACGTTTGCTTTTCTTCTTGCTTTTTAATTTAGAATGCAGGGGGAAGTGGGGCAGGGGGGAACGGCGACCACGGGTGGGGGGGGGCAAGGACGGCCATACAGGACGCTCCTGACGAGCGCCTTTGCCCCCTCCCGACCCTTTTTTTTTTTTGATTTGGGAGCCATGTGCTTGTGTTTTGACTGTGTTTTGACTGTTTGTGGCATGCGCAGAGCAGCTAACATAACGCTTGGCTGCTCTGCGCATGATTTGGGGGCCGATTAACGATGTGTATTGTGATTCTTTGATACATTGTACGTTTCAATACCGATCTCAGCATGTGTGACTTTTTTTTTTGGTGCATTCTTCGTTATTTTAAAATCGTTAGGGACTTTAACGATTTAGATTTTTTTACGTTTGGTTGCTGCATCTGCCTCTAACTCCACTACTCACCTGTCTTTCCTCCAAGTGAATTCCGTCTACCACCATATCAACCAGTTGCAATCCAGTTGACCACCTTGGGTCCTAACTTCAATCTGCTCAGTTTTTTCATGAGCCCGCAATGAGAAATTTTTATCCAAGGTTTTGCTGAAATACAAGTAGGCTACTTCCAGCACGTGTCCTTGATCTAGTTGTTTGGTCATCCAGTCAAAGAATCAATCAAATTTGCTTGGTACAAACTTTCTTTGGTAAAACCATGTTGCCCCAGATCTTGCAACCCATTAGATTCTAGAAAATTCACTAGCCTTTTCTTCAGCAATGTCTCCATTACTTTTCAAGGCGCTGATAAAGCTTACTAACCTGTAGTTTCCTACCACTTCTTTAACTTTGTGAAGAGGGACCACATCCACCATTCTCCAGTTCCATGGAACCTCTCCCATCTCCAAGCATCTATTAAACAAATTTCTAATAGGACCCACCAGAATCTCTCTCTGAGTTTCCTCAGTATTCTGGGTTGTATTTCATCCAACCCATTGACATTGTCAACTTTCAATTTTCAAGTTGTTCATAAATATTCTCTTTGCCAGCCAACTTGGTTCTTCTCCTAGATTTTCTTCCATGAGCATAGAAGAAAAATATGTTATTTCCTCATCACTCTCCACAGAATGTGTCAGTTTTCATGTGCTATTTCTAGCCTTCCTGCTCTCCCCAACATACCTGAACAATATCTTGTCTACTAGCCATTTTTCTTCTGCCCATGCTTTTGCCATTCTTCTTTCTTCTTTGCCTCTTTGAACTTTATACAGAATTCTTTTCTGTGTTCCTCTTCTTCTGTTTGTCTGTATTTCAGCCACTTATTTGGAGAAACATATCAGTTTCCTTTCTTTTATTTACTTGCTTCATATAAAGGTCAGTTGCCATTTTTATAGCTCCTTTCAGCTTGAACCACTATCTTTCCACTGTTCCTATGTCCCCCCACCCTGGCAGCTCTTTCTTCAGGAACTCTGAAGTTATGTGTGTGTGTTTTCTGCTTTAGCTCTTATATCAAATCATACCATGTGATGATCACTACTGATAAGCACCCACCCAGACATTAGACATGCTTTCTCCAATGGTTGAAAACAAAATCCAGTATAACCCCTTCTCTCATGGATTCCATTATCATTTCTCTGACCAGAACTTCTTGATAGGTACCCATTTTTCTGATTCTTCAAATGACTGAGACATTCTGATCCACATCTGACAGATTGAAATCTCCCAGCAACAGCAACTCCCTTTTCATTCCCACATTTTGGATATCTTCAACCAGATCTTTATGCAGCTTCTCTGTTTGTAATGGAAGTCTGTAGACTGCATTTCTTGAGAACAAAAGTTCCTCTTTTGAAGATTATCCTGAGTGGTGTAGAACAAGTAGAAATGAATCTTTTTTTTTTTTGCTGGGGGATACTCAATGAAGTTACATGGAAATACTTTTAAATCAAATAGGAGGAAATATTTTTTCACTGTAAGAATAGTTAAGCTGCGGAACTCGTTGCCGGAGGATTGGGTAACAGCAATTATTTATTTATTTGTAGCATTTTCCCACCAATTTGCAGGCTCAATGTGGCTTACATTTGCCGTGGTGGCAGTTGCCATTTCCGGGTAACAGAATTACAAATGGTGTTGCATTAAGGTGCATACATACATGGTAACATACATGGAACATAACATACATGGAATAGATCATGATATATATATATACCATGTGCATACATACATGGTAAAGAAGAATAGGTTATGGTAGTGCATGAAGGTTCCTGAGTAATGAATTGGATTGTAACATACATTAGGTCATCGAAAATGGAGAGAACATATTCGACATAAGGATTAAAGTGGTAGTGCTTGTTCATTAATAGCAAAGAGGTTAATCAGTCAAATGATAAGATTTCGGCTATGTCTAGGTTTAAAAAAGGTTTGTACAAGTTCCTGGAGGAAAAGTCCACAGTCTGCTATTGAGAGAGACATGGCAAACCACGATTTGAAAGTGCAACACCTCTTCAAAAAAAAACTTCACTGGCTCCCTATCAAAGAACGAATCAATTTCAAAGTCCACACACTAATCCACAAGATTATCCAGGGTGATTCTCCAGGCTATATGCTCGACCTCCTCACGAACTTACCTCAACCTACATTACCCCAATTGCAAAGGACTCAAGTACAAAACCTATTATGGATCCAACTTCTCCTTCTTAGGCAGCCAACTCTGGAATGCCCTCCCCAGACCAATCCGATCATTCAGTGACCATCTGCCCTTTTGGAAGTCACTAAAATCCCATCTATTCAGGCAAGCCTACCCAAATGATCCAGATTAATTCCCACAAACCCATCTATTCATCACATATCCAGGAGACAATGACAACGACCTAGACTACATCTCCCGCCACATTTTCCCCTGCTTATCCCTTGTTCTATCCCCTTTCGCCTCATCAACCCCTCCCCCAATGCTCACCTACCCTTACTCACACCTCTCCTACTCCCTTCACTCTTGCCCATCCCCCTCCGCCTCATCTACCCCTCCAATTGCTCACTTACCCTTGCTCATACTTCTCCTACTCCCCTCATCCCTGCATTTCTTTATTCTTATTCCTTTTATTACTCTGATAATACTCAACTTGTTTCTCTCCACCAATACTTTGTAATATCAATTACTATGTAAGCCACATTGAACCTGCTTTGAGTGGGAAAGCGCGGGGTACAAATGTAATAAATAAATAAGCCACTGCTTGTCCTGGGATTGGCCACTGTTGGAAGCAGGATACTGGACTAGATGGATGACTGGGCTGACCCAGTATGGCTATTCTTATGTTTTTATGCTGCTTGAATCTCTCACTTCAGATCCCCTTCCTGCCACAGAAAGATGTAGCCCTTCTGTTTTTCCATGTAGTGCCCCAGCCTCCAAAGTATCTACAACCTTCACGTTGACACCAGCTTTTGGCCACCACTGCATGCAAATCTCTCTCGTGGATATCCTGAAAACCTGACTGGCTGGGGACCTCAGGACCGGGTTTGGAAACCAGTGCCATAGGCAGATCATACTTCTGAGAAAGCATCTAAATCTAACAACCAAATGCAGACACTAATTTTCAGAATAGGCTCAATTTACGCGTGTGAATGAGATCACAAATTGGTATTTGTGTCTACATGCCATGTACTGTTCTATGAAATTTGCACACTAGTCACATGGTGCATAACAGCAAATGGGCTGCACCAGTGGGTGGAGCATGGTTGTGTCATGCACATTCTGCCTAGCAATGCATACACCTCATAGAATAGTATCAAATGTGCATTGCAAGGTGCACTTAGCCATGTCAGCTTATGTCTACCATTGACCTGGCATATGCTATTGCACCTATGTAACTATCCACCTTATAATTGAAAGAGAAAAACGCCTAGATTTCGACCCAAATCGGGAGATAGATGCTTATCTCACAAAAACGGTATAAATAAATCGGTATAATGGAATAAATCGGTATAATGGAAAGCCGATTTTGGACGTTTTCAACTGAACTCCATCGCGGAAGCGTACAAAGTAGACGGGGGCGTGTCGGAGGCGTGGCGAAGGTGGAACTGGGGCGTGGTTATCGGCCGAGGAGAGATGGGCGCCTTTCGACGATAATGGAAAAAAAGTATGCGTTTGTAGCTAGAATTTAGGGCACTTTTCCTGGACCCTGTTTTTTCACGAATAAGGCCCCAAAAAGTGCCCTAAATGACCAGATGACCACTGGAGGGAGTTGGGGATGACCTCCCTGACTCCCCTAGTGGTCACAAACCCCCTCCCACCACAAAAATATGCCGTTTCACAACTTTTTATGTTCACCCTCAAATGTCATACCCACCTCCCTGGCAGCAGTATGCAGGTCCCTGGAGCAGTTGTTAGGGGGTGCAGTGGACTTCAGGCAGGTGGACCCAGGCCCATCCCCCCCTACCTGTTACAATTGTGCTGCTTAATGCTTAGTCGTCCAACCCCCCAAACCCACTGTACCCACATGTAGGTGCCCCCCTTCATCCCTTAGGGCTATAGTAATGGTGTAGACTTGTGGGCGGTGGGTTTTGAGGGGGATTTGGGGGGCTCAACACACAAGGGAAGGGTGCTAAGCACCTGGGAGCTCTTTTACCATTTTTTTTGTTTTTGTAAAAGTGCCCCCTAGGGTGCCCGGTTGGTGTCCTGGCATGTGAGGGGGACCAGTGCACTACGAATCCTAGCCCCTCCCACGAACAAATGCCTTGGATTTATTCGTTTTTGAGCTGGGCGCTTTCATTTTCCATTATCGCTGAAAAACAAAAACGCCCAGCTCACAACTTGGCGAATAAAACATGGACGTCTATTTTTTTCGAAAATACGGTTCGGTCCGCCCCTTCACGGACCCGTTCTCGGAGATAAACGCCCATGGAGATAGACGTTTTCGTTCGATTATGCCCCTCCATGTCATCTCTGATACTTTGTTCCATACTTTGTATTAACTCTGTACTACTTTGTACCATACCACGTAAGCCGCACTGAACCTGCTATCGAGCGGGAAAGAGCGGGGTATAAAGGCTACAAATAAATAAATAAATAAGTTTCGGCTTTTTGCTACCATTCTACAGCAGGTTAGGGGCATCTTAACGCCATTACAGAATTGGCACTAAGCTTCTGTGTCACGCTGACATTTAAGTGACATTATATAGAATTCCCCCATAGTCCTTACCAAGGATTTAAGCTCATCCCTCAGCCTCTGTGCTTTCCATATTTTCAGTATAGTACTTTATTTTATTTTATTTATTCATACTTGTATCCCACTATTATCCAAAAACGAGTTTCAGTTCAATGTGGCTTACATTTAACAGTTAGAGACTACATCGATTCAGCGAATGCTACATACCTGTAGAAGGTATTCTCCGAGGACAGCAGGCTGATTGTTCTCACTGATGGGTGACGTCCACGGCAGCCCCTCCAATCGGAATCTTCACTAGCAAAGTCCTTTGCTAGCCCTCGCGCGCCCGCGCGCACCGCGCATGCGCGGCCGTCTTCCCGCCCGAAACCGGCTCGAGCCGGCCAGTCACATATGTAGCAAAACAAGAGAAGGGAAGACACAACTCCAAAGGGGAGGCGGGCGGGTTTGTGAGAACAATCAGCCTGCTGTCCTCGGAGAATACCTTCTACAGGTATGTAGCATTCGCTTTCTCCGAGGACAAGCAGGCTGCTTGTTCTCACTGATGGGGTATCCCTAGCCCCCAGGCTCACTCAAAACAACAACCATGGTCAATTGGGCCTCGCAACGGCGAGGACATAACTGAGATTGACCTAAAAAATTTACCAACTAACTGAGAGTGCAGCCTGGAACAGAACAAACAGGGCCCTCGGGGGGTGGAGTTGGATCCTAAAGCCCAAACAGGTTCTGAAGAACTGACTGCCCGAACCGACTGTCGCGTCGGGTATCCTGCTGCAGGCAGTAATGAGATGTGAATGTGTGGACAGATGACCACGTCGCAGCTTTGCAAATTTCTTCAATGGAGGCTGACTTCAAGTGGGCTACCGACGCAGCCATGGCTCTAACATTATGAGCCATGACATGACCCTCAAGAGCCAGCCCCGCCTGGGCGTAAGTGAAGGAAATGCAATCTGCTAGCCAATTGGATATGGTGCGTTTCCCCACAGCCACTCCCCTCCTATTGGGATCAAAAGAAACAAACAATTGGGCGGACTGTCTGTTGGGCTGTGTCCGCTCCAGATAGAAGGCCAATGCTCTCTTGCAGTCCAATGTGTGCAGCTGACGTTCAGCAGGGCAGGAATGAGGACGGGGAAAGAATGTTGGCAAGACAATTGACTGGTTCAGATGGAACTCCGACACGACCTTTGGCAAGAACTTAGGGTGAGTGCGGAGGACTACTCTGTTATGATGAAATTTGGTGTAAGGGGCCTGGGCTACCAGGGCCTGAAGCTCACTGACTCTACGAGCTGAAGTAACTGCCACCAAGAAAATGACCTTCCAGGTCAAGTACTTCAGATGGCAGGAGTTCAGTGGCTCAAAAGGAGGTTTCATCAGCTGGGTGAGAACGACATTGAGATCCCATGACACTGTAGGAGGCTTGACAGGGGGCTTTGACAAAAGCAAACCTCTCATGAAGCGAACAACTAAAGGCTGTCCCGAGATCGGCTTACCTTCCACATGGTAATGGTATGCACTGATTGCACTAAGGTGAACCGTTACAGAGTTGGTCTTGAGGCCAGACTCAGACAAGTGCAGAAGGTATTCAAGCAGGGTCTGTGTAGGACAAGAGCGAGGATCTAGGGCCTTGCTGTCACACCAGACGGCAAACCTCCTCCATAGAAAGAAGTAACTCCTCTTGGTAGAATCTTTCCTGGAAGCAAGCAAGATGCGGGAGACACCCTCTGACAGACCCAAAGAGGCAAAGTCTACGCTCTCAACATCCAGGCCGTGAGAGCCAGGGACGGAGGCCGGGATGCAGAAGAGCCCCTTCGTCCTGCGTGATGAGGGTCGGAAAACACTCCAATCTCCACGGTTCTTCGGAGGATAACTCCAGAAGAAGAGGAAACCAGATCTGACGCGGCCAAAAGGGAGCAATCAGAATCATGGTGCCTCGGTCTTGCTTGAGTTTCAACAAAGTCTTCCCCACCAGAGGAATGGGAGGATAAGCATACAGCAGGCCCTCCCCCCAATGCAGGAGGAAGGCATCCGATGCCAGTCTGCCGTGGGCCTGAAGCCTGGAACAGAACTGAGGGACTTTGTGGTTTGCTCGAGATGCGAAGAGATCCACCAAGGGGGTGCCCCACGCTTGGAAGATCTGGCGCACCACTCGGGAATTGAGCGACCACTCGTGAGGTTGCATAATCCTGCTCAACCTGTCGGCCAGACTGTTGTTTACGCCTGCCAGATATGTGGCTTGGAGCACCATGCCGTGACGGCGAGCCCAGAGCCACATGCTGACGGCTTCCTGACACAGGGGGCGAGATCCGGTGCCCCCCTGCTTGTTGACGTAGTACATGGCAACCTGGTTGTCTGTCTGAATTTGGATAATTTGGTGGGACAGCCGATCTCTGAAAGCCTTCAGAGCGTTCCAGATCGCTCGCAACTCCAGGAGATTGATCTGTAGATCGCGTTCCTGGAGGGACCAGCTTCCTTGGGTGTGAAGCCCATCGACATGAGCTCCCCATCCCAGGAGAGACGCATCCGTGGTCAGCACTTTTTGTGGCTGAGGAATTTGGAAAGGACGTCCCAGAGTCAAATTGGAGCAAATCGTCCACCAATACAGGGATTCGAGAAAACTCGTGGACAGGTGGATCACGTCTTCTAGATCCCCAGCAGCCTGAAACCACTGGGAGGATAGGGTCCATTGAGCAGATCTCATGTGAAGGCGGGCCATGGGAGTCACGTGGACTGAGGAGGCCATTTGGCCTAGCAATCTCAACATCTGCCGAGCTGTGATCTGCTGGGACGCTCGCACCCGCGAGACGAGGGACAACAAGTTGTTGGCTCTCGTCTCTGGGAGATAGGCGCGAGCCGTCCGAGAATCCAGCAGAGCTCCTATGAATTCGAGTCTCTGCACTGGGAGAAGATGGGACTTTGGATAATCTATCACAAACCCCAGTAGCTCCAGGAGGCGAATAGTCATCTGCATGGACTGCAGGGCTCCTGCCTCGGATGTGTTCTTCACCAGCCAATCGTCGAGATATGGGAACACGTGCACCCCCAGCCTGCGAAGTGCCGCTGCTACTACAGCCAAGCACTTTGTGAACACCCTGGGCGCAGAGGCGAGCCCAAAGAGTAGCACACAGTACTGGAAGTGACGTGTGCCCAGCTGAAATCGCAGATACTGTCTGTGAGCTGGCAGTATCGGGATGTGTGTGTAGGCATCCTTCAAGTCCAGAGAGCATAGCCAATCGTTTTCCTGAATCATGGGAAGTAGGGTGCCCAGGGAAAGCATCCTGAACTTTTCTTTGACCAGATATTTGTTCAGGGCCCTTAGGTCTAGGATGGGACGCATCCCCCCTGTTTTCTTTTCCACAAGGAAGTACCTGGAATAGAATCCCAGCCCTTCTTGCCCGGATGGCACGGGCTCGACCGCATTGGCGCTGAGAAGGGCGGAGAGTTCCTCTGCAAGTACCTGCTTGTGCTGGAAGCTGTAAGACTGAGCTCCCGGTGGACAATTTGGAGGTTTGGAGGCCAAATTGAGGGTGTATCCTTGCCGGACTATTTGGAGAACCCACTGATAGGAGGTTATGAGAGGCCACCTTTGGTGAAAAGCTTTCAACCTCCCTCTGACTGGCAGGTCGCCCGGCACTGACACTTGGATGTCGGCTATGCTCTGCTGGAGCCAGTCAAAAGCTCGCCCCTTGCTTTTGCTGGGGAGCCGAGGGGCCTTGCTGAGTCGCACGCTGCTGACGAGAGCGAGCGCGCTGGGGCTTAGCCTGGGCCGCAGGCTGTCGAGAAGGAGGATTGTACCTACGCTTGCCAGAAGAGTAGGGAACAGTCTTCCTTCCCCAAAAAAATCTTCTACCTGTAGAGGTAGAGGCTGAAGGCTGCCGGCGGGAGAACTTGTCGAATGCGGTGTCCCGCTGGTGGAGCTGCTCTACCACCTGCTCGACTTTCTCTCCAAAAATGTTATCCGCACGGCAAGGCGAGTCCGCAATCCGCTGCTGGATTCTATTCTCCAGGTCGGAGGCACGCAGCCATGAGAGCCTGCGCATCACCACACCTTGAGCAGCGGCCCTGGACGCAACATCAAAGGTGTCATACACCCCTCTGGCCAGGAATTTTCTGCACGCCTTCAGCTGCCTGACCACCTCCTGAAAAGGCTTGGCTTGCTCAGGGGGGAGAGCATCAACCAAGCCCGCCAACTGCCGCACATTGTTCCGCATGTGTATGCTCGTGTAGAGCTGGTAAGACTGAATTTTGGCCACGAGCATAGAAGAATGGTAGGCCTTCCTCCCAAAGGAGTCTAAGGTTCTAGAGTCCTTGCCCGGGGGCGCCGAAGCATGCTCCCTAGAACTCTTAGCCTTCTTTAGGGCCAGATCCACAACTCCAGAATCATGAGGCAACTGAGTGCGCATCAGATCTGGGTCCCCATGGATCCGGTACTGGGACTCGATCTTCTTGGGGATGTGGGGATTAGTTAATGGTTTTGTCCAGTTCACAAGCAATGTCTTTTTTAGGACATGGTGCAAGGGAACAGTGGACGCTTCCTTAGGTGGAGAAGGATAGTCCAGGAGCTCAAACATTTCAGCCCTGGGCTCGTCCTCCACAACCACCGGGAAGGGGATGGCGTAGACATCTCCCGGACAAAGGAAGCGAAAGACAGACTCTCAGGAGGAGAAAGCTGTCTTTCAGGAGAGGGAGTGGGATCGGAAGGAAGACCCTCAGACTCCTCGTCAGAGAAATATCTGGGGTCTTCTTCCTCTTCCCACGAGGCCTCACCCTCGGTGTCAGACACAAGTTCACGGACCTGTGTCTGCAACCGTGCCCGACTCGACTCCGTGGAGCCACGTCCACGATGGGGGCGTCGAGAGGTAGACTCCCTCGCCCGCATCGGCGAAGCTCCCTCCGCCGACGTAGTCGGGGAGCCTTCCTGGGAGGCGACGGCAGCCGGCACCGCACGCGGCACCGACGCCGGAGACCTCACCTCGGGCGATGGGCCAGCCGGCGCCACGCTCGACGGTACCGGTGGCGCAAGCACCGCCGGTACCGGAGGGGTAGGGCGCAACAGCTCTCCCAGGATCTCTGGGAGAACAGCCCGGAGGCTCTCGTTCAGAGCGGCTGCGGAGAAAGGCATGGAAGTCGATGCAGGCTTCGACGTCAGAACCTGTTCCGGGCGTGGAGGCTGTTCCGGGCTGTCCAGAGTGGAGCGCATCGACACCTCCTGAACAGAGGGTGAGCGGTCCTCTCGGTGCCGATGCCTACTGGGTGCCGACTCCCTCGGCGACCCAGAGCTCTCGGTACCGACACGGGAAGGAGACCGGTGACGATGCTTCTTCGATTTCTTGGAACGAAGCATGTCACCGGAGCTTCCCGGTACAGACGAGGAGGACGTAGAATCCAGCCGTCGCTTCCTCGGGGCCGAGGCCGAAGGAGGTCGGTCTCGGGGGGGCTGTACCGCAGGAGCCCTCAGGGTAGGGGGAGACCCACCCGAAGGCTCACCGCCACCAGCAGGGGAATGGACAGCCCTCACCTGCACTCCCGACGATGCACCACCGTCCGACGACATCAGGAGACGAGGTCCCGGTACCACCGACGTCGATGCAGCTATCCAATGTCTCGGCGCCGATGCAGAGGGCCGCGAAGAGCCTGAGAACAAAACGTTCCACTGGGCCAATCTCGCTACCTGAGTCCGCCTTTGCAAAAGGGAACACAGACTACAGGCCTGAGGGCGGTGCTCGGCCCCCAGACACTGAAGACACGACGCGTGCCTGTCAGTGAGCGAGATAACCCGGGCGCACTGGGTGCACTTCTTGAAGCCGCTGGAAGGCTTCGATGTCATGGGCGGAAAAATCACGCCGGCGAAATCAAAATCCGAAATGACGAAAATGAGCACCAAAACTTTGAGGGAGAAAAATCTCGACCGAGGCCGAAAAGAGGCCTACCCCGACGACGAAAGAAAACTTACCGGGGCAAAGTCTGAAAATACGGGAAGGGGCAAAACGAAACCCGAGGGGGCTTCCGGAGCGCTTCCCAACAATTTTTAAAGATTTTCCGAAGAAAAAACAACACGTCAAAGACAAAGGACGCGCGAGGTCGACTTTCCGGGGCTCGACACGGCGAAAACACGACCGTACCGAGTGCGGACAAAAGAAGACTGGCCGGCTCGAGCCGGTTTCGGGCGGGAAGACGGCCGCGCATGCGCGGTGCGCGCGGGCGTGCGAATGCTAGCAAAGGACTTTGCTAGTGAAGATTCCGATTGGAGGGGCTGCCGTGGACGTCACCCATCAGTGAGAACAAGCAGCCTGCTTGTCCTCGGAGAAAATTACGTTTAAAAGGTTGTATGATGCTGTGTTTTACAGTGGTTGGCAAGATATAGTGCGTATAGAATAGTCATTGGGTTTCTTGAGAATATATGTCTTAGTTCATTTCTTAAATGAAAAGATGCCTAACAGTTGAGGTAGGTCTTTTCTGAACTGGAGGTAGTTAAACTGTAATATTGAAACTCTTGTGCCCTGTGCTGCTATTTTTTTTTTTTAACGTTTGCCAACCTTGTGTGCTGGTAAATTTGCCACATTAATTCCCAGTCATAAATCATACAAAAGCCTCTCAAGTCATCCCAAGCATGTTCATTCTCTTCTCTATTTATTTCATTGACATAATTATGTATCCTACTCATTTAGCCAGTCAATTAATTTGTTTACCCTCCTTAGTCATTCCTGATCCTGTGTGATTCAATGTAATAGTAATCAAAGTTTAAAATAAAAACTTCCAGATTAACAAGCTGTCTTTTAATCATTGCTAATCTATGCCACTCATCATTTTTTTTTTTTACATTAATGTAAAAAACAAAGCAACAAAGAGAAACTCTACGGCTGCAGGCATTAAGTTCATCTGAACGGCAGCTCTCCCCTTCCAGAGTCTGGAAGAGAAGGGCAAATGATGCTACAACAAACAGCCCCTCCATGATTTAATACCTGAGATCTGTCACTTCAGAATTTAGCTGCTTAGCTGTAAAAACAGCCACAAAGAAGGCCTGGAGTGCAAGGCTTCAGTTTCCTGACCCTGATGTTTGTAATAAACAGGAAATACCAAGGCAGGGTTTCCCTAACCTGGCTTGGGGAAACCAAGTTAGTTGAGTTTCAAGCTATGCGCAATAAATGTGCAAAAGATTCATCTGAATGTACTGGGCCTCCAATATATGCAACAGGCCTCATGCATATTCCTTGTGGATATTCAAAAACCCGACTAGAGCTGGTTCACAAATCCCTTAACTAAAAGCATTATTCAATAAAGACTTTTCCACTGGCACAAAATGGGAAAAAGTCATTTCTGAAAGGTCTACAACTAATGAGTAACCTGGAAAAGATGCAGGGGTGTTCTGGTAAAATTTTAACAACAGGCTCTGCTCTGCAGTTGGAAGGGCCAGGGGTGGCTGGGTGGGGGGAGGGAGCAACACTTGCCTCTCTCTTCTCCCTCCCTTTGTGCGGGCACGCTAGGCATACCTTTGCTGGCAGCCAATAAATGGACTGCCACCACTCCCAACATCTTGCTCTGAGCAGCATGCTGGAACTTCTCTCACATGCTCGAGAAGTCCCAGCCTGCTGCTCAGAGCTGGAAACAAGGAGTGGGGAGCAGCAGCAGTCTATTTACTTGGCTGGCAGGGCTCAGCATCCCCACCAGAAAAGTAAAAGAGAATTCAGCAGGGGACCCAAGCCCACATTTTGGGAGCCAGTTGTTAAAGTAGCCATGGAGGGCCCTACTTTAACAACCGGCTCCCAAAATTCTTAAAAACTTAACAACCGGCTCTTGCGAGCCTGTGAGAGCCTGCTCCAGCACACCACTGAAAAGATGCCATCATTAGCTTATGAGAGAAACAAATTCTTTTTGTCTAATAGCTTGGCTCAAATTTGTGAGATGAAAAATGGGTGTCTTTAGTCCAGGGCAGCAAACGGAAACTCTTAACTTTATTCTTTTTCTAGAAGGGTTGTAACCTTACCGTTTTCATCTCCACCACCTCCCGCGGGAGGGCATTCCCGTGGGAATGCCCTCCCGCGGGAGGTGGTGGAGATGAAAACGGTAACGGAATTCAAGCATGCGTGGGACAGGCATAGAGGAATCCTGTGCAGAAGGAATGGATCCACAGAAGCTTAGCTGAAATTGGGTGGCGGGGGGAAGAGGGGTTGGCGGTTGAGAGGCTAGGATGGGGGAGGGCAGACTTATACGGGGTCTGTGCCGGAGCCGGTGATGGGAGGCGGGACTGGTGGTTGGGAGGCGGGAAATACTGCTGCACAGACTTATACGGTCTGTGCCCTGAAAAAGACAGGTACAAATCAAGGTAAGGTATACACATGAGTTTATCGTGGGCAGACTAGATGGACCGTGCAGGTCTTTTTCTGCCGTCATCTACTATGTTACTATGTTACTATGTTACTTACTACACTGTGACTTCCTCTTACTAAAAATAATGGCCTCAATAGTAAAAAATGATTTCATTGGATAACAAAGGTTCAGTCACACTAAGTGGCTCAAGATGGGGGTATGAGTGGGACTTAATCGGGCAGTGCTACTGAATATCCTTTCTGAGCACTGTGGCACTGTCCAAGAAGTAAAACAAAAAGGCCAAAAATATGTATGAATACAGCAGATATAACAATAAATCACAGCAAAGAACTGCTGTTATAATACTTCATAAGCTATTCACGTAGACCCAGATGCATCAACCATACGTAAAAAAATCTAAAACGTAAAAGTGCTTACCGAATTTGAAAAAACAAAGAATGCACCAAAAAAACAAGTCGCACATGTTCGGTGCGGTATTGTAAAGTACAGTGCATTACAGATTCATTAAACTGGTGTAATCCCCGTCAGTAATCGGCCCCTAAAGCATGCGCAGAGCAGCCAAGTGTTATGCTGGCTGCTCTGCGCATGCCACAAACGTCAAAACAACAAACAAAAAAAACCACAAACATGTGGCTCCCCGCTTCCCTCTGCATAAAATAGAAAATGAAAACAAAATCAAAAAAGGATCGGGAGGGGGCAAAGGCGCTCGTCAGGAGCATCCTGTATGGATGGCCTTGCCCCCCTCCGAGGTCCCCGCTGCTCCCCGCTTCCCCCTGTATTAAATAAAAAATCAAAACAAAAATCAAAAGTTTAGCAGCCCCGGCCCCCCTCTGTTCCTCTCTCTCTCTCTCTCTTTCTCCTTCTCCCACAGCTCCGCCTCCCGCCATCCTCCGCCCCCCCCTGCCCTGCCCCCCTAAGGTCGTCGTCGCCACTCCCCCCCTCCACCGTCAGACGGGGGCGGGCCCAGATCAGGGAAGAAGGAGAGAAGTTCTGAAGAAGACTCGCGGTGATCAGATGTTCTTCCTGCCTGTACAGCGCCTTCACACAGAGGTGAGAGGCGCTGCGCGGGCCCGGTAAGGCGGAGGGGGGGGTCCAGTGGAGGGGGGAGTGGCGGCGACGACCTCAGGGGGGCAGGGTATGGCGGGAGGCGGAGCTGTGGGAGAAGGAGAAAGATTGAGAGAGGAAGGGAGGGGGGCCGGGGCTGCTAAACTTTTGATTTTTGTTTTGATTTTTTATTTAATACAAGGGGAAATGGGGAGCAGCGGGGACCTTGGGGGGGAGGCAAGGCCGTCCATACAGGACGCTCCTGACGAGCGCCTTTGCCCCCTCCCAATCCTTTTTTGATTTTGTTTTCATTTTCTATTTTATGCAGAGGGAAGCGGGGAGCCACATGTTTGTGTTGTTTATCTCACTTTTTTTTTAAACATGCCAGCTTGGATTTTTATGCTGCAGGGGGAAGCGGGGAGATGACAGCTCAGGCCTTAACGACAGCTCTGACCTCACGTTAAATTTATCACGGTAAATGATTCGGTGCAATCGTCGGTATGGTTAGTGCATCCCGAATTGTCCACATTTCAATGGTAGTTACTCGTTTGTATTCCGTTTTCGTTAGCTGCTAGCGTCGTCGGAAAATGGCCTTTAATGCATGCTACGGTTGAAAATTTCTTCGTTAAAGGGTCGTTAAGGTTTAGTGCATCTGGGCCTTAGAAAGGTATTATTGGACCTTCAGAGGCGATAATTCATTTGGAGTCAATGCTCCGAAGTTTATAGAAAACTCCACCTTTATCTTCATTGGTCCATTTTTATAATTTAAATAGAAACGTTTCAAAAAAGTCTTGACAAGCAAGGTACTGTACTTATCTGAACAGAAGGTTTCAGGGGACAGAATGCCAACATGCGTTTCGCTAAATGTTTTCTGAAGGCAAGCCCCTAAACAAAAAGAAACCCCAAAACAATATGTTTCTAAATATTCAAAAATCCTGCCACACAGGTTCCAGGGTGGTCCAGGGATGGAATCTGAGCACCAATGAAATCCAGTGCTGGTGCTCCACAGCTAACCAGGCAAGTAGGACTGCTTGAATTTTAGTCCCAACTTTTGCCCAATTAGCTATGCAGGTAAGGCACTGAATATTGTCCAGACCCACAACTCCTGGGTACCACCTTTGACCTGGTACTGAATATCTGGGTCTAAGCCGGCAGCGGTCAGTGTTTATAAAATCATCGACAGCCACCTGTTCAGTATTGACCCAAAAGAAAACTGGGTTCCATGGTGCTGCCTTTTGGATAACTGGAAATCTGCTGCTGTTGTCTCTCAGAAGCTCATGGTCTGCACCCAAGTTTGCATGTCCCAAATGGGGAGCCACAGGCAGGGTTGCCAAGAGGGGGAACAGGGGGAGCAAAATGTCCCAGGCCCAGCCTCCAAGGGGGGGGGGCAGCACCGGCAAGCTTCTTCCTGCCTGCCTGCTTCTGGGTCTGTCTCCCACCTGCTCCTCTGTGTCAGGACCCGGATGATGGCATTAATGCAATAACCTGGGTTATCGCGTTAATGCAATTATCCTGGTCCCTGCACACAGGAGCAGGAGACGACAGACCAAGGGAGGAGCAGTCGGACACAGGAAGATAAGAGGAAGGGCAGGGGGTGGCAGGCCTAGGTGGGGGAGGGGGGCAGTCTTGCCCTGGTTGTGTCTCTCAGCGGCCCTAGCCATGGGAGGGTCTCTTGCTCATGGCTTGAGGGTAATTGGGAAGAAAGCCTGTTCTGTGGAGTGCTCAGTCTCTGCCTAGTGTGACTATCTGCACTGTGACTGCATCATTTCCTTTTGCATTTGTGAACTGCTCGTTCTGTTCAGATTTGCAACAGGATTGTACTTGATAGGACTCTTCATTATCTTATGGCCCTCAGGTTAAACATTTATGGAAATAGTCATTTTTAAAGTTAAGACAACTGAGGTTGTTACAATTTTTTTTTTTTTTACTGAGGAAGCATTTGCACTTTTAGTTCAGATGATACTTCCCCATCTTGATTATTGTAATGTATTGTATTTGTGGTTGTTTTCTAAATATTTTAAAAAGCTTCAACTTGTACAAAAAAAACGCTATGAGATTAATTTTTAAAGTGAATAGTTTTACTAACGCTTCAAGTTATGCAGCGATGTTGCATTGGCTTCTGGTAGCTGAGCGGATGAAGCATTCAAGTAAAAGCTTAAGTTTGTTTCAGAAAACCTGGACTGGAGTATTTCTTTGTGGTGAGAGTAAAGTTATTTGCTCCCAGACAGATAAAGAACAAAAGAGTAAAAGTGTGGCTTAAAACCCCTACGGCCTACCAGGATCAGGCCTGGCCCCAGCCTGCACCCAGCTCAGCAGTAAGAAACTAAAATGTTTGTAGTGACCCAGGTTTTGAGTACTGACCTGAAGAGCTAGGTGGTGCCCTGAACTGTGTGGAGAGACCAGGTTACATAAAGATAATATAGGTAATGGTATCCCGATTCTTAACACCTTCAAGATCAACGTAATAATTTTTTAACTTTATTTGCCACTCATTAGGCTTTGAGTCTTCACTCCTAGTACTTGAGGGCCACCAGCAGGTCAGGTTTTCAGGACACCCCTAATGAAATGCTTGAAGGACATTTGCTTGCTTACTATCTCCATGTCATTCATGCAATAGGTACTGAAAGAAATGCAAAATGAAATTGCAGATTTGTTATTAGTCATTTGTAATATCGAAAATGTTGACAGATAAAGACCTGCATGGTCCAACAACGGGGCTAGAGTTGAATCTGGCACTCTACACAGATTTCACTTCTTCATGATTAAATGCTGGTAACCTGCATATAATAAATATAAACTGTTTTGTGGTATATCAGATCTATGACCCTTTACCCTATCATTAAAATCATCTATACTACCTGAGGGTGGCCAACATAATGGCAATTTTTTAAAAGGGTTCCAGCGGTGATCCAGAAAATTACAGTCCAGTCAGCCTGATGTCAGTACCAGACAAAATGGTAGAGAATATTATAAAGAACAAAATTACTGAATACATAGACAAACATGGTTTAATGGGACCCAGTCACCATGGATCCAACCAAGAGAAACCTTGCCTCACTAATCTGCTACATTTTTTAAAGGCAATGAATAATTGTAATCGCTGCTGCTACTGCTACGTTCAACCTTTTAAACAGAGAAGCTCATTAAGGGACAGAGAGGAAGATGCAGGACTGCAGGAGCCCAGCTTGCTTCCCCCATTCTGGCTGTGAATTGTGCACCACCGCTGGGTGGGCCTAAGCCAGGAGTTTAAGAAGTAATAGTAGTGATTGGAAAATTAGAGCAATTTGTTCATGAACCACATTGCCGTCACTGATGGCGTTTTCTGTGACCAGAAAAACATTGTTTCAGATAATTTTACCTCCTGAAATTGAGTCTGTATTATCCAGACAAAGGCTGCCCAGGGCCAGCCCAAGTGTATCTGCCACCCTAGGCAAACCTTCATCCATGTGCCTCAGCCCCAGGAACAGCTGAAAGCCCCAACCCCCTGTAGACTTGCATCTCCTCTCTCCCACCCTAATCCCAGCTCATAGTAGCCATCACTTCCCCTCCCCCATCTAGGTTCAGTATCTCATCTCTCCTTCCCCTCTTTACCCCCGCTTGGGTCCACCATCTTCTTTTCCCTCCCTCTCAAGTTGAGTATCTCATCTCTCCTTCCCCTCCTTACCCCAGCTTGGGTCCAGCATCTTCTCTTCCCTCCCTCCTGGGTCTAACATCTCATCTCACCTTCTTTACCTTGCTCCTGTGTCCAGCACGCTCTTCCTGGACATCTTCTAAAGTACCCTCTGTGGTGTGGACCTTGGAGAAGATGCATGGGCTCAAGTTCTGCTGCTTCCTGCTCTCTCCCAGATGAAGAACTTCTGTTGGGGGGCGCAGGGCTGATGTTAGGGAGTGAAAAACAAGGAAACTGCCCTGGACCCCCATGCGGCAGATGATCCCAAGTCTGCTTCAAGCTGAAGGAGACATAGGCTGCAGGTGGGCTTTGGAGCACCCTCCCTAGTTGCTGCCCTGGACCCCTGAATGTTTAACATTGGCCCTAGGGGGAAGGGTGGGAGGTGGCAGCACTTGAGCACAAGCGGCCTCCCATACCAGCAAGGAGAACCTTCGAAGCGGCCCTGGAACTGGTGCAACAGTAGCAGGAGGAGGAGGAGGAGCAAAGCTGGACATGGTAGCAGGGGAAGGAGGGGAGGAAATGCTGCTCTCCTGCTGTGCCACCACCCCTTAAATGCTGTTGTCCCAGGTGGATGCTTAGACTGTTGTATTAAGTTAAGTGATAGAAACTTCACTCTGTCTAGTGGCAGGGCTGGCTCTGGCTGCTACTGAATATCTGGATACTGTGGTGAGTTTGTGGCTCTGTCCGGATAACTAATGGCAGTATTTGGCTGTTATCTGGATGGTTTATCTGTATACGCTTGGGACAGCTTTCTTTCTGACCACTGCTAGCCAAATAGTTACCTGGTGGTAGTGCTGAGAGTTTCCACTCCCTGGATAACCCTGGTGTCTGCTCAGCTCCACCCCTGGACAGATAGTGCCACAGTGGTCTGTAAAGATCTACTGCAGCACTATCCAGATAGTCATGAAACATCTGTCTCCGCGGGACTTATCTAGGTAGCAAGTGCTTAATGTCTCATGGAGAGGAGAATTAAGCTGTGAAGATTTCCCACAGTATTTTACAGGAGGCTCGGCATTTTATAAACTAGGTGCATGTGTGTGAATCCCCCATGTCCATTGGGAGCAGAGATTTAAAAAAGCTGCATGTGAGGAAAGCAGGTACAACAGTCCCTACAACATGCGTGTGAGCTGGTCTCTGAATCGATACTCGTGTAGCACCATTCCCCATGCCTCTTTTCCCACAAACCCCAAAGCATCCCCTTCCCCCCAAAAAAAACATCCTTTCCCCCAAGGAGCAAAGAAAGAAGAACAGAAACTAGGAACCCCCTGAGGGCCTTCCCCTTCAGATCCTCTACTCCTGATCCTACCCCTTTGGCATCAGAACCCAGTTCTCCTGTGACATCAGAAGCCCCCATCCCCCCTGATCCCACCCCCGGTTCCCATTACACCATTTGGAACCCTCCAGTAAGAGCCATGGACGGGACTGGGGGGAATGGAGGCTTCTGATGTCACAGGAGGAGAACTGGGGTTCTGATGCTGCAAGGCGGAGGTGATTTGGGGAGTTATGGAGGCCGGGCCTTGGCAATGACACCTGCCCCTTAGAGCAGGCACTTATTCATGCCAGGTTCAGGGGTAATTTATCAATGACCCAAAGAAAACTAGACAGTGTGGATGGGGTATTTCATTTCTTTTCATTTATTCCACACTTGATATACCACTTTTCTGTAGCTACAGTCAAAACAGTTTACATATACTATTTTTGCAGGTACTTTTTCTGTCCCTAATGGGCTCACAATCTAAGGTTATTGTCGATATGCGATATGCTATTGCTAGGTCCACTCAAACCACTCCCGCTCCCCACCCCTACCATACCTCAGCAATTTGTATATTGTGAACATCACCATATGTCAATGGGCCCCTTTTCTATGCCAATCTACACTGGAGATGTGCCTGAAATATTTATTTATTTATTTGGATTTTGCTCACACCTTTTTCAGTACTTGCTCAAAGTGAGTTACATTCAGGTACATTGGGTATTTCCCTGTCCCTGGAGGGCTCACAATCTAATTTTGTACCTGAGGCAATGGAGGGTTAAGTGACTTTCCCAAGATCACAAGGAGAAGGAGAGGAATTTGAACTGGCCACCTCATAATAATATAAATAATAAAGAAATAAGGAGTGGAGGAGTAGCTTAATGGTTTGAGCAGTAGGCAGCAAACTAGGGAAGCAAGGTTCAAATCCACTGTTTGTGATCTTGGTCAAGTCACTTAACTCTTCATTGCCTCAGGTACAGACAGATAGCAAGACCTCTGGGAAGAGGAAATACGTAGTGTACCTGAACTCACCTTGACCTACTAAGAAATGTCAGAGCCATATCCCTTTTAAAATGATGCTTAATGAGTTTCAGAAAGTTCTGGGAACCACACCAGTCATGGGCAGGGATGTCCCGGAATTAGTGGGTCTGTAAAATGTGGAGATGAAGAAAGCATTGGAGGAAACTTGCATTCCAGTGGAAAAAACAGTACCCTAGTTTTCAGATGAGTTAAAGAAACAAACAAAAAGCAAGTTGAAAGAGGACAATTAAGATGGTAGAAAGTAATGTTGATATGTCGATTATAACAAGATGGCTGCATATTATGCTAAAGCTATTAAGGAAACCAAAGGTTATTTTGGATTTTGGTCACAGATGACAGCAGGGAACATAAATAAACCAAATGAGCTGTTTGTGCTGCTAAAAAAAAAAAAAAAAAATCTTACTCTACCTAAAGCAGAATGTAACTTGTCAGAGCTGACTCAATATTTATGTGAGGATTTCAATGAGTATTTTTGTTAGAAAATTATGCAAATTAGTAAGAAATCGTGTTCAGCAGGAGCAGTTGTACCAGAGAATGCCTATAGATTTGTAAAAGTCGGGGTACCTCAGGATACGATGACTAGTATGTCTGGTAACATACTGCTAGTGAATGGAAGGGAAGGGGGTCATCAGGGTGACAGGAAACAATTCAAACCTGTTAATGATGTGTTGTAATGAAAACATTGCATCCCCATTCTTTTAACTAAAGTTTCACTGGCTGTTGTGTTGAAGAGAATGATATCTTTTGAATGTGCCACTAGAGGAAGGCTTGTTCCTGGAGCATTGAAGCAAACAGTGATCAAATCATTAATTTGGACCCCAAGATAAAAGCAAACTGTAGATCAGAGTCCAATTTGCTCTATTTTGAGAAATATTATCAAGAAGGTGGTCATAGAGCCTCTGGTGAATCTCTGCTATTTGATGGATTGTTTTAGATGGAACAGACATAGTTTTGGTGTCATTACTTAAGATTTCTAGGTAGATGGATAGGAAGGGAAATTCACTATTAGTATTGATCAGCCTATTGACGGCTTTTGACACGGTCAATCACAATTTCTGTTAAAGCAGTTGAGCACAGTAGTGATTGCTGGAAGAGTATTAAAAGTAATTTCTGCCTTACTTGATTGGTAGACACCCCCCCCCCCCCCCCCCCCCCAGAATAATATTGGGTCCTTCTAGGTTTAAAGGGTGGGACCTTATTTATAAAACATTAGTAAAGCAGGCTCTGAATTTCTTGTCTAATTTTTTTTCTTTATTTATTTAAAATATTTCTAAACCCCTTCCTACTACTACTACTACTACTATTTAGCATTTCTATAGCGCTACAAGGCATACGCAGCGCTGCACAAACATAGAAGAAAGACAGTCCCTGCTCAAAGAGCTTACAATCTAATAGACAAAAAATAAATAAAGTAAGCAAATCAAATCAATTAATGTGAACGGGAAGGAAGAGAGGAGGGTAGGTGGAGGCGAGTGGTTACAAGTGGTTACGAGTCAAAAGCAATGTTAAAGAGGTGGGCTTTCAGTCTAGATTTAAAGGTGGCCAAGGATGGGGCAAGACGTAGGGGCTCAGGAAGTTTATTCCAGGCGTAGGGTCATTTTTACTAAATGACAACCCAAGAGAGATCAAATTTAAGATATGTATGATGGTATTTAAGGTTATTTATGGGGTATCTCCCCAGTATATGATAATCCTCCTACATCACTGTTCCAGAGATACTATTCGACGGCTTTGGAATCGGATGAAGCTAAGTTTTCCAGCTGTCAATAAGATTAAATCTTATGAACATTTTTATATCAGGCGGTGTCAATATGGAATGCATTGCCTCTCCCAATGATTTTTAATTTCATTTAACTTTGTCATTTATAATTCGCTTTACTAGCAAGTTCTAAATGGAGAACAATCGAGTTAAAAAATAGTACAATCAAATAAAGTATTACAAAAGACTATACATATTACAAAAAATTATCAGATTCAACAGTAAGTTGTCATAAGACTGTTGTATAAATATCTAAACTGCACAACCACAGCACAATCTGTTGGTTTACCAAAGGCAACACTTAAGCACTGTCACATTTTTCAGAATATAGCAGCTTGTCTGTCTCGGCTCAGGTTAGTTGAACCCTTGGGTCACAACCAGGATGACGCTGCTTACCCAACCCAAAGGCTAGGCGGGTCCCAGCTGGTGGCAGACGACTCACGGCTGACAAACTCCACACCAGAGAGTGACTCTTAAAAGAGTCCTTGAGGGCACCCCGACAAGTCAGGGCAGAGAATGGCTCTTAAGAGAGACCTTTGGGGCTGGCCTGACGGAGTCGAGGCCAGGGAGTAGCTGAAACCAGGATAAAGCCACAAACAGGAACAGGAATTAAACAAGGCTAAAGGCACGGACTGGAACAAGGCTAAAGGCACTGGCTAGATCATGGCTCAAGGCATGGATTGAAATAGGACTGGAACAAGGCTGCAAATCACTCTAGACCAGGCTAGGTGACCTGTTGACAGACCTGTGTGTGTGTAACAATGTTTGGATAAGAACATAAGAGTAGCCAAACTGGGTCAGGCTAATGGTCCATCTAGTCCAGTATCCTATTTGCAAACAGTGGCCAAGCCAAGTCACAAGTACCTGGCAGAAACCCAATTATTAGCAACATTCCTTGCTATCAGTCCTGGGGCAAGCAGCTGCCTCTCCATGTCTGTCTGAATAGCAAACTATGAACTTTTCCTCCAGGAACTTGTCCAAACCTTTTTTAAACCCAGATAAGCTAACCGCCATTACCACATCCTCTGGCAAAGAGTTCAAGAACTTAAATATTCACTGAATGAAAAAAATATTTCCTCCTATTTTTGTTAAAGTATTTCCATTTAACTTCCTTGAGTGTCCCCTAGTCTTTGTACTTTTGGAATGAGTAAAAAATCAGTTTACTTAAACTCATTCTACACCACTCAGGATTTTGTAGACCTCAATCATATCTCCCCTCATGCATCTCTTTTCCAAGTTGAACAGCCCTAACTACTTTAGCCTTTCCTCATACGAGAGGAGTTCCATCCACTTAATCATTTTGGTCGCTCTTCTTTGAACCTTTTCTAAATCTGCTATATCTTTTTTGAGATATGGCGACCAGAACTGAACACAGTACTCAAGGTGAGGTCGCACCATGGAGCGATATAGAGGTATTATAGTATTTTCAGTCTTATTCACCATCCCTTTCCTAATAATTCCTAGTATCCTGTTTGCTTTTTTGGCCACTGCCACACATTGAGCAGACGATTTTGGCGTATTATCTTCAACGACACCTAGATCTTTTTCTCGAGAGCAGACCCCCAAGGTGGATCTTGGCATCAGGTAACTGCCTATACTTATGCTATGATTTCTGAACATGTGGCATTATTAAATGACAGACTTTTAAATGCCCAGTTGGAAATATAATGCTAATCTCAACGTTGTTAAATGATTCAGACACATCTATCTATTTGCTCCCATGATGTTACTGAATTCTATTATTCTCTCTCACTGTATTTTCAAGTGAAAGCCACATAGAACCCAAGTTTGCTTGGGATAATGTGGGATATCCATGTCAAAAAAAGTGAAGATACATACCTGTAGTAGGTATTCTCTGATTGTTGATTGTTGATTGTTGATTGCTGATTGTTGATTGCTGATTGTTCTCACATGTGGGTCGACGTCCGCGGCGACCCAGGAATCGGAAGATTTTGCAAGCAAAATAAAACAAAGTTTTTAGAGAGATCCATCGCGCAAGCAGCGTGGGCCGCACATGCACGAACGACTTCCCGCTCGCCATGCGAGCGTGGTTCCTTAGTTTAATCAAAAAGCATAAAACAAAGAGAACAACAACTCCAAAGGGGAGGAGGGCGGGTTTGTGAGAACAATCAGCCTGCTGTCCTCAGAGAATACTTGGTACAGGTATGTATCTTCGCTTTCTCTGAGGACAAGCAGGCTGCTTGTTCTCACATGTGGGGTATCCCTAGCACCCAGACTCACTCAAAACAATGAACATTGGTCAATTGGGCCTCGCAACGGTGAGGACATAATATAGATTGACCTGAAACCATAAACAACTAACTGGGAGTGCAGCCTGGAACAGAATCAAAATGGGTCTAGGGGGGTAGAGTTGGATTCTAAACCCCAAACAGATTCTGTAGCACTGACTGCCCAAACCGACTGGAAAAACCATTATTTTCAAATCATAAAAGAACACCGACTCATTGCAGGAACATAAATACAGTATGAAGGTAGCTTTAATAACAAACATGGATTGAGAATTGTCCAGAAAGCTAAAGTTCCATCATTCATCCCCTGATCTCTTAAATCTCCAAAATATCTTGTATCTATATAAATAGACTTAGCTAAGGGTGAAAACATAGGATCTTGAGAAACCTGAAGGACCTCTTAGAAATCAACAAGAGTGAACAGCTAGTTTGGATACTATGGTAACTGGGGGGGGGGGGGTGAGGAACTTCCCTCCCTTTTGGTGTCAGCCTGGGCGTCAAAGGCAAATAGCAGGTCTCAGGTGAGGCCTTGCTCACCCAGACCGTGCACACAAGAGTTCGCTCAGGGGAGAAGGGGGAAACAAGGGAACAGGACGTGAATTCTGCAAGCGCTTCTCATTTGAAGCATTTTTTAAATGTGGCTGGTGAGAAGAAAACCCACTAATGGGAATTCTTCCTCAAGAGCCACATATGAAATGGATGGGAAGGCATAAAAGAGGGCAGCCTCCACTGAGCACGATCCTTCCTGCTCCTTGGAGGCATCTTGTTTGGCCACCTGAGAGTGGAAGGTGTTAATTCTTCTGCCCTCCCCAACCCAATAGAATGTTCCACACACTCATACAGTTAGGGAGAGAAGAAGTGAAGGCCACTCAAAGATGAGAAAATATTCTTTATTACTTACCGAGCAAGAAAATAGACTACAGTTCTTTTCTCATAGTAACATAGTAGATGACGGCAGAAAAAGACCTGCACGGTCCATCCAGTCTGCCCAACTTAGAGAGTTACAAACAAAGCTGCATATAGGTGCTTTCTCTGAGTACTTCTCCAATTCAGTCTTGTCATCTGTCATATTTTATACTCTTCTATGATTACACAGCTCAAACAGTTCATTATCATTATCTTCGACCGCAATGTAGATAATTATTAGTTCAGACCACACTAATCAAGATTATTGGTAAGGGCTAAAGCAATATCATACTGATTAGCATGTTCCATTTCACCAGCCATCATTTATCTGTGTTCCAGTAGCATGGTCCATTTCGCCAGCAACCATATATCTATGTTCCAGTCATTATATCTGCAAAAAGCCCCTAACCACAGTCTTTAGTAAACACCTTGCATGGAAAATTGCTTCATGTTCTTCTGTCAGCAAGCCTGTCACAAGAGCTCATGAGCCTCTGGGTCACACAGACATGATTTTTAGGTCTGGCTGACAGCTTCAGGCCTCTAGACCTGTTTAAAGTAGGGCCTAGTTAGGTTCATTATATACAAAGGCTAGTTGATTGTCGCAGCACGGGGGGAGGGGGGGTGGTACCCGAGCTAGAAGCATATTCAAAGGAGACCCTTTGAAGTAGGCTTTAACATTCACCAAGTGGTCAATGTTGGGCCTATGCTCTCAAGCTCAGACCTGAAGGTCCAGGTCTACTTATTTTGCTCAGCTCAGACCTGGAGGTCTAGGTGTACTTATTTTGCTGTTTTGGTGGGGCAAGGTATTTGATTTGTGTGTTAATGCTTTATTGCTCGGGTAACATCTTGTTAACCACATATAAAATGAAGCTGCAGCCATATGTTTTATACCAATAAATATTTGTTAACTAAATAAGTGTTTGGTTATTTGTTGTAATTATGCTAAAAAGGGGGATTTGTCTCACATCCCCCGTTAATATCTGTTCACCATGTCTATGGCGTATACCAAACGGGATTCTGGCAAATTTTATAAATCTCAAATTTAAACATCTATCATTATTTTCAATCATCTCCAAATTTTGATGCACCAAGTTCTTATCTTTAATTAACATAATCTGTCAGGTTTTCGTATCTTCTACAGCATTCTCAGATGCATCTAATCTCCTACCATAGGCATTCGTAGTTTCCTCGTTCCATGTACCTAGAGCATGGCCAGAAGCTGACACTTCCAAAAACTTATCCACCTTAGTGGCCAGAGAATGATAAAGACATCTACAGGCCAATATTTAGCCACTGGTGGTCAGCGTTTTTGTAAACACTGACCATCGGCTAAATTAGCCCCGGATATTCTATGCTGAACTAGGTCCAGAGACCAGCACTGAGTATCTGGTGCTAATTTAAGCGGGGCTGGCCATCAGAGCTTATGCGGGTCCCTGATGATATTCAGCTGGGACCCACATAAAGACAGTTGCCGGCCAAGACCTGCATAACGTTTTAAAGACAGCAGCCTTTTTATTCCCCCCCCCCCCCCCCCCACCCGGAACATCCTACCTACTTGAAACAGCCATTATCCTACAGATCCCCTCCCCTGCCAAGGAAGAAAACCCCACCCCCCACCTCTGGGCCTAACTGGTGGTCCAGTGGGGGGCCATAAGGGCAGGATCAAAGCCCACTCACTCTTGCCTCTAGTGGCTGCAACAGCAAAATGGCTGCTGTGACCTCTTGTGGCAGCCTCACAGTGCTCTCAGGAGTCTCTCTTAAAGGACTCTGTCAATAGGTTTCTGAAAATCTCGATACACACAACTGGCTCACCTTTATCCAAATATTTATTCACATCTTTAAAAAAATTAAGGAGACTGGTGAGGCAAGACTTCCCTGGCTAATTCATGTTGGCTGTCTCCCATTGAACCATGTCTATATGTTCAGTCCTTTTGTTCTTTATAATACTTTCTACTATTTTGCTCAGTACTGACATCAGATTTAGTGGTAAGTAGTTTCCCAGATCATCCCTAGAGCCCTAGTGCAAATGGAATTCACACTGTGAATTAGATTTGTAAATCTACCATCATAACAGCAGACAAAGCCAAGAAGGTGGATACAAAATAGTGGGGAGAGGCTGGGATCATTGACTCCACTGAAATTTGAAATCCCACTGAGGCATTTTCAGGTGATCTAAGGGAACCACATGAACAACCTGAGCATCCGTAAATAAACTCGGGGCACTGATTGTATGGCTTGAACATGGGAGAAATACTCTGGATTGGATGGTATCCAAAATAACTACTATGAAAGAAATAACACTGGCTGGATGAAGAAAAAGGACTATAAAAGAGCGATTGTCTTCTCCAGAAGACTCAAAGATTGTGACTTCAAATGGCCCATTAGGAGCTAGTCATCCAGGTAAGGAAATACTAAGCAGCCTTGGTTCATCACTACCACCTCAAAGCACTTTGAAAACAAGCCTGGAAGTCAATGAAAGGCTGAAAGGAACAATTTGATACTGGAAATGACTAGACTGAAGAATAAATTTAAGGTACTTCTTAAAAGAAGGACGATTTGAATATGTGTAAATATATGTGGTCATTTTGAACTTCTCTTTGAAAAAGTAGCAGTTGAGGTTTCTTGAGGTCAAGAACTGGCCATTAACCTCCTGTGTTTTTTGGAATTAGGAAGTACCTCAAATAGAACCCTCAATTCTTTTCCTGTGGTTGGGCAGGTACTATGGCTTTGGCTTGGAGAAGTAGGTGGATTCTCTCCTGCAATAAATTTAGGTGGTTAGAAGGAGGTTTTTCAGAAGTGGTCAGTCCAGAAGATGGCTGATGAATCAGACGACGTCCCTCCTTGACAATGGAAAGGACTCTGGTGATACTTTTTTACACTAACAGGAAAAATTGAATTTTGCTTCCTAGATGTAATGGCAGGAGGCATGGAGCATAGTCAGAAGGAGGGTTGCTCCTACAATTGGGCAGGAGTCACCTGCGTCAGCTGAGCACTCTTCCTCTGTCTCACTTTAGCGGAAACCATATGTTGAGTCTGATAAGATTCTCTTCTGGTAGTAATAGACAGGGCTGCAGAGATAGCCGGATGCAGGAGGTTGCCCTGCTGAGGGATGCTGAACTGCAGCACTGCAAATATTACAGTGTCCTAGAATCTCAATACACCTCCTACTAGAAAACAGAACAAGCTGCACTGATCCGGATGCATTTACAAAAGCTAAGGGCCTCTTTTACAAAACCGCTCTGCCGATTCTTGGTGCGACAAATGAGAGGAAGCCCATTCAGTTCTTATGGGTTTCCTCTCATTTGCTGCATGGGAATCACTAGTGTGGCTTTGTAAAAGAAGCCCTAAGGTACAAAACCCCAAAAGATTGATTGAGAAGTACAACACTGGAAAACAGAAACAGAAATGCAAAAGGAGAAGAAGAAATTCCTAAACTGTAATCATCTAATCCCTAAATATTGAAAATAATTTGGTTGTCTGGGCCTTTCATTTTTCTAATTGAGCTGGCTCCAGTCTCTCTCTCTCTCTCCTACTTTCCTTGTCTTCTCCTCCTGTTTATTTACTTATTCATTTTATTTACTAAAATGTAATTACATACACAGTCAATGAAAGGCTGAGTGAGTTACATTATTAAATACTATATTAATGCCACTCACTGACCACAGCAATATAAACACAATCCCCCTGATATTCAGCTAGCAGTGGTTAATGACCAATCCTTGCCGGCTAAATTAAACCAGGCTGCTCAACGCTGGCCCCTGTGAGGACTGGCACTGAATACCCAAACATGAGCAGCCAGGAGCTGACTGTCGGTATTTATGTGGGTCCTGGCCAAAATTCAGCAGGACCCACATAATACACTTAAATGGGTCCCAGCTGAATATCAGCCAGGTCCAGCATAAGGGAATCTGTCAGTTGGATTCCCCTCCCCCATTGCATTCCCTTGATCCCTCCAAATCCCCCTTTCCAATCTCCCCAATCTTGCATTTTAGTCTTCTACTCTGATCACCCCAGTCTGATACCTCTGATCTCTCTACAATCCACCAATCACCCCGGATTCATAATTCCCATGATAATTCCTTCCCCCAAATCCACCAAGTTCCACCTAAATGTGCAAAACCCAACATCCTCTGCACCCCTCACCCATCCCTAGGACTTACTCCTAGATGATCTCTGGTGTCTAGTGGACTGAGGTGGAAGCGGCCCCCTTTTACTCTTCTCTGTCCAGCTCACGGTTCCAAAATGGCCACAATAACCCCTACCAATATTCTCATAGTACTATCGTTAGGTGGGGTCAGCCTTCCATATAAGGGCAAAGTGTCACCATTTTGGAAGCTTGAGCCAGCCAGGCAGGAGCAGAGGATAAGCACTCCTACCCCATCCCATTAAATACCAGAGATCACCTCCAGTAAGCACAGGGTTAAAAGGGGGTGCAGGGATGATTCGAGGGAGGGACTTATTGGGAGTATATGGATCCAGGGAATATAAGATAATCGGAGTGATCAGATTGGGGGAGGAGAATGGGTTGAAGAGTCAGAAGTATTGGAACCATTGTAGGGTTGAGGGAGCTGAGTGGGGAGATCAGGTCAATAACCAGAAATTATACAGGTTCCACCCAATATTCAGTGCCAACGTTTACATTTCTACATGGCAAAAGGTACGTACATAAGTACATAAGTAATGCCACACTGGGAAAAGACCATGGGTCCATCGAGCCCAGCATCCTGACCCGACAGCGGCCAATCCAGGCCAAGGGCACCTGGCAAGCTTCCCAAACGTACAAACATTCTATACATGTTATTCCTGGAATTGTGGATTTTTCCCAAGTCCATTTAGTAGCGGTTTATGGACTTGTCCATTAGGAAACTGTCTAACCCCTTTTTAAACTCTGCCAAGCTAACCGCCTTCACCACGTTCTCCGGCAACAAATTCCAGAGTTTAATTACGCGTTGGGTAAAGAAATATTTTCTCCACTTTGTTTTAAATTTACTACACTGTAGTTTCATCGCATGCCCCCTAGTCCTAGTATTTTTGGAAAGTGTGAACAGACGCTTCACATCCTATTCCACTCCACTCATTATTTTATATACCTCTATCATGTCTCCCCTCAGCCGTCTCTTCTCCAAGCTGAAAAGCCCTAGCCTCCTTAGTCTTTCTTCTTAGGGAAGTCGTCCCATCCCCGCTATCATTTTAGTCGTCCTTCGCTGCACCTTTTCCAGTTCCACTATATCTTTCTTGAGATGCGGCGACCAGAATTGAACACAATACTCAAGGTGCGGTCGCACCATGGAGTGATATAACGGCATTGTAACATCCTCACACCTGTTTTCCATACCTTTCCTAATAATACCCAACATTCTATTCGCTTTCCGAGCCGCAGCAGCACACTGAGCAGAAGGTTTCAGGTATTATCGATGACGACACCCCTTTCTTGGTCCGTAACTCCTAACGTGGAACCTTGCATGACGTAGCTATAATTTGGGTTCTTTTTTCCCACATGCATCACCTTGCACTTGCTCACATTAAATGTCATCTGCCATCTAGCCGCCCAGTCTCCCAGTCTCGTAAGGTCCTTCTGTAATTTTTCACAATCCTGTCGCGAGTTAACGACTTTGAATAACTTTGTGTCATCAGCAAATTTAATTACCTCGCTAGTTACTCCCATCTCTAAATCATTTATAAATATATTAAAAAGCAGCGGTCCTAGCACAGACCCCTGAGGAACCCCACTAACTACCCTTCTCCATTGTGAATACTGCCCATTTAACCCCACTCTCTGTTTCCTATCCTTCAACCAGTTTTTAATCCACAATAGGACTTTTCCTCCTATCCCATGACCCTCCAATTTCCTCTGTAGCCTTTCATGAGGTACCTTGTCAAACGCCTTTTGAAAATCCAGATACACAATATCAACCGGCTCCCCTTTGTCCACATGTTTGTTTACTCCTTCAAAGAATTGAAGTAAATTGGTCAGGCAAGATTTCCCCACACAAAAGCCGTGCTGACTCAGTCTCAGTAATCCATGTCCTCGGATGTGCTCTGTAATTTTGTTTTTGATAATAGCCTCTACCATTTTCCCCGGCACCGACGTCAGACTCACCGGTCTACAATTTCCCGGATCTCCCCTGGAACCTTTTTAAAAAATGGGCGTTACATTGGCCACCCTCCAATCTTCCGGTACCACACTCGATTTTAAGGATAAATTGCTCATTTCTATCAGTACTCTCGAATGAATACCATTTGGTCCAGGAGATTTGCTACTCTTCAGTTTGCTGAACTGCCCCATTACGTCCTCCAGGTTTACCGTGAAGTCAGTAAGTTTCTCCTACTCGTCCGCTTGAAATACCATTTCCGACACCAGTATCCCACCCAAATCTTCCTCGGTGAAGACCGAAGCAAAGAATTCATTCAATCTCTCCGCTACGTCTTTGTCTTCCTTGATCGCCCCTTTTACCCCTCAGTCATCCAGCGGCCCAACCGATTCTTTTGCCGGCTTCTTGCTTTTAATATATAGGGCAGCCTTTTGTGCAGTCCAGTCTGGCTGCTTAGCTATATGTACATTGGCATGGGAATATGGGCGTGCTTGGAAAAACGTTGGCTCCTCCCCACTCCGCCCCTGGACTGCCCAGGCACTGGCTGGGTTGGATTATGTGGGTCTGAGCCAGTATTCAGCAGCACTGCCTGGTTAACTGCTACTGAATATCAGTGACCGACCTGCTAATATCAACCCCAGTATTTTTTTTTAAATCTCTTAACACATTCTTATAAACTCTCTAGTTCAGGGACTGTCTCTTCCGTGTTTGTTTACAGCACTGCGTAGATCTAGTAACACTATAGAAATGATAAGTAATAGTAGTAATATCCTAAAATCATCATCTTCACATCTTCAAAATTCTTTCCAAAAAGAGTCCAATGAATCCTCCCAAATCGCACCAATTCCAATCGGAATAAGCAGGTTTTAATAGCTTTGCAAAATCTAACCGATTGGTTTCCAACACAACTCTCAGGGAATCAAACTGCACAAGGCAGGGGCCCCTTTTCTGAAGGGTGTTAAGTACTAACGTGTGCTTATGCATGTAAAAAGCAGGTACCGTAAACTGATTTAAAGCATTTTGTCATATTTTGCCTGTTAGCACATGCTAAGAGCGCATTAAGTATTTTTCAACATATTTTCGTGGAGGAGGCATGTCACACATGGAGAATGGCTGTGGATGTGTTAAGCAGCACATTGCATTAGGATGCACTAACTGGCTAACATGAAGTTAAGGTGGGAGCACTTAGTGCAGGGGTAACTAACTTTGCCGAGATGGGGGAATTTCTCAAGGAACAGTTAGCGGGACGGGAACAGCTGAAGGATGGCAAGACTGAAAGGAGCTATATTAAAGGCAACTAACCTTTATGTTAGAAAATTACATAAAAGTAAGAGGAAAAGAAGGGCTCTCAGGTACTCAAATGTAGTAGCTGAAAAGATAAGGGTAAGGAGGCTAGCCTTTGCACGTTATAAGACGACTCAGAAAGATGAAGACAGGACAGAATACCTAAATAAGCGAAGAGAAGCTGAAAAAGCTATCAGGAAAGCAAAGCGGCAAATGGAGGAAAAGATAGCTAATACGGTAAAATTGGGGGATAAGACCTTTTTCAGGTATGTAAGTGACAAGAGGAAGTGCCATAATAGCATTGTGAGGCTCAAAGCTGAGGGAGAGAAATATGTGGAAGATAAGGATAAAGCTGAACTGCTTAACAATTATTTTAGCTCTGTGTTCACGAATGAAAGACCGGGGGTAGGGCTGCAGAAAACAAAGGCTAAAGGGGATGGATGTATGGTAGACTAAGACCCGTTTACAGAGGACTGTATTCGTGAGGAGCTAACCAAACTAAAAGTAGACAGAGCGATGGGGCCTGATGAGATATACCTGAGGGTGCTTAAGGAACTCGGAGAAGTTCTGTCGGCTCCGCTGACGGACCTCTTCAATGCTTCCTTAGAAACTGGAGTGCTCCCAGTGGACTGGAGAAGGGCGGATGTGGTTCCTTTGCACAAGAGTGGAAGTAAGGAGGAGGTAGGGAATTACAGACCTGTCAGTCTGACCTCGGTGGTAAGTTAATGGAAACGCTTCTAAAGAGGAGGACTGTGACATTTCTTGAACTACAAGGAATGAAGGACCCAAGGCAGCATAGCTTCAGTAGTGGCAGGTCGTGTCAGATGAATCTGACTGTCTTCTTCGACTGGGTGACCAAACAGTTGGATGTGGGAGGGGCGCTTGATGTGGTATACTTGGATTTCAGCAAAGCCTTTGACACGGTTCCGCACAGGCGACTGATAAATAAATTGAGTGCCCTCGGTGTGGGACCTAGAGTAACTGAGTGGGTAAAAAATTGGTTGAATGATAGGAGACAGAGGGTGGTGGTAAATGGAGCTTGCTCTGAAGAAAAGGAGGTCATCAGTGGAGTACCGCAGGGATCGGTCCTAGGACCGGCTCTTTTTAACGTCTTTGTGACCAATATTGTGGAAGGGCTGTCTGGTAAGGTTTGTCTCTTTGCGGATGATACTAAACTCTGCAACAGGGTGGACACCCTGGAGGGTGTGAATGACATGAGGAAGGACCTAGCGAAGCTAGAGGAATGGACCGATATTTGGCAACTAAGGTTTAATCCCAAAAAATGCAGGGTTATGCACTTGGGTCGCAAAAATCCGAGGGAATGGTACAGTATAGGGGGTGTAGTGCTTCAGTGTGTGAAGGAAGGGCGGGACTTGGGGTTGATTGTGTCTGATGACCTTAAAGCTTTCAAACAGGTAGAAAAAGCGACGGCCAAAGCCAGAAGGATGCTTGGGTGCATAAAGAGAGGCATGACCAGCAGGAAAAAGGAGGTGATAGTGCCGTTGTATAAGTCTCTGGTGAGGCCTCATTTGGAGTATTGCGTGCAGTTCTCGAGACCGCAGCTATGGAAAGATATAAACAGGATGGAGTCAGTCCAGAGGGCGGCTATGAAATTAGTAAGCGGTCTTGAATGCAAAAATTATAGGGACAGGCTTATGAACCTCAACATGTATACGGTGGAAAAGAGGAGGGAGAGAGGAGACATGATAGAAATGTTTAAATACCTCAAGGGCATTTATGTACAGGAAGAGAGCCTTTTTCAAATGAAGGGGAGCTCTGGAATGAGGGGGGCATACGACAAAGTTGAAAGGGAATAGGCTTAGGAGCAACCTGAGGAAGTATTACTTCATAGAAAGGGTGGTGGAGGCGTGGAATGGCCTCCCGGTGGAGGTGGTGGAGTCGAGAACTGTTCTAGTTTAAAAAGGCATGGGATAAGCATGTGGGATCACTTAGGAACAGGAAGAATTAGGGGTTACAGAGGATGGGCAGACTGGATGGATCATATGGCCTTTATCTGCCGACATGTTTCTACGTTTCTAGGGGTGGGAACCATGGCCCTCAATGACCAAAGTCCAGTCAGGTTTACAAGATTTCCACAATGAGTATGCATGAGATTGATTGCATACAATGGAAGCAGTACATGCAAACCAATTTATGCATATTCATTGTGGAAATCTTGAAAACCCGACTGGGCTGTGGCTCTCGATGACTGTAGGTGTCCTCCCCTGACTTACCACCTCCTAAATAGAAGATGGTAAGTGCTTCCGTCTTAATTTTTTACAAGTCCTGTGCGCTAATGGAGAAATTAGTGTGGGACCTGCAAAATGAAAAAAATAAAAAGCCCTAAATACTTCCGTGTTGCATCTTGGCTTAGTTTGTGGGTAGTGGTGTAGATAGGTGGGGTGAAAGGAGAGTGACTGCTCCCCCAAATGGACTTCCAATGGTGCCGGTGCCTATTTTTCACATGCTCCATCAAGCCTGTGCAGTCCGTGCGCTGCTCCCCCCCAATGTCACAACCTGGCTATGCTTGTGCGTGTGGGAAGGTCCTGCATTAAGGCATGCTGAGCCCAGATTCTAATTCCCTTTCGTAAAAGCTCCTCTAAATGCTCAGCGCCTAGTGACAGATAACTATGTAAATAATATAAGTACATAAGTGATGCCTCACTGGGAAAAGACCAAGGGTCCATCGAGCCCAGCATCCTGTCCACGACAGCGGCCAATCCAGGCCAAGGGCACCTGGCAAGCTTCCCAAATGTACATTCTATACATGTTATTCCTGGAATTGTGGAAGATCTAGATCAGGGCGCCCCAACCTGTCCTGATAACCCCACAGCCCGTCAGATGTTCAGAATATCCACAGTGAATACAGTATACAGGGAGGAAATCGCCACATACTGGTTTCTAGTATATGCAGATTTCTCATGCATATTCAATGAAATTATACTAAATCCTGAGCTCCAACTCCTATACTGGTCACTCGTATTAATATATTTACCCTTTAGTAACCACTCTAATGTTATCATATATTTCTCTATGCTTTTAGTTTACTTAAATTTCAACTTATTGTGTACAAAACAATATCCTCATGTTAATATCATATACTAATAATCCTCACCACACAACCAAAACAGTCATTCATACATTCATACTATTTTATTCTTCAAACTTTCCTATGGTTCATAGGACTATGTTTAGAAGAGTACCTACCGAATTTATCATGCAATTGATTACATTAGCCCTAAAAGAACATTTTTTTGTTTTTGAAGGCCAATATTATAAACAGGTGAAGGGGACAGCTATGGGGGAAACGGTAGCCCCCTCCATAGCCAATCTTTATATGGCACATTTTGAAGAGAAATATATACGACAGAATCCATATAATAGACATATCATGGTATGGAGGAGATTTATTGATGACATTTTGGTGATATGGGAAGGAGATGAAATCATTATTAAAAGGGTTCTTTGAATGGTTGAATAAAAGGGATAAAAATTTGAAGTTTCAAATGAATTATAGCAGAAAGGAGATACCTTTTTTAGATATATTAATTCAATTTAGATATGATAAATTTGTGAAGACATTATATAGAAAACCCACAGACCGAAATAAATTGTTACAATATGGTAGCTGTCATAGCCATCCACTGAAGCGTAACCTGCCCTATACTCAGTTTTTGAGAGTAAAGAAACTGTGTTCAAATAATGACGAATGCAGAAAACAAATGAAGGTAATGGCTAACAGATTTATACAAAGAGGGTACCCAAGGAAATACATTGAAGAACGGTTGTTTAGAATGTCACAGAAACAAAGAAATGATCTCCTCCATACTACTATTGATTTGAAAAAGAAAAAAGAAGATAAGATTGTATGTACGTTATATTATGACCACATGTCATCTGATTTAATTAAAAATATTTAGGAAGCATTGGTCATTGATACAGAGTATTCCAAACTTTTCTGATAAAGAATTATTAATAGCATTCAAAAGGAATAGGAATTTGAAGGATTGTCTTGCACCATCGACTCTACCTGTACTCATAAAAGATGACCCAGTGTGGGGACATTTTCCATGTTTGAATTGCTCATTTTGTAATGTTAATTTGAAAACTAAATGGTTTATTCACCCCATGACAGGAGAGAGATATGAATTGAAGCAGTACTCCAACTGTAAGACTACACAGGTGGTCTATGCAGTGATTTGTCCATGTGGACTTGTGTATATTGGAAAAACTATGAGAGCATTTAACAAACGCATTGCTGAGCATAGAAGTGCTATAAAGAGAATTATACAGGAGTATATGGAGTGGCCTAGTGGTTAGGGTGGTGGACTTTGGTCCTAAGAAACTGCGTTCAATTCCCAGCACAGGCAGCTCCTTGTGACTCTGGGCAAGTCACTTAATCCTCCATTGCCCGCCGCATTGAGCCTGCCATGAGTGGGAAAGTGCAGGGTACAAATGTAATAAAAAAAGAATATGTAGTAAGAATGAGCTTGTTGGGTGATTGAGGGAGAAATAGAGTGTTTTCTCTTTTTTTTTTTTTTAAATGGGAAGCCACAGCACAGATAGTATTGCTGTTGCATTTTGATCCAGAGCAGTGTCTGCTGACAAGTAGTCAGCTTTAATCTATGTGATGTTATGGGAGATGGCAGCATGGAGTAAAGCAGATGTGTAAGTATATTTACTATAGAATGAGTTATGGTCTTTTGAAAGTTAGTTTCATTCATGCAGCCATGTCTTTTGATGATGTTATAGTAAAGGCTGATAAAGTTTTAGGATTCAAGGTGGTCTATTTGTAGAAGATTTATGAGTAATTGAATGCTTTACACTATGAAATATAGTCAATTGTTGATATGATGAGAATTATAATTGAGCTGACTGGTGAGATGTAGAGTTTGTGATAAATGGGCTGATCAAGATGGGATTAATGTATATCTTTTAATTTTGTTTTAGGCTTTTTTTGAAGGGGTATGTTGATCACCCCTGATTTTTAGGTATGTATTGATACATTATTGGATTTGATTAAATCCATCCAACGTTTTATATACTTTTTATATGTTTGGAAAGTGGCTTGTCTTAACTCCTCCTCCATTTTACTTTTGAATGTGTAATGCATTTATTGTACTTTATTTTATCATTTGCTGTTATGACTTTTTATATATATATACATACATAACTTGAGATGATGTTATCACTATTTTTATGTTTTTATTTGTAGTTTTACCCCTGACGCAGCCTGAGGGCAAAACGTGGCCACGTCGGGTACTGCTTTTATCTTGGTTTGAATAAATTATTTCATTGTTTTTATATATGTGTATCGGTCTACTTTTTATAACAGACTTTTATGTAGCAAGTAGACTGTTGCCTTTTTTGTTTTTCTTTGTGTCCTGAACTGGAACATGCCGTGTGCTGCGCTTCCACCTACCTATTGTGTTGTGACCAAGCAAGGGAAGCCAATGGATGGGGGACAGTTTTGTCATTTCCACCCCCTTTGCGCTCTGTGCGACCTCACCACAGCCCCGATTTTACAGCATACGCCCTTGTTGTGGTCTTTTTGAAAGAGTGAACCATTCATAGTAACCCGTTCCACACCACTGATGATTTTACAGACCTCAGTAGTACTGTAGTGCCATTCATGCAGAGACAGCTACCAGGGAACCACCCCATTGTGCTACTGGGGTAATTGGGAGGAAGGGAAGGGTGGTCCAGGCCAGGCTGCGTTGACCTTTGGAATCGGGTGTGGAGGGGTGAAGCTGTGGTGACGGATATTTTGCAGCATTACTACTCCTTTGTAAATGTTATGCAGGATGGCCAAGCAAATACACACAGAGCATTATAAGGCAGCAAAAACAATCAGGATTTAAAGATTCCCTTTTTCTTTCATGGGCTCTTCCCTCGAGAACTGCCACATAGATTGTGCCCTGACTACAGAATGACACGGGGACAAAATTTGGCCCCGTCCCATCTCTGTGGGTTCTGTCTCCATCCCCACCCCATCCCCGTGGGCTCTGTTCTCATCTGCAGAAGCCTCAAACACTTATGATTGTATATTTAAATCTTTTTATTAACGTATAAAAAGGAACAATATGCTGTGCAACTGTTTTCCATAAATTATTAATAGAAAACAATAACAACAACTATCAGCTATAATAACCCTCCCACCACCACCATCCTCTACCCTTCCAACCCCAACAATAGCTCACTTCTACTACCTCAAGGAATCCTAATCCACCTGTTAAATTGTCCAGGGAGAGAAATATTCCCTATGAAGCACTCAGCCAACTCCAACTATGTTGTTCTGAACCAAACATATACTTGATATTATTTCAAAGTCACTCACAAAGTAGCAGTAGTAAAGGCACGACAAAGAAGCAACGAATTCCAACCTGTATGCAATTATACATCAAATTATGCACCAAAACTTTCAAAATAATCCACCAAAAACCATGCAAAAGTTAATTAATACTTTTGGTATAGCACTTACCTAGACACAGGTACTTCTGCAAATTATGGGAATAAGTGTTTTACTGCTGGTTATCAGCAGCACTTTACTCTCCTTACTTCCTGTGTTCTACCAGTGACAGAGGTCAAACACAGTTCTCCTTATCCTTCATTCTTCTGCAATGTGCAGATAGGATTATCATTTTACATTGATAGGAACATCAGTTCATTTAACAGTTGGTTGTCACTTAAAGTTGGCTGGCAGCAGCATTGAGCCTCAGGGAGACTGAGCTCAGATGGTGACTCTTTGACTGGGATGCTATTAGCTGTACTGGACCCACAAGATTCCTATAGAAGGTGATAATTACTGTAATCCTTCATCCTTGAGATGTTCCTCAGTCACAAGGTCTTGGGCCAGGGCACCTTGCTGGAATTCACAATGATAAGTAGTAGTAGTAGTAGTAGTTGTTGTTGTTTAGCCCTATTTTTACTAGAGAGTAGAAGGGATGCACCCTTATACACTTAACACAGTTCAGCGAATACAAAGGTTCTGGTTCCTGCAGCTTCAACCTCACTCCTTATGCTTAACTAGTCGTTAAGCCCGTAAGAACGGGCTAGTTTTTTGTTTTCCTAAGGCTTCCCCCCCCGTCCACCAACCCTGCTCTCTCCCCTGCCCTCCCCCCAGTGTCTGTTTCCCTCAGTTCCGCCCCCTCCTTCCCTCCCTGCTCCCTCCTCCTCCGATTTCCACACCCATGTCCAAGCCCTCCTCCCTATTGGGCTGTACTGCTGGTGGAGGCGGGGCTTGGACTACTACACTCTCAGCGTTCCGACTCTACTGCGCATTTGCAGGTGAGTCAGTCACTTGCCGTTTATATGTTTGATAACTGACTGGTCTCAGTGATACAGCAAAAGGCATAATAATTCTGGGATCTATATGATTTTTCCTTTGCACAAACATGATCATATCTCTCAGTTTTACATAGAGTTACATTGATTTCCGGCTGAGGCGAGGATTTTATTCCAGCTTACCTATGTTTTGTTTCAAATTTTAACTGGGGATTGTCCAAGCTATTTAATATCACACCTAGAATTTGTGACTCATAGTAGAAATAGAAAATCTAATCACTCTTCAGCTTTTTCACTCCTATCTCCCAGGGGAGTAAAAAGATTTGGTTTACTTGAGGGTCTTTCAGACTCCAAAAAGGTGGGGAAAGATCTAGATCTACGGCTAGATGATCTGCATAGTTATGCCTTTTTCTGGAAATATTTGAAAACTACTCTTTTTAAAAGATTTGTATGTTAATTGTTTATCTGAGATTACAATGTTATTGTAATTCCCGAGTTTCTGTCTCGGTCTATTCCTGTTAAGTTTGTAAACCGCCTAGAGCCTAGTGGTACTAGAAGTCTAATGTAAAGTAAAGTAAATTAAGGCTTGGGTTGAAGACTTTCCTCTCATGGAAAGATCAGTGGCCGGGGAACTGCTGGAACCTTAGAACTTGATTTCAAGGTACAGTCTCTGTTTTACAGTCAGAGGAGGATTCTGTTGCCACCAGAATTTTCCACAGTTAATACTATTATTTATTATTATTATTTATTGCATTTGTATCCCACATTCCCCCACCTATTTGCAGGCTCAATGTGGCTTACATAGGTTTGTTAACATTGTTCATTGCAGAATATCAGATACAGTTAGTAGTGTGTAGTGATTCGGAAGGGAAGAAAGAAGAAGGGCGAGAGTGGTTAGGGTAGTTATAGAAGGTAGGCGTTCATAATTGAGTGGGTTGGTGAGGTGACTTAGTGAGGCTATGGGTTCTCATTGTAGGCCTTGTTGAAGAAGAATGTCTTCAGAGATTTTCGAAAGATGGTTGTTTCATTGATTGCTTTCAGGTCTGTAGGTAATGCATTCCATAACTGTATGCTCATGTAAGAGAAGGTAGTGGCATGCATCAGCTTGTATTTAAGTCCTTTGCAGCTGGGGTAGTGCAGGTTGAGAAATTTGCGGGATGATCTTATGGCGTTTCTGGGAGGTAGGTCTACGAGGTTTAGCATGTAGATTGGGGCGTCTGCATGAATGATTTTGTGTACGATCGTGCAGATCTTGAATGCAATGCGTTCCTTAAGTGGAAGCCAGTGTAGTTTCTCTCTCAAGGGTTTTGCACTTTCATATTTAGTTTTTCCAAATATGAGTCTGGCGGCCGTATTCTGGGCAGTTTGGAGTTTTTTGATTGTCTGTTCTTTGCACCCGGCGTAGAGTGCATTGCAGTAGTCCAGATGACTAATTATCATTGACTTTACCAGGGTATGAAAGATGTGTCTCGGGAAGAACGGTTTTACTCTTTTGAGTTTCCACATTTAGACAATCTTTTTCGTCGTGTTTTTCACGTGGGTATCAAGAGGGACTAGACGCTCCAAAAGGTCCAAGTTTCGGGCAACTTCTAGCCCTCTCTGGAAAGTGTCAGAAACTTCACCTGCCTACAAATGAGGTCAGCCAGAAGGTTTTACTCTATTGGTGGTTTAAAGTTGCAACACTATGAATTTAATCAAGCATTTCTAATGACAAATTCTCAGGGGTCCTACATTTTAAACCATGCACTGACAGACTTGACAAACTACACACTTGTAGGCATCCAGCTATCGACAAACCTCATCTTCAACCTACCTTACACCCACTCCCATTCATCCATGGATAAGCACACAGTCTCCTACCGTAACCCCTCAATACCAAACCCAGTTGCTTAACCTCACACACACACACATCCCACCCACTCATTCCCTTGCATTCAAACATATCACACCTAACAGCTGTTCAGGACATGTCTCAAGGACACTGCACTCATGGGCAGATGATCAGAAGCCCTGCACTCTTCCAAACAGCGCCCTACAAATAGCTCCGGAACAGCGCGGGGCTATACCGCCCCTATCATCAGATCTAATTGCATGCAAATATAGACACACAATTAGCTCTGATCATAGGGGGAAAGTGCCGGAGGATTGTGCTCTTGCAACAGCTCCCTCCCTCTAACTGTAATTCCCCTCTTCTCCCTCTTTCTGGAAGAGACCAGAGAATCTGGTAACCAGATATTCTGCCAGTCTATTACTGAGGTCACAGTGTAAGATAAATCCTATTGGTTAGGTCGTGGCAATGAGACTCTCGGACTCTGAACTATACTACATTATTGATATGATTAATTAAAGATCCTCAACAAACATGAAAAATGATCCCAGACTCCTGAATCATTTTCAATAGTGAGCTAACAGACATGGGAGGGTCATTTATGGTTAAACCACTGAGGCCCAGATGCACTAACTCCACAGAAAAGTCCCCTTCCCATACCAATCCCCAGTTGCTGCTTAGCGATTCTGAAAAAAAAATGAGCAGGGACTGTCTCTTCATGTTCAAGTGTACAGCGCTGCGTACGTCTAGTAGCGCTTTAGAAATGATAAATAGTAGTAGGTAGGGACTAGTTTTGCGCATGGGGTCGGAAAACGGCTATGCATCGCCTTGCATGCACGTTATAATACTAATTAGCTCATTGTAATAGCTTTTAGATCATTTGCATTCCATTTTCGTTAGTTGCTACCGTGACAGGAAAATGGCTCCTCGAACCCTTTTGTGCATGTCTCATTTTACTACTTGCTTACTAAACTGGCTAGAACTGTGTTTAAAAACCATATTGCTGGCTAGTTAGGATTAGTGCATCTAGCTCTGAGTTCCCCATGGGGAGTGTCGTCAAAAATGATGACGCTGCCCGTGTGGAACTGGATGGTTTATCCTCTACTCCTCTGGAATTTCGTAGGGGTTACTTTCCTGTTCCTCTTTGGACTTAGGGTAATTTTATAACATGTCTGGATAGGAAGTCAAGTAGGCACCTATTTTGGGCTATTTTCCAAAGACATATAAAAATATATATAATATTTTCCAAAGACATATAAAATAGCCCCACAAGAGCTGCACAAATCACAGCTGAAATGCACCCACATAAATTTACACCTGCTCAGCAATAGGTAATACATGAGTGAATAAATGTGTGTATATACGTATTTTATAACCTGTGCACCTACTTCACGAATTCACCTAAACTCTACCGAAACAAACACACCCACACGCTGGTCACATAAAATTAGGTACCTTCTTATGGGGGGTAATTTTATAAAAATGCTTTTTTTCTGGGTAAAACATGGTTTACTCAGGGAAAAAGCCTTATAAACTTACCCCAAAGGGTAAGAACATAAGAGTAGCCATACTGAGTCAGAGCAATGGTTCATCTAGCCCAGTATCCTGCTTCCAACAGTGGCCAATCCGGGTTACAAGTACCTGGCAGAATCTCAAACAGAATCCAGAAAGTAACAAGATTCTGGAATCCCAAAGAGTAGCACCATTCTATGCTACCAATCCCAGGGCAAGCAGTGGCTCCCCACATGTTCATCTATGGACTTTTCCTCCAGGAACTTGTCCAAACCTTTTTTAAACCCAGATATGCTAACCGCTTTTAACACATCCTCCAGGCAGCATGTTCCAGAGCTTAACTATTCATTGAGTGAAAAAATATTTCCTCCTACTTGTTTTAAAAGTATTTCCATGCAATTTCATTGAGTATCTCCTGGTCTTTATACTTTTTGAAAGAGTGAAAAATCGATTTACTTCTACTTGTTGTAGAGCGCTCAGGATTTTATAGACTTCAATCATATCCCCCCACTGTCTCGTTTCCAAGCTGAAGAGCCCTAACCTCTTTAACCTTTCCTCACATGAGAGCAGTTCCATCCCCTTTATGATTTTGGTCATTTTTCTTTGAACCTTTTCTATTTCTGCTGTACTTTTTTTGAGATACAGTGACCAGAATTGAACACAATACTCAAGCTGAGGTTGCACCATCGAGCGATAGAGACATAATAATCTTGGTTTTATTTTACATCCCTCTCCTAATAATTCCTAGCATCCTATTTGCTTTTTTGGCTGCTGCACACTGGGCAGAAGATTTCAGCATATAATCTACAACACCTAGATGTTTTTCTTGGGTGCTGAGTCCTAAGCTGGACCCTAGCATAAGATAACTATGATTTGGATTCTTCTTTCCAATGTGGAGTTTTGTATTCGGCAGCAGGTCAAGAATGCATGATTCACTTATCCAGGCACTTAGTTATACGGATAATATTGGGCCTTTTAGCTCACTGAGGGGCTCTTTTACAAAGCTGTGGCAAATTGTGGCCTTAGCTCACCCTTATGCAGGTCTTTCCTGCGCACTAAGGACACCTTCTGCCACAGATGGAAAATGGCCAACTTTCTGTTTTTGGCGTGGCCACTGACCCCCATCCACTTGATAGGCAATAAGGGCTCATGTGCTAATAAGTTAGAGTGTGGCTATGTGGCTGCAATGATTAGCGCAAACACGCTCATTCTCCACCCATCAGACATTCCCCCTCGGCCAGACAATAAATGCTATTTTTTAGTGGGTGGGTAGTGGACACAGATGTGGATTTTACTGCGAGATGCCTCAGCACAGCTTGTGGTAAACACACATAAGTGGTTACCGCAGCTTGGTAAAAGGACCTTTAAATGGTAGATATTATCCATATAAAAAGGGGCTGAGGTGATTTTCAATCACTAAAAATGATCCTTTTAAGTTAGGCCTGTTGAATTCCGGGCCTAATTGAAATGGCTGGTTGCCGGTAGTGGTCACCGCTTAGATGTATAATGGATGGTGTCAATGAACTGGTCCAGCTCTTTACACATGAGCTGTTCCAGCACAGTATCATGAGGAACTCCACGATGAAACACAGGTTCTGAATAAGTATTAGCCCATATCACTGAGAGGCCCTATTACAGAGCAGCAGTAAGCCCAATGTGGGTTTACCATTCGCTCTTCCAGGACTACTGCCGGCCCAACGCGGTTTGTTTTCTTCCTCCCTCCCCCCAGTTCCATTCTCTTAATCCCTACTGTCCCTCACCATACCATCCTTCCTCTGCTCTCCTCCCCAAGTCCACGAACATCATCTATCTCTTGTTCCGCCCCCATTTGCTGCTTTCCCACCAAATCTCTGAATTTTTGTCCCTTTGCCCCAAGTGACCCAGTTTCTGTCAAGTAAGTTCATCCAACTTCAGATGCACTCAGCACCTCCTCAGTCCTCTTTGAAGCATGAGGCTGTGTATCTATGGCAGTGGCATAGCTACAGGTGGGCCTGTGTGGGCACAGGCCCACCCATTCTTGGCTCAGGCCCACCCAACACAATTCAGAAGTGACCAATCCAGGTCACAAATACCCAGCAAGATCCCAAAAATGTAGAAAACATTTTATACTGGGATAAGCAGTATAAAATGTTTTGTACATTTTTGGGATCTTGCGAGGTATTTGTGACCTGGATTGGCCACTGTTGGAAACAGGATGCTGGGCTTGATGGACCTTTGGTCTTTCGCAGTATGGCAATACTTATGTACTTATGACCGCCTTGCTCCCCTCTCTCCCTCATCCAGATCCAGCGTTTGCCCCCGCTCACCCACCTATGGCCTGGCAACTCCTCCCCTTTTTCTAAACCTCCCCCTTCTCGGTACACCTCATCAACTTCACAGGCGGAGCAGCAATGGACAAGTGCTGCCTGCGCATGCCCTGCAGGCTTCCCTCTTCCACATCCCTCCAGAGAGAAACAGGAAGAAATGTCGGTGAGGGTGGAATGCAGCAAAAGGGAAATCTGTGGAGCTGGTGCAAGTAGTGGATGTGTGTCGCTGTTGCCACCCGTGAAGTAGCTGAGGTACACTGGGAGGGAGGGTGGTGGGCGGTTGTGGCAGCTGCAGCAAATGCAAGATCTGGAGGCGGAGGAGAGAGAGCAAGGTGCAGGATAAAGGGGGGGGGGGTCATTTGGGAAGGACCACTCAACTCAACTCTGGGCCCATCCAAAATAAGAGGTCTGGCTGCACTGCTGATCTATGGAGTCCTGTGCAGTTCAAAAATTAGCTATCTGAACCTCATGGGGACTGCATGGTTCAAACAGCTGACGTTTGATACAAAGCCTCATGGCTCATTATCATTTCAGTTGCAGGACTGCAGTAGGGAGGAAGCACCAAGAAAGTGCATGATGCAGGTGAGTCCAGAAGACTGGTACTGCCAAGTAGTGGTTGCTGTGGAGAAAGGGATAGGCTCCAGCAGAGAGGAGGCTCAGGAGCAGGCAATCACAGGAAACCAACACATTAACTGGTTTTCTGTCCTGCTGCTTTCCATTGATAAAAAGCAGCCATTACAGGTAGATTGTTCTACTCTCCTTTGATGCATTTCTTCAGCTTTGTACTCTTAGTGGATTCCAGCAAGGATAACTTTGGGTTTCCTTAATCTCTCCCCACGCTTCAACTCCTGTGTTCTGGATGTGTATGAGGAGAGGCTATCTAAGAGCATGTAATGTCATCCAATTGCATGTGTCATATACCCAGTAAGGGGGTCATTCTAGAGCAGGGCATCTGGGATAAAAGGGTAACCAAGCATCTATTTCAAGTCTATTCTATAAAGAAACGTAGCAGTAGATAACAGAAGAGCAAAATAAAACCAGAATGGTCTGAGGAATTAACTTCAGGCAGGTGGCCAGAATCAGGCTCTTCATTTCATTAGGGATTCTGGTGACATCATAAGCCTCAAGACTGAAGACTGAGTCACTGGAACCCCCCAAGGGAAAATTTAATTAAGAGCCAAATTTTATGGATTCTTTCCTACATTCAATTCATTATCCCACAAAGGCCCTTCTTTCCCACTCAGTCAATACCAAGCAGAGTATTCTCTGAGAGCACTCCCCACTGTCCTGCCCACACACACACTCAGCCTCCACCTCTATTATATTGCATTTCGGGAGTTCTAGTCTTTTTTATCGTTAGGTAAATAAACTGGATATTCAAAAATAACAGAAAGAAAGAGTTTAAAACCCAGGACGGATTGAGCTCTTCCAAAATAACAAAGCTGAGTCAGCACTTAAGCAGTGTGTGAATTTTGAAATCAATATTCTGTTCTTTGCCAAGCAACCAGTTTTGTGATACGAATAGTGATGCACCTGTGTAAATTCCTTCATCCCGCTCCTCTTCCTCACACACTCTGAATGACCATTTGGAAGAATGCTTGTGTTTGTACTGATTTGAAATATGAGAAGAATTAAGAGAAAATCATGTAGTTTGTCTTTCACCTTCTGCTGTCTTTAGCAGGTTTTAACCCTTTGGAACTAATTTTATGAGGGTTTTTCTGTCTAAGGCTGGTTTTATTTTTATTTGTTTATTTTATTTCCATTTTGCACACACCTTTTTCAGTAGTAGCTCAAGGTGAGTTACATTCAGGTGCTCTGGATATTTCTCTATCCCAGGAGGGCTCACAATCTAAGTTTGTACCTGAGGCAATGGAGAATTAAGTGACTTGCCCAAGATCACAAGGAGCAGCAGTGGGATTTGAACTGGCCACCTCTGGATGTCAAGACCAATGCTCTAACCACTAGGCCACTCCTCCACCCCAAAGAATCTTCTTACTCTTTGGGGTTCTACATGGAATGTTGCTTCACTTTGAAATTCTGCATGGAATCTTGTTATTCTTTAGAATTCTAGAATCTTTATTTAGATTTTGCTCACACCTTTTTCAGTAGTAGCTCAAGGTGAGTTACATTCAGGTACTCTGGATATTTCTCTGTCCCAGGAGGGCTCACAATCTAAGTTTGTACCTGAGGCACTGGAGGGTTAAATGACTTGCCCAAGATCACAAGGAGCAGCAGTAGGATTTGAACTGGCCACCTCTGGATTGCAAGACCGGTGCTCTAGCCACTAGGCCATTCCTCCACTTTATGCATAGAAAAGGCCTTTTATTAAATTGTGTGGCTGTTTACACATATATAAATTCATGCATCAACAAGATTGCATGTGCATATACAAAGCTGGGCATAGGTCTTCCTTAATTTAATTTAATGTGGCGTTTATACTATGCCATACTTTGTATTGTTATTTGAATATTTTTACTGCTGTAATTGTCTATTGCTCATGTTTGATTTATTCTTAGTGTACACACCTTCTTGAGTGAATTCCTTCAAAACGGCAGTAAATAAATCCTAATAAATAAAAAAAATATATAGATTCCCCCCCCCCCCCCCCCACTGAGTTGGCTGTCCCAGCACAAAGTAGATAACAATCAAAAATACTCATTACATAGACATGTAAAATAATCCAATCAGATAAACATACATAAAATATAATCATCATGATAACAAATAGAAAAAGTCCAAAGATGAATTAAACAGGAAACAGGCAAGTTTTAAGCAGCGCAGTGGTTGAGTTGCAATGCTATTGGGAGGGAGGGGGTTCCAAGAGCCTATTTTCTTTTTTCATAATCAACAAGCATCTGCTTGTACTAGAAATACAACCCTAATAAGCTAAAGGAAAAGAAGAAAAAATAGGAAAATTAACACACACCTATTAACAAATCCACAAAATATAAGGGGGGGGGGGGAGAGGAAAAAGAAGAAAGGTAGATAAAACCATAAAACTAAGGATTCTGTTTACTAAGCTGCGTTAGGTGCTAATACAGTCTAGAGATGGAACACCACAGGATTTCCTCAGATGTCCTGCAGTCAGACGCTTAGCTAGGTGGGTCGCCAGGGGAGCGGCCACTCCCCCAAACGGACTTCCGATGGTGCCAGCGCCTATTTTTGACATGATCTGTCACGTTTAAATTAAGCACTGGCGTCGTTGGCAATCCACTCTCTACTCCCCCATGCCCTCAACCTGGCTATGTTTCTGCTTGCAGTAACTCCGAAATGCGCACATGCTAAAAAAAAATTCTCATTTTTTTGAGGGGGTGTGTCATGAGTGGAGAGTGAACATTCCTGCATTAACCAGTTAGTACATCTACATTACCACACGCTAACTGGTTAGTGTAGGAATACCATGTAAGCCCCTTTCCGCCTACAAAATGGGTGAAAGTCAATGTTCATGTGGTAATTTTAATGTTTTGTTCTATGTACTGTGGAAGCAGATATCGTGAAGTCAGTGAATATATATATATATATATATATAGCGAAAGCTACATACCTGTAGAAAGTATTCTCCGAGGAGAGCAGGCTGATTGTTCTCACTGATGGGTGACGTCCACGGCAGCCCCTTCAATCGGAGATCTTCTCTAACAAAGACGTTTGCTAGCCTTCGCATGCACACGCACACGGCGCATGTATGACCGTCTTCCCGCCCGAACTCGCTCGTGTTCGTCAGTCCAGTAAATAGCAAAGACAAAGACAAGGGAAGACACAACTCCAAAGGGGAGGCGGGCGGGTTGGTGAGAACAATCAGCTTGCTGTCCTCGGAGAATACCTTCTACAGGTATGTAGCTTTCGCTTTCTCCGAGGACAAGCAGGCTGCTTGTTCTCACTGATGGGGTATCCCTAGCCCCCAGGCTCACTCAAAACAACAAACATGGTCAATTGGGCCTCGCAACAGCGAGGACATAACTGAGATTGACCTAAACTTATTCAACTAACTGAGAGTGCAGCCTGGAACAGAATAAAAATGGGCCTAGGGGGATGGAGTTGGATTCTAAACCCCGAACAGATTCTGCAGCACCGACTGCCCGAACCGACTGTCGCGTCGGGTATCCTGCTGTAGGCAGTAATGCGATGTGAATGTGTGGACAGATGACCACGTCGCAGCTTTGCAAATCTCTTCGATAGTGGCTGACTTCAAGTGGGCCACTGACGCTGCCATGGCTTTAACACTATGAGCCGTGACATGACCCTCAAGAGTCAGCCCAGACTGGGCGTAAGCGAAGGAGATGCAATCTGCTAGCCAATTAGAAATGGTGCGTTTCCCGACAGCCACTCCCCTCATGTTGGGATCAAAAGAAACAAACATTTGGGCGGACTGTCTGTTGGGCTGTGTCCGCTCCAGATAAAAGGCCAATGCTCTTTTGCAGTCCAATGTGTGCAACTGACGTTCAGCAGGGCAGGAATGCGGACGGGGAAAGAATGTTGGCAAGACAATTGACTGGTTCAGATGGAACTCCGACACTACCTTCGGCAAGAACTTAGGGTGAGTGCGGAGGACTACTCTATTATGATGAAATTTGGTGTAAGGGGCCTGGGCTACCAGGGCCTGAAGCTCACTGACTCTACGGGCTGAAGTGACTACCACCAAGAAAATGACCTTCCAGGTCAAGTACTTCAGATGGCAGGAATCCAGTGGCTCAAAAGGGGGTTTCATCAGCTGGGAGAGAACGACATTGAGATCCCATGACACTGTAGGAGGTTTGAAGGGGGGCTTTGACAAAAGCAAACCTCTCATGAATCGAACAACTAAAGGCTGTCCCGAGATCGGCTTACCTTCCACACGGTAATGGAATGCACTAATTGCACTAAGATGAACTCTTACAGAGTTGGTCTTAAGACCAGAATCGGACAAGTGCAGAAGGTATTCAAGCAGGGTCTGTGTAGGACAAGAGCGAGGATCTAGGGCCTTGCTGTCACACCAGACGGCAAACCTCTGCCATAAAAGAAGTAACTCTTCTTAGTGGAATCTTTCCTGGAAGCAAGCAAGACTCTGGAGACACCCTCTGAGAGACCCAAGGAGGCAAAAATCTATGCTCTCAACATCCAGGCCGTGAGAGCCAGAGGCCGGAGGTTGGGATGCAGAAGTGCCCCCTCGTTCTGAGTAATGAAGGTCGGAAAACACTCCAATCTCCACGGTTCTTCGGAAGACAATTCCAGAAGAAGAGGGAACCATATCTGACGTGGCCAAAAGTGAGCGATCAGGATCATGGTGCCTCGATCTTGCTTGAGTTTCAGCAAAGACTTCCCCACCAAAGGTATGGGAGGATAAGCATACAGAAGCCGTCCCCCCCAATCCAGGAGAAAGGCATCCGACGCTAGTCTGCCGTGGGCCTGAAGTCTGGAACAGAACTGAGGGACCTTGTGATTGACTTGAGTGGCAAAGAGATCCACCAGGGGGGGTGTCCCATACTTGGAAGATCTCGCGTACCACTCTGGAATTGAGCAACCACTCATGAGGTTGCATTATCCTGCTCAATCTGTCGGCCAGACTGTTGTTTACGCCTGCCAGATACGTGGCTTGAAGAAACATGCCGTACTGGCGAGCCCAAAGCCACATTCTGACATCCTCCTGACACAGGGGGCGAGATCAGGTGCCCCCCTGCTTGTTGATGTAGTACATGGCAACCTGATTGTCTGTCTGAATTTGAATAATTTGATGGGACAGCCAATCTCTGAAGGCCTTTAGAGCGTTCCAGACCGCTCGTAACTCCAGGAGGTTGATCTGTAAACCTTTCTCCCGAAGGGACCAACTCCCTTGGGTGTGAAGTCCATCGACATGAGCTCCCCACCCCAGGAGAGACGCATCTGTCGTCAGCACCTTTTGAGGCTGAGGAATTTGGAAAGGACGTCCCAGAGTCAAATTGGACCGAATTGTCCACCAATGGTCCCCAGCAGCTTGGTACTACTGAGACGCTAGGGTCCATTGAGCTGATCTCATGTGGAGGCGGGCCATGGGAGTCACATGCACTGTGGAGGCCATGTAGCTGAGCAATCTCAACATCTGCCGAGCTGTGATCTGCTGAGACGCTCGTACCCAAGACACAAGGGACAGAAGATTGTTGGCCCTCGCTTCCGGCAGGTAGGCACGAACTGTCCGAGAATCCAGCAGAGCCCCTATGAATTCGAGTTTCTGAACAGGAAGAAGGTGGGACTTTGGATAATTTATCACAAACCCTAGTAGCTCCAGGAGTCGAATCTGCATGGACTGTAGAGCTCCTGCCTCGGAGGTGTTCTTCACCAGCCAATCGTCGAGGTAAGGGAACACTTGCACTCCCAGTCTGCGTAGAGACGCTACTACAGCCAGGCATTTTGTGAACACCCTGGGTGCAGAGGCGAGACCAAAGGGTAGCACACAATACTGAAAGTGCCGTGTTCCCAGACGGAATCGAAGATACTGTCTGTGGGCTGGCAGTATCGGGATATGAGTGTAAGCATCCTTTAAGTCCAGAGAGCATAGCCAATCATTTTCCTGAATCATGGGAAGAAGGGTGCCCAGGGAAAGCATCCTGAACTTTTCTCGGACCAGATATTTGTTCAGGGCCCTTAGGTCTAGGATGGGACGCATCCCCCCCTGTTTTCTTTTCCACAAGGAAGTACCTGGAATAGAATCCCAGCCCTTCCTGCCCTGGTGGCACGGGCTCGACCGCATTGGCGCTGAGAATGGCGGAGAGTTCCTCTACAAGTACCTGCTTGTGCTGGAAGCTGAAGGATTGAGCTCCCGGTGGGCAATTTGGAGGCTTGGAAACCAAATTGAGGGAGTATCCTAGCCAGACTATTTGAAGAACCCACTGGTCGGAGGTTATGAGAGGCCACCTTTGGTGAAAAAATTTTAACCTCCCCCCGACCGGCAGATCGTCAGGCACAGACACTTTGATTTTGGCTATGCTCTGCTGGAGCCAGTCAAAAGCCCGTCCCTTGCTTTTGCTGGAGAGCCGCAGGGGCCTGCTTACGCTTTTGACAAGAACGAGCACGCTGGGGCTTGGCCTGGGCAACAGGCTGGCGAGAAGGAGGATTGTACCTACGCCTATTAGAAGAATAGGTAACAATCCTTCTTCCGCCATAAAAGTGTCTACCAGTTGAGGTAGATGCTGAAGGCGCCCGGCGGGACAATTTGTCGAATGCGGTGTCCCGCTGGTAGAGCTGCTCTACCACCTGTTCGACTTTTTCACCAAAAAATATTATCCCCCCGGCAAGGAGAATTCGCAATCCGCTGCTGAATCCTGTTCTCTAGGTTGGAGGCACGCAGCCGTGAGAGTCTGCACATCACCATACTTTGAACAGCGGCCCCGGACGCGACATCAAAAGTATTGTAAACACCCCTGGCAAGGAATTTACAACACGCCTTCAGCTGCCTGACCACCTGCTGAAAGGCTTGGCTTGCTCAGAAGGGAGCTTATCCACCAAGTCCGCCAACTGCCGCACATTGTTCCGCATATGAATGCTCGTGTAGAGCTGGTAAGATTGGATTTTGGCTACGAGCATTGAGGAATGGTAGGCCTTCCTCCCAAAAGAATCCAAGGTTTTAGAGTCTCTAACCGGGGGCACCGAAGCATACTCTCTAGAACTCTTGACCTTCTTAAGGGCCAGATCCACCACCCCAGAGTCGTGAGGCAACTAAGTCTGCATCAACTCAGGGTCTCCATGGATCCGATACTGGGACTCGATCTTCTTGGGAATGTGGGGATTAGTTAGCGGCTTCGCCCAGTTCTCCAGCAGTGTCTTTTTTAAGACATGATGCATGGGTACTGTGGACGATTCCTTAGGTGGCAAAGGATAGTCCAAAAGGTCAAACATTTCAGCCCTTGGCTCATACATTTATCCACGGAACTATGTACACTATATGTCTAGGTGTCTAATAATGCCCTTTTTTCCCATTGTCTCCTTCTAATGTTTCTATGTTGATGTCCCATTGTTATACTCCCAATGATATTCGAATGTCTCGCACAACTCTGTTCAATGTAATCCATAACCTAGTCGTATGTATTTCTATTATTCAAGTCTTATTGTAAGCCACACTGAGCCCGCAAATAGGTGGGAAAATGTGGGATACAAATGCAATAAATAAATAAATAAATAAAAATCCTCCGTAACCACAGGGAAGGGAATTGCCGTAGACATTTCCCGGACAAAGGCCGCGAAAGATAGACTCTCGGGAGGAGAAAGCTGTCTTTCAGGGGAGGGAGTGTGATCAGAAGGAAGACCGTCAGACTCCTCATCTAAGAAATATCTGATGTCTTCCTCTGCCTCCCACGAGGCCTCACCATCGGTATTGGACACCAGTTCATGAACTTCTGTCCGAAGCCGTGCCCGCCTCGACTCCGTAGACACATGGCCATGGTGGGAATGTCGAGAAGTAGACTCCCGCATCGGCGGCGATGAAGCTCCCTCCATCGACGTCATTGGGGAATCTGCTTGGGAGGCAGCCGACACGGGCACCGCAAGCGGTAACAGCATCGGAGACCTCACGACGGGCAAGGGGCCAGCCGTCGCCTCACTCGATGGCACCGGCGGCGCAAGCACCCCCGGTACCGGAGGAGAAGGCCGCAACAGCTCCTCCAGGATCCCTGGAAGGATGGCCCGGAGGCTCTCGCTTAGAGCAGCTGTTGAAGAAGGCTGGGAGTCCGGTACAGGCGACGAACTCAGAATCTGTTCGGGGCGCAGAGGCGGTACCGGGCTGTCCAGGGTAGAGTGCATCGACACCTCCTGAATGGAGGGTGAGCGGTCCTCCCGGCGTCGATGCCTAGTGGGTGCCGACTCCCTCGGCGACCCAGAGCTCTCGGTACCATGTCGGGAAGGTGACCAGTGCCAATGCTTCTTTGCCTTCACACGAAGCATGTCACTGGAACCTCCCGGTACCGACGAGGAGGACGTCGAATCCAAACGTCTCTTCCTCGGGGCCGGGTCCGAAGGTCGATCCCGGGGGGCTGTACTGCAGGAGCCCTCGAGGCAGGGGGAGACCTACTCGAGGGCTCACCACCACCACTACTACTACTACTACTATTTAACATTTCTAGAGCACTACAAAGTGTACACAGCGCTGTACAAACACAGAAGAAAGACAGTCCCTGCTCAAAGAGCTTACAATCAGCAGGGGAATGGACAGCCCTCACCTCCACTTCTGACGAAGAGGCACCCTCCGACGACATCAGTACCAACGATGATCTCGGTACCGTAGACGCTGGAGCACCGGTCGATGACCTCGGTACCGCAGATGTCGATGCACCGGCCGATGACCTCGATACTGAGACCATCAAAACACCAGGCGAGGCCCCGAACAAAACGTTCCACTGGGCCAATCTCGCCGCCTGAGTTCTCTTTTTTTAACAGACAACAGACAGGCCTGAGGACGGTGCCCAGCCCCCAGACACTGAAGGCACGAAGCGTGCCTATCAGTGAGCAAAATAGCCCGGTTGCACTGGGTGCACTTCTTGAAGCCGCTGGGAGGCTTCGATGACATGGACGGAAAAATCATGCCGGTGAAGTCAAAATTCGCGATGATGGCAAAGGCACCAAAAACAAGAAGGGAGAAAACCCGTAAGGGCAGCCAACAGGGCCGCTTTCGAAAGCGAAAGGAAACTTGACGGGAGAAAAACAAACTCAAAATAAAGTTGTTTTTTTTAACAAACACGCAACGCGAGGAACTTTTGAAACCAAAAGAAGAATTCCAAATCGGAAGAACGCGGTAAAAGCGCGAGGGTCTCCTCAGGGCACAGAACGATGAAAATCACAGCCGTCCCGAGCGCGGAAAAAAGAAGACTGAAGAACACGAGCAAGTTCGGGCGGGAAGATGGCCGAGAGTCATAGACTTTTACTGAAAACCTCAATGGGACATCTATCATCAGCTTTCTACCTGCTGTAAAAACAACGGTGGAAAAGAACTCCCCCCTTAAAATCCACCTCAGGGTTTGGGGAAGTTTGGAAAAGTTTAGACAAGACAGAGCGATTATGGATGGACAGTGGGTTTTTCCTTCTTTGAGTGCTCCAGCGTATATTCGGAGACTAAGCTAAGTACAGCCTTTCATCCTATCCAGCTTCCTGCATTTAAGTATATATTTACTTGTGGGACATTTTTTGAATCCTAAGTTTTTGGATATAATGTTAAGCAGATACTGTGATTATTTAGGATGTTAGTCAATTCTTGCTGCTTTTTTCGGTGGTGGCTTTTTTTCCCCCTGAGGTGGTTTTTAGGGGGAGTTGTTTTCCACCGTTGATTTTGCAGCAGGTAGAAAGCCAACGATAGGTGTCCCATTGAGGTTTTCAGTCCCCTCAGGACTGTTGGGGCTTATTTTATTTATTTCTATAAATATTCACCCCCTTCATGATATCTGCTTCCACAGTACATAGAGCAAAGCATATTCTTTTGTTAAAATTACTTCCTATTTTTTTGCTCTCCAGTTTTTTGTAGCTTTAAAATTAGCACATGACCATTAATACAAAACCCAGAAAAGTGGCTATTTTAGGGCTAAGATAAAAATGGTTTTACTGTGCAGGAAGTGTCTGCATAAGGGCGCACGAAGGCCACAGCTTAGTAAAAGGACCCCAAAGATCAGTTTGGAGCCCTAATATTCAGAAATATTATCTCCCTACTGTCATCAAGCTAATGCCTTTTTCCCAACAGTGACCAATCCAGGTCACAAGTACTTAGCAAAATCCCAAAAGAGTAAAACAGATTTTATGCTGCTTATCCTAGAAATAAGCAGTGGATTTTCCCAAGTCCATCTTAATAATGGCTTATGGACTTTTCTTTCAGGCAATTATCCAAACCTTTTTTATGGAGAAAAGCTAATGGTTGTTCCATAATGTACAGATGGTAAGTTAGCATTAACCTGGAATAAGAAAAGCCATGCTGAATCAGGCCAGGGTTCATTGAGCCCAGCATCCTGTCTCTAATAGTGGCAAGTCCAGGTCACAAGTACCCAAAAGGTAGATCAGATTTCTCATAGCTTATTTCAACAATATTATTGGGGTAAAATCTCACGTAATAGTTGCATTCCTTGTAATATTACAATTATACAAACAACTATTGTAAACCATCAATCTTTATTAAATTTCTTCCCACATCTATTACATTGTTAAAATCTCACACACTATGTTGTTCAGATATATAAAATCCTTTCTCACATACAACAAACAATATTCCACATCAAATATACATATACAAAATCTTATGGAGTACTAGAGTCCATATAGTTTGGAAGATGGTCCACACTCCTTACAATACCTTCCAGCTGCTAGTTGAAAATGCATGTGTGGGCGTCCGTTTGGGCATTCCCACGATGGTATGGCACCATAATCGAGAACTCAGCGGCTTATTGTAGTCGAGACATTGACTCCTGAAGATGCTCGGTGAGCGAAATACGTAATGTGTTGGGTTACAGTGAGAGGAAATTCAGCTTGGGTTATATCGAGAAGAAAGTCAGTGTTTTTTTAATGAGATGCTGTGGATTATAAGTTAATGAGAGGAACGTCTTGGAGAATGGTTACAAGTTCATCATCTTGGACTAAAGAAAACATTTATTCAAGTGGACCACGGTAGAGCTTTGACATTCTTGGACAGAAACTGTGAGTAATTATGGTATAACTCCGATTTGATTGGAGCAGCCAAAATTTGATTAATTGAAAGCTCCATTTTGTGAAGCCTGGTGAATAGTGGTTAACACAAGAAATGTTTGGATATCGGTTGCATTTTCAACTTGCAGCTGGAAGGTATTGTAAGGATTGTGGACCATCCTCCAAACTATATGGACTCTAGTACTCCATAAGATTTTGATGTATAGGTGTACTTGATGTGGAATATTGTTTGTTGTGTGTGAGAAAGGATTTTATATATCTGAACAGCATAGTGTGTGAGATTTTAACAATGTAATAGATGTGGGGAGAAATTTAATGATAGCTTATTTCAAGAGATAAGTGATGGCTCTACCAAGTCTACCTGGCTGATAACAGTAATTTATGGACTTTTCCTCCAGGAAGTTCTCCAAACCTCTTTTGAATCCTGCTGTGTTAAGACACCTTGACCACATCCTTCAGCAACTGATTCTGCTTAATTATCTGGTCTGATTAAAAACAATTTATGATGTTTAACTTCAGTGTCCTCCTATTCTTATGTTGGTTGAAAGGTCACAGGTTGGCCATGAATTGACTTTACTTATGTATAACGTGTTACCCAAGGAACTTAGGAATGAGAGTATCCAGCTGACTTTTCAATATAAACTAAAGGTGTTTCTAGTCTCTGCAACATCTGATTAAGAGTAAATGCAATAAAAAAATTATACTGTTGTTTATATTCATCTCATTTTAACTTATGTCTATCTATTAATATCTATGGTCTAGCATCAAAAGTGTTTGCAGGAGAGGGCGGGAGGTTCTGTAGAGCAAGGATTGTTACTAGTGCCTGGGATAAGAGAGGCAGTGACCAGAATGGGCCATTTCTGCGGTGGCACCTGATAACTGGTTAGCATTACCAAAGGAAATTCATACTGTAAGTGTTCTAATTATATTGACTTCAGAAAAGCTGTGGAAGACCTGGATATTTAGGCAAACCTAAGCTGGTTTGGAGTAGAACCACTAGAAACTAACTAGATCTGGTTATGGAAGGTGAATTAGTTGGAGCAGATGGGGATATTTATGTTTTAAATTAATTTGTTTTGGTTTGTGTGGTTGTTATATGTCTTAATGTGATTGGTGTAGATTGTGAGGTTTGAATGGAAGGAAGAGAGAGTTAGATGTGTGATGTAAAATGATTCATAGTAACATAGTAACATAGTAGATGACGGCAGAAAAAGACCTGCACGGTCCATCCAGTCTGCCCAACAAGATAACTCATATTTGCTGCTTTTTGTGTATACCCTACTTTGATTTGTACCTGTGCTCTTCAGGGCACAGACCGTATAAGTCTGCCCAGCACTATCCCCGCCTCCCAACCACCCACCCCTCCTCCCAACCACCGGCTCCGGCACAGACCGCACAAGTCTGCCCAGCACCATCCCCACCTCCCAACCACCAGCCCCGCCTCCCAACCCCGGCTCCGGCACAGACCGTACAAGTCTGTCCAGCACTATCCCCGCCTCCCAACCACCAGCCCCGCCTCCCGATCCTGACTAAGCTCCTGAGGATCCATTCCTTCGGCACAGGATTCCTTTATGCTTATCCCACGCATGTTTGAATTCCGTTACCGTTTTCATTTCCACCACCTCCCGCGGGAGGGCATTCCAAGCATCCACTACTCTCTCCGTGAAAAAATACTTCCTGACATTTTTCTTGAGTCTGCCCCCCTTCAATCTCATTTCATGTCCTCTCGTTCTACCACCTTCCCATCTCCGGAAAAGGTTCGTTTGCGGATTAATACCTTTCAAATATTTGAACGTCTGTATCATATCACCCCTGTTTCTCCTTTCCTCCAGAGTATACATGTTTAGTTCAGCAAGTCTCTCCTCATACGTCTTGTAACGCAAATCCCATACCATTCTCGTAGCTTTTCTTTGCACCGCTTCAATTCTTTTTACATCCTTAACAAGATACGGCCTCCAAAACTGAACACAATACTCCAGGTGGGGCCTCACCAACGACTTATACAGGGGGCATCAACACCCCATTTCTTCTGCTGGTCACACCTCTCTCTATACAGCCTAACAACCTTCTAGCTACGGCCACCGCCTTGTCACACTGTTTTGTCGCCTTCAAATCCTCAGATACTATCACCCCAAGATCCCTTTCTCCGCCCGTACCTATCAGACTCTCCCCGCCTAACACATACGTCTCCCGTGGATTTCTATTCCCTAAGTGCATCACTTGCATTTCTTCGCATTGAATTTTAATTGCCAAACCTTAGACCATTCTCCTAGCTTCCTCAGATCTTTTTTCATGTTTTCCACTCCCTCCGTGGTGTCCACTCTGTTACAGATCTTAGTATCATCCGCAAATAGGCAAACTTTACCTTCTAACCCTTCGGCAATGTCACTCACAAATATATTGAACAGAATCGGCCCCAGCACCGATCCTTGAGGCACTCCACTACTCACCTTTCCTTCCTCCGAGCGAATTCCATTCACCACCACCCTCTGGCGTCTGTCCGTCAACCAGTTCCTAATCCAGTTCACCACTTCAGGTCCTATCTTCAACCCCTCCAGTTTATTTAAGAGCCTCCTGTGGGGAACCGTGTCAAAAGCTTTGCTGAAATCTAAGTAGATTACGTCCATAGCTCGTCCCTGATTCATGGACATAATCTACTTAGATTTCAGCAAAGCTTTTGACACGGTTCCCACAGTAGGCTCTTAAATAAACTGGAGGGGCTGAAGATAGGACCTGAAGTGGTGAACTGGATTAGGAACTGGTTGACGGACAGACGCCAGAGGGTGGTGGTGAATGGAATTCGCTCGGAGGAAGGAAAGGTGAGTAGTGGAGTGCCTCAGGGATCGGTGCTGGGGCCGATTCAGCTGTGGTGGATAGATAAGATTATATGGTTTATTTTTTACATTCTATGTTGCCTTGTAATCTGCCAACAGTAGGCTTTTCACCCCTAAATTGGTGACCATTTTTATAAGCAAACAAAATATTACATGTGGAGAGAAAAAGGATGCTCAAGTACCAACCCAAGAGAAAGAGGCAGAAAGATAAATTTTCCCAATAGGACTGGGCACCAAGCATATCTTGATAAGTTTCTGTTATATATTACACCCGATGAGCTCAAGAAGGAGAAACAGAATGCTAGTATTAAACTGAGCATAAGCAGGGCATCATGTCCAACATACCCTGCAAAGGGGTGAGGTTCGTCCCTGTCAAGGTATGTGCAAAATGAACTCAGTTGAAGATATCACCCCATGTAGTGGTCTCTTTTTTTTTTCTGATGAGCCTGTTTCAAGTTTTCAAGTTTATTTAGTCTTCACTATCCCTTCCTTTGCGGCACCTTCAGGGCGGCTTACAATCTAAAATACAGTAGAAATGAGCATTGAAATAAAAACGTAGACATGACTATTTGGGCTAAGGGAGAACTACAATAATTGAAAGGATAGGAGGGGGAGGGAAAGAACAAAAGGAAATGTTACAAGTGTCTTCCAAGGTATCAGTTATATATCTGCTGAGAAGGGTGAAACTTATTTATATGCATCTTTAAAAAGCTTTAAGATCAGGTTTAAATTGATCAAGTGATGTCTGAAGATGGAGAGAAATAGGACATTAGTTATTATTATTATTTATTTATTGCATTTGTATCCCACATTTTCCCACCTCTTTGCAGGCTCAATGTGGCTTACAATTCATCGTGGATATTGGAAATAGAAGTTCCAAGGACAAGGCCCCTGCACACTAAAAATAACATGCCTAGTGTGCTCATGGGTTACTTCAAGATAGCTCGGTATGACTAATTGATTTTGCTGTGTGGATCTAAGTGCGCGTGCAGGACTGTAAAGGATAAGATAACTAAAATCTTATATGCTGAACAACCTCTTTATCTTTTTCAAGACAAGCAGGATTAATTGATAACTAATACAACAGGTAATGGGGAGGGTAACATGGTCATATTAATGCTTTTAGAGAATAGATGGATGGCAGTATTTTGGATAACCTGAAGGCCCTTATACAAAGCATTGCAATAATCCAACTGAGAAATAACCAATGAGTGAACTAATATATTGAATGCTTGTGGAAGGAGTAAAGAGCAAATAGAATATATGAGATGTTATTTGTAAAAAGAATGTTTAACTACCTGGGAAATTTGTGGGAGAAATGAAAGATTAGCATCTGTAAGTACTCTGAGAATACAGACTGTCTCCACATGGGGCACAGGGATGTATGTTAGCAAGACAGATTGGTGTTGACAAAGGATTTACTTTATGCCAAAAGAATGCAGGTTTGGACTTAGTGGAGTTTAGCATTAATTTGTGTTCTTTAAGCCAATCTGACAGCTGAGAGAGTTTTTGATTGATGGCAGAGATCTCAGGGGAACTACATGTATCCACAGGGATGAGCACATGGATATCATCAGGCGACCCTCAGGGGGAGGAATGCTGGCTTCGGCCTAACCCCTGGTAAGCCTTTCCTCAGCTGAGAGGTACCCACCTCTACCACCGGCTGCCTTTCAGGTGCTGTGGAGGACTTGCAGCTCATCTGCATATCCTTACAGCCTTCTCCGGGGTGACACCCAGGTCCACCCCGATCCACTCAGGGCCTCCGCTCTAGGTGCCGCGCGCCTAACGGCGCACGGGGCATTTTTCTCTTTGTATCTAATCTTTTTCCAGTTGCTAAAGTACCTTAATCGTTTATGGCCCCTATTCACATTCTCTTCCTAGCTCTGTCCCTTCCTAATCTTTTCCCTCACCCCCTACCTCTCTCCGCTACAGGAACTCACTTCCCATCCATTGACTTCATCACCTCACCTTCTCTCCTACCCTCTTCCTCCTTTTTGGCTTTTAATCTCCGTCTCTTTCTTCCCTCCATTTTGCCTTCCCCATTCCACCTAAATACCTCTCGCCTTCGACGCCTTCGTGGCCACACCTCTCCTACTCTCCTCCGCTCTCTTTTACTCCTTCTCTTACTCTCAGCTGGTGACATCAATCCCAATCCTGGCCCTCCTCACCAACTATTATCCAAACTCTACAGATCTCACCGTGACCTCTCTAACCTCATCTCTATTCCTCTACTCCCCTCCTCTTCTCTGCCCTTCTCTTGCGCCCTATGGAATGCCCGCTCTATCTGTAACAAACTCCCCTATATCCAGGACCTCTTTATCTCGCGTCACCTCCATCTGCTCGCCATAACAGAAACCTGGCTCTGCCCTGATGACTCTGCTTCAGTCGCAGCCCTGTGCCATGGCGGTTATCTATTTTTACATACTCCTCGCCCTGCTGGCCGTGGGGGCGGTGTTGGACTACTTCTCTCTCCCTCCTCCAGATATCAACCCCTTCTTCCACCTCAATCTCACTGTTTTTCCTCCTTTGAAGTCCACTCTATCCGCCTTTTCTCTCCTCTGCCTCTTCGAATAGCGGTCATTTATCGTCCCCCTGATAAGTCCCTTTCATCCTTTCTCAGTGACTTTGATGCCTGGCTTGCCTTCTTCCATGATCCTTCCTCCCCCTCTCTCATCCTTGGTGACTTTAATATTCCTGCTAATGATCCTTCCAACTCTTATATTTCCAAGTTACTCGCTTTAACATCGTCCTTTAATCTCCAACTATGCTCCACCTCCCCCACTCATCAAAATGGTCACTGTCTTGATCTCATCTTCTCCTCCAACTGTTCACCCTCTAGTTTCCTTGCTTCCGATCTTCCCCTCTCTGATCACCATCTTATAACTTTCACACTTAAATCTCCTCCCTCCCAGTCCCGTCCTATCCTATCTAATTTATCTAGGAATCTTCACGACATTGACCCTTCATCTCTATCCTCCCATGTTTCAAACCTCCTCTCTACTGTGGCACCATCCACGTCTGTCAACGAGGCTGTTTCTTCTTACAACAATACTCTATCCTCTGCCTTAGACACTCTTGTACCTTTGATGACCCGCCCTGTAAGGCGTACAAAACCCCAATCTTGGCTGACTTCTAATATCCGCTACCTACGTTCCTGTACCCGCTCCGCCGAACGCCTCTGGCGGAAATCTCGGGCCCTTGCTGATTTCTTACACTTTAAGTTCATGCTGACCTCCTTCCAATCTGCTCTTTTACGTGCCAAACAGGATTATTATATCCAACTGACCAACTCTCTTGGCTCTAATCCTCGACTTCTCTTCACCACATTGAACTCTCTCCTCAAGGTGCCCCCTCCCCCAACTCCCCCTTCATTATCTCCTCAGACCCTTGCTGAATTCTTTCACAACAAGGTTCAAAAGATAAACCTTGCTTTCTCTACCTCACCAGCTCTCCCTCCACTAGTCCGTTCCCCTCTCTCTCCTTCCCCTCATTCCCTTTCCTCCTTTCCTGAAGTTACTATTGAGGAAACTACACTTCTCCTTTCTTCCTCAAAATGTACCACCTGTTCCTCTGATCCCATTCCCACCCACCTTCTTAATGCCATCTCTCCTACTCTTATTCCTTTTATCTGTCACATTCTCAACCTCTCACTTTCCACTGCGACTGTCCCTGCTGCCTTTAAACATGCTGTGGTCACACCTCTCCTTAAGAAGCCTTCACTTGACCCTACTTGTCCCTCTAATTACCGACCCATCTCCCTCCTTCCTTTTCTCTCCAAATTACTTGAGCGTGCTGTTCACCGCCGCTGCCTTGATTTTCTCTCCTCACATGCTATTCTTGACCCATTACAATCTGGTTTTCGCCCTCTCCACTCAACCGAAACTGCGCTTACTAAAGTCTCCAATGACCTATTACTGGCTAAATCCAGAGGTCAATACTCCATCCTCATTCTTCTTGATCTTTCCGCTGCTTTTGACACTGTCGATCACAGCATACTTCTCGATACCCTGTCCTCACTTGGATTCCAGGGCTCTGTCCTTTCCTGGTTCTCTTCCTACCTCTTCCTCCGCACCTTTAGTGTTCACTCTGGTGGATCCTCTTCTACTTCTATCCCTCTGCCTGTCGGCGTACCTCAGGGTTCTGTTCTTGGTCCCCTCCTCTTTTCTATCTACACTTCTTCCCTTGGTTCATTAATCTCATCCCATGGCTTTTCCTACCACCTCTATGCTGATGACTCCCAAATCTACCTTTCTACCCCTGATATCTCACCTTGCATCCAAACCAAAGTTTCAGCGTGCTTGTCTGACATTGCTGCCTGGATGTCTCAACGCCACCTGAAATTAAATATGACCAAAACCGAGCTTCTCATTTTCCCCCCCAAACCCACCTCCCCGCTCCCCCCGTTTTCTATTTCTGTTGATGGCTCTCTCATTCTCCCTGTCTCCTCAGCTCGAAACCTTGGGGTCATCTTTGACTCTTCTCTCTCCTTCTCTGCTCATATCCAGCAGACCACCAAGACCTGTCATTTCTTTCTTTACAACATCCGTAAAATCCGCCCCTTTCTTTCTGAGCACTCTACCAAAACCCTCATCCACACCCTTGTCACCTCTCGTTTAGACTACTGCAATCTGCTTCTTGCTGGCCTCCCACTTAGTCACCTCTCCCCTCTCCAGTCAGTTCAAAACTCTGCTGCCCGTCTCATCTTCCGCCAGGGTCGCTTTACTCATACTACCCCTCTCCTCAAGACCCTTCACTGGCTCCCTATCCGTTTTCGCATCCTGTTCAAACTTCTTCTACTAACCTATAAATGTACTCACTCTGCTGCTCCCCAGTATCTCTCCACACTCGTCCTTCCCTACACCCCTTCCCGTGCACTCCGCTCCATGGATAAATCCTTCTTATCTGTTCCTTTCTCCACTACTGCCAACTCCAGACTTCGCGCCTTCTGTCTCGCTGCACCCTACGCCTGGAATAAACTTCCTGAGCCCCTACGTCTTGCCCCATCCTTGGCCACCTTTAAATCTAGACTGAAAACCCACCTCTTTAACATTGCTTTTGACTCGTAACCACTCGCCTCCACCTACCCTCCTCTCTTTCTTCCCGTTCACATTAATTGATTTGATTTGCTTACTTTATTTATTTTGTCTATTAGATTGTAAGCTCTTTGAGCAGGGACTGTCTTTCTTCTATGTTTGTACAGTGCTGCGTATGCCTTGTAGCGCTATAGAAATGCTAAATAGTAGTAGTAGTAGTAGTAGTAGCATAGACAAATGTAGTAAGGTCTAAAGATTGTACTAAGACTAAGAGAGGGGCCAGGAATATATTGATCCTTGTGGAACACCAGAGTCTACACTGAAAGGAAAGGGAGTCGTTGTGGAATACGGTATACTGACATTTATCTAGATATGAAGAGAACCAGTGTAAAACAGTTCCTGAGATGCCAATAGAGTAGAGACGATGTAAGAGAATTTGATGATCTACTAAATCAAAAGCTGCAAACAAATCTAAGGATAATAAGAGTACAGATTTAGCCTGATTGAGAAAGCAAAAAATGATCTTCCAAAGCTTTTTCTGGCCTTATCCTCTCTCAGCGTCCCTTTTACTTTTGGTCATTTAGAGGGTCATCCGAGTCCCTCACATGCTTCTTGCTTCAAATGTACTTGAAAAAGATTTTCTTTTTAGTTTTTGCCTCTTTGACATTTTCTTCTCAAATTCTTTTTGGGCTTGCCTTATTGCAATTGCTTATGTTACTTCGTATTTTCCTCATTTAGACCGCCCTTCAATTTTTTTAATGCCCTTTTGTTTTGTACTGTGCTGGCAGTCATTTGGTCCTCCTTCAGCCTTCTTTAATGCGTGGAATACATTTCGTCTGGGAGGTTGATATTCAAAGCAGTTTGTGCTGTTAACTTCAGAGTAAACTGTATAACTTAACAGCTTTAACTAACCTAGGTCACCCACTGCATAAGGGGGTCATTTTACTAAGCTCATACCATATATCACCCTTGCTGCGACAACTGCGCTGGCTGCCTGTGGCACAACGAATTCAATTTAAATTGTTGTTGCTGGCCCATCAGGGTTTATATCATGACTCTCCCTGCTATTTGCGTGCAGCTCTTCAGCATTATGTACCATCGAGGGTGTTGCGTTCTGCTAAAGTTTGGTTGCTCGTTCTACAAGATTTAAGGTGTCTGCGACTACAACTTACAAGAACTGGTGCTTTTTCTGTGGCTGGACCTCAGGGATGGAATAAACTCCCTTATTCTTTGAAAATTCAACAGAACACTGCTTCATTTAAGCAGATGTTGAAATGTTACCTGCTGGATCATCAAGTTGATCAATGATACTTTCAAGTGTTTTTTGCTTTTGCATTTATGCTGACTTGATGTATTGATTAGTGATCTGTATTGTTATTGTCTTTCTGCTATTGTGTATGTTGAGCTGTTACCCACCTTGGGTATAAGGTGGGATATAAATGAATAAACATTAAGCTGTGGTAAAAGGGGGACTGCACTAGCATCAGTGCGTGCTTTTGACGTGCACTGAGGTCCCCTTTTATCACAGCGGATAAAAGGCTGTCTTTTTCTCTCAAAAAAATGGCCTTGTGGTAGGTGAACCACTGAGGGGGAGCACTAATCGCCACCCATTGAGATGGCGGTAAGGGCTCCTATGCTAACCTGGCAGTAACCGGGCAGGACGTGGCACTGCTAATTACCGCTGAGTAAGCACCAGCGCTACAAAAATAGAACATTTCTTGTAGCCCAAGAAACTGTTGGGCTCCATGCAGCAACCCTTTATCGTTTATTTTCTATACCGTCACTTCTTGCATAGCAAATCAGAACGGTTTACATCTTATAATTATTCAGGTACTTGCACTGTCCCATATGGGCTGATAATCTAAGTATATTGTACCTGGGGCAATGGAGGGCTAAATGACTTGCCCAGGGTCATACAGAGCTGCAGAGAGACTTGAACCTGGTTCCCCAGGATCTTAACCCACTGCTGACCGTTAGGCAGCAGTGGGAATCGCACCCGGTTCCCCAGTCTGCATCCCACTGCATTAACCATTAGGCCACTCCTCCCTTAGTAAAAGGGCCTGAAAATGTGGCTGGAAATGTCAATGTTCTACCAAAAGTAATCCAGATAAGAGGAAGGACTAGGAGGCATTCTTAGGGTATGTGTATGGGGGGGGGGGGGGGGGGCTAAAAGTCTACCAATGCACTGCACAGCAGCTTCAGAGAGCATTTTCCATCTCACAGATAGGCTGCAGAGAATACCTTCTCCTGCTTTAGACTTAGCCTGGCCTCAGAATGACATCCTATAGTATATCTCCTATCAAACTGAGCTCTCTTTTTCATCAAGCACTGCCATTTCCTCCCCTTTGAACTTCGTGGGTGTGGCTTGGATCTCTTTCAGGGAGAGAAAACTAACAACTTATAGCAGCAGCTTCAGAGAGCATTTTCCATCTCACAGATAGGCTGCAGAGAATACCTTCTCCTGCTTCCACCCACCCTACCCCTCTACCCACCCACCCCTAGAGTGACATGTCTTATATAACCTCCCTATCAACCCACTCATTACTTTACCTCACCCATTTCTATTCTTCTATCACCTTCTCCCACTACTCCAACCAGAGTTACACCTAATCACACTGACCACCCTTCAACATCTTCTGTCCTTCTGTGACTGTTCTCTTGTGCTTGACTGCTTAAATATTTTAAATTTAAATGCTTTACTTTTTGTCTATTAGATTGTAAGCTCTTTGAGCAGGGACTGTCTTTCTTTTGTGTTTGTACAGCGCTGCGTACACTTTGTAGCGCTCTAGAAATGTTAAATAGTAGTATAGTAGTAGTAGTATTCAGTGTTATCCTGATAATTTCATCCATTTAAACAGGGACGTATTAATACCTCCTGTATCTTCACTTAAACTGATGACCTATCTCTGCATATTCAGCTGTCCAATTTAAAATCATCTGAAAATCCACTTAGAGTTAAGCAAATATACATCCTGGTTTACTTTAAGTAGATTTTTTTTCCTGCTTATTATCAGTCTCTGGGTTTCCAACATCTTCATGCCACATGCAAACTTTTAACCCTTGCACTGCTCCTTTTAGTTTTTTTCTTATTTTATCTGAGTCGCTGTTTTTAAAGTTAAACGCAATTTAAGTAGTTTCACTTAAGGCTCTCCTTCTGGTGATTATGATAACTAATGGCAAGCGGCTGTGTCACTTCTACCCCATTTGCAGCAGGCTGGCATTTTCCACTGAGAACCAGATCTAAGGTAGTTCCCTCACTCATTGACTCAAGTATCAGCTGCTCCATGTAGGAATCGTTAATGGCATTTATACGTACTTCACCTGGCTAGCACAGTGGTTCTCAACCCAGTACTTGAGACAAACCCAGTCACTCAGGTTTTCAGGATATCCACAAAGCTATCTCATGCAGAATCATTGTGGATATCTTAAAAACATGACTGGTTGGGTGACTCTCAAGGGCTGGGTTGAGAACCGCTGTCCAGGGTGTCTTGATGAGTCATTTACCCAATCTCCCATTATTACTGTGCTACCAGTTTGATTTGTCTTTCTAATGATTTCCCCGTTTTTCTTCATCCTGGTCAGGTGGTATGGAAGGCTACCTCTACTGCTATAATCTTCCCCAAAACACATGGAACTTCCATCCCTAAAGGGGGGACATTCAGATGGCGGCAATGAGTATTTAGCCGCTGCGACATTATTCCCACATACTCGTGTCCAGACACCAGCATTGAATGTCCAGTTTATGCGGTCGGCTGTCTCTTATCCAGTTGTGTGATATTTAGCACTTTGCCGCAGAAACAAAACTGCATAAAGATAGGACTGTGTTTTATGTGGTCCGACATGGACACTTAACTTAGGCGCTTAGGGAGAGATTCTGTGTATGGCGCCTAAAAAATCATTGCTGACTAAGCGTATTCAATAATTGGTGCCTAGATTTAGGCGCCGATTATAGAATACGCTTACTTGATATTTCAGCGCCTAAATCTACACGCATCCATTTACCCAATGAAAATGTGGCATAAATCCCAGTGCGTAGATTTAGGTGCACTGGACCATATTATTATTATTATTATTTGTTGCATTTGTATCCCACATTTCCCACCCTTTTGCAGCCTCAATGTGGCTTACATATAACTGTTAATAGCCTTAGCCGATTACGATCTGAACAAGTACATTGTATGAATGAATACAAAGTGATATTGTGGTAGAATGAGGTACATGTATGGTAGGTACTGTTGGGGGGAACTTAGAGAGAAAAAGGGGGAAGAAGAGACAGGTAATATTCATTACGGTCTTTGGTTACATTGTGTCGCAAGTGTCCAGGTATTTTTAATTTGGGTCATAAGTACATAAGTAATGCCACACTGGGAAAAGACCAAGGGTCCATCGAGCCCAGCATCCTGTCCACGACAGCGGCCAATCCAGGCCAAGGGCACCTGGCGAGCTTCCCAAACGTACAAACATTCTGTACATGTTATTCCTGGAATTGTGGATTTTTCCCAAGTCCATTTAGTAGTGGTTTATGGACTTGTCCTTTAGGAAACCATCTAACCCGGTGGAGTATGCTCTTCTGAACAGGTCTGTTTTTAGTGCTTTCCGAAAATTTAGGTGGTCGAGCGTAGTTTTTACTGCTTTTGGCAATGCGTTCCATAGTTGTGCGCTTAGGTAGGAAAAGCTGGTTGCATTGGTGGATTTGTATTTGAGTCCTTTGCTGTTTGGGTAGTGGAGGTTTAGGTAAGATCGTGCAGATTTTATGGTGTTTCTGGTTGGCAGGTCGATGAGGTCTGTCATGTATCCCAGTGCCTCGCCGTAAATAATTTTATGAACAGTCGTGCAGATTTTGAAGGCGATACGTTCTTTGATTGGTAGCCAGTGCAATTTTTCTATAACTATTATATTCTATAACTAGTCACATTTGGAATGGCTACAAAATGACCATAACCACACCCCTTTTTGCCTGCACTCGTTAGAAGTTCAGCGCACATCATTACAGAATATGCCTAAATTCTAATCAGTGCCAATTTGTGGTCATTATTACTTAAGTGCTGTTATCAGCGCTCATTAGCTTGATAAGCTTGTTAAGTTACACACATTGTAATAAACTGGAATAAACTTCCTGAGCCCCTACGTCTTGCCCCATCCTTGGCCACCTTTAAATCTAGACTGAAAGCCCACCTCTTTAACATTGCTTTTGACTCGTAACCACTTGTAACCACTCGCCTCCACCTACCCTCCTCTCTTCCTTCCTGTACACATTAATTGATTTGATTTGCTTACTTTATTTTTTGTCTATTAGATTGTAAGCTCTTTGAGCAGGGACTGTTTTTCTTCTATGTTTGTGCAGCGCTGCGTACGCCTTGTAGCACTATAGAAATGCTAAATAGTAGTAGTAGAATCTAGGGGCACTATATAGAATCTGGGGGTTTAGGGCTGAATATCATCACTTAACCATATAAATGCCAACTCCACCCCTGCACTGCCCACAAAATAGCCGGCTTTCAGTTTAGCACAAGAGATTTAATCAGCCAGGACCTATTTCTGGCCGGTTAAACCTTCTGTGGCATCCTTAACACACTTAACCACCCCTCCACCAGTGTGATCTTGCCTGTCACTTCAATACAGGTGATAGCCTGGAACTACAGGGGACCACTGGTTATCCTCCTTCCTCTAGGTCTCTGCCACCTAATTCAGCTCTAAGGCCCAGATGCATCAACCGTAAATTAAAAAATCAAAAACGTAAAAGTCCTTACCGAAGTTGAAAAAACGAAGAATGCACTAAAAACAGAAGTCCCACATGTTCGGTTCGGTATTTGAAAGTCGAATGCATTACAGAAGTGTAATCCCCGTCGTTAATCTGCCCGTAAAGCATGCGCAGAGCAGCCAAGCGTTATGCTGGCTACTCTGCGCATGCCACAAACGTCAAAACCCAAAACAAAAAAACACGTTGAAAATAAAAGGGGCAAAGGCGCTCGTCAGGAGCGTCCTGTATGGACGCACTTGCCCCCCCCCCCCCCGAGGTCGCCGCTGCTCCCCGCTTCCACATGTATTAAATAATTGGTTTGATATAAGGGAAAAGACTTCAGTCAGTGGCTCTTATGGTTCCAAATAAGGAGCCCATGGAAGAACCTCACAACCATACCACCATCATCGGTAAAAATCCCTTACTTTGTATATAAACTGTGACACTTAATTTTGCATGTAAACTTGTGAAATATTCAAATCAGTGCAAAACCACAATTACTTTACAATATCATTCATACAGAAATACCCAAATAGTCATGAACACTTATGAAACAAATCGGATGCTCTTAAGCTCAATAGAACCGTCTGTTTCACTGACTGAGGCTTTGCTGGGAGCAAAAAGCATCACCGAGTATATTAGCGGACAGAAAAGCTGAAAAACACGGTAAACCAGTGCAACGATTATATGCTCAAGTAATATAGAATTGACTTCAAACAGCAAATTGCATGTGAGATGCCATCCTTAACATGCAATTTGCTGTTTGCATTCAATTCTATATTTCATGAGCAGACTTTGAAAACCAGAAGTGGAGCCCACAGTGTGGGGGGTGGGGGTAAGCCCTGTTGGGAACATCCGGAGTGCCTGAGACCCTGAACAGTCATCATTTCCATAGGAAAGCAATTGAATTGGGGCACAAACTAGAGCCTATATCTAAAGAGTTGCTCCATTCCAGAAGTCTTAAGACCCACAGAGCTTTTGTCTGTGTTGTTCAGTGTTGTACTTGAGGGATTCTGCAGAATGAGGCATGGTAGCCGTGTTAGTCCACTTTTAAAGGTAATCTATAGAAATAAAACATGGAAAAGAAAATAAGATACCTTTTTTATTGGACATAACTTAATACATTTCTTGATTATTATTTATTGCATTTGTATCCCACATTTTCCCACCTATTTGCAGGCTCAATGTGGCTTACAAAAACCTGTTATGGCAACGCCATTCCAGGAGACAGGTACAATTGGTGTTACAACAAGATCATGGATGAAGAGAAAAGAGCTGACCAAAGTTATTTTGTTAATCGTTTTCAAGTCAGTTGGTAGTGCATTCCATAGCTGCGTGCTCATGTAGGAGAAGCTAGTCACATGAGTTAGCTTGTACTTTATTCCTTTGCAGTTGGGGAAGTGCAGATCAAGGAATTTGCGGGCTGATTTTTTAGCATTTCTGGGAGGTAGGTCCACGAGGTCTAGCATGTATGTAGCTCGGGGCATTAATGTGGATGATTTTGTGAACAATCGTGCAGATCTTGAACGCGATAAGCTCTTTGAGTGGGAGCCAGTGAAGTCTTTCTCTTAGTGGTTTTGCGCTTTCATATTTTGCTTTGCCAAATATGAGTCTGACTGCGGTATTCTAGGCTGTTTGAAGTTTCTTGATAGCCAAATATGAGTCTGGCTGCGGTATTCTGGGCTGTTTGAAGTTTCTTGATAGTCTGTTCTTTGCAGCCTGCATATAGTGCGTTGCAGTAGTCCAGGTGACTTAGCACCATTAATTGTACCAGGTTACGGAAAATGGATCTCAGAAAGAAAGGTTTTACTCGTTTGAGTTTCCACATGGAGTGGAACATCTTTTTTGTTGTATTCTTCACGTGGGATTCGAGTGTGAGGTTTCGGTCAATGGTAACTCCCAAAATTTTCAGATTGTTTGAGACTGGAAGGGAAAAGTTTGGTGTGGATATGGTGGTGAAGTTATTTGTGTTATGTTGTGAGGTGAGTATAAGACATTGTGTTTTTTCTGCGTTGAGTTTTAGCTGGAATGCATCAGCCCAGGAGTGCATGATTTGGAGGCTTTGATTGATCTCGTTGGTGATTTCCTTTACATCATGTTTGAACGGGATGTAGATCGTGACATCGTCTGCGTATACAGTGGGGGAAATAAGTATTTGATCCCTTGCTGATTTTGTAAGTTTGCCCACTGACAAAGACATGAGCAGCCCATAATTGAAGGGTAGGTTATTGGTAACAGTGAGAGATAGCACATCACAAATTAAATCCGGAAAATCACATTGTGGAAAGTATATGAATTTATTTGCATTCTGCAGAGGGAAATAAGTATTTGATCCCCCACCAACCAGTAAGAGATCTGGCCCCTACAGACCAGGTAGATGCTCCAAATCAACTCGTTACCTGCATGACAGACAGCTGTCGGCAATGGTCACCTGTATGAAAGACACCTGTCCACAGACTCAGTGAATCAGTCAGACTCTAACCTCTACGAAATGGCCAAGAGCAAGGAGCTGTCTAAGGATGTCAGGGACAAGATCATACACCTGCACAAGGCTGGAATGGGCTACAAAACCATCAGTAAGACGCTGGGCGAGAAGGAGACAACTGTTGGTGCCATAGTAAGAAAATGGAAGAAGTACAAAATGACTGTCAATCGACAAAGATCTGGGGCTCCACGCAAAATCTCACCTCGTGGGGTATCCTTGATCATGAGGAAGGTTAGAAATCAGCCTACAACTACAAGGGGGGAACTTGTCAATGATCTCAAGGCAGCTGGGACCACTGTCACCACGAAAACCATTGGTAACACATTACGACATAACGGATTGCAATCCTGCAGTGCCCGCAAGGTCCCCCTGCTCCGGAAGGCACATGTGACGGCCCGTCTGAAGTTTGCCAGTGAACACCTGGATGATGCCGAGAGTGATTGGGAGAAGGTGCTGTGGTCAGATGAGACAAAAATTGAGCTCTTTGGCATGAACTCAACTCGCCGTGTTTGGAGGAAGAGAAATGCTGCCTATGACCCAAAGAACACCGTCCCCACTGTCAAGCATGGAGGTGGAAATGTTATGTTTTGGGGGTGTTTCTCTGCTAAGGGCACAGGACTACTTCACCGCATCAATGGGAGAATGGATGGGGCCATGTACCGTACAATTCTGAGTGACAACCTCCTTCCCTCCGCCAGGGCCTTAAAAATGGGTCGTGGCTGGGTCTTCCAGCACGACAATGACCCAAAACATACAGCCAAGGCAACAAAGGAGTGGCTCAGGAAGAAGCACATTAGGGTCATGGAGTGGCCTAGCCAGTCACCAGACCTTAATCCCATTGAAAACTTATGGAGGGAGCTGAAGCTGCGAGTTGCCAAGCGACAGCCCAGAACTCTTAATGATTTAGAGATGATCTGCAAAGAGGAGTGGACCAAAATTCCTCCTGACATGTGTGCAAACCTCATCATCAACTACAGAAGACGTCTGACCGCTGTGCTTGCCAACAAGGGTTTTGCCACCAAGTATTAGGTCTTGTTTGCCAGAGGGATTAAATACTTATTTCCCTCTGCAGAATGCAAATAAATTCATATACTTTCCACAATGTGATTTTCCGGATTTAATTTGTGATGTGCTATCTCTCACTGTTACCAATAACCTACCCTTCAATTATGGGCTGCTCATGTCTTTGTCAGTGGGCAAACTTACAAAATCAGCAAGGGATCAAATACTTATTTCCCCCACTGTATGTAGGGGTTGAGGTGGTTGGCTAGTAACTTGGCTAAGGGTATCATCATTAGGTTGAAGAGGGTGGGTGAGAGGGGGGATCCTTGGGGGACTCCACATTCAGGTGTCCATGGGGCTGAAATATCTTTGTTCGCTATTACTTGATATGATCTTGTGGTCAGGAATCCTCTGAACCAGTTGAGAACGTTACCTCCAACTCCAAAGTATTCAAGAATATTTAGTAATATTCCGTGGTTGACCATGTCGAAGGCACTGGACATGTCAAATTGTAGGAGGAGTATGTTACTGCCAGCTGCGATTGTTTGTTTAAATGAGTTCATTAAAGTCACTAGTACAGTTTCAGTACTGTGATTCGAATGGAATCCTGATTGAGACTCATGTAGAATTGAGTGCTTATTTAGGTAGTCCGTGAGTTGTTTCGTCACTACGCCTTCCATGAGTTTGGTTATTAGTGGGATAGATGCCACTGGGTGATAGTTGGTTAGGTCATTTGTATTTTTCTTTGCATCTTTAGGTAAAGGGGTAAGTAGAATGTTTCCTTTATCCTTAGGGAAGAGGCCATTTTGTAGCATGTAATTTAGGTGTATCGTGAGGTCTGTTTTGAATCGCTGAGGAGCAGCTTTTATAAGGCTAATAGGGCAAGTATCTAGTTTGCATTGCGATTTAGCATATCTTCTAAGCAGTTGGGAGACGCTGTCCATCGAGAGTATGTCAAAATTAGTCCATGATCGGTCTGCTGGGAATTCTCCGGGTATTGGGTCTACTACTACTACTACTATTAAACATTTCTATAGCGCTACTAGACTTACGCAGCACTGTACAAATTAACATAAAAAGACAGTCCCTGCTCAACACATTCAAGGAGGTGTACGTAATCTGTTGTGTTGATAGGTATCATGAGTCGTAGCTTTATAATTTTCTCTTTGAAGTAGTTTGCAAGATGGAGTGCAAGTGTAGTTTGGTTACTGATGGAGTGTCTGTGTTAATAGTAACCGGCGTGGTGTTTAGTAGTTTGTTTACGAGTAGGTAGAGTTTATGTGTATCTTTGTAGTTTGGTCCAATTTTAGTTTTATAATATGTTCTTTTAGTTTGTCTGATGGTGTATTTGTATTTTCTTTGTAGTTGTTTCCAGTCGTTGAATGTGGAGTCGTCTTGTTTCTTATTCCATGCTCTGTCTAATTTCCTGACTTGTGTCTTTAGTTTTTTTAGTTCTTCATTAAACCATGGTATTGAATTTTTTCTATGTGAGGTTCTAGTATGAAGTGGTGCTATGTTGTCTAGCATGATTCTGTATGTTGTCCCATTCGAGAAGAAATTGGTGTGAGTCTGTTGGTGTTGTCCATTCATCGTTATAGAATTGTTGCCAAAATGTTTGCGAGTCTATTTTGCCTCTCGTGGTATATGTTTGTTGTTCTTGTTTATGTTGTGAACCTTTTGTTCGCCATTGAAGGGAAAGGTTTGCTCTGTAGTGATCAGACCATGGTGTAGCTGTCCATTTAGACTCTATTAGTGCCAAATTTGGTTCTGATGAGAATTTGTATGTGATGATATCTAGCGTATGTCCTTTATTATGGGTAGGTTGCATGTTTGGCCAGTGGAGCTCCCATAATTGGAGGAAGTCTTTGTATTCACGTACATTACTTAGGTTAGTGTCCTCGAGGTGAAAGTTGATGTCACCTGCTATGAGAAGGTTTTGGGTGGAAACACGTGTTCAATATGAAATCCATAAACTGCGTTTGAGAGTCTTGCCAGTTGTCTGGTGGCCTATAAAACAGGATAAGGTTCAGGTGGTCGTGTAGGGTTGGGTGGTTGATTCTCACTGAGGCTATTTCCAGTTGAGGAAGTATGGATTCTGCTATTGTTGTGACGGTGAATTGGGAGTTATAGATTATGGCTATGCCTCCTCCTCTTTTTCCATTCCTTGTCCAGTGGATAATTTTGTACCCTGGAGGGCATAGCTCTAAGATTATGGGATCTTTAGGGTCATGGATCCAGGTTTTGCTGATGAATAGAAAGTCGAGATTGTCAGTTGTGATCCAATCTGTTATTGTTGTGGTTTTGTTGACTGCAGATCTGGCATTTATGTAACCTATTTGTATTAGCTTGTGGGGTTCAGTTGTATTCGAGTCTGTGATGATTTCTATTAGTTGTCTATTCTCTTGGTGTTTGAGTTTGTTATGACCCTTCTTTCCTTTCTGTTGATTGTGTCCGTAGTTGGTAGGTTTTCCGTTCCATTTTTTGATCTTTTGGAGAGGTGTATTGTATATGGGTTGTGTGTATGTTGTGTGGGTTGCGGGTACATTATTGTCCATGAGAGGGATTGTGAGCGGATTGTGGATTAGTTAGATGCAGTAGATGATAAGAAGTATTTTGTTAGTTTTCATGCTGGTATTAGTTTGTATAATGCAGTAGGAGCGTGTATGAGTTATTATTCATCTGTATAAAACATTGGTGATTGACTAAAAATTTACAGTTATTTGTGCAGTACAGTGTGTGTGCTTACAATCCGTAGAACAATCTGTGTAAAAACATTGGTTGCCCTTCGTCAGATCGGAAATAAGCAATTGTTGGTAGATGATAATATATATAAGTGAAACATCAAAGCATTTCAGTGACAGTCTAACTATGCCAAAACATTTCACAAGACCCCACGGTCATTCACAAAGGAAAAATATTCAACATTAAGGAATCTTTCACGTGCTCATCTTCCAATGTGGTATATATCATTCAGTGTAAAACATGCAATGAAGGCTGCTACATTGGAGAAACAATTCAGATGCTAAAGAAGAGATTTAATTTACGTGGAGGGGCATAATCGAATGGGGCCAGCCATCAATATGGGCGGCCATCTCTAAGGCCGGCCCCGTAAAGCGGCATATCCGACCGTATTATCGAAACAAGATGGCCGGCCATCTTTCGTTTCAATAATACAGTCGGGGCCAGCCAAATCTCAACATTTGGGCCGGCGTTAGAGATTGCTGCCATTGGTTTCCGCCGATAATGGAAACTAATGGCGGCCATCTCAAACCCGGCCAAATCCAAGCCCTTTGGTCGTGGGAGGAACCAGTATTTATAGTGCACTGGTCCCCCCTCACATGCCAGGACACCAACCGGGCACCCTAGGGGGCACTGCAGTGGACTGCATAAATTGCTCCTAGGTGCATAGCTCCCTTACCTTGGGTGCTGAGCCCCCCAAACCCACTACCCACAACTGTACAACACTACCACAGCCCTTATGGGTGAAGGGGGCACCTACATGTGGGTACAGTGGGTTTCGGGTGGGTTTCGGAGGGCTCCCATTTACCAGCACAAGTGTAACAGGTAGGGGGGATGGGCCTGGGTCCGCTTGCCTGAAGTCCACTGCAGTACCCACAAAAAACTGCTCCATGGACTTGCATAGTGCTGTGATGGAGCTGGGTATGACATTTGAGGCTGGCATAGAGGCTGGCACAAAAATGTTTAAAAAGATTTTTGGGGTGGGAGGGGGTTGGTGACCACTTGGGGAGGTAGGGGAGGTCATCCCCCATTCCCTCTAGTGGTCATCTGGTCAGTTGGGGCACTTTTTTGAGGCTTAGTCCTAAAAATAAATGGACCAAATAAAGCCGGCTAAGTGCTCGTCAGAGCCAGCCTTCTTTTTTCCATTATTGGCCGAAGCCAGCCATCTGTTAACCACTCCCCCGTCCCGCCTTCGGTACCCTGCCAACATGCCCCCTTGAACTTTGGCCAGCCCTGTGACGGAAAGCAGTTGAAGCCAGCCAAAATCGCCTTTCAATTATACCGATTAGGCCGGGTTTGATTTGTGTCGGAAGATGGCCAGCCTTCTCCTTCGAAAATAAGCAGGATAAACACCATATGAAAAATGCTAGTACCAATAAAGATGTCACGCCTGTGGGGCAGCACTTTACAAAACCAGAACACTGTACCAGTGATTTCATGGTAAGAATCCTGAAAGGGAACTTTAAAACAATACAGGAGCGTAAGACTTTTGAAGTCAGAATGATTAAATATTTTGACACCCACCAGTCAGGACTTAACAAAGATCTGGGTTTTCTAGCCCATTATAAACCATAAAATTGTACTGCTTTGTCACTCTCCTGTCTCCATGCATATCTCCCTGTCCCTCATCCACCCGACTCTTCCTGTTTCTCACCTATCCACCCCCATCCTGTTAGACTGTCACTGAAATGCTTTGATGTTTCACTTATATACACTGTCATCTACCAACATTTGCTTATTTCCGATCTGACGAAGAAGGGCAACCTTCGAAAGCTAATCAAGAAATGTATTAAGTTATGTCCAATAAAAAAGGTATCATTTTCTTTTCCACGTTTTGTTTTATTTCTATTGATTACCTGCAGAATGAGGGAAATTCTGTGGACCATTTTTCTTATGCATGGATTAATGCTGGAGGATTTTCTCCCTCTGCTGGTTCATTTTGAGAAGACAGGTGTTAGTATTTTTGAAAGAATATTTTTACCTAGACACTATGCCATGGCTATAACGATTTCCAGGGCCTAGCCGAGTTAATGAAGAACAGTTACTCATAATTTTAACAAATCTGTTTGATATTATCTCTTAGTGTATGCCATGTAGTTAAGAAAAATTAGATGGTTATTGTACCTGATAATTATGATATTTGAAATGTGACATTAATTGGCAAAATAATTTTACTTCAAGAATGACACTATTTATCTCTAATTGCTTCTCCTACCTCTGCACATTTGCATATTCCCAGGGCTGTGGGTTCAGCTCCGAAGCCTTATTTTTGTATATAGGGATTGTTAAGTGTGTACTGTAAAACTCTTAGCCAGGAGGCTTCACATTTCTCATGAAGGTGGATGTAATGGGGTCACAAAATTCCCCTTAATCATACATGGCTTCAGAGGTTCTGCAGTCTCTGAGAGCTATAGGAGACAGTGAGTGTGAGCACATAGATTGAGGGCTAGAATTACTAACACACACAACCACTTTATCATGTGCAAACACATGAACTTTCATTATTTGTAATCCCACTGGGGCCAGCTCTGTGGGTGGAGTGAGTACAAAGCACCCCCAATATTGTGAAAGCTCCTTCATTCTGTACTACCTCCCCCTATCCCTAAAAGTTTTGTATTTCAATCTCCTACCTCAAATCTAGAATCTCCTTTCCATGTTGTAAGAATCCATGTGTACCATGACAGCTGGCTTCTTCCCAGGATACTCTAAAATCTTCCAGAGGTAGATGTGAGGCCCACTACCTTCGTACCAGAGGGTAAGGGATAAAGGGATCTGATATACTGCGTTTCTGTTTACAACCAAAGAGAATTACATTTATTATATGCAGGTACTTTTTCTGTCCTTAGTGGGCTCACAATTTAAGATGCTTTTTGTACCTGGGGCAATGGAGGGTTAAGTGACTTGCCCAAGGTCACAAAGAGGCACAGCAAGAATGGGACCCGGTTGCCCAGGTTCTCAGCCCACTGCACTAACCATTAGGGTACTCTTGCACTCTTATGGCAATTGGCAAGCATTCCTCATGCCCATCAGCCACCTGGCTATCAACACATATAAAATACGGTAGAATTATATCCTCTAGTAGTTCCAATAGAGTGTTCAAACTTTCCAAAATTACAGAAAACTTTACTGTGACATTGAGTCCACTATCTGCAGTTAAAGATAAAAGTATGTTCAGTCCCTGTTGAAGCAGTGACAAATAAAAGCCACAGCAATCCAAAACTCTAGCACAAACACACACAGACTGCCATTCAAAAAACTGCCCGTGCGAGACTTACTGCATCTTCCATTTCATTTATTAGTTCTTACAAAGTTTGGGTCAATGTGGCCTACAGTGAACAGGTAAGTTTACATAAAACAAGAGCTAACAATGTGGCTGGGATATATAACAATGTATCTAGGGTAGAAACATGGAGTGAACAGATTGCGTGAAACAACAGATAACCAATATAGCTGGAATTGGTACATGGAGAATATGGGATGTATGGAGCGATGAGTAGTAGATTAAACTAGATTAGGTGCATGAAGCAGCAGGTTGCAGTGTAGCTACTATATCAACTTTGGCAGCTCAGCAGTAACTCAACAAGGCAATAGTGTGACAGATTAATGGTAACACAATAACCTATAGATATCAACATAGAGAAACATGAATTTAAGAACTGTTAATACTCCTCTAGATGTGTATTACTATTGGTTTCTAAAGAGAGGCATTCTGTTTATAATGGATTAGCTGTTATCCCCTAGAGATCCGTGCCGAAATCCAAGCGTATTCTATAACAATGCACGTAACTTAATTGGCTTAACAAGCCAATCAGCATTGTTAACAGCACTTAACAAGCAATAATGAGCACTAACTGACAATAATTAGAATTTACACGCATAACTACCTAAGCATATTCGGCAATGCACTGCACCTAAATTTTAATGTGTGCAGGCAAAAAGGGGCATGGTTATAGGCGGGGAAGTAGGCATTTCATGGATGTTTCCAAATTTATGTGCGTATAGAATATGGCTCTCTGTGCCTAAATCTACAAGCCAGGATTTATGCCATATTTTCGTTGGTGTAAATGGATGCGCATAATTTTAGGCAATGGGATATCGACTAAGCGTATTCTATATACCGCACCTAAATCTAGGCGCCGCTTATAGAATATGCTTAGGCAGAAATGTTTTCCATGCAGATTTTCTAGGTGCCATATATAAAATCTGGCTCCATCTGTAAAGTGTTTGTTGAAGAGGGATGCTTTGAGGATCTTGTAAAAGTGTAGATAGTTTGTGATTTTTCTTACAGCTAGTGGTAGTGAGTTCCACTTTTTCGATGGAAGGTATGGAAACCCCGAGGCATGGATGAAGTCTTATTCCTTCTCAATGTCATAAGCTGTCTTGGGCATTGTTTGGAAAGGTAAAATAAAATCCACCCAGCCAATAGTTAAAAGTACACATCCGAGCAAACTCACAATTTTACACCTAATTCTGACCTCTGGCAAAGCCGGTCCATTCTAGAACTGTCAAAGAATGTCATCCGCCTGTGTGCTTGACTCTATTAGGAAAAGAGAGGGCCAATAATCATCGTGATTTAACCAGCCAGAAACAGCTTCTGGCTGGTTAAATTGCCTGTTTCAGTTAGTGCTGCTGAATATAGCCAGTTAACGCAGAACTGAAAACCGGCTATGAGGGGGGGGGGCGTTTTGGGAACAGAGTTGGCACATGGCCGATAAATTGCTGATACTCAGCACTTAACCAGCCACATTAACCGCATAAATAGGATCACATAAAAGTGAGTCCTAATCTTTATGTGGTAACCCATAGCCAGTTAAGTGCTTAATATTGCATTTAACCGGCGATGTGTTAGCTGGCAGTGCAAACGCAGAAATTCAGTGCTGTTGCCCTGACACGGCACAGCGTTGAATTTCCAGGTTTAACGCCAGCTGGAGGAGCCTAAGAGTATAAGAGGCTGTTTTGTCTGCATTTAGTACAAGATGATGTGATGAGAGCCAACGTGGAATAGAATTGAGACATGTTTGAAGAGAAGTGAGGACAGGAGTGTCAGGTTCAGTGTCATAGATAAGGAGAATGTCATATGTGTAAACATAAGTTGATATTGCAAATTCCTGAATGATTGCAGCAAGTGGACTGAGAAAGAGGTTGAAGAGTAAGCTGAGAACCAGAAGAAGAGGAGGAGGTTAGGACCTTGAAGGATCGACCAGAAAAGAAAGAAGAGAACCATTTAAGCAGCACCCCAGATAGCCCCAGAGATGATAAATGAGATAATAACGGAGAGTGGTCAATGAGATCAACAGCCATGGACAGATCAGGAGATATACAAAGTGCATTTAGTCCCTTATCAAGACCGTCTCAGTACTAAAGTGCATTCTAAAACCAGAGTGTCAGGGATGAAGGGCTGACGTTTTTTTCTGCAAAAGATGAGTGATGAGTAATAATTACTTTTTCCAGAACCTTTGAAGCAAAACAGAGATTAGAAACTAGGTGATAGTGGGCTGGGACCAAAAAGTCTAAATTGGATTTTTTTCAAAATGGGGAGGACCACTGCAGTTTTCCAGAGGGAAGGGACTTGGCCATAGGAGAGTCTAAGGTTCACCAGTGAGAGAACAGAAGGTGGAGGTTTTTTAGCCATGAAGATGACAAGGGATCGAGCAGGCTCTGCTGGAGTTGGGGAAAGTTTTTCTCTGGACAGGATGCTTTATGGTGGTGTGGTGTGGTGTTGCTGGGGGAGGGGAGGGGTTATCTTTTCTGTTGCTTTAATAGTTTAAGTGACACTAGCGGCTGCTCCTCATTGACTATTATTATTCCTTGAGTTAAACCCATATACTATAGATGTTGTATAGGGGCTGTGATCAAAATATTGAAACCAACTTTTAGAGAAAGGGAACAAAATAAAGAGGCATAAGGAAAAAAGAAAACTGAAATACCTAACTTCCTAAAGTGAAACGTGTGCAGAAAGTGAAATGGATAAGAGAGCATGAAAGTGGACATCAAAATGATTGGAGAAATTTCTCCTAGTACAGTGACGTGAAGAATTACGGCAGCAAGTTCCACGATCACACATGATAAACTCTAAGGGGTCGATATTCAAAGCGATTTAACAGGGCAGGAGAGGCGCTTGGTCAGTTCAATCACTTGTGAAGGTCTATCCGGGATATTCAGCAGAATAATAATAATAATAATAACTCGTTACAGTCACTGAAAATCAGCACTAACCACTAAACTTATAGCCGGCTATTTTGTGGACAGTCCAGGGCAGAGTCAGCACTTATGCGGTTAAGTTCCAATATTCAGCTCTTAACCGGACAAAATCGGACCACGTAAAGCAGAGTCATAGCTTTATCCAGTTTCACTTAGGCGCTTATGTGCTTAATATCACACTTAAGTGGCTAAAAAATAGCAGGCTGCACAAACCCAGGCATGGCCCAACATTGCGTATCCAGTGACAGCCAAAAACAATCTGTCTGCTGCCATTTGAATATTTAGTTCCTTAAATGCTCTTAGGCTAGGCCCAGTCTAGCAAGGATGCTATAAAATCCAATATTTAAAACCATTTGGCTCCTGAATGGTTAAATGGCACTTAGCTAGCTCTCCAGCAATATTCAGCAGGAGATAGCTGGCTAGCGCCTAGCGGATAACTGGTTATATCGTGCAATATGACCAGCTGTCCGCCAATATTCAGCGCATCGCCAGCTACGTTTGGCAGACAAATTTGGCCACCAAAATAGCAGGTATATCTTTGGCCGGTTTAAACTTAACCAGCCAGCATTTAATATTGGCTTGGCAGTTCAATTTAAACCAGGTAAAATACACCTGGGTATTCAATGCCAGTCACCAGAAACAGCGCAACATTGAATATTCAGGCTGAGCGCTGACCACAGGAGGCAGCTCAACTACCTCCTGTGGTCTGAATATTGGGCCCATAGTCTTTTTTTTTTTCATCATTTCTGGCTCAACCCCTCTCCTTTTCTATCTCCATCCATCAAGGGCGTCCCACTCTCATATAAGACTTCTATGAAAATTTTGCATGCCACTCTGGATAGTTGCTTATCCTTTTGGGCTCACATCTCCTCTGTTGTATCTGGTTCATTTTTTGACCTGTGCCAGATTCGTTCCATCCTCTATTTTCTCGATCTTGCCTCTCTGCGCATTCTCCTTATTGCCTTTTATTTGGGTCCCCTCTCATCTCAGCTTTGTAGGTTGCAGGGGATCCAGAACACAGCAAGAGAAGTATAATCACACCTCTCCACTCTTCCACTCTCAATATTAGCTGCCAGTAGCCTATAGAGTTCTGTTTAAAGTCTTTAAACAGTGTCACCAAATCTGTAGTTCTGGTTTTCTTGTATTCCTATATATATAAACGGAAGAACTATTATAAACTACCTAAGTCAAAACAAACACAAAACAAAATAGTGGACTTTTGAATTTATTTATTGCATTTGTATCCCACATTATCCCACCTCTTTGCAGGCTCAATGAATCACACGGGAAGTGACCTTAATATACTATGTTATAGTGTTGTTATATTTCATCTGGGTCGTATATATGTGGGATCACAGAACCTGTAGCACGTATTATTATTATTATATACCTTCCTATACTTTGTTCTTAGGCAGCTGGATGTATTATTTATTTATTTATTTGGTCTACTTGTATCCCACATTTTCCCAGCTTATGCGGGCTCAATGTGGCTAACAAAGTTACAAGAAGATTACATAATACAACAGGAGAAAATTGTTCCAGTAATAAAATACAAAGAAGTACAGAGGATCGAAAATAAGAGAATGTGGATGGGAAAACAGGAGCAACCAAGGAGAAGCTAACAGAGGGTAAAGAGCAGGTAAACTACCAAAACGGGGGGAAAAAAGGAGGTTAAACAACATTGCTGACTTCGGGGTAGGCTTTAGAAAACAAATACGTTTTTAAGTTTTTTAAAAGTTTGATGATCCGATGTCTCTTTCAAGAGTCTCGGCAAAGCATTCCAGGTTCGTGGGCTGATGAACGAGAAGGAAGAAGCGTAGAGCGTCTTGTATTTCAGGATTCCTGCATGAAGGATAGTGCAGGTTAAGATATGTTCTAGATGACACCATGGAATTTCTTGCAGGCAAATCAATCAAATCATACAAGTACGCTGGTGCTTCTCCGTAAATGATCTTGTGAGTTAATCAATACGGTCCTTAATGGGAAGCCAGTGTAGTCTCACACGAAGAGGCTGCGCACTGTGGAAGCGTGATTTACCAAAGAACAGTCTGGCTGCGGTGTTTTGAACCATCTGGAGCTTCTTTAGAATATCGTGTGTACAACCAGCGAAAATGCCACTGCAGTAGTCGATGTGGCTTAAGATCAGAGAATGAATCAGGGTTCGAAAAATATCTTGTGGCAGGAGCTGTTTGATGCGTTTAAGCTTCCACAAAGAAGAGCATTTTCTTCGTTATCAGCTTGTCCAGCTTGACCCCAAGAATTTTCAAGCTGTTTAATTTGCATATGTGTTAATATGGAGATTTAGATCAGTAGGGTGGAGGAATGTATGCATATATTTAAGATTAAGTATTTGTTAACGAAATATCTAGTATGTTGCATTGAGATTTTGATACTAAGAACGCTCAGCTGGTTTAGATGTATGCACATACACCATAAGGAGGCGGAACATTTAATGTGCTATGATGGTTCCATCTATGACACTACCACATATTCCTTTTGGGGATATAATTGTTGTAATGGGTATGGACTGAGCACATTTATAACATATTTACAAATTAGAGTTTAAGGCAAAAAAGGTAGCGGTGACTATTTGTCTCCGCGGTGTGTATGGATTTCTTGTATTCCTGCCAATATTCTTGCTCGCCCCTCACCGGTCCTTACTCTGTTCTTCTCACCATTTTCCTCAGGTGCCCCCCACTGTCACTTCAGCGCTGCTACCTCGACTCTCTGGAATGCTTTCCCTTTCTATCGTGATACGTTCAAGTCTTTATTCAAAACGTTCTACTTTCTGATGATCTATCCTGACTGACCTGCTTCCCAGCTCTTCTACCTTTTGCTGCCCTGCACAGCACTTCCTTCTGTTTTGCCTCACTTATGATCCCATTGTGAAATTGTATTCATCTCTTTTGTGTTACCCTTCCATGCTGTCTGTCTTTGTCTTCCTAGTCCCAGCTCCTTCACCACCTTGTTTTCCTAGTATTGTAAACTGCTTAGATGACTTGCTAGAGGCAGTGTATCAATGAAATTGACCTTGACATTGACCTTTAGCATTGGAGAAAGTGGTTTCATTGTATGGAAGATCTTCATTCATCAGTTGAGTTTTAGCAAGTGAAAAAGTGAGTGTTACACTTACAAAAGCCAGTTTCTCAGTTCTCTGTTTTCAGACTCTGTGCATACGCACAAGCAGTTTTCTTCAGCCCACTGCATTTTCACAACAGATTTGGAACCCTGAGTCACTAAAGAGCAGAAATGGTTGTTCCCAATATTTAGTAGATTAACCTAGAAATGACAAAGCATCTAAAGCTTTCAGTGTGTGACCTGCCACCCCTGCTGCCTACAGACTCCACATTCATTTACATTAGACATCCTTTTGCATTAATGCTTTCTGTAAAGCTCTCCCTGCTGTGCTGAGGGAAGGGGAAGGAGGAGAGAGAGCACTATTGGTCTTCAGGAAGTATATTCTTCCCTTCCATTTCATGCCTGAAACACTGAACATTTTTGTATCATGATTTTATCAAGCTTTGATCCATGCAAAGGCTACCTGTCCTTTAGAGGGATATGTTGCAAGGCATAGTCGAGACCCTACTCAGATTTGATATACTGCCTTTTTTCAGGGACAGTAAGGAGTTTGCAGAAAATGAAATAGCACGAACATAATAACAAGTGAATACACATGCCATGCAAGTATTAGGTGACTAGATTGGCTGTCAGTATAGGTGGAACTTTAGCTGCATTAAAAAGAGGTTCCAGGGAAAAGGGGGCCAGCTGGCTGGCATTTCAGAGTCATGCATTTTTATAAACGGGTGAGCATACATTTAAATTGTAAAAATGATTCAAACATAATCAGCATGATTGTAATGCATACACTTTAGGTTTTCATTTTAAAATAGCTTAAGGTATGCTGTGCATGTATATTCGATCTGCATAATAGCCTGCTTTTCGACTCTAAATTATGCTAGTACGTTGCGTTTGAATATCAGGATGAACCCTACTGAAAATGTAGCAGCTGATTATCATTTTCCCTTGCAGTGACTGAGGGAATCTCAAGACTGGGGTGATCCCCTCTCACAAGTTACTACAGTTTCACTAAGCTTATACAGTTCACTGAACTCAAAGTGCTTATGTAATGCCAGATTTTGGCAGACAGTGAGGATGGAAAATATATTTATTTAGTGCAAACAATTTAATTTACCAAAAAGCTTTCAGCCATGCACAAAAATTAAAACACCAACATTTAAACAATAAAAAGAAATTAAAACATGATTTAGAATGGTCTATTCAACCCCCCCCCCCCCCCCCCCCCCCCAGTGCCATATGCTTGATGAAGATAAACCCTAAGGATTCATTCTATAACGCAGGCGCTAATATTTACGCACCAGTTCCATAGTAAAACGCTTAGGTACATGCCAATACACCTCTAATAACATGCATGTCTTCAGTAGAACATAGGTTGCATATGAGCACAGACATGGGCAGCATCTGTGCAGAACATGGGAGGGGGTGCAAAATTCTCCACATAACTTACAAGAACATTAGTTATTTGCGTATCACTGGAACTTAGGTGCAAGCATTTCCACCAGTTCTATGGCTGGCAGAAGTGCATATATACATTACATGCACACACACACATGCATGTACACACTCATATATGCACATGCATACATGCACACATTCATGCCCAGTTAACCAGTATTCAATAAAGGAAGCTAGGTTCCTGCTTCCTTTATAGAACAAGCACTATCGGGCAACCCCTGAGCGCCTATATAGTGTTAGAATCACCCCCACGTGCCTCTACTAAATACCCTTATGAATTTTCAAGTGTAAGGGAGGCCCAGTGAATGCCCTGATACTGTAAAGTGGCCTGTTTACATGAAGAATTTATTGGTTTGGAGCTAGAAAAAAACAGGAGGCCAGATCACACTCTTCACACAGTCAATAATAACCACTCCAGGACTGGTGTTTGGAACCAATGAATTTGCTTATTTTAGACAATTAATTAGGACAGTACAGTAGCAGAGACAGTAAAGATGGCAGGGGCAATATTCAAATAATATTCACAATCTCCTCTCCACTTTCTTTGGAGAAAGTTTAGAGTGTCTCCTTAACTTCCCTTATTTAGCAAGGTAGTAGGTAGTATACTTGCTTTCAAAGAAGATTATCACTTGCAGCCATTGGTAGAGATGCTGAGAGGCTCAGTGATTCTGTAGGTTGGATGCACGTTGTCCCCAGGAGAAATGTTGCTTTAAGTGGCAATTACAGTCTCTGTTCCAGGATCCTGTATAGGTCCTGGTTGCCCTCCTAGAAATATACAACTATGTCCAGCTTCACTTTTCTCTTTTGCCCATGGAGTGGCTATGGCAGGTTCCTCGTTTCCACTGTCCCAGTCATAACACAGAGCTAAAATGACTGTTGCTGCTACTACTGAAGACTCCATGGTTTGTCCCAATTAGATGTTCTGACTATTGTAGTCAAAGCTCTCATCTGAATTTGTTCTGTAGACCCTACTCCACATACCCTAGCTTAGGAGTGACATTCATTACTATCATGGTATTTGCAAAATGAACCCATTTGGAGACATTGTCCCCGACACAAAACGGAACCGCTATTCCTTAGCTGTCTGTTAGGCATCTTAATAGCCACCTGAATATTACCTGCTTGCAACCCTGCAAATGACATTTTCAACCAAGCAGCAACCAACCTCAGCATCCAATATACTACTACTACTACTATTTAACATTTCTAGAGCGCTACAAAGTGTACGCAGCGCTGTACAAACACAGAAGAAAGACAGTCCCTGCTCAAAGAGCTTACAATCTAATAGACAAAAAGTAAAGAGAGACTGCAATAGGAGCTGATGGTTAACCATATCAAAAGCCAAGAAGTAGCCTAATGGTTAGTGCAGTGAGCTGAGATCCTGGGGAACTGGGTTCAGTTCCTACTGCAGCTCCTTGTAACCCTGGGCAAGTCACTTAACCCTTCATTGCCCCAGGTACAAAAAACACGTTAGAGTGTGAGCCCACTAGGGACAGAGAAAATACCTGCATATTTTTATTTATTTTGATTTTGCTCACACCATTTTCAGTAGTAGCTCAAGGTGAGTTACATTCAGGTACACTAGGTAGTTCCCTGTCCAGGAAGGCTCATAATCTAAGTTTGTACTTGAGGCAGTGGAGGGTTAAGTGATAGATAGTTTTGGTGAGGTTGATTGGTTGGCCCTATTTCAAACACCCTAGTTTGATGGGGTCATTGTTCCCCAAAATATTCCATTAGAAATCTTGGAGTGTTAATTGATTGTAAGGGCACTTTTCAGCCTCAAATCGCTAAGGTAACTCAAATTACTTATTACAAGCTTTGGACTGTAAGGTAATTAAAACCCTATTAGATGAAGTTGCCCTACATTTGATTATGGAAGCCTTGATTGGTAGTGTTGCAGACTATTGTAATGTTGGGTTGCCTGTCAAGATCCTGCAACACCTGCAGGTTATTCAAAATGTAGCAACACAGACTTTGACAGGGCCTCCAAGGAGAAGGTGCAAATCTCATACTATATAAGCTTTATTGGTTGCTGATAATGGAACATATTCAATGAACTTGTTGACTATAGCTTTTAAGGTGTTGCCTCAACAACATCCTACATTTCTGGTGAAGTAATTGGGTTGGTACATGCCAACCAAGAGTTTACATTCTTCTGAGGGTTGGCTGTTGGCTGCCCTTTCTGCTAGGGCAATAAAGAAAACTATCCTGAGAGGTAAGGCGTTTCATCTGCTGTGCTTAGGCTGTGTAACATACTCTTCTTCGAGATACACTGAGAGTATATTTCTAGAATGATTTAAGTGTAGTATTGCTTTAAAAATGAATCAAGGCAAAATTAAGTGATATTCCCCCGATATTCAAAAATATTTAACCAGCCAAGATCGACACCTGGCTGTTTAATTGCCTCATAACCAGCTATCTGGTGATACTCAGTGGAAGATAGCTGACTATTTCCCACTGAAAATCGCTGTTCAGTGGTTAGCCAGTTATATTGGGTATTATAACCAGCTACCCACCGATTTTCAGCTCCACTTTAGCAGCTATATTTGGCCACTTGAATACATGGGATATCTTTGGATGGTTTGAACGTAACCTGCTAAGTCTGGATATCGACTTAGTTGGTTATATTCAAACCGGTCAAAAAACTAAACCGGATAGTCAATGCCAGTCACTGGAAGCGGCCCAGCATTGAATATCCAGGTTTAGCGCTGACCGCAGGAGTTAGCTGGGCTTTTCTTTGGAGCCTCTGAAAGAACACAGACAAAGTGTGGAGCAATTTGGGTAACCTTTGAGCTGAACATTGTTTTCCACCCAGGAGCTAAAACTATGTACAGTAGCTTATATTAAAATCCTTATTCAACATTGAGTAAACATTGGCTCGCTGTCCGCAGCAAACCATACGCCAGCTTGGAGCTAGCATTAGGGTTTGCAGACCATTGGGGAGGAATGGAGAAACGTGTCCACCATGCATTTGTATGCTAGCAGGCCCCCCATTCCCCCCCCCCCCCCCAATGCAGCATCTCTTTGCGACATGGAGGCTGGAGGTCCAGTAGACCTCCTGTCCTCCCAACCCCCCTGACACAAGTTTCCCCCTTATATGGTGTGAAGCCCACCCAGCGTATCCCAGGATGCACTGGGCAGGGCTGGGTGCCACCATTTTTGAGGTGGTGCTGCTGGAAGAGGAGGGAGTCTACCCTCCTGCCTCCAACAAAGGTATGGGGGGTGAGAAGAGGGCCGCTAGACCACTAGGTCGGGGGGGGGTTGATTCGCGGCCCACTGGGCCACCAGGGCTTTACTTGAGGAGATGCTAGGGGGGCTGGTGATCCACCGTATCTCCAGCCCCCGTCCGAACTTGTGTCGGGGGAGGGTCAGGGGGACTGCGCTAATGTGGGGCTTTCGATCATCTGGGCATCAGTGCCATTTTGAATGGTGTAGCAGTATTTTTTTGGATCGACTGCAGAAACACGGCTGTGTCAGGTCCACAATAAAATATATAACCAGTGAAGACATTATCACCCTGGCCGTCTCTGCTTTTTGATGTTTGTTTTCTGCAGAATGTTGTTCTTTTTCTCCTGTTTCTCTTCTTTATAGTTAAACCTGTGCAGACTTGTTTCTATCAGCAGCATGTGCTAAGCAAAATCAAACCCTCTAATCTGATTTTTAAATGGTAGTTTAAAGTTTGATATTGCCCAGAGTGGATTACTGCGATAGCCTAAATTTGGGTTTCCCCAGTCTTCTAACAAGGCCCTGCAAGTTATACAACATTCTGCTTGAGGTTTAACACAGTTTGTGTCAATGAAGGCTTTACATTGGCTGCCAGTGTGATTTAGGCCACAGTTTAACTGTTAATGCTGATCTTTAAGACCTTGTCTGGTGTTGCTCCAGTGTATTTTAAGCAAGTATTGCAGGTTCATGCCCCTGTCTGCCCTCTATGATCTGCAGGATCGCAATAACTGGTGTTGCCCTTCTGTAGCAAAAATTCATTATGCAGACACCCGGGATAGCTTTGCCTCTTCTGGGACTTTTATTATGAACAAGTTGCGCCTTTCCTCGACCATACCTGCTTTTATGCAGAATTTAAAAACAAGTTTCTGCAAGCATATTGCTGATGTGAAGGCTGCATTATATCCTGGGATTCAGTGTTTGTTCATTCTATTATGCATGTTCTATTGGTACCTATAAATGTTCTGTCCTCCGACAGCCTCGCACTAGTTTATAACGTGATCCTAAAATGTGTGTAATGCCTTTACTGTTATTCTCAGTCCCAAGGACTATCATTGCTGCAGTTTCCCCACTGGAAAAATACATGAGCAATGCACTGTGGGTAATGTAGTTCACAGGCAGTGCAACCACACTTGTTTGGCTGTGTAAGAACTGCTATCACTGGTTGTGAGGCTGCTCAAACCTTCTCTCTCTCCCTCTCTCTCTGCCAAGCTTGGCTCTTTTGTCTTCCTGCTCAGTATTACTATTCTGTCCACAGAGGTCAGCCAGGTATGACCTTTCCCTCCTATCTCTAGGACTACCCCTTGCTATCTGATAGCAGGCTCCATCCCCATTGGTCTCTATCTGCTCCTCCCTGTGTGAAGCCCCACCACTTCCTTGTCCTTTCAGCCACGAGGGGCTTCTTCCTCCATTATAGCCAGGGCATGGAGCCCACCACCATCTCGCTCCAGACAGCTCTGTCCTGCTGAAAATCCCTGTAACGTCTAAGCCCTCGCACTCCCTGTAACGAACCTGGATTTTTTACCCTGTAAATATCTTCTTCCAAATGAGATATTGCACACTGCAGTCACCCAGCTTTGGACTATTTCTACCTGTTCAACTACTTTCCCCTCCCCCTACAATACAACTACCTCTCTTCAGATCTCCACCTCCCACAGCGTCCAGATTCAGAAGTCTCTGTATCCTGAACATCTATCTGTGAGTAAATTATCTGTGATTTATTTAATAAAAGAGACTTTACAAAATAATAGAGACTTCAGGTGATTGCTGCGCCAGGGTTATGCTCCATGATATTGGGGCTTCTTATTATCAAGCCCCGAGAGTCATGACAGTAAAAAATCCAGCATTATAACTGAATAGCTGTGAGGAAAGTTTGGAGCAGGACAACTGTGCCTTTAAGAGAACAGAAGAGTCAAGTGTGTGGAAAAGAAAAGGAAAATCAGTAACTGCGCATTGTCTGGATGTTAATTGATCTGCATTCTAGTGAAGCCATAAGGAAAGCAATGTTGGATGATCTGTTAAAGTTAAAATGCATTTACTGGATAAGTGGAGCTTGTGAAAAAAAGCAGAAAATCGTGGAGGTTTAAACTGAATCCAGTGTCTGCCTGCATTCTTGATAGTGATTAATTTAAATACCCTCTCCTGCACAGAAGGGACCCCTTCTCATCTGGCTCGCCAGTAAGCAAAGTAAAAAACCAGAATTAAAACAGCCATCTGCACTGTGTTTAAAGAAATCAGTGACTCTGCTAGCACTGCCTATATTAATTGAAATGCATTTAAGTGAACTTGCAGCTAAAGGAAGCAATATTGGACTGTTTAAAGTTTAAAAGCATTTATCAGAAGGACTTAGTTGTGTGGATTTGCAGAGTTTTCAAAACCAAAGCTTTGAGAAGACTGTGCTAGCAATGGGTCACATTCCAGAGAGCCATTAAGAGGCAGATGCACGAAAGTTTAATGAGCCTTTAGTCAAAAGCACTGTCCTATTGTCCTCTCCTGCTGGAGAGCAGCCCCCCCCCCCCCTTTTTTCTGGGTCATCAGTAAATGAAGCCAGTAGCTAAAGGGTCGGAGAGAGAAGAAAAATGTTTTGTGTTGACAAACCTGTGAACGTTTAACCTTCAAGCAAGACATCAGAGTGAGCCAAAGAATGTGCAGCTAACTCTTTGTCTGAATATCACACCTCTGTGATTACTACTGAGGAAACTTAGAAGGTCCCCCTCCCCTCTCCCTCCAGCCTCAGAAATCTGAGCCCTGAAGGTCTTTGGGCAAGAAGGGCGGGAGGCAATCTGTTGCTAGGTTACTGCTTGAAGCCACAGCCCTGACTCAGAGCTACTCTCTCCAGTCCCCCCTCCCTCCTCCTTTGCCCAGTGACATAACAGTGAAACTTGATCCAGTTGAATCCAACAGCTTGAAAGACAAACTGCTTCGTGCTGGGTAATCCTTACATCCCCAGCCCCCCTGCACACAAGAGTTGACTTTTCATTTAATAAAGACAGAGAAGCAAACCAGTCAGGATGGCAGAACTTAATGCCTTACAGACAGGACCAGATGAAGTGTCCCCTGCACCAGGCATGAAGAAACAGCCAGAGGGCAGCGCAGGGTTCAAGGGCAGAAGAACTTGTCAATTAACCCAGAAATTCCTGGAAAGTTATCAAGCAAAACAGGAAAAGTACAGCGAGAAACTAATCGAGCGCTGTGAGGAAGTGGAAGAAAGTATACGTAGCGCTGCAAAAGCAGGGGCAGACAATGATGCAAGATCCTCCAGGTCACATACAAAAAATCGCTCCAACCATTCGAAAACCAGCGAGGCAGCCTTCCAAATGAGGGCCCTCATTGAGCAAGAAACCGTCCTGAAGTTAAAACGAGCTGCGCTAGAGGCCGAGGCTACACACAGAAAGGCTCAGGCTGCATATAAAATTGCTGAGCTGGACATCATGATGGAAACACTCCAACACGAGAGAGAGGTAGCAGCACTTGAGGCAAAGGCCAAGGTCTTAGAAGCTGCCGTGGGTCGGAACCATGGAAAGAACCGACTCAGTCGCCTTGCCTCCGAAGACTACGCTCCTCGAGCCAAAACTCATGCAATGGCACACACCCCATCACCTACTAGCGCATTGAAGCAACTCGTGTCAGAAGAACCCTCATATACCGAGGAACCTGATCTACTTTCGTCAGAGTTTAACGCACCCGAGATGAATGAGCCTAAAGCAAAGCACACTACAGAGGCAAGCTCATACGACAGTGACTCACACGCAAGCATGCACATGGATGCACTACCACTAGCACTCGCTCCAGAAAGATGCGCTAACAGAGACGCTCCATCTCAGCAACAGAGTCTGAGCCTTCACACAGACTGGAGGCAGGGGGGACACGAGCAGGAACGCTCACCGCAGAGTCCGAGCCTTCACGCAGACTGGGGGCAGAAGAGACATGAGCAAGAACGCTCACCGCAGAATCTGAGCCCTCGCGCAGGGCGGAAGCAAAGGAGGAACGAGCAAGAACGCTCACCGCAGAGTCTGAGCCCTCACACGGGGCAGAAGCAAAGGGGGAATGAGCAAGAACGCTCACCGCAGAATCCGAGCCTTCACGCAGACTGGGGGCAGAAGAGACATGAGCAAGAACGCTCACCGCAGAGTCTGAGCCCTCGTACAGGGCAGAAGCAAAAGGGAAATGAGCAAGAACGCTCACCACAGAGTCTGAGCCCTCGTACAGGGCAGAAGCAAAAGGGAAATGAGCAAGAACGCTCATCGCAAAGTCTAAGCCCTCGCACAGGGCAGAAGCAAGAGAGACCGGAGCAGTCGCTCTCAAGCAGAATATCGGCTGAACTCCTTTGGTCTAAACCAGAGGGAGCTGGACAGCCACACTCCGCATCAAGTGTCGGAAAGGCGCAAGCCAACCAACTGGCAGTGACGTCAGCTGCTCGACTTAAAGCCACAGCAAGAGATGAGCCAGCAGAGTGTCTGACCAGCAAAGATCTGGGGAGCGCAGAGCTTACCCAGTCCAATGACCGTCCTGAGCGGCACAGGACAGAGAAATCCGATTCCGAGGATGCCATAGCAAGTATGAAGCTTACTCCTAAGCAAGAGAAGCACACGATGCTGCACGGGCTGAGAAAGGAAACGGCCACACGTGTAGAAGAATTGAATTCAGATCATCCTGCCAAAAATGGCAGAGTACCTATCAAGGGTACAGAACATGGCAACGACCAGAGCGTCTATGCCGTACACCCAGATGATGCCGAACCGAGTTCTAACCCCGCATCGAATCATGGCGGGGAGACGGAGGAGGAGAAGGCACCAACATTCCAAGCCACTCCGAGATGCACGAAGGCGTGTGAAGGAAACTGCGAAGGTAGATGCCGCACAAAGACATGCTTGACCGAAGTGCACCTTAAAGGACGATGTGACGAAGCAGCCAAAACGTACGTTGTCATAAATGAGCAGAGCAACAGGCCTCTTGCAAGATCAGAGCGCCATGACCTGTTCGACATCCACCAAAACTACGCCCAAGACAGCATCAAAACTTGTGCAAAGGCCGTACAGACGGCAAGGCAAGCAGCAAGCGGTTACGCGATAGAGGCTATGAATGGTGACACCATGCCACAGTCACTCACAAAGTTTGAACGTGACCAGATACCAAATGACAAGGGTGAGAGTCCCACGCTACAGGCTGCCCGGAATCACCCTTACCTGAGGCCCACCACCGACCAGCTTGCATACTTGAAGCCAGACGCTGAGATCTCGCCTTTGCCAGACAGAGATGCACCAGAACCCCTGGGTATCCATGAATCAGGCAAGAGCCCATGCAGTGCTCCCTATGCTCACCCACTCAACTTGGGTGGGACAACGGCAGGCGATGCCTGCCTCAAGCGAACAAGAGAGTCAAATGTCAAGGTACTTCACACCAATGTCCTAGACAGCGGGTGCTCTTCCTTGTTCGAGCCATGTACCAACCACTTAACCACCAAAGAAGCTCCCGCCCAGAAGGAACAGAGCATTGTCCCAACGCTCTACAAAACAGTCTCTCCAGCAGATCTAGGAGAACACCTGGGAAGCTCAGTGTTCCAGAACACCAAAGATGGAGACGAACCAGCCTTCTCCATAAAAGATAAAGAGTTCCTGAGCATGATGAACAAAGAGTTCAGTAAAGATGAGTCATTCCCTTCTGTAGACCATGCCAGAGACCTAAAAGATCTAGACTTGGGTGTGGACACACCCTCGTTTCAACGCCGCCTTGGCCTAAACTGGGAATTCACCCTTTGGGTCTCCACCCAGCTGCGCCAGCGCACCCAACGAAGCATCCTGTCTACAGTGAATGGCCCGTATGACCCACCGCCAAGATTTCGCTTCCTGGACCACCCGAAGAAGCACAAGCACAGAGAGTCGCCATCCTCCCATGAAGACCAAGGACTCAAAGACTCTCTCTCTCTTTTGTGTTGTCTAGTGTTGTTGTTGTCTGTCTCTCGTTTCAGCTCCTGTGTGATGAAGAAGATGACCCTTCAGCCAGTACCACAACTGTGGTCGTGATCCCCCTCTGGTCCACACCTTGTCCTGAGGGTCAGCTGCTGTGCTGGCTACTGTCTGTGTGTTTCTCTCCTGTGTGTCAAGCCTCACTTTGGGTTCTGTGTATTTCCTGCCTCTGTCCTGTTTATAAGGAAGCGTAGCACTTCTACCTCATTCATAGTCTGTGTGCCTATGGGCACTTCTGCCTCTGCTCTTCTCAGTCTGTTTGTGTGCTGGGTTCAACCTTCAGCCATAGTTCTGTTGTTTGTCTGTGTAGGTCAGATTTGTGTCCTGCCTAGTCGGCCTTGCTTGTTCTAGTTCTCCTCTACCTTAGCTCCAGCCTTAGTCTGTTGTCTGTCTCTAGGTCGGTTTGTGTCCTGCCTAGCCTGCCTTGTTTGTTCTAGTCCCTCTCTGCCTTAGCTTCAGCCTTAGTCCTATTGTTTGTCTGTGAGGGCTAGCTTTGTATCCTGCTTGTGTCTATCCTGGTTGTCTTCAGCTCCAGTCCCCTGCCCGCTCGTCTCTGCTTTGTTTGCTTTCAGCTCCCGTTCCTGTCAAGTTTGTTCCAGCATCCTGAATCCTGTTCCCGTCCAGCTTGTACGAGCATCCTGAACCTGGTTCCAGCATCTTGAATCCTGTTCCTGCAAAGCGAAGCCCGTCCTAGCAACTGGTTCCAGCCAAACCAAGCTTGTTAGTCCAGTCCTGCTCGGGAGGTTTGCCTCCTGCTGCCGTTCAACGACAATAGGTCAAGATCTCACGTTGTTCCAGAGTTCGCGACTGTTTGTTTGAAGTCTGGGATCGTGACAGCCGATGGACAGCCTGAATGTCAATAATGGACCTTGCATGCGATTAATTTGATAAAGTGTGATAATAAGGATAGTGGTATCTACCGATACCAGGCGGGGAGTGTTCTGTCCTCCGACAGCCTCGCACTAGTTTATAACGTGATCCTAAAATGTGTGTAATGCCTTTACTGTTATTCTCAGTCCCAAGGACTATCATTGCTGCAGTTTCCCCACTGGAAAAATACATGAGCAATGCACTGTGGGTAATGTAGTTCACAGGCAGTGCAACCACACTTGTTTGGCTGTGTAAGAACTGCTATCACTGGTTGTGAGGCTGCTCAAACCTTCTCTCTCTCCCTCTCTCTCTGCCAAGCTTGGCTCTTTTGTCTTCCTGCTCAGTATTACTATTCTGTCCACAGAGGTCAGCCAGGTATGACCTTTCCCTCCTATCTCTAGGACTACCCCTTGCTATCTGATAGCAGGCTCCATCCCCATTGGTCTCTATCTGCTCCTCCCTGTGTGAAGCCCCACCACTTCCTTGTCCTTTCAGCCACGAGGGGCTTCTTCCTCCATTATAGCCAGGGCATGGAGCCCACCACCATCTCGCTCCAGACAGCTCTGTCCTGCTGAAAATCCCTGTAACGTCTAAGCCCTCGCACTCCCTGTAACGAACCTGGATTTTTTACCCTGTAAATATCTTCTTCCAAATGAGATATTGCACATTGCAGTCACCCAGCTTTGGACTATTTCTACCTGTTCAACTACTTTCCCCTCCCCCTACAATACAACTACCTCTCTTCAGATCTCCACCTCCCACAGCCTCCAGATTAAGAAGTCTCTGTATCCTGAACATCTATCTGTGAGTAAATTATCTGTGATTTATTCAATAAAAGAGACTTTATAAAATAATAGAGACTTCAGGTGATTGCTGTGCCAGGGTTATGCTCCATGATATTGGGGCTTCTTATTATCAAGCCCCGAGAGTCATGACAATAAACAATATCAATAAATAAAATGTGTTGACACTTACACATCTGTTGCTCTGAAATACCAACTTACACATTGAAGTGCCGACAGTTAGATGTGTAAAGTTGGTCCATTGGTTCAGTTGGAGCTGTAGATGTTGACAGATGTGAAATGGAATCTCCCTCCACACTTTCCCAGCGCATACACATGCTCTCCTGTATTTATTTTGGGAAAAGGCTAAATGTCAACAGATCCTTTTCTAAAATGCTACTGGAATTGGACATGACCCAATCTGGATGTCTCAATTCTGATTTCTACATTCTATCTAAAATAGGCTGGAAATCTACACACTGATCTGGCACAAACATTTAGAAGGTTCATCCTGATTCCTGAATAAACGTTGCTTACCTCCAGTCTCACAGACAGCCATTAAGTGACAGAAACTGTGGCAGAAGTTAAAATGCTCCCAAACAACCACAGTGAAAATACTTGTTTCTTCCTTTAATACTGTTTGCTAGAAGTTGTTTAAAAGCCTGAGAAAGCCCTAAAATATTCTTTTTCAGTTTGGTGCATGAATGACAGATTTTGATTTTGGAAGAATTTGGCTCAGAGGACAGGCTGGGTAATGACAAAAGTGAAATTTTGGTTTGGATCCTGGTCACATAAGCACTGAATGGAGAACAGAATAATTAAGCTCTGGACTCGTTGCCGGAGGATGTGGTATCAGTGGTTAGTATATATTTTGTTTGTTTGTTTCATTTGTACCCTGCGCTTTCCCACTCATGGCAGGCTCAATGCGGCTTACATGGGGCAATGGAGGGTTAAATGACTTGCCCAGAGTCTCAAGGGGTTTAAAAAAGGTTTGGACAACTTCCTGAAGGAAAAGTCCATAGTCTGATATTGAGATGAACATGGGGGAAGCCACTGCTTGCCCTGGAATTGGTAGCATAGAATATTGCTGCTCTTTGGGTTTCTGCCAGGTACTTGTAACCTGGACTGGCCACTGTTGGAAACAGGATACTGGGAGACAGACCATTGGTCTGACCCAGTATGGCTATTCTTATGTTCTTATGTAACAAAGAAGATGCGATCACCTGAGACAGTCTAGAAAGAGTTTGCAAAGAGGTAAAATGGAGAAAGGTTGTTAACCAGATACTCCGCCAATCAGAAAATAGGGGGGGGGGAGTTATCATCATAGTTTACTGTTAAGACATCAGAAAATAGGGGGGGGGGGTCAACATGGTCTACTGTTAACACATGTTATTTGACTCTTAATCAAAGTTATTACTAACTAGGTCTCACTGCATAAAATGGGACCAGTGCTAAAATGGTACGAGTTACTGGTAAAATAATCCATCTTAACATTAGTTCATGTTGATAACTACACCTCTAAAGGCTTTTGAGCTCATCATACAAGTGTTCTGAATTTGATACAATAAGATATTTGCCATTGGTGCTGTGCTATTTATAGGGGGAATGATGTGATGAAAGTGTCTTTTACCCATAAGCAATTTGAGGTGTGGTGCTTTGGACAAGCTGAAGATGTTTAAGTGAGGTCAGTAGTAAACCATTATTCAGGCCCTGTCTTACACTTGGTAAGGTTTAAACAGAAGATACTGGCTCCCTTCCTCAGTGGAAACTAATAAAAAGCTTAATGCAAAAACAAACAAACAAACAAAAAAGCAGACATTGTGGGAACGGAGAAGAGCACAGGGTACAAAGTGACTGTTCTGTCCTATATGTGGAGGAAGAGATCCTCAAATACCCAAGAAAATGTGGTGAAAAGATGCAGAACTTGTCCCGATTGTATTGGGTGTCACTGACCTGATTAATGCAAATTTCCAAATACATTGCCTGTGCATGTTGTAGCTTATGAACTCCAGAAGAAATTTGAGAAACTTAAATCAGCTCCAGCAAAGTCTGGCATAGAAGTGAAGTTCAGTCCTGTCAGTGTGGACAAATTGAACTCATATGGAAGCATTATCCCCCTCTCCCCTCCATGTCCAGCATTTCCCCTGTCTCGCTGCCTATGTTCTGCTTCTCTTCTCTCATCCTTTTCACACCCCATGTGTTCCTTCTTCCTCTCCCCCAATATCCAGTATCCACCGTCTCTCTCTCTCTCTCTACCCCCTCCCCCAATGTGTCTATTGTCTTCAAAAATTTGCTACCCGAGGTGATTGTCTTTAGTCCCTGAAGGAAGGGGAATAAGATATTTTCTGTTTTAACATTGTCAAGTGCAGCATAGCATCTGAATAATGGTTTACTGCCATCTTCCTCTTGTCCAAAACAACTCAGCCAGGCTGCTTTAGGGGACAAGAGACTTTCATCACATCATTCCCCCTATTAATCGCACAGCACTGTCTGCCAATATCCTGTAGCATCAAATTCAGAATATATATTCTCTGATCGGCTGAATATCTGGCTAACCACATTTCTCCATATACACCTTAAGAAACTCTTTCTTCCTCCCAAGCCTCCCTGCTATAGCTACCCCCCCCCCCCCCCCCTTTCCAGAATCTGTCCGGATTATTCTAGGAAGGCAGCAGTTAATAATTCAGCCCCAGCACTCTGGAATAGTTTGCTCTTAGCTCTTTGACAAGAACAGTCTCTTGCAAAATTTAAGAAAAATCTCAAGATGTTCCTTTTTCAGCATGCGTTCAGTCTGGAGACATGGGAGGCCCCCTAGAGAATCCTTGATTGCAACATTGTTTTTCTTTGTTATAATTTCTAAGTTATGTAGGATTGCTGTTCTTTGTGTATAGTTTGTAAACAGCTTGGATGGGTGGTCTAGTAAATACTGGTAAATAGTGTAGCTTAGGTTTGCAAGGAGTCTCAGCCTGACAACCGCTCTTCTGAAAACTGCTCTGAAAGGAACAGACGTAATAAAGGATCATGGATTTGATATATCGCCTTTCTGTGGTACAAATTACATGCAGGTACTTTTCTCTGTCCCTAGTGGGTTCACAATCTAAGATTTGTGTCTGGGACAATGGAGGGTTGAGTTACAAGGAGCTGCAGTGGGAATCGAGCACAGCTCCCCAGTTTTTCAGGCCGCTGCACTAACCATTATGTGGCTACACCACTCCTTTTTTTTTTTGTATTATTAAAAATATTACAACTCACAAAAGAGATGATAAGAAAATTACAGAAAATTATTAATTACTGAAACAAACAATACTGTCTTAATTAGACAAAAGGAAAAAAATACATTACTTCGACCAAGAAAATTGTTTATAACATGATCCAAGAATCAGAGAAATAAAAAATAAAATTAGTACACAAAAACTAAATAGAAAAATAAACAGTGTATATTGCTCTCCAATACTTCTTCTCTGGCCTACCTTATGCAGTGTGAGTCTGGGAATCAACTAATACCACTGGTTCCTCTCTACTTAACAAAAATTCCTCTAATTGTTTTGGTTCAAAAAATTGAAATTGTTTAGATTGATATAATATACAACAAATACATGGAAATTTCAAAACAAAATTAGCACCAAGAGCCAGGGTCCTCGCTCTAAAAGCCAGGAAAGCCCTGCGTCTTTTCTGGGTTTCTCTAGAAAGGTCAGGATAAACTCTAATTTTAGAACCAAAGAATAGGGAATCCAAATGTCTAAAGGAAAGTTTTAGAACTGCATTCCTGTCCATTTCGAAGGCAAAGGTTACCACCATAGTGGTTTTTTGAGTAATGACTTCCAACGATGACTCTAAGAACGCTGTCAAGTTCATACCTTCTCCTGTTTGTGATTGCAAAATTTCTCCATCTCTCTTTTTGTTAAATTGTAAATATTGTGCTCGCACAATAGGGGGAAGTGATTCACTTGGCATTCCCAAAGTATCCACTAAGTATTTCTTCACCATTTCGATCGATGGTATTAATGGGGAACGTGGAAAGTTTGTTAATCTCAAATTTAATTTCCTTGCTTGGTTTTCCAAGTACTCCAAGCGACGGAACATATAGTTCCAGTCTCTAATTGTAGCCTGACCCAAAGTTTCTAAAGTTTGTAACTTTGTCCCCATTTGATTTAATTGGGAAGCTTGTTTGGTGGTAGTCTGAGTCTGTGAAAGAACAGCTTCAGAAAGAACTTTTATTTTTTTCTGTCACTTTTGAGAGAGAGGAATAAAGTGAGTAAGTTAAGTCCCAGAGTGACTCCATCGTCACCACAGCCGGTTTTTCCACAATTCCCAACATAAAGACAGGAGGTGGAGCAGTCAGAATTTGAGTCAAAGTACTCACAGTTTGTGAAGGCAACACTAAGTAAATCATCTCCTTCTGACTCCATTCTGAGCAAATCCGACGGAGCGGGCTGGCTCCCTCCCTGTAATTCTGCACTGCCACTTGGGCTCTGTATTACAGGGCCAAGCTCCGCTCTACTTCCTCCTGGCTGAGGGGGGGCTGTGCGCTGTACGGGGCTTAAAGAAACCCCGTTTACACTGCCGTCAGACGCCATCGCGGCCGCTCCGGTAGAAGGAGAAGAAGTTTGTCTTGGGATGGTTGTCCACCCAAATTGCTCCACCGTCGGCTGCAATTGAGGATTAGGTCCGGTGCTGGCTGAGGGAATCTCCCGCACTTTACCTCTCCGCTTCCCCATACTCGTGGGATTTGCAGAGAACCTCACAGCCTAGGATTAAGGAGAAACTTGAGGTACGTCCTTAGCAATTAACGTTTACGCGGCCATCTTGGATCAGCCAACTTCTTTTCACACCACTCCTTTTTATTCAGGTTTTAATGTGCCTTTTTTGTGACTTATACTTTACTCAGTGTTGAAGAAGGATTTTAACACAAGAAGCTGCTTTACAAAACATGGCACTAGAATGAGTGTATGTCCACGAACAACCCAGTTAAATGAAGGTATCAGTTATTACTTCCCAATAGCCTTCTGGAAAAGATGGCCATGCACACCCACTTATAGTCATGTGTGCCGACCCCTGGGGGGGGGGGGGTTCGACAAGAGGGGAATGAAGAGTTATGCTAGCCCTTGCTCTCAGTAAAATACAGGCCAATGGCTCATAATAAGAGCTAGGCTTCTTAAAATCAAAATCATCTCTGATACAAAGGAGACCTAGCTTGTAAAAATCAGTGATCACCTTTGACACAGTTACATTTCACTGTAGCAAGTGCTGAGCTGGCAAGGGAGGGGGGGCATTTGCTCTGGGACTGGCACCTGCAAGACGTCATGAGCAAGAGTTGCTATGGTTATGTGGAGACAGTACTGGGTCAGCTGCACCCCGGGTGAGAACATCCAAAGGGCAGGCAAGAGGAAGGTTTGGGAACATATGAAGTCATTCTAATTAAACTGATAAGGGCTAGGAACCCTGTTGAGACAGCTGGGGTCTATTGGAACCAATGAAGCCAAAATGGTATATAAGGACCAGTCTGGAAGGTATTAGAGCAGACAAGAGGGAAGGCTACCAGAGAAGGCTGGCGTGAGATGCTGTTCTATCATATGACTGCCTGAACTGCTCGTACCATCATTGGGTAAGATGATAATGCTAATAAACTATCTTACTATATCTACTGCATACTGGGCTCCTTTCTAATTGGGGAGGTTACCACTGCTTGGATGGTATAGAACTGTCATGAGCAGATACAGGATTGGGGTGATTAGGTATCTAGAGGGGATTTGCAATTCTGTCCAGGATAGCAAAAAGCCCCTGGCTTCCGCTGCTCAAATGGGTGAGGCAGACCTAATAAATTTACAATAGGAATTCTATCCCAAGGTCCAGCTGCCCTGCCTACCCCCATCTACACATTAACCCCCAGTTCTATAGTCCTACCCCTGTTTACTAAGCCGCGTTGGAATGCCGACACAGCCCATTCCAAGTGGGTGTGCGGCTTAGTAAATGGGTTTAGTGCACTGGAGACTAGGAATATATGGGCATCTCTAGCATTTAGCATACGCTAAAAACAGCACACCTTTGTAAAAGGACCCCTAAGACTGTAGAGAACTTAAGTCTGTTTCCTTGTAAATGTATTATCAGCTTTCTGGGAATCTATGCAATTAAAACATTTAGTGTTAGTAGGAGTTAGTTTTAGTGAGGTACTTTCCCGTTTACCTTTCCTTTTTTCTCTAGGGCTTATGCGGGTTGTTTCTCCCCTTGATGTGTTCTTGTGGGTAAATATATTTTGTATAAATAATAAGTATGTACAGTGGGGGAAATAAGTATTTGATCCCTTGCTGATTTTGTAAGTTTGCCCACTGACAAAGACATGAGCAGCCCATAATTGAAGGGTAGGTTATTGGTAACAGTGAGAGATAGCACATCACAAATTAAATCCGGAAAATCACATTGTGGAAAGTATATGAATTTATTTGCATTCTGCAGAGGGAAATAAGTATTTAATCCCTCTGGCAAACAAGACCTAATACTTGGTGGCAAAACCCTTGTTGGCAAGCACAGCGGTCAGACGTCTTCTGTAGTTGATGATGAGGTTTGCACACATGTCAGGAGGAATTTTGGTCCACTCCTCTTTGCAGATCATCTCTAAATCATTAAGAGTTCTGGGCTGTCGCTTGGCAACTCGCAGCTTCAGCTCCCTCCATAAGTTTTCAATGGGATTAAGGTCTGGTGACTGGCTAGGCCACTCCATGACCCTAATGTGCTTCTTCCTGAGCCACTCCTTTGTTGCCTTGGCTGTATGTTTTGGGTCATTGTCGTGCTGGAAGACCCAGCCACGACCCATTTTTAAGGCCCTGGCGGAGGGAAGGAGGTTGTCACTCAGAATTGTACGGTACATGGCCCCATCCATTTTCCCATTGATGCGGTGAAGTAGTCCTGTGCCCTTAGCAGAGAAACACCCCCAAAACATAACATTTCCACCTCCATGCTTGACAGTGGGGACGGTGTTCTTTGGGTCATAGGCAGCATTTCTCTTCCTCCAAACACGGCGAGTTGAGTTCATGCCAAAGAGCTCAATTTTTGTCTCATCTGACCACAGCACCTTCTCCCAATCACTCTCGGCATCATCCAGGTGTTCACTGGCAAACTTCAGACGGGCCGTCACATGTGCCTTCCGGAGCAGGGGGACCTTGCAGGCACTGCAGGATTGCAATCCGTTATGTCGTAATGTGTTACCAATGATTTTCGTGGTGACAGTGGTCCCAGCTGCCTTGAGATCATTGACAAGTTCCCCCCTTGTAGTTGTAGGCTGATTTCTAACCTTCCTCATGATCAAGGATACCCCACGAGGTGAGATTTTGCGTGGAGCCCCAGATCTTTGTCGATTGACAGTCATTTTGTACTTCTTCCATTTTCTTACTATGGCACCAACAGTTGTCTCCTTCTCGCCCAGCATCTTACTGATGGTTTTGTAGCCCATTTCAGCCTTGTGCAGGTGTATGATCTTGTCCCTGACATCCTTAGACAGCTCCTTGCTCTTGGCCATTTTGTAGAGGTTAGAGTCTGACTGATTCACTGAGTCTGTGGACAGGTGTCTTTCATACAGGTGACCATTGCCGACAGCTGTCTGTCATGCAGGTAACGAGTTGATTTGGAGCATCTACCTGGTCTGTAGGGGCCAGATCTCTTACTGGTTGGTGGGGGATCAAATACTTATTTCCCTCTGCAGAATGCAAATAAATTCATATACTTTCCACAATGTGATTTTCCGGATTTAATTTGTGATGTGCTATCTCTCACTGTTACCAATAACCTACCCTTCAATTATGGGCTGCTCATGTCTTTGTCAGTGGGCAAACTTACAAAATCAGCAAGGGATCAAATACTTATTTCCCCCACTGTATGTATTTAGTTTTCCTTGTTTTTCTATTAGATGGAAAATTATTAAAATGACAATTTTAAAAAGAGATTGTAGAGAACTAACACATGGATGCCATGAATCTAACATTCACACACGTAAGTGCTATCAGGGTGCTAAGTGGCATTCTACAAGCTAAACACATAACCTCCACAGTGTGAAACACGCTTACTTGTGCATCATATAGAACACTAAAGTTACACGCTAAAGTGCAACAATTACGCCTGCTTTTACATGGCAAAAGTACATAAGTATTGCCATACTGGGAAAGACCAAAGGTCCATCGAGCCCAGCATCTTGTTTCCAACAGTGGACAATCCAGGTCACAAATACCCGGCAAGATCCCCAAAAAGTACAAAACATTTTATGCTGCTTATCCCAGAAATAGTGGATTTTTCCCTAGTCCGTTTAATAATGGTCTATGGACTTTTCCTTTAGCAAGCCGTCCAAACATTTTTTAAAATACGCTAAGCTAACCGCCTTTACCACATTCTCTGGCAACGAATTCCAGAGTTTAATTACAAGTTGAGTGAAGAATCATTTTCTCCGATTCGTTTTAAATTTACTACATTGTAGCTTCATTGCATGCCCCCTAGTCCTAGTATTTTTGGAAACCATGAACAGACGCTTCACATCTACCCGTTCCACTCCACTCATTATTTTATAGACCTCTATCATATCTCCCCTCAGCCACCTTTTCTCCAAGCTGAAGAGCCCTAGACGCTTTAGCCTTTCCTCATAGGGAAGTCGTCCCATCCCCTTTATCATTTTCGTTGCCCTTCTCTGCACCTTTTCTAATTCCACTATATCTTTTTTGAGATGCGGTGACCAGAATTGAACACAATATTCTGCGGTCGCACCATGGACCCATACAAATGCATTATAACGTCCTCATTTTTGTTTTCCATTCATTTCCTAATAATACCTAACATTCTATTTGCTTTCTTAGCCGCAGCAGTACACTGAGCAGAAGGTTTCAACGTATCCTCAACAACGACACCTAGATCCCTTTCTTGGTCCGTGACTCCTAACGTGGAACCTTGCATGATGTAGCTATAATTTGGGTTCCTCTTTCCCACATGCATCACTTTGCACTTGCTCACATTAGTCAGCTGCCATTTAAACGCCCAGTCTCCCAGTCTCATAAGGTCCGCTTATTTTTTTTTCACAATCCTCACGCGATTTAACGACTTTGAATAACTTGATAATACCTAAATGTTGCTAGCTTCTGGTCTATTCTACGACAGAATCTGTGTGTCCAAATGCCAGTACAACATCCACACTGGGTGCCCTGCCCCTAGCTGTGAAAGGGTGGGGGCAAGTATAGGTTTGGGGAGGATGAGTTGATAGTAGGGAGTAGAGTAGTGAATGGATGGATAGTAACATAGTAACATAGTAGATGACGGCAGAAAAAGACCTGCACGGTCCATCTAGTCTGCCCACGATAAACTCATATGTGTATACCTTACCTTGACTTGTACCTGTCTTTTTCAGGACACAGACCGTATAAGTCTGTCCAGCAGTATTTCCCGCCTCCCAACCACCAGTCCCGCCTCCCATCACCGGCTCTGGCACAGACCCCGTATAAGTCTGCCCTCCCCTATCCTAGCCTCTCAACCACCAACCCCTCTTCCCCCGCCACCCAATTTCAGCTAAGCTTCTGTGGATCCATTCCTTCTGCACAGGATTCCTTTATGCCTATCCCACGCATGTTTGAATTCCGTTACCGTTTTCATGTCCACCACCTCCCGCGGGAGGGCATTCCAAGCGTTCACCACCCTCTCCGTGAAGAAATACTTCCTGACATCTTTCCTGAGTCTGCCCCCCTTCAATCTCATTTCATGTCCTCTCGTTCTACCGGCTTCCCATCTCCGGAAAAGATTTGTTTGCAGATTAATACCTTTCAAATATTTGAACGTCTGTATCATATCACCCCTGTTCCTCCTTTCCTCCAGAGTATACATGTTCAGGTCAGCAAGTCTCTCTTCATACGTCTTGGAACGCAACTCCCATACCATCCTCGTAGCTTTTCTTTGTACCGCTTCCATTTTTTAAACATCCTTCGCAAGGTACGGCCTCCAAAACTGAACACAATACTCCAGGTGGGGCCTCACCAACGTCTTATACAAGGGCATTAAAACCTCCTTTCTTCTGCTGGTCACACCTCTCTATATACAGCCTAGCAACCTTCTCGCTACGGCCACCGCCTTGTCGCATTGTTTCATCGCCTTGTAACCCTTCGGCAATGTCACTCACAAATATATTGAACAGAATGGGCCCCAGCACCGATCCCTGAGGCACTCCACTACTCACCTTTCCCTCCTCCGAGCGAACTCCATTTACCACCACCCTCTGGCGTCTGCCCGTCAACCAGTTCCTAATCCAGTTCACCACATCAGGTCCTATCTTCAGCCCTTCTAGTTTATTCAAGAGCCTCCTGTGGGGAACCGTGTCAAAAGCCTTGCTGAAATCTAAGTAGATGACATCCATAGCACGTCCTTGATTTAATTCTCCTGTCACCCAGTCAAAGAATTCAATGAGATTCATTTGGCACGATTTCCCTTTGGTGAAACCATGTTGTCTCGGATCTTGCAACTTATTGGCTTCCGGGAAATTCACTATCCTTTCCTTCAGCATGGCTTCCATTACTTTTCCAATAACCAAAGTGAGGCTTACCGGCCTGTAGTTTCCAGCTTCTTCCCTATCACCACTTTTGTGAAGAGGGACCACATCCGCCGTTCTCCAATCCCTCGGAACCTCTCCCGTCTCCAAGGATTTATTAAACAAATCTTTAAGAGGACCCGCCAGAACCTCTCTGAGCTCCCTAAGTATTCTGGGGTGGATCCCGTCCGGCCCCATGGCTTTGTCCACCTTTAGCTTTCCAAGTTGTTCATATATAGCGGTAGAGGGACAGTTCGGTGGCTGGGAGTGTAGTTGGGGCAGAATCCTTTTGCTCGGATGTGCTATCAGTTCAGGGATTGTAGCAATCCAAAACACTGTACTTAAAGTTATTAAAGGGGCAAAGACATTGTCACGTCTTCAAAGCTGGAACTAGGTTTGTGAGCCCTTGGGCCACTGCCGTGGAGTGGCAGTGGCAGGCAAAACCACACCACACCGGAGACTAGGCAGAGCAGGACTGGAACCCCGGACTGGAGTTGCAGCAGAGGCAAACAAGCAGGAATAAGCAGAGCAGGCACACTTAAACTTCACCTGCACTTGGCCGCCTTTCATCAGGAGTTGAGCCCCTGACTGCAGATGGCCGGCAGGACTTACTGGGCAAGGCAGGACTGCATACCCACTAGGCTGAACCAGGACTGAGGGTCAGAGGGGAAAGGAACATACAGGGGCAGCAGGGCAAGGAAGGGAAAGCTAAAGGGCAGGACTGAAAGCTGCAAGCAGCCACTAAAACAAGGAACAAAACACTGATAACAAGACACAGAACAGAAAGCTGCAGAGCAGCCACAAAGACACAAACAGCAAAGACTAAACACAAAACTATAACCCAGAGACAGGACAAGCAAACAAACAACAGCCTAACTAGAAACAAACAAGAGTCTCAGGCAAGAACTCAAACAGAAGTGCAACAAGCACCAACATACCAGGGCCTAAGGCGATGCAAAGGCAAAGGCAGAGAATTTCCAACTGACTAATAAGCCCCGCAGCAGCTGAGGCTCACTGCAGCAATCACCAGGCAACTATGGGTGCTGTGTAGGTTCAATCCAAGCAAGCAAGTCTGGCAGCCCAGAAGATCCGGACCGGACTGGGCTGAAATCTGGAACGGGTGACAATAACCAGACAGTCCATTGCAGCCATCAGGTCTGGCCACCAGGTGGCGAGAGGAAGGAGAGCACGAAACATGGGCACAACCGTGACAGACATAGATTATGTTACCCCCTTATTAGCTTCCTATTGTTTACGATGTTATAATGCCGTTGTATCGCTCCATGGTGCGACCGCTCCTTGAGTATTGTGTTCAATTCTGGTCGCCGCATCTCAAGAAAGATATAGTAAAATTGGAAAAGGTGCAGCAAAGGGCGACTAAAATGATAGCGGAGATGGGACGACTTCCCTATGAAGAAAGACTAAGGAGGCTAGGGCTTTTCAGCTTGGAGAAGAGACGGCTGACGGAAGACATGATAGAGGTATATAAAATAATGAGTGGAGTGGAACAGGTGGATGTGAAGCGTCTGTTCACGCTTTCCAAAAATACTAGGACTAGGGGACATGCGATGAAACTACAGAGTAGTAAATTTAAAACAAATCGGAGAAAATGTTTCTTCACCCAACGCATAATTAAACTCTGGAATTTGTTGCCTGAGAACGTGGTGAAGGCGGTTAGCTTGGCAGAGTTTAAAAAGGGATTAGACGGTTTCCTAAAGGACAAGTCCATAAACCACTACTAAATGGACTTGGGAAAAATCCACAATTCCAGGAATAACATGTATAGAATGTTTGTACGTTTGGGAAGCTTGCCAGGTGCCCTTGGCCTGGATTGGCCGCTGTCGTGGACAGGATGCTGGGCTCAATGGACCCTTGGTCTTTTCCCAGTGTGGCATTACTTATATACTTATATTACTGACAGGATTCCATTTAAAAAGGTTTCTCTCTTCATAAAGTTTTCATTCAGGTAAACCACTGTTCCTATCTCATATACTGATTCCATATTATCGCTTGGTAGTGGCTTCATTCATTTGCAATTCTACTTTTAACATAATTGGTCTCACTCTCATTTCCCTTCTCATCTATGGCTTGATGCTTCCTGCCGAACTTTCTTTTGGAGACTGAGGAATAAGATGGCAACGATAATATTTTGCACACAGGGTAGCAAAGAATTAGGAATAGATAAGGCACGAGGCTTGCAAATTTCTCAACTTTTTTTTCTTTCCTTCCTATATATTGTATTTTATAGGATCTGCACACAGGTGATTGTGCAGACAGAATTTGTGTGTTATAAAACACATATGTACTTCTGCCTCTCAGCAGGTGCTCCTGAGAGTCACTGCACACATCTGCTTTTATAAAAGTGCATTAAGGACTCAGTTCTGTAAATGGTGCCCAAATTTGGGCGCTGATAAAAAATTAGCTCTATGCGCTATTCTATAAACGGCACTCAGAGTTGGGCATGAAGATTTACACCAACTAAAACCTGGTGTAAATTCTCCCATCTAAATTAGGCACAGATCTTCCTTATTCAGTAAAACTCTACACAAATTCCAGGAACGCCCATACCCCTCCCATGGCTGTGTTTCCTTTTTGGATCCTCAGGTAAAATTTACGCAGGAATGCCAGCACCTAAAGATATGTGAGTAATGGCAATTAGCTCCAAATTATCAACACTCATTGGCTTATCAATTAAATTGTGCATGCAAGTTTGAGCACTGTTTCTAAAATTAGGGTGTAAATGCTTATGTTGCCTTTCTAAAATTGACACCCAGCAGACAGTGCACATCCTACTACTACTACTACTATTTAGCATTTCTATAGTGCTACAAAGCGTACGCAGCATTGCACAAACATAGAAGAGAGACAGTCCCTGCTCAAAGAGCTTACAATCTAATAGACAAAAAATAAAGTAAGCAAATCAATTAATGTGTACAGGAAGGAGGAGAGGAGGGTAGGTGGAGGCGAGTGGTTACAAGTGGTTACGAGTCAAAAGCAATGTTAAAGAGGTGGGCTTTCAGTCTAGATTTAAAGGTGGCCAAGGATGGGGCAAGACGTAGGGGCTCAGGAAGTTTATTCCAAGCATAGGGTGCAGCGAGACAGAAGGCGCGAAGTCTGGAGTTGGCAGTAGTGGAGAAGGGAACAGATAAGAAGGATTTATCCATGGAGCGGAGTGCACGGGAAGGGGTGTAGGGAAGGACGAGTGTGGAGAGATACTGAGGAGCAGCAGAGTGAGTACATTTATAGGTTAGTAGAAGAAGTTAGTAGAAAAAGAGATGGTGAGATGATGAATACAGAGGGGGACAATGTGTTCCTGCAGTGTACAGTGGTTTCAGATGGAGAAACAGATTAGGAAGGGACAGTACCAAGAAGAAAAAGTGTACTGGAGTCATAAGTAGTAACTGGGAGAAAAATAAATGTAAAGAGAAAATGCCCTGCACGCCTAACGGCACGCGGCACCAGAGGCCCTCAGTGGATCGGAGTGAACCTGGGAGTCACCTTGGAGAAGGCTAAAAGGATATGCCGATGAGCTGCAAGTCCTCCACAGCACCTGAAAGGCAGCCGGTGGTAGAACTGGGCACCTCTCAGCCAAGGAAAGGCTTACCAGGGATTAGGCCGAAGCCAGCATTCCTCCCCCTGAGGGTCACCTGATCTATAAAAATAAATGGTTCTGTTTTGTTAATCTGCTGGGTGTCTGTTTTAAAGCAGGCTTAAATAGGTGCCTTATTGGACTTTTCACCCTGGTGCCCTGTCTTAAATTGAGTTCCCATTAACCCCCAGATTCCATATATATCACTCTAAATTGTGCTCACAAAGTTTAATTGAATAACTAGCCAGCTAGCTTCAATAATTGGGGACTGACAATCAATTATTGCATTAATTGGCAACACATTGCATTTACACACACATTTTGCTAGGTGCTATTCTATAAAGATTCATACATAAATCCTGTAGCATGGAACTGAAAAGGAGCATGGCCATGGGAGGGGCATGGGCGGGTCAGAGGCAATGTACACACTATTAATGGAATTTGGGGATCTGCATCTAATTTATGCAAGGATTTACACCGGGTTTCAGTTGGTGCCTGGCACTGCTTGTTATTCTCGAAACAGCTCCGGACTCAGAGCACCATTTATAGAATAGTGCTCAGGTTTTTCAGTGCCCAAATGTGGACATCATTTACAGAATCAAGTCTGATGTGTATCTCAAACCCAAGTAATGTTTAAAATCATGATGTGCAATTAGAAGTGTGCACGGGATTGTTGTTGAGTTTAATTATGAAAATCTCTGGGACCTGAAGGTTAACTGAGGAGGTCTGAAGGCTAAAGGTTAACTGTTCCCTACTCTGACAATGCAGAAGTAAATCTGCAACAGACAGAGAAACAGGTGATCCAGGAAAACTTAAATGCTTTGTGTTTGGGGTGTAGAACTCCTAGGGAGCTGTTCCCAGCGGGGACTGAGATAAGTCTAAGGAGACAGGTGGATGGCAGTTATTTATCTAAAACAAAACACTTTGGACTGACTGCGCCAAGTTGAAACCCCTCCGTTCCCAGTGAGGCAAAAGGTCCCACTAAGCTGGAAACATTAGTGATTGTGAACCTCACGAGGTTTCCCAAACTTTAACAGAGAGATGTGGTAGCCGTATTAGTCTACTTTTAAAGGTACTCAATAGAAATAGAATAAAATAAAACAGAGAAAATAAAATAAAATGATACCTTTTTTACTGGACTAACTTAATACATTTTTTGATTAGCTTTCGAAGGTAGCCCTTCTTTGTCAGATCATTTCTGATCTGATGAAGAAAGGCCACCTTCAAAAGCTAATCAAAAAATGTATTGTTAGTCCAATAAAAAAGGCACCATCATATTTCTATGTTCTACTTTATTCTATTTCTATTGAGTACCAAACTTTAATGGAACTTCATGGGTAGAATGAAAGTTAGTATTTAAAATGACATGTGTAAGCTTAAAATCTTATGGAGGGGTATAGTCGAACGGGGCCGGCCATCTATAAGGGCGGCCATCTCCAATGACGGCCCCATTAAGCGACGTACCCGACTGTATTATCGAAACAAGATGGCCCGGCCATCTTTCATTTCGATAATACAGTCAGGGCCGGCCAAATCTCAACATTTGGGCCACCCTTAGAGATCGTCGGCGTTAGAGATGGCCGCCATTGGTTTTTGCCGATAATGGAAACTAATGGCGGCCATCTCAAACCTGGCCAAATCCAAGTCATTTGGTCGTGGGAGGAGCCAGCATTTGTAGTGCACTGGTCCCCCTCAGATGCCAGGACACCAGCCGGGCACCCTAGGGGGCACTGCAGTGGACTTCACAAAATTATCCTAGGTGCATAGCTCCCTTACCTTGGGTGCTGAGCCGCCCAAAACCCACTCCCCACAACTGTACACCACTACCATAACCCTAAGGGATGAAATGGGGGCACCTACATGTGGGTACAGTGGGTTTTGGGGGGGTTGAGGGCTCCCATTTACCACCACAAGTGTAACAGGTAGGGGGGATGGGCTGGGTCCGCCTGCCTGAAGTGCACTGCAGTACCCACTAAAAACTGCTCCAAGGACCAGCATACTGCTGTGATGAAGCTGGGTATGACATTTGAGGCTGGCAAAAAAATGTATTTACATTTTTTTTGGGGTGGGAGGGGGTTGGTGACCACTGGGGGAGTAAGGGGAGGTGATCCCCGATTCCCTCCGGTGGTCATCTGGTCAGTTCGGGCACCTTTTCGAGGCTTGGTCGTGAACAAAAAGGGACCAAGTAAAGTCGGCCAAATGCTCGTCAGGGACGGCCTTCTTTTTTCCATTATCGGCTGAGGCTGGCCATCTGTTAACCACACCCCCGTCCCGCCTTCAGTACACTGCCGACACACCCCCTTGAACTTTGGCCGGCCCTGCAACGGAAAGCAGTTGAAGCCGGCCAAAATCGGGTTTCGATTATACCAATTTGGCCGGCATTAGGAGAAAGCCGGCCATCTTCCGATTTGTGTCGGAAGATGGCTGGCCTTCTCCTTCGAAAATAAGCAGGATGGTGCTTTCTCTTGTCCATTTTGCAGCTCTTTACATGAAAAAGGTTGAAGACCACTGGGATAGAGTCTCTCCACTTTGGTTTAGATTTAGGTAATAAGCAGAAATAAAACAGAACTGAAAAGAAAATAAGATAACATTTTTTGTTGGACTAACATTACTTTTTTTGATTAGCTTTCAAAGGAGATACCTTCTTCAGTTTGACTTAAAATTCTGATTACCATTAAAATTGTATGGGGAATAGCCCTGTGTTATTTCCTGATATTGTAATGGTTTATACGCCACATCATTCATTGCAATCCATAAAGGATACTAGACGTTTTTCTGTTTTGAAAATGGCTGTATTCCCTAATTGAATTTTGGACATTATTAGCAAAACATCCAAAGTTGAACTTTGACGTCATATCGAAACTGCCCCTCTATATAACTTTGTAGGTCTAAGTGCTTTGAAAATACACCTCTACATGACATAGTACCTGTAAACCTCTGAATGAACTTCAGTTCAATTTTAACTTGTGTTTGGGGTCTGGGGATCCGTGGGCAGGTGTTTGGAATTGTTTGAGTTGAATCCTTGACTTGAAATCAGTTTGGAGATCTTCTGTTAGGGGATTGTTTCAGTTGCTGAGCTGACACTTGTATTCCTGCAATTAGATTTAATTGAATAATTGGTATTCTGCCACCCCTCCTTTCTAAGTGAAGAGGCGGACAGTGACAGGGATCTTACCTCTGTACTATGCACAACTATTTGCATTTACATGTTAAGTGTTTCCCAGCCCCACACTGAGCCGCTCATGTCTCCTGGCTTCCTCCTCCTTCAGACAGCACAGTTCCACATTTTACTTTCTGTATTGTGGTTCCTTTAGCTATAGACTAGATCCATAGTTTCCATGACAACTGTTTCCGGATAACGCTCTATAATTAACATAAAAGGGTTGTTAGCACTGGACCAAACTCTCATCTCCTGATGTTGATTAATCACTGATCTGGAGATCCCAGGGGAGAGTTCCCGTCTACTTTGTAGAAGGAACATCACTATGTCGACTTGGCAGATTATTCCCCCAAGTGAATCCCAGAGATCTTTCGGTTTCTCTTGCCCCATCCAGTATTCAGCAAATGTATTCCCAGATGATGATTTGCTATGAACAGGAAACACGGATTCACTGGGAAGGGATTCAGCATTGTGTGAAGCCCAATCTTCATAGAACGTAGAAACAGAAACTGAGACATCAAGGTCAGGATATGTCAGTTTCCAGTAGTATTTTAAAAACGGATCTGTCAATGTAGAGCCTCTCCTAAAAAACATGTACAACTGGATGTGTACGCACCAGCTACATGTGGTGGGAGCAGCCATTTTACAAGTGTCAATTACTGAAATATCAATGGTTGGAAAGAAGAACTGCTGCTGGGCAGAGTCTATGCCCCAAAATTGGCATGGAAAGACAGAATAAGTATGCATATATTATATCACATTCAAAGCATAAGGTATGTTTGCATCTATTGTGTATCAGAAAGGCAGTGGCGTAACAAAGACTGAATGAGCCCCAGGCGGAAAAATTAAGATGGGCCCCCTATAATGCCATCTCTCCTAAGGTAGTGGGGACTGGGGGCTGGAGGAGGAGAAATGCCTTCTGCAGAAGGGGAGGGGAGGTGGATCATGGATGGAATGTAGGTAGGGGGAGAGGGAGGCTTTCTTTGGAGGGGGATCAAGGTGACTGTGTGGCATGGCAGAGTGGGGAGGGGGCATGGCAGGGAGCGGGCGTAGCTATTGGTGTCCTCTTTTTTTTGTCAAGGCAAATATGGTAACCCTAGATAAAGTCAAACAATTTCACTTTATTCCTCGGCTAGATCTTTGTGTTCCTCACATGAAATTTGTTTAGCAATCCTTCTAATCTTGTGTGTCGGAAATCTATAATAAGAAAAAGGTCAGTTGTAGGCAGTGGACCTGACCTCTGAAACAAATTACCGTACACAGTTGATTGTTATTTTTTGAAATCTTGTTTCATTATTATTTATTAAATTGTTAACTTTTTTTATTCCATTGTTTGGCATTCTCTATGCTCAGTTGTAAATGAGGGATTGTAGCCTGTTTTCTTATTCTTTTGTGGTGTGCCTTGAGCAGAATATAAATTATTAGATTAGGTATGTCTATTTAGATTAGATTGTGTCTATGCACTATCTCCACTATGCAGACCTATTTCCTGCATATTCATTATGAGAATCCTGACAACCTGACTGGCAGGGTGTGTCCCGAGGACTGGGTTGAGAAGCCCTGGTCTAGAGGTTCTCCCCAGTATTTGCACATACTAAGGCTCAGATTTTAGGTGTTTTCCCTTCAATAGAAGTGACAGTTGCTTATTCTGTTATGTGTCCAGGATATGCAGGTATCAGGGCCACTCTATGGAGGGGTTTGGATTCTACCTTGCCTGCCAAATTTCATCCAAATGTGTCCAAGAAAAATGCTCTTCATATTTGTCTACCAATGTCCAGTGTTTTAGTGACACGTATGACAGGGGTGGGGAATGGCATGGTAGCACAACATAGTTTAAATTTAATATCCTGACAGCTAATAGAGTAAGACCAGCCAGCACCACAAGCATTTTCAAACTTCATGTGCCAGCAGCTACATTCAAAGGAAAGGAAAACAGCTCTGGCCCCCACAATAACTCCAAGAACCATCAAGCACAACCTTGCCTGCAGGAAGGGTATAGTCAATTTTCAGAGAGGTCATTTGCATGGATAAATGGCTTTTGGAAACTGCTCTCATAACAGAACCTATGTGGAATTTCTAGAAAACGTGTCTGTTTTATAAGACGTGACTTTACAGAACAGGATCTCAGAACTGTCCCGAATACTTACAGATTTACACTGCTCTAGAAGAGGTAGAAATGGAGGCATGTTAATTAGGACAATACACAGAAATTTTGGTTCATTTTTGGATTCTCTTTTTTCCAAATTTCATGCATTTTTCAATTCATCAAACTTTTTTGTTAATAATATTTGTTGAACTAGAGGGAGATGGGAAAATGTTAGTTTATGCATTAATACATTTCAGGTATTTGAATCTCTCCTATCTCATCCAGAATATACACGTTTAGGTCCTGACTTCTGCCGCATACCCAGCACCCTTTTGGTTTTCTTTCATGCGATGACCTCTAGCCTCTTTTTTGTCCTTTTGGAGATGCAGGCTTCAAAAATGAGGCCTCACAAACAACCTGTCCAGAGGCATCATCACCTCTCTTTTCTACCTCTTATGCCTCTTTCTATGCAGCCTAGCATCCTAGTCGCTAACACCTCAGCATTCTAACACTGTTTTACTACTTGGAGATCATCAAATACTATATCCCCAAGGTCTATTTCCTGGTTTGTGCATCTCAGGGGTGTATCCACAGGTTGGTCTGAGCAGGCTGGTCCCATACATGTTCAGCCCAGGCCCACCTAACAGCACCACACCACTGAAGTAAATCCCACCAGATGCAGACATTCTCAACCAGAACCCCCTGGCCATCACAACTCTGTGGAAGTCAGTGGCTATGTTCTCAGCCACCATCGCCAGCACGCTGTTCATGCTCAGTTCTCGCACATGCTCAGTTCACAACATGCACAATAACTGACTGCCACAGTGTTGTTCTGGCTGAGAGTGTCTGCAGCTGGAGAGGCTGGGGGGGGGGGGGGGGGGTTCCCTGTCAGTCAAGGTGACAAAAGGAAACAAGGGAATTCAGAAAGTCACCCCCAGGAATACACATGATGGCAGAGGGAAAGGTCATCTAAATATAGAAAACCACCTAAACTCACTAAGCACATGGAAAGCAATGAGCACAAATGCTCGTAGTCTAGTTAAAAAGGTTCAAGACTCGCAAGCCATGATGTTTGAAGAAAACTTGGATATTGTTGCTATTACAGAGACGTGGTTCAATGATTCCCATGAATGGGATGTGACTATACCGGGCTATAATCTTTTTAGGAAGGACAGAGAGGGCCAAAGAAGTGGAGGAGTGCTGCTGTATGTGAGAGACAATATCAGAGCGGCTAAAATATGGGGAACCTGGGGAACAGAAGAACCTTTATGGATCATCCTGGTCAAATAGAACCTGTATCCACACGGGGGTCATCTACAGACCTCCAGCACAAACGGAGAAGCGAGACAAGGATCTGATAGAAGAAAGCAAATAGAATGTTAGGTATTATTAGGAAAGGAATGGAAAACAAAAATGAGGATGTTATAATGCCTTTGTATCGCTCCATGGTGCGACCGCACCTCAAATATTGTGTTCAATTCTGGTCGCTGCATCTCAAAAAAGATATAGTGGAATTAGAAAAGGTGCAGAGAAGGGCGACAAAAATGATAAAGGGGATGGGATGACTTCCCTATGAGGAAAGGCTAAAGCGGCTAGGGCTCTTCAGCTTGGAGAAAAGGCGGCTGAGGGGAGATATGGTAGAGGTCTATAAAATAATGAGTGGAGTTGAACGGATAGATGTGAAGCATTTGTTCATGCTTTCCAAAAATACTAGGACTAGGAGGCATGCGTTGAAGCTACAATGTAGTAAATTTAAAACGAATCGGAGAAAATGTTTCTTCACTCAATGTGTAATTTAACTCTGGAATTCGTTGCGAGAGAATGTGGTAAAGGCGGTTAGCTTAGCGGAGTTTTAAAAAGGTTTGGACGGCTTCCTAAAGGACATAGACCGCTATTAAATGGACTTGGGGAAAATCCGCTATTTCTGGGATAAGCAGTATAAAATGTTTTGTACATTTTTGAGATCTTACCGGGTATTTGTGACCTGGATTGGCCACTCTTGGAAAAGGATGCTGGGCTTGATGGACCTTTGGTCTTTCCCAGTATGGCAATACTTATGTACAAGATATTTGAAAGATTGGTATGAAACAGGAGGTGCTACTGTTGGGAGATTTCAACTTGTCTGATGTGGATTGTAGTGTCCCGTCTGCAGAATCAGAAAGAAGTAGGGAGAGTGTGGACACCTGTCAAAGTGCCTTGCTCAGACAAATGGTGATGGAACCAATGAGGGAAGGGTCGATACTGGATCTAGTACTTATGAATGGAGGAAGTGTTTCCATTATCCGGGTGGGTGCCCACCTGTGCAATAGTGATCATCACACCATATGATTTGATATAAGGGCAAAGGTGGAGTGCGGATGCACAAAACTCAAAGTACTGGATTTCAGACGTACTGATTTTGATAAAATGGGGGAATACCTGCAGAAGCAGCTGTTGGCATGAAAAGGCAAGGAGAAGTGGAAAACCAGTGGTCAAAGCTAAAGGCTGCTATAAATATGGCAACTGATCATTACATAAGGAAAGTAGACAAAAACAAGAGAAACAGGAAGTCTATATGGTTCTCCAAACAAGTAGCTGAAAAAAAAAAGATCAAAAGAGGCTTTGTTCAAAAAATACAAAAGAACGCAGCGAGAAGAGCATAGAAAAGATTATCGTATTAAACTCAAAGAAGCGAAGAGAGAAATACGGCTAGCGAAAGTGCAAGTGGAAGAAAAAATGGCTAAAGATATAAAGATTACGATTTATGCTGCTGCTGTGTGAGCTTTGCACTACATTACATTCGGAGGGAATATATCACACAGAATTTTGGAAAGCATCAGCCTTTTGAAATTGGTCTATTGAATCCTCCTTTGTCATTGGTGTGTCCCCTGACACAGGTGCGATGGCACCGAAACACGGTCCGTGTCGGGTCTTTCTTCAATCAAATTTCACTAGTAAAGGATTTTTTTAATGAAAAAATTGTGTTCCCTTTCGTTTTTAAAGGCCCTTTGTGCTGTTTTTTTTGTGCTTAAAGATAAAGAGACATGTCAAGACCTTTTTCAGATATATTGGAGAAAGGAGAAAAGATAGGAATGGAATTGCGAGACTGAAAGATTATCAATAGAAATCAAACAAAATAAAACATGGAAAAGAAAATAAGATGATACCTTTTTTATTGGACATAACTTAATACATTTCTTGATTAGCTTTCGAAGGTTGCCCTTCTTCCTCAGATCTGAAAATTTTCCGATCTGAGGAAGAAGGGCAACCTTCGAAAGCTAATCAAGAAATGTATTAAGTTATGTCCAATAAAAAAGGTATCATCTTATTTTCTTTTCCATGTTTTATTTTGTTTGATTTCTATTGATAACCTTAAGAGTGGACTAACACGGCTACCACACTCCTCCACTTAAAATGGAAGAGACTGAAAGATAATGAGAATGGCTATGTGGAGAGAAGAGGATAAAGCGAGCATGCTAAACAATTACTTCTCTTCGGTATTCACAGAGGAAAATCCTGGCGAAGGACCGCGGTTGACTGCTGAGGGAGTATCTGGGAATGGAGAGGATACTGCGCCGTTTATGGAAGAAAGAGTTTATAAACAGCTGGAGAATATGAAGGTGGATAAAGCTATAGGGCCAAATGGGATACATCCCAGGATACTGAGGGATCTCAGAGAGGTCCTGGTGGGACCTCTTAAAGATTTATTTAATAGATCTTTAGAGACGGGAGAAGTTCCTCGAGATTGGAGACGAGCGAATTTGGTCCCTCTTCACAAAAGTGGAGACAAGGAAGAAGTGGGAAACTACAGACAGGTAAGTCTCACAACGGTGGTAGGAAAAATAATGGAGTTGCTACTGAAAGAAAGGATAGTTAACTTTCCAGAAGCCAACGGGTTACAGGACCCGAGGCAACATGGCTTTACCAAGGAAAATCCTGCCAAACGAATCTTATTGACTTCTTTGACTGGGTGACTAAAGAACTGGATGAAGGGCATGCGCTAGATGTAATCTACTTGGATTTCAGCAAAGCCTTTGATACGGTCCCTCACCCAAGACTTGTGAATAAGCTGAAAGGGCTGAACTTAGGACCAAATGTGGTGAACTGGATAGGAAACTGGTTGACTGACAGGTGGCAGAGGGTGATGGTAAATAGAATCTGCTTGGAGGAAAGGAAGGTGAGCAATGGAATTCTTCAGGGGTCGGTGCTGGGGCCTATTCTGTTTAATATATATGTGAGAGATATTGCTGAAGGGTTGGAAGGAAATGTTTGCTTTTTTGCGGATGACACAAAGATAGACAATAGAGTGGATACCGTGGAGGGAGTAGAAACAATGAGAAAGGATCTCCAAAAGTTAGAAGAATAGTTGAGGGTCTGGCAGTTAATTTTTTTTTTTAATGAATTTTCAAATTTACATTTATGCAATAAAACATAAATTGGCATTCAGAAAAAAATAATAGAACAGGTAAATCAAGACAAAATAAGCAATAAACCTAATACTTTTTAGTCCACATTAAATTGATCCAAGATCCAGGAAATAGAATATTCAAACTTAGTTGAGTTAATAGAAATAATTAGAAACTAGAACAGAGAGGGCCAAAGTGTCGCAGCTGGGACTAAGGCGCTTAAACAATCAAGAACTTCTACAACATTATTCTTTAGAGGAAATAAATTCTACTAACTTCCCTGGGTCAAAAAACAAATAATTTGTGGAATTCAAAGAGACGCTACATTTACAAGGAAATCTTAATAAGAAAGCCCCTCCAATTCTCAAAACTCTATCTTTTAACAACAAAAACTCTTTTCCTCTTCGTTGCATATCTCTTGAGAGATCCGGGAAAATCTGTACTTTGACTCCCAGAAAAGGTGAGTTCATGTGGCGGAAGTAAAGTTTAAATATATTATTGCTGTCCAGTTCCAGAGCAAATGTGACCAACAGTGTAGTTCTTTCCGTTATAACCTCCATAGAGTTCTCTAGAAATTCTGTTAAAGTTAAACCAGGTTGAGGATATATAGGTAATGTTCCTGTTCCAGTACCGGACACCCAATACCTCCCTAACATACTTTTTCAACATTTCTATTGCTGGAACAAGAGGAGATTTGGGGAAATTACGAAAACGTAAGTTATTTCTCCTAGCCTGGTTTTCTAAGTATTCTATCTTACGCTGCTGGAGGTTACTATTTTTTATCAACATTAACGTTGAAGAGTTCACTGTTTTTAAGTCTTTATCAAAAGTCTCCACTTTTATCGTTTGCGCCGCAATTTTAGTTGTTACCTCGCTTTGAACCTGCTTTAGATCAGCCACATCTCCTCACAAAATACCTGTTATTTGTTGTAAGTTAGCATTCAGTCCTTGTATTGCTTCCCATAAAATATCTAGTGTAACAGGCGTTGGTTTTACCAAAACTCCACACTGCACGGAGGATTCGCCAGTATTTCTTTCAGACCCCGAAGCTGTCTGAAAGGATGTTTCCAACGGCGTCAACAATGCAGCGGGGCCTCCACAAGCAGCCGCAGGGGTCCAACTTCCGGGTTCCACATACTGCTCACTCGCAGCTTTCGATTCACCTCCCGGTCTTGGAGGTGCTCTCTATACAGCCTAGCAACCTTCTGGCTACGGCCACCGCCTTGTCACACTGTTTCGTCGCCTTCAGATCCTCAGATACTATCACCCCAAGATCCCTCTCCCCATCTGTAACTATCAGACTCTCCCCGCCTAACACATACTTCTCCCGTGGATTTCTACTCCCTAAGTGCATCACTTTGCATTTCTTCGCATTGCATTTTAATTGCCAAACCTTAGACCATTCTTCTAGTTTCCGCAGATCCTTTTTCATGTTTTCCACTCCCTCCCCGGTGTCCACTCTGTTACAAATCTTAGTATCGTCCACAAAAAGGCAAACTTTACCTTCTAACCCTTCGGCAATGTCACTCACAAATATATTGAACAGAATCGGTCCCAGCACCGATCCCTGAGGCACTCCACTACTCACCTTCCCCTCCTCCGAGCGAATTCCATTCACCACCACCCTCTGGTTTCTGTCCGTCAACCAGTTCCTAATCCAGTTCACCACTTCAGGTCCTATCTTCAGCCTGTCCAGTTTATTCAAGAGCCTCCTGTGGGGAACCGTGTCAAAAGCTTTGCTGAAATCTAAGTAGATTACGTCCATAGCACGTCCTTGATTCAATTCTCCAATCACCCAGTCAAAGAATTCAATGAGATTCATTTGACACGATTTCCCTTTGGTAAAACCATGTTGTTTTGGATCTTGCAACTTATTGGCTTCCAGGAAATTCACTATCCTGTCCTTTAGCATCGCTTCCATTACTTTTCCAATAACCGAAGTGAGGCTTACCGGCCTGTAGTTTCCAGCTTCTTCCCTATTACCACTTTTGTGAAGAGGGACCGTTCTCCAATCGCATGGAACCTCTCCCGTCTCCAAGGATTTATTAAACAGATCTTTAAGAGGACCAGCCAGAACCTCTCTGAGCTCCCTCAATATCCTCGGGTGGATCCCTTCCGGTTCCATGGCTTTGTCCACCTTTAGGTCTATTTGTTCATACACACTCTCTTCCGTGAACGGTGCTAAATCCACTCCACTCTCACATGTACTTTTGTCAGTCCATCTCGGTCCTTCTCCATGATTTTCTTCTGTGAAAACAGAACAAAAGTATCTATTTAGTAAATTTGCCTTTTCTTCATCATTTTCTACATAGCGGTTTGCAGCATCTTTCAGTCTCACAATTCCCTTTTTAGTCTTTTTCCTTTCACTAATATACCTGAAGAAATTTTTGTCACCCCTCCTTACCTTTCTAGCCATTTGTTCTTCCGCACGCGCTTTCGCCAGACGTATCTCTCTCTCTTGGCTTCCTTCAATTTCATCCGGTATTCCTCTCCATGTTCCTCTTTTTGAGTTTTTCTATATTTCTGGATTGCCAACTCTTTAGCCTTTATTTTCTCAGCCATTTGCTTGGCGAACCATATCGGTTTCCTTTTTCTCTTGCTTTTATTTACTCTCCTTACATAGAGGTTTGTGGCCATATTGATAGTTTCTTTCAGCCTGGACCACTGCCCTTCCACTTCTCGTACGTCCTCCCAGCCCATCAGCTCCTTCCTCAGGTATTCCCCCATTTTACTAAAGTCAGCACGCTTGAAATCCAGGACTTTGAGTTTTGAGTGGCCACCCTCCTCTTCAGCCGTCATATCAAACCAAACCGTTTGATGGTCACTGCTGCACAGGTGGGCACCCACTCGGACATTTGATACACTATCCCCATTTGTGAGTACCAGATCTAGCGTCGCTCCCTCCCTTGTGGGTTCCGTCACCATTTGTCTGAGCAAAGCACTTTGAAAAGCATCCACGATCTCTCTACTTCTTTTCGATTCCGCGGATGGAACCTTCCAATCTACATCCGGCAAATTGAAATCTCCCAACAACAGCACCTCTCTTTTCTTCCCCAACTTTTGAATATCAGCGATCAGATCTTTATCTAGCTCCTCCAATTGTGTTGGGGGTCTGTAGACAACACCCAAGTGGACAGAGGTTCTATCCTCTCTTTTTAAGGTGATCCATATCGCTTTTTCCTTTCCGCAGTTCCCTGTCATTTCAGTCGCTGTGATATCATTTCTCACATACAGAGCTACTCCTCCACCTTTACGCCCCTCTCTATCCTTCCTAAAAAGATTATAACCTGGTATGTTTGCATCCCATTCATGGGAACCATTGAGCCATGTCTCTGTGACTGCAACTATGTCCAAGTCTGCCTCCAACATCAGGTACCTTGTCAAAAGCCTTTTGAAAATCCAGATATACAATATCAACCGGTTCCCCTTTGTCCACATGTTTTACTCCTTCAAAGAATTGAAGTAAATTGGTCAGGCAAGATTTCTCCACACAAAAGCCGTGCTGACTCGGTCTCAGTAATCTGTGTCCTTGGATGTGCTCTGTAATTTTGTTTTTAATAATAGCCTCTACCATTTTCCCCAGCACTGACGTCAGACTCACCAGTCTATAATTTCCCGGATCTCCCCTGGAACCTTTTTTAATAATGGGCATTACATTGGCCACCCTCCAATCTTCTGGTACCACACTCGATTTTACTACTACTACTACTTAACATTTCTAGAGCGCTACTAGGGTTACGCAGCACTGTACAGTTTAACAAAGAAGGACAGTCCCTGCTAGAAGGAGCTTACAATCTAAAAGAACAAAATGTCAAGTTGGGGCAGTCAAGATTTCCTGAATAGAGGTGTAGTGGTTAGGTGCCGAAGGCGACATTGAAGAGGTGGGCTTTGAGCAAGGATTTGAAGATGGGCAGGGAAGGGGCCTGGCGTATGGGCTCAGGGAGTTTATTCCAAGTGTGGGGTGAGGCAAGGCAGAAAGGGCGGAGCCTGGAGTTGGCGGTGGTGGAGAAGGGTACTGAGAGGTGGGATTTGTCTTGAGAGCGGAGGTTACGGGTAGGAACGTAAGGGGAGATGAGGGTAGAGAGGTAAGGAGGGACTGCAGATCGAGTGCATTTGTAGGTTAGTAGGAGAAGCTTGAACTGTATGTGGTACCTGATCGGAAGCCAGTGAAGTGACTTGAGGAGAGGGGTGATATGAGTATATCGGTCCAGGCGGAAGATAAGACGTGCAGCCGAGTTTTAAGGATAAATTGCATATCACTAGCAGTAGCTCCGCAAGCTCATTTTTCAGTTCTATCAGTACTCAAGGATGAATACCATCCAGTCCAGGAGATTTGCTATTCTTCAGTTTGCTGAACTGCCCCATTACGTTCTCCAGGTTTCCCGTGAAGTCAGTAAGTTTCTCCGACTCGTCCGCTTGAAATATCATTTCCGACACCGGTATCCCACCCAAATCTTCCTCGGTGAAGACTGAAGCAAAGAATTCATTCAATCTCTCCGCTACGTCTTTGTCTTCCTTGATTGCCCCTTTTACCCCTCGGTCATCCAGCGGCCCAACCAATTCTTTTGCCGGCTTCCTGCTTTTAATATACCGAAAAAAATTTTTACTATATTTTTTTGCCTCTAATGCTATCTTTTTTTCGTAATCTCTCTTGGCCTTCTTTATCTGCGCCTTGCATTTGCTTTGACACTCCTTATGCTGCTTCTTGTTATTTTCAGATGGTTCCTTCTTCCATTTTCTGAAGGCATTTCTTCTACATCTAGTAGTGCTATAGAAATGATAAGTAGTACTAGCAGAACTACTTATACTTTGAACCAGACCTCCAAGAAAAGACAGCAGCATCTTGAGACTCCTGCACCCCCCCCCCCCCCAAACTATGTGCTTTTCTCATACTGTGGGTATCTTTAAGTTTTTATCCTTGGCTGAGGTGTCACTTCAGCGCTGTGTGCTGGATTCATAGTTTGGAAGTCTCAAGGTGATGCTTTCTGCTCCCATAATGTCCTACTTCAACTGTTCATGCTGTGTCCATACTTTGGCTGTACTAGGATGCTGCTACCTCCCCTCGCTAGATAAATATCAGCACAGATTTTTGATAAACAGCACCTTATGCCAACTGGATCGTTAAAGTAATAGTTAACGAAGTGGCATACTTTTCATTTCATTTTTCAGTATATTACCTGCCCTTACAAAAATACCCAAGACAGGATATATAAAACATTCATAAAATCCAAATTCATCAGTACAAGAACAGACATAACAGTGTCTAAGACAATACAGCAAGAAAGAAACAATACAATTCCGCCCATGCAAATCAGCCTGCATAGACAATTTGCATATGGAACTTGATTAATGAGCCAATCAGTGCCAATAACACTCTGTGCAGAACTCCTATAGCATATAATTTCAAGGGGGAATAGACAGGGGCATTTTGAGGGCGTTCCAGGGGCATTCTCTGAATTTAGGCACATTGTTACAGAATACACTTGATCAGAGCATAAAGTTAAGTGTCATTTATGTGTTTAGTGCTATTCTATAAAGGGCACAGATCCTTTATAGAATAGCGTTAAGTACTTAAATTTTTCAGCACCAGAATCGAGTCCTTTTAATTTTGCTTAAATGATCCTCTCCATCACAGGAAACAAGGAGGTTTGCAATGTTTGTCTAAACCTTAAAAGATCATCCAACAATTATAACACTTCTTGCACTAGCTGTTTCAACTGGAGAGTGAAAGGCAGCCCTGCTTTTACATTCTGCTCTTTCAAGTTCTGATAGAGCCTCAAGAACATTGCGATAGGAATGTTGTTTTCTATAACACTTTAATTTGCAAAACAGCTGACCACGATCATGTATGTCAATGATGGCAGAATGATTTCTCACCCATTGAAATACTAACATTTTTCTTGTTTCTCAAAAGAAGCAAACATGAAAAATAGAATGGTCTTCTAAAGTGATGTGAGACAGGATCACTAGTAAACAAAATTATTCTCTCCGCATTCACTGGTTTGTATGTTCAAGTGTCATATAAATCTTGAAAATGGAACCAATTTCAGTTTGATTGTCCTCAACTGCCATCAGTATAATCTGAGCGGGTGGAAGTTTCCCTTTAATTATGTTGTTTGTTCTAACAGCTGAGTGAATTATACAGTAAAGGCAAATATTTGCAGCCAAGCCAGAAAGACTTTTGCATGCTTTATAAGTCAGTGGGAGCGCAGGAGGGGTTTATCTGTAAATGAATCCAAAATGTCTGTTTAACATTATAGAAGACGAATGTGTTAATGCCATGGCCACGGCTTTATTCCAGCAAGGGAGTACTGAATTCTGGAAGGTTAGTTGATCCTTTTCTGCAGACTCTCTGTGGCTGTATGGCCAGTCTCAAAGCTGTCCTGGCAGCAGTGCTGTTACAAGGTCCCTTCTGCCACAGCTCCCTTGAAAAAGACTGAAGTCTGCTGCTTTATTACTGGAGCCTGCCCTCTAGTGGAGAAACAATATTAATTTCATTTTGGAGAGGAACTGATGCTTAAGTTGCCCAGTAAAATGTAAGGGTGATAGCTGTGTCTTTAGGAAGTCCCCTCAATTAAAGCTGTTCATTATAGCTAAATTTAGTTGTCAGGCATTGACCTCTGCACCACTCTGGCATAGGGACTGTTTTCAATCTAATACATGGCTTAAGTCTGGTAAATAATGTAACTTAGCAAAAGACAGCAGCTTTTTGCATCTACGTGTTGTTTATTTTCCTCCTTTCCCTCTTCCTCTCCCTCTCCTTACAGCTTGGGTACTGTGAAAAGTGCATTTTTCATCATGGAATGTCTTTCTTAATTTTAATGTGGCCTGTATCCTTTATCCATAAAATTTTTATTGGATGTTATCTTATGCTGTCGTGAAAATATAAATGTTACATTTAAAAAATATAATCCATTTGTTAGGCTGCATTGCAGGTTAAGAGACGTCCTCATAAAGCTATTGCTGAGGATTGAAAATGGAGTCTTTGGTTAATGCCAGGCTGTTTCTAAATCAGAGCTTCCCATACTGGGGGTCGGGACCCTAAACTGGTCATGACCTGGGTGCGCTGTCCATAGGTGCATCGTTACAGTATTCTGCACCTCCAGGGATCAGGGTCACAGCCATCAAACGATTGAAAAGCACTGCTCTAAATCATTAGCTACAAGTCTGATATGGCTGACTACAAAATACAGTGAGAGGATAATACTATATATGTTTCTCTTGTGTTTAGTGTACAGAGCTGCATATGTCTAGTATAGGGATTCTCAGGACACACCTAGCCAGTCAGGTTTTCAGGAATCCCACAATGAATATGCATGAGATAGATTGGCATGTCCAACCATCACTGTATGTAAATCTATCTCATGCATATTCATTGTGGGAATCCTGAAAACCTGACTGGCTAGGTTTGTCCCAAGGACTGGGTTGAGAACTCATGGTCTAGTACAGTGTTTCCCAAGTCCAGTCCTGGAGTACCTCTTGCCAGTCAGGTTTTCAGGATATCCATAATGAATATGCATATGCTGTGACCGCGGATAATCCAGGATTCCAGGTCATATGGATGAGGAAACTTAATGGGAAGATCCATCCCCTGTTCTCTCCTGGCATGAAGAAGAGGTGATCCCCAAATCTACCTGGCTAGGAGTTATTTATGGGCCTGTTCTCCAGAAAAGTGTCTGAACTTTTTTTTTCACAGCAGAGCAGAAAGAGTTTCAGATCAGCAGAGGAGGAGCTGGATATTGATCAAAACTTCTGAAGCAATAAGGCATGCATGAATGTTCATTGAAGATCTCAAATAACCGACATGGCTGCATTTTGACTTTCATATGAGGGTAAACATTTTTGCATGCCATACTGCTTCAGAAGTTTTGTGCAATATTCAGCTCTGCTGCTGTAAATTCCACAGCTGCATTAATTATTCATTTTTTAAGTTATATAACATTCTTATGAAACCCGCTTTGAGATTAAAGCAGGCTATAAATGTAAAAATAAATAAATAAATACTGCCTTCTGGCGTAATCAAATGAACTGGTCCACAAATTTTTCATACTATAAAATCACAACAATATAGCAACAATAAAAACATTAAAAAATCTATCTAGTGATTAATCTGGAGGAGTGGCCTAATGGTCAGTGCACCAAGCTTTGATCCCAAGATCCTGGGTTCAATTTCCACTGCACTTTCTTGTGACCCTGGTCAAGTCACTTAACCCTCCATTGCCTCATATACAAAAAAACAAAACAAAACAAGATTGTGAGCCCTCTAGGGACAGAGAAAGTACCTGCTTATAATGTGCAATTGTTCTCCACCATGAACTTTGTGGTTAAGCAAATTTGTATTGTTTGAATATTTTTACTACCGTAATTGTTTATTTCTTATGTTTGATTTATTCTTACTGTACACCACCTTGAGTGAATTCTTTCAAAAAGGTGGTAAATAAATCTTAATACATAAATAAATAAATTATAAATGTCAAAATTAAATTTAAGTAAAAGTCCCCACCATCTACCAAACTATCTCCAGCCTACACCCCTCAAAATTAACAACTAAACAAACAAGTTTTGAGTTTCTTTCAAGATAATGGTAACCTACCCTCCAACCTTATCTCCATAAGGAGTGAGTTCCATAATTTTGGTATCATTATTAATTGTGTGTGAGTGAAACAAAGGTTTGAATTTGCTACCAGTAAGTTTTGTGGAGTGTGCCTGATCCCTGGTATTATTCGAAAGAGTAAATAATGATTCCCTATTAATTTGCTCCATACCACTCATGATTTTCATTTTTCACCCTCCAACTCCTCTGGGGTTGCAGCTCAGTGAGAACTAGTAACGGAGGACCTCACTGCAGCTACCTGAACATTCTCCCTTATTGTAGAATTCCTCCACAGGCCTACCAAGCAGTGGTACATCCCCGATGTGATTGGCAGGGGCCCCTCAAGCCCTGCCAGCTGAAGACTCTAAGCATCTCTCCCTCCTGTCCCCTGCAGGCATTCCAGCATTTTTCAACTCCACCCCCCTTTCCTGGTACCTTTCAAAGCCTTCATTTCTTTGCCAGCAGTGAGCAACACCTCATACCCACTATTCGCTGGCCCTGGGCCTTCCCCTGATGTCGAGTGAGGGGTTCTTGTGCTCACCCAAAATTGGATGTCTATGTCCCTGCTCCAGACATCACAGCGAGAGTCCTCTACTATGATCACACCAAGAACCCTACTTTCCATATCTTTCCTCTAGCAAAAAACTAGATGTGTTCCATTCTCTCTCTTAGTCAACACATTTTTAAACAATTAAAAATAAACACACACATGATACAGAAAACTTTCAGTCTAAGTCTATTACTTCTGGAAATTAAATTCCAGAATTATAGCCCTCATATCCCATTTCCTTTTATTCTCCATGGTTTAATTCCCCTGCTTTGACTGTAGTTGTAATGTTATTAAGTCTACAATGGGATTTTTAACTCTTCCTTATGCAGGTTTTGAATCGCAGCCCAAAGGCCGCAAAGGGACCATTCTCAGCTCATGGCTCAGACCTTAGGTTTGGAACTTAGCCAAAAGGCAAGGAAACAATGAGATGATTTAGATTATCAGATTAGACAGGCTATGAATCCATAACAAAGGGAAGCAACAGAAACTCAAGTACTTTATAGGCAATCAGAAAACCAGGACTGCAACCCTATCACCAAAATGACATTCTCCTAGATGAGTGACATACATTGAAGCTCCACCTACCTGACATGGAAGCTGATGTCATCTCATCACTGACACCTTTTTTGCAGGTGTGATACTGCAAGAAATTCCACCACCATCCTCAGTGCCAGGATTTTGGGAAATTTATTGCACTCAAGCTCAACCTCACTTGAGACTTTGGTATTCCTCCTGCTATCTTTGCTGTATTCTAGGTGAGCATGTTAGATCGAAGGAGGGGGCTGAAGTCACGTGGCTTATTTTGCACTTGCCAGAACTTGAAGGTTTCCATTTGCACTCTCTGTGGCAGAACATTGTGGAGGGTTTGTTGCTAAGACTAAGACTGTGTTGTGTGCAAGGATGACTAGAGAATCACTATTGTGTCTGTAGCTGGGTTATTTCCAGGGACGTAGCCAGACCTCACAGTGGGATGGGGCCAGAGCCCGAGGTGGGGGGGGGCACATTTTAGTCTGTCACCCTGCCGCACCCCACAGCAGCAAATACCTTGGCTGGCAGGGGTCCGCAACCCCCACCATATGAAGCCTTCTCCAGCGCTGGTCTCCGGCGCAGCCGCATTCCCTACCCTGCTCTCTCTTCCTCCTCACGTCCTGCACACTCTTTTAAGTGAAACTGAGCATGCTCAATTTCACTGAAAGAAGCAGGCACTTTTGTTTGCCCCTTTGCAAGCCTCTCAGCAAACGTTTTTGGGTTTGTTTTGTTTTTTGCTTGTAACAGGGATTGATAGCCCCTCTTAGCTTGGTTGCATATGAGTGTGCTATATTGGTCTGACTTGTGGTAGGTGAGGTAAGTTGAATGGCTGTGGATAGTGGGAAGGACTGGATGTAGAACTGGGTAGGAGAGAGATTTTAGGGTGGGATTGGGGGGAAGTTGAAAGTGCAAATGTTTAATAAGTGGAGGATAGTAAGTGGTTATGGTTTGTGGCAGAGTGCGTGAGTTGAGAATAATAAGAACATAAGAATAGCCACACTGGGTCAGACCAAAGGTCCATCTAGCCAAGTATCCTGTTTCCAACAGTAGCCAAACCAGGTCACAAGTATCTGGCAGAAACCCAAAAGTGCATTCTGTTTGACTCAATTTCCTCTTTAACATATAACGTCACCCCTTTCCAATTTGATCTATGCTATCGTTGTGATACAATATTTTCCATGGTATCACGGTGGCCCATTGGTTATCCTCCTTCCATCAGGCCTCTTGAGATGCCTCTTCATTCAGGGTTATAACACTTCCATCTTATTTTTTAGGATTGTATGCAGACATTTAAAAGTTTTAGTGTTTACATTTGTAACCTGCTTAGCAGTTGGCAGGGATAACTTGCAATCTTTCAACTCTGTTCTTTACTAAAAAGCACCAGTGCTACTTTTACGGTCTAAGATACCTCACTCTAGGTTCTCAACCCAGTTCTTGGGACATGCCTAGCCAGTAAGGTTTTCAAGATATCCACAGTGAATAGGCATTAGAGAGATTTTCATACAACGGAAACAATACATGCAAATCTATCTCATGCATATTCATTAAGAGTATCCTGAAAACCTGAGTGTATCCCGAGGAGTGGGTTGAGAACCTGTGCTCTAAACCATGCACTCCTGAGTGACTGTCAGCTTTGTCACAGGTTCTAATTTAAAAGCTGCTCCCTCTCTTTTGGAAACAGCATCAGCAGCCTGGTTCCATCCCAACTAAGACAGAGCCCTTATAAGTATTGCCATACTGGGAAAGACCAAAGGTCCATCAAGCCCAGCAGCCTGTTTTCAACAGTGGCGAATCCAGATCACAAATACCTGGCAAGATCCCAAAAAAGTACAAAACATTTTATACTGCTTATCCCAGAAATAGTGGATTTTCCCCAAGTCCATTTAATAATGGTCTATGGACTTTTCCTTTAGGAAGCCGTCCAAACCTTTTTTAAACTCTGCTAAGCTAACTGCCTTTACCACATTCTCTGGCAACGAATTCCAGAGTTTAATTACACGTTGAGTGAAGAAACATTTTCTCCGATTCATTTTAAATTTACTACATTGTAGCTTCATCGCATGCCCCCTAGTCCTAATATTTTTGGAAAGCGTAAACAGACGCTTCACATCTACCCGTTCAACTCCACTCATTGTTTTATAGACCTCCATCATATCTCCCCTCAGCCGCCTTTTCTCCAAGCTGAAGAGCCCTAGCCGCTTTAGCCTTTCCTCATAGGGAAGTCGTCCCATCCCCTTTATCATTTTCGTCGCCCTTCTCTGCACCTTTTCTAATTCCACTATATCTTTTTTGAGATGCGGCAACCAGAATTGAACACAATATTCAAGGTGCGGTCACACCATGGAGTGATACAAAGGCATTATAACATCCTCATTTTTATTTTCCATTCCTTTCCTAATAATACCTGACATTCTATTTGCTTTCTTAGCCACAGCAGCACACTGAGCAGAAGGTTTCAACGTATTATCAACGACGACACCTAGATCCCTTTCTTGGTCTGTGACTCCTAACGTGGAACCTTGCATGATGTAGCTATAATTTGGGTTCCTCTTTCCCACATGCATCACTTTGCACTTGACCACAAAAAAAAAAGGAGGTAAAAACCCTCGCAATACAGTGAGATATGAAACAAAAAAGTGAGGAAAACAGAGGAGGATACTAAAAGTGCTATATTATATTTAAAAAAACGACCCAACACGGCCGTGTTTTGGCCCAAAGGCCTGCCTCAGGGGTCTTGAACAACCTCAAATCCTATAGTGTAAAACATACACTTTTGAAAATGTGCTGCAGCGAAAGCTTCTTTGGTCTCCTTTCTTCCAAGAAAATAAAACAATGTAAACATCAATGCCAAAAGCAAAGCATATTGTGCTCCTCTCATAAAAACGTAAGCTGCACTGAGCCTACTATCAAGCGGGAAAGAGTGGGGTATAAATTAGAGAGTTGCACGGGAACGGGGTTTGCGGGAATCCCACGGAGACGGAAGCAGTTCTGCGGGGATCCCGTGGGGACGGAAGCAGTTCCTGTGGGGTTCCCGTGGGGACGGAAGCAGTTCCTGTGGGGTTCCCGTGGAGGTGTATGCTGCACTTGCGCCAGCCTCTCACCTACCGAGTACCAAGTTCTTTGAGTGCTGTCTCCTCCTCCCTCGTTGCTTTAGCAGCACAGATGTGGAAATCCTCCATTAAGGAGGTGGTAGAGATACAAATGGTGGCGAAATTCAAAAAGGCATGGGATGAACACAGAGGATCTCTATTTAGAAAATGGAAGTTATAAAAAACCTAAACTTAAATGGCTGCATGTGTGTGGATGTGTTGCATAACACTTACAAGGTGACTCTGGCTGTGATGAACTGGGGCCGATACTGGGAGACCTGTACGGTCTGTGTCTCATAAATGGCAATCTGGTTTTGGATGGGCTGGAAAGGGTTTAGACAGCAACTTTAGTGGCTGGAACATGAGGACAGTTCTGGACAGACTTTTATGGTCTGTGTCCCGCAAATGAGAAGATGAATAGGCTGGAGTGGGCTTTGAGGGCAACTCCAGCAGTTGGAACATAAAGATAGGGCCAGGCGGACTTCTATGGTCTATGTCCCAGAAACACCACAGAAAGACCGTAATCACACATTCATTGTTGATTTAATCATGAATTGATAATGATTGTGACTATTGGGCAGACTGAATGGACCGATCCGGTTTTTATCTGCTGTCATTTACTATTAATCCTCTCTGCTTCCAGGCTGATGCGCAGACCTCAGCTCTGACATAAGCATGAGCATCAGATGTCACCTGACCTACTGGCGCGTGCATGTGGTGATCTTAGCACACAGTGCCAGTGAATCAGAGAAGTCTTATATGTGCGCACCAGAGTGTTCCAGCTTCCGTTCCTTCCTTGCCTGCAGTACTGCAGTTCAAACCCAGAGACTGAGAGAGCTGACAGCAATTTTTTTTTAATGTACCATTAAAATCTTGTGGGTGAGGACAGGTTAAATTCTTGCGGGGACGGGCGGGGATGGGTACGATTCCCTGTGGGGACAGGCGGGGACGGGTTAGATTCCCCACGGGGATGGGCGGGGATGGGTTAGATTTCCTACGGGGATGGTGGGGACGGGTTGGATTCCAGTGGGGACGGGTGGGGATGGGTTGGATTTCTGTCCCCGTGCAACTCTCTAGTATAAATGCTATAAATAAATAAATAAATTTTCATTTAGTGCAATATATTCTAACTCTCCCATCTTATTTCTTAGGCTCCTGGCATTCACATATACACATTTCAAACTGTGTTTGTTGTTCCTATTTACATTATGCTCAGTACTTGACAGTATTAATTTACAATCTTTTGTCTGATTACGGTCTCTTTTGCAACCTCACTATGAGGATACCCTATCTTCCCTGTTTTGGTGATATCTTTTGTAATGAGGAAGGGAACTATAAGGTCCAGAATGCACTGCAGCAGCAAGGGAATCAGAGTCAGGGGGAGGACTCTAGGCAGGGGAGTGAGAAACCAGCAGTTGATTGGGAAATTGAACCAGGTGTGAGAGGGTTGCAGGCAGCTTTATTAAGAGAGTGGTGGAAAGCTGTAGGAGGCAGTGGCGTAGCCACAGGTGGGCCTGGGTGAGCCAGGGCCCACCCACTAAGGGCTCAGGCCCACCCAACAGTAGCACATGTTTAGCCGTAGCTGGTGGGGATTCCAAGCTCCGCCAGCTGAAGACTTCCCCCTAATGGTAATAAAAACACTACTCTTCACGATACCGGCACCTGTGTATTCTCAGTTTTCAGTCATGCCTGCTTCAGACTGCCAAGGTGGAAAAAAGCGTTTTCCCGCCAGATGAGATATATTTATTTGGGGGGGGGGGGGAGAACACTGGGTGCCCACCCAGTTCTAGCCTAGGCCCACCCAAAATCTGTTGTCTGGCTAAGCCCCTGGTAGGAGGTAGATGGAAACACTGGGGAAGCTCTCTCTGGAAAAGGTGACAGCTGGAGAAGGAAAGTAGATGCTTGTGTTTGACTGTTTGAGTTGAGGAACTGTCTTAAGTTTGAGAGGGGTTTAAGTAGCAGGCTCTGAGTAAAGTGCCTTTTTGTTATGTTTGACTTGAAGAAATGTTGATGTTAAAGAAGAAATAAGCCATGAGGAGTATGTTAAATGGCCATTAATAAAACCCTTAGAGAGAGAGAGTGTGTGTGTGTGCTCTATCTCCTTTCTAAATGCCGATGCCAGCAGCCTAGTCCCACCCTGGTTAAGGTGGAGCCCATCCTTTCGGAATAGGCTCCCCATTCCCCAGAATGTTGCCCAGTTCCTAACAAATCTAAAACCATCTTCCCTGCAGCATCGTCTCATCCACGCATTGAGACTCTGGAGCTCTGCCTGTCTCTTGGGCCCTGCGCGTGGAACGGGTAGCATTTCAGAAAATGCTACACTAGAGGATCTGGATTTGACCTTTCTACCTAAGAACCTCTGTTAATGCTGTGGTACAAAGTTTTTAAAACTAAGTGGAAAAGACTATGGAGATTAGTTGATAAAATTTGCTTTTTATATTTTTATTTCGCCACTCACTAACCTACAATTCCTCCTTTAAACTCCAATCTTTAAGTTCCCAAAGCACAAAGCAAAATAGTGTTCACTTACCAGAGAAATGTCCTCTTCTCTTGGAACTTCTCAGAAAGAAAGTTCAGTGGGACCTTTCCTCTTTATATAGTTTTGAATCTAAGGGGCCTTTTTTAAGCAGGCTCTTTGAAGCTGACTCAGCAACCTATGCAAGTATTCTATTTCCCCACACCTTAATTAATACTTAATTGAGGTCGCTGGATGAGCTACCTCTCTATCCGCCAAGGAACAGAAAATAACTGCCTTTTAGAATAAGAGTTTTTGGCTGTTTAGTTTCTACCTCTAGAAAAGGTTTCAGTTTAAAACTGGGAAAAATGACTATTTCTAGAGAAAATTTCAGTTTAAAACTATGAGAAAAGGGTTTGTACACTATCAGGCTTATTTTCAAAAGAGAAGGGTGCCCATCTTTCGACACAAATCGGGAGGTGAGCGTCCTTCTCCCAGGGTCGCCCAAATCAGCATAATCGAAAGTCGATTTTGGGCGTCCCCAACTGCTTTCCATCGCGGGGACGACCAAAGTTTCCAGGGGTGTGTCGGAAGCATAGCAAAGGCGGGACTGGGGCATGCTTAACACATGGGCGTCCTTGGCCGATAATAGAAAAAAAGGGCGTCCCTGACGAGCACTTGGCCGACTTTACTTGGTCCAATTTTTTCTTGCGACCAAGCCTCAAAAAGGTGCCCGAACTGACTAGATGACCACCAAAGGGAATCGGGGATGACCTCCCCTTACTCCCCCAGTGGTCACTAACCCCCTCCCACCATAAAAAAAACTTTAAAAATATTTTGTGGCAGCCTCTATGCCAGCCTCAAATGTCATACTCGGGTCCATCGCAGCAGTATGCAGGTCCCTGGAGCAGTTTTAGTGGGTGCAGTACACTTCAGGCAGGCAGACCCAGGCCCACCCCCCCTTACCTGTTACACGTGGTGGTAAATGTGAGCCCTTCAAAACCCACCAGAACCCACTGTACCCACCCCCCTTCACCCCTTAGGGCTATGGTAGTGGTGTACAGTTGTGGGGAGTGGGTTTTGAGGGGCTCAGCACCATGGTAAGGGAGCTATGTACCTGGGAGCAATCTGTGAAGTCCACTGCAGTGCCCCCTAGGGTGCCCGGTTGTGTCCTGGCATGTCAGGGGGACCAGTGCACTACGAATGCTGGCTCCTCCCTCAACCAAAGGGCTTGCATTTGGTCGTTTCTGAGATGGGCGTCCTTGGTTTCCATTTTCGCCGAAAACTGGGGACGACCATCTCTAAGGTCGACCTAAATGTTGAGATTTGGGCGTCCCTGACCGTATTATCGAAACGAAAGATGGACGCCCATCTTGTTTCGATAATACGGGTTTCCCCGCCCCTTCGTCGGGACATCCTGCGAGGATGTCCTCAGGAAAACTTGGGCGCGCCATTCAATTATGCCCCTCCACGGCAACTACTTAATAATGCTTGCTTTTCTCTCTCGCTTTTTATTCCTCCCTTAATACCAAACTAGGTCCTGCATTGCCTGCTAGATTCTATCTGTTAATGCTGTGGTACAAAGTTTTTAAAACTAAGTGGAAAAGACTATGGAGATTAGTTGATAAAATTTGCTTTTTATATTGGGTTCAGGTACATTTAGCAGCGGTGCTCATCCTTGCTGTAGCTGGCAGGGATCCCCAAGCAGTGTCAGTTGAAAAAGTTCTCTACTGGAAGTCCTGGGCTATCTGAACACTGGTAAAGTTGGCAATGTGCTCCCAACTGCCAATACCAGCACCCCTTGCACACGCTCACTTCACGCAAATGGAACTAAGCAACCATGGGAGGTGCCAGTGTCGGGAGCTGGAAGCATGTTGCCAATTTCACCAGTGTTCAGATGGCCCGAGGGGTTCCAGTGGAGGATGTCTTCGCATGGTGGGGCGTGAAGATCCCAGCCTGCCACAGTTTTCATTTTTTCACAGTGGAGGTGTCCAGGAGGAAATGTGTGAGTCCACCCCTGGGCCCACCCTGAAATTCACTTCTGGCTACACTACTGGTACTGGATGCCCAGGCCAGAAGTGTCTTAAGCTGGGGTGCCAGAGGAGTCAGAGCGGAGGTCCAGGGAATTTTTGCAGGGTGGATCAGCTGTGTGGAGCCCACTGGGCCACCAAGGAATTTGTGCAGGATGGGGGTAGGGGATGGAAGACAGGGAATCTAGCCAGGCTTTTTTTTTCTAAATCTCTCCTTTCCCATATGTGTTATTCAGTCCCTGCTCAGGCACTGCTAGAAAGAGAAACATTTAACTCATGATGCACCAAATTGTTTCATATTTCAATGGTGGTCTGCACTGTTTTGCTATTATTAGTAGTAATAGTATTATTATGTAAAATATACTTATAATCCACAAAACTGACTGATGGCCATTCTGTATGGTGAACATAAATAAATAGTCATTATTCAAAACATACACATTAGAAATAAAATAAGATGAAAATATTCAACAGTTCATAAAAGCTTCAGTAAATAACGCTTTAAGCCACCTTCTAAATTGCAACAAGTCACTGTAAGCCTCAGGAAGATTGCAGGGTCTTGGACAAGAGCATCCTTTTGAACACCAGTGAAATTTGTATGCCATATGGAAAATGATTTTTAAGCATATGTGTTAGAATGCTGTGCTCTGAAGTTTAGCATGTCATTCTAACCCACCACGTATTGACTGCATCAAGGCTATTATAAAGTGGTTTTCCTGTTACTTGAAATTCCAGGGCTCCCCATAAGGTGGCACTAAGTCCATATAGTTGAAGTTTCGCTACCTGTCTTTATTTGAGGTTAGGAATAGATTTTGAAATATGCTTCATTACAAAAGCTTATTTGCATTTGTGACATTGATACCCAGAATATAGCAGGGGGAGGTGAATTTTCACCTTTCATTGTTACTATTTTCTTGGAAAGTTCATACATGGCATAAGCTGATCTCTGGACACTTCTTCTACAGTTTTCTGTGGCCTTTTAGCTGTGTCATGGAAAAGAAAAATATAAATTCTACAACATAAAACACTAAGGGGTCCTTTTACTAAGGTGCACCAATGGAATCAGCACAGGCAAAATGCCACGCAGGCTATAGAAATATAATGGGCTGCACCTTAGTAAAGGACCTCTAAGAATTAAGTAATAAGCCACAACTGTTAGCTTAGGCTTCTGCTGTGTACACTTATGGAATTTAAAGATTTACATTTGAGAGTTTCTGGGGTCTTTATTGATCTAGGGAGGGTTATTGATTGATAGATTTTATATTGCATTTTCATGTATTTTATCTTTGTTCGTTTTAACTACATTATTTCCATGTTTATTTTATAACTCTCCTCATGTTGTTTTAGAGGAAGAATTTCATTAATTTTAAAATATCTAGGGCCTGAATAAAGTGGGCAGGAAAGGCTTCTTAACCGGGCAGTGCTGGTGAATATCAGCTCTAAAAACATACCCTGAACTGGGCAGAAGAAGGGCATTCCTGGGATGGAGTTGGGGAAGAGCTGGCATGTATACAGGTACCACCAAAGTCCACATAGCTAAGTGACCAGATAGGACCACACAAAAGGCTGTCCGACCTTTGGCTGCTTAGCTATGCAGCTGCTGGCATTGAATACCAGCCAGCACCCTTGTAACTTCCAAGTGGCAGCCACCAGATTTCCAAGTCAATTCTGCTTCTTCCTCCCCCAGCCCCATGGTTCCAGTCTCCCCACTTATCCCACAGTATCGCTCCTCCCTCACTTGTTCCAATCTCCTTCTCAGCTGCCAAACGCAATGGATTTGATCCCTCCCCCTGGCTCTGATCCCATGCTTACCCCTACAGAACTGATCCCCCTCACTTGAGGAGCTTTTAAACTAGAAACTGGGGGAAGGCTGACAGTCGCTCAAAAGTGCATGGTTTGGAAAAAGGTATCTTTCAAAAATATCACCAAAACAGGGAAGATAGGGTATCCCAATAGTGAGGTTGCAAAAGAGACCATAGTAGACCAGGTCTCCTTAAATAAAAATAAAAATCAGATAAAAGATTGCAAACTAATACTGTCAAGTACTGAGCATGATGTAAATAGGAACAGCAAACATAGTTTGAAATGTCTATATGCAAATGCCAGAAGCCTAAGAAATAAGATGGGAGAGTTAGAATATATTGCATTAAATGAAAAATTAGATATAATAGGCATCTCTGAGACCTGGTGGAAGAAGGATAACCATTGGGACACTGTCATACCAGGGTACAAATTATATTGTAGTGATAGGGTAGATCGAATTGGTGTAGAGGTATCATTGTACGATAAGGAGGGTCTTGAATCAAATAGATTGAAAATTCTGCAGGAAACAAAACACATCTTGGAATCCCTATGGATTGAAATTCCATGTGTAAAGGGGAAAAGGATAGTGATAAGAGTGTACTACCGTCCACCAGGCCAGGACGAACAGACAGATGGAGAAATGTTATTGGAAATTAGAGAAGCAAACAAACTGGGCAACACAATAATAATGGGTGATTTCAATTACCCCGCTATTGATCGGGTAAATGTAACATTGGAGCATGCTAGGGAGGTAAAATTCCTTGATGAAATCAAGGACTGCTTTATGGAGCAGCTAGTACAGGAGCCGATAAGAGAAGGAAAAAATTCTAGACTTAGTCCTTAGTGGAGCACATGATCTGGTGTGGGAGGTAATGGTGATGTGGCCACTTGACAACAGTAATCATAATATGATCAGATTTGATATTAACTTTAGAGTAAATATACACAGGAAATCCAATACGTTAGCGTTTAACTTTCAAAAAGGAGACTATGATAAAATGAGAAGAGTGAAAAAAAAAATTAGAGGAGCAGGTGTGAGGGTCAAAAATTTACATCAGGCGTGGATGCTGTTCAAAAATACCATCCTGGAAGCCCAGGCCAAATATATTCTGTGAATTAAAATAGGAGGGAGGAAGACCAAACGACAACCGACATGGTTAAAAAGTGAGGTGAAGGAAGCTATTAGAGCTAAAAGAAAATCCTTCAGAAAATGGAAGAAAGAAACGACTCAATAATAAGAAACAGCTTAAGGAATATCAAGTCAAATGAAAAGCACTGATAACGAAGGCAAAGAGCGACTTTGAAAAAAAGATTGCATTGGATGCAAAAACACATAGTAAAATGTTTTTAGGTATATTAAAAGCAGGAAGCTGGCAAAAGAATCGGTCGGACTGCTAGATGACCGAGGTGTAAAAGGGGTGATCAGGGAAGAGAAAGCCGTAGCGGAAAGATTAAATGAATTCTTTGCTTTGGTCTTCACCGAGGAAGATTTGGGTGGGATACCGGTACCAGAAATGGTATTTGAAGCTGACGAGTTGGAGAAACTTAATGAATTCTCTGTAAACCTGGAGGATGTAATGGGGCAGTTCTACAAACTGAAGAGTAGCAAATCTCCTGGACCGGATGGTATTCATCCCAGAGTACTGACGGAACTGAAAAATTAACTTGCAGAACTATTGTTAGTTATATGTAATTTAGCTTTAAAATCGAGCATGGTACTGGATGATTGGAGGGTGGCCAATGTAACGCCGATTTTTTAAAAAGATTCCAGAGTAGATTTGGGAAATTATAGACCGGTGAGCCTGATGTCGGTGCTGGGCAAAATGGTAAAGACTATTATAAAGAACAAAATTACAGAGCATATTCAAAAGCATGGATTAATGAGAAAAAGCCAACAATGCCTCATCAATCTATTATATTTCTTTGAAGGGGTGAACAAACATGTGGATAAAGGTGAGCCGGTTGATATTGTGTATCTGGATTTTCAAAAGGCGTTTGACAAAGTACCTCATGAAAGACTCCAGAGGAAATTGGAGAGTCATGGGATAGGAGGTAGTGTCCTATTGTGGAATAAAACTAGTTAAAAGATAGAAAACAGAGAGTAGGGTTAAATGGTCAGTATTCTTATGGAAAGGGGTAGATAGTGGGGTTCCCCAAGGGTCTATGCAGGGACCGCTGTTTTTTTAACATATTTATAAATGATCTAGAGATGGGAGTAACTAGTGAGGTAATTAAATTTGCTGACAACACAAAAAGGGGCATAATTGAACGGGGCGCTCAAGTTTTCCTGAGGGCGTCCTCGCAGGACGTCCCCGCGAAGGGGCGGGGAAACCCGTATTATCAAAACAAGATGAGTGTCCATCTTTTGTTTCGATAATATGGTTGAGGATGCCCAAATCTCAACATTTAGGTCGACCTTAGAGATGGTCGTCCTTAAGAGATGGTCGTTCCCGGTTTTCGGCGATAATGGAAACCGAGGACGCCCATCTCAGAAACAACCAAATGCAAGGCCTTTGGTCAAGGGAGGAGCCAGCATTCGTAGTGCACTGGTCCCCCTGACATGCCAGGACACCAACTGGGCACCCTAGGGAGCACTGTGGTGGACTAACTGATGCACTAAAGTTGTTTTTTCAGGGTGGGAGGGGGTTAGTCATCACTGGGGGAGTCAGGGGAGGTCATCCCCGATTCCCTCCGGTGGTCATCTGGTCAGTTCGCGCACCTTTTTGAGGCTTGGTCGTAACAAAAAAATGGACCAAGTAAAGTCACCCAACTGCTCGTCAGGGACGCCCTTCTTTTTTCAGTTATCACTCCCATCTGTTAGGCACGCCCCAATCCTACCTTTGCTACACCTCTGACACGCCCCTGGAACTTTGGTCGTCCCCGCAACGGGAAGCAGTTGGGGACGCCCAAAATCGGCTTTCGATTATACCGATTTGGGCGACCCCTGAGAGGTCGCCCATCTCCCGATTTGTGTCGAAAGATAGGCACCCTTCTCTTTCGAAAATAAGCCTGAAAGTTATTCAAAGTTGTTAAATCGCGAGAGGATTGTGAAAAATTACAAGAGGACCTTACGAAACTGGGAGACTGGGCGTCTAAATGGCAGGTGACATTTAATGTGAGCAAGTGCAAACTGATGCATGTGGGAAAGAGGAACCCGAATTATAACTACGTAATGCAAGGCTTCACGTTAGGAGTCACAGACCAAGAAAGGGGTCTCGGCGTCAGCGTTGACGATACATTGAAACCTTCTGCTCAGTGTGCTGCGGTGGCTAAGAAAGCAAATAGAATGTTAGGTATTATTAGGAAAGGAATGGAAAACAAAAATGAGGACGTTATAATGCATTTGTATTGGTCCATGGTGTGACCGCAGAATATTGTGTTCAATTCTGGTCACCGAATCTCAAAAAAGATATAGTGGAATTAGAAAAGGTACAGAGAAGGGCAACGAAAATGATAAATGTGATGGGACGACTTCCTTATGAGGAAAGGCTGAAGCATCTAGGGCTCTTCAGCTTGGAAAAAAGACGGCTGAGGGGAGATATGATAGAGGTCTATAAAATAATGAGTGGAGTGGAGTGGAACGGGTAGACATGAATCGTTTGTTTACTCTTTCCAAAAATACTAGGACTAGGGGGAATGCGATGAAGCTACAAAGTAGTAAATTTAAAATGAATCGGAGAAAATGCTCTAAGACATATTTCCTCATTCTATACTATAGGTAGATAGAGACAGAGGCAAACCAAGAAATTGGGCCCAGAGTGACAGAAAAAAATGAACAGCGGACAGCAGAGAGTGCAGTAACACATACAGCTTATGTTTATGATCAAAATTTAATATAATGCCCGGCTTATACAGATCATGGCAGTTCACAGAAATTCCTTTTCTCCAATAAAATTAAATACCTGCCTAAAGTAAAAGCTTTTAAGCGTGGTCTTAAACTTCCTTACATTTAATTCTGCATGTATTTCTTTTGGAATATTGTTCTACAAGGCACTTGCCTAGTCTCCACAGTGGTGGTATAGACCATATTAAACCATGTGCTGTGTCGGGGCCAGAACCTCCCCCCATCAGCTCAAGGGACAATCCAGGGGAGATCCCCACCACCCCGACCCTGTTGCAAGCATGAGCCACTAACATAGCCTTATGTGCTAGGATAATGGCTCCCAAACGCGGTCCTGGAGGAACCCCAGCCAGTCAGGTTTTCAGGATACCCACAATGAATACGTATGAGAGAAATTTGCATGCAGTGGAGGCAGTGTATGCAAATATCTCTCATGAATATTCTTTGTGGATATCCTGAAAACCTGACTGGCTGGGGTGCCTCCAGGACCGGGCTTGGGAACCACTGTGCTAGGGGATACTCCAAGACTAACTTGAAAAACACTATTCTAGAACATTCTTCACTCTAAAAAAGGTTTCCTTCATGCATTCATCAATACATATGTCGCATAAGAACAGTTGCAAACAAGTGAGAGGAAAGTCAGAAATCGGAATCTAGAGCACCAGGAATGAATCATACAGACTGGGTGGGCCTAATGGTTCTTATCTGCTATGTTTCTATTTGAACTGACTTCTCTAATTTCAGCCCAATGAAACTGAACGCCAGCCTTAGTAACTATCATTTCAAATGGAAAAGTAAGTCTGAAGTTACCGTAAAATGGGTCTTCTTCACTTATTGCATTCAGTCTACAGGGCAGCTAACAGTTCAGCCACTGCCACAGCATTACTCCAGCTGTGCTCAGGGACTATAGCTCCTCTCAGAGTCTGCCACAGTCAGTGGTCAATAAAGAATAAGAGCTGGGTCACCTTGCCTCCTAAACCATATTTCATCCTTAATTAAGAAATCACTTTTTAATTATGTCAAATCTGAGTGGTTTATTTTTTGACATTAAATCTTTCCACCTACTATGTAACTCATTCTTTAATAATATCCCAATTAGGTTACTGTAACTTTCTGCTCCATAGATGTCAGATCTGTGAGTTCTTGTACCAAGCAGAGCGCTGCCAAGCCCGGTACTCGGACCAGGTTCTGCTTGGCGCCGTTCCCCAGAGGTTAAGCCCCTAGGTGCGGGCGGCCTGCAGGGCTTATGAGATGGAGCAGGAAGCGGGGTGATGAATGTGATGGCCAGACAGGCAGTAGGCAAGAGAGTGATCCAGGTACAGGCAGAGTTAGTAGGCAGGCAGCAGGTCAAGAGAGTAATCCAGGTACAGGCAGAGTCAGTAGGCAGGCAGCAGACACGAGAGTAATCCAGGTACAGGCAAGGTCAGCAGGCAGGCAGCAGACACAAGAATAATCCAGGTACAGGCAGAGTCAGTAGGTAGGCAGGCAGCAGACACAAAAGTAATCCAGGTACAGGCAGAGTCAGCAACGAAGAACAAAGTAGAGGAGAAGCATACTGCTGAGCAAGTAACACCTACCAAAGTAGAAGCCGAAGCAAGGATTCTAGGGAGAGCTCAGCTGATAAAGTGCTGGCATCTGACATCAGCAGGGAGAAGGGGCACAGCTATAGGACAAAAACATGGGAAGGAGGAACCGGAAGACCAATAGGAGAGAAGCAAGGGAAGCCAGGCAGAGGAAGAGCAGACCCAGGTGGGTAGAATCAAAGCAATCAAGGAGCCTGGAAGCCAGGCAGAGAGAGAGCAGAGCCAGGTGCATGGAAGCAAAGCAATCAAGGAGTCTGCAGCCAGAGAAGAACCACACACACATGGCTCAGGGCTGTGCCAGTCAAGTGTGCGTGTCGACGGGACCCTGCGCAGCCCGAGGACGCCGCTTGCGTTGAGGTAGGGGACATGACAATAGAGTACCACAGTATCAACTTAGGTGGCTTCAAGTCTTTCAAAATACTGCAGTCAAATTAATCCATGGAACTAAGAAATGTGACAGTGTTACTCCTCTGCTAATAGCTAGATATTAGCTATCCATTCACTATCGATTAATTTTCAAAATTGTAGTTTTGGTTCATCAAATTTTCCATTACAGTCCTCTTTTTTTTTTTTACTTTACAGATCCCTCACCCCGTACACACCAACCCATATGCTCCAGGCTTTGCAAAAACGATTACTTGTAATCAGGGGTATACTGATAGTGATGTTGGGCCCCATGTCTATAAAAGTCATGGGCCCCTAACTACCTAACAAAAGTGATTAAACTAGTTAGAGCTTAGGGGAAAATGGGCCCCTTACTATTCCTGGCCCACAGGCACTGCCCTATTGTCCCAATGAGCAGTCCGCCGCTTGTAGTTCCTACTCACTAGCAGGTCTGTTCAAACTTAGCAAGGCATCTACCTTTGCTGTGGTAGCCCCTACATTTTGGGCTGTGGTAAGGTTACCGCAGCAATGGTGTGTGGCAAATCAGCCCTACCACTGGCTACCGCGGCAGCCCGGCGTTAGTTCTGGTATATGCCACGCAACATTTCCGGTGGTCAGAAATATTTTTTTTAGTGCCAGGAACTTACCCGGCGCTAATAGTGTTAATATGGGTTCTAGCTTGAGGCCTATCCACTGGAATGGTGATGGGCCAAGTTACACGGCTTTAACCAGCTGAGAAGCCCTGACTAGGCCTGAAAGCCCACCAATGGCCTTATAGATGAGAACCTGCAAAAGCAGGCCTGCATGATGAGTCTTAACAAAATCTGGTACAACTGTCAAATTGAACATAGCACCTAAGATGTAGAAATAATGGACAAAAATGGATAAAGTTTGGTCTAAAATGGAGTTTGTCTTTGTATAAGATGGCACACAGATCATAAGATGATATAAAAGAGGACGTGAAACTGATATGTGATATTTTGGTAACAAGAAAAACAAGTTGTTGACAATAACGGAAATTGCAAAATAACTTGCAATAGCTAAAACGGAAAGGAGAGGTGGGTACAAATGGGCACCTGCCGGAAAGGAAAGTATGATTCAGAGGTTGTGCAATATTAAGAAAAAAAAAACAGGGTCTTGCCATTGACTTGCATAGAGACCTGCGCCTATAAAACAGATGAGATTTTGGCAGATCGTTGGAACTTTCCCCAACGCATCCTCAAAGGCAGAACTCTGTGCAGTTGAACCTAGAACTTGTCTGATGAATGTACCATATTGAAGACTTAACTTTGGTAAGAATAAACTAAACCTTCTTTCTGAAAACCATCTCTGTCTTCATTTCTACTTTATTTCTCTGTCATTAGTTCTACAAAGTAAGTCTTACACAAGTGACCCTCACTCCCAGAACTAGTTAGGGTAGATTTTTAATAGAATATATGTGGGAACATAAATGGCCAAAGATCTCCTTAGATCCTATTAGACAGAAAGCTGTGGTCATGGGAATTAGTTTTGAACTCCACCTTCTGATGCCCCCACAACAAAGATATCCCTGGGAAGGGATGTCTCTGGAATTCAGGGAGGCATTCCAACAGATAGTAGAAGCCCAAACCCTCTATACACCTCCGTGTGGAAGGACCTCACGGGGGTCTATAGAGGGGCAATAAAACAATAGGTAAGGGCTCCCCCCCCCCAGGAAATGGCAGTGCAGCAAGTGTTTAACTTATCACATGGCCATTTCCTTTTTTAATAGACAAAAGAGACTTTTACACACTGTGGTAAAAGGGGGCCTCTGTGTGTGACAAATCCATGCCCTGACGCCAATGCAAAGTCCCTTTTATGCTGCTTGCTGAAAGAACCCCTTATACCCCTTTTACAAAGCTGCACGGTAATGTCAACACAGCCCGTTCACTTTGAATGGGCTGTATCAGCATTATCGCACCGGCAGACACTAATGCAGCTATGTAAAGGGGGGGGGGGTTAGTTTGTTATTGTTGAATTGTGTTTTATTTTATGAATGTAAGTTGTAACCCGCCTACATGTATTGGATAAGCAGGATATAAATTTGATAAATAAAGAACTCTCTTCCAGTTGATATTCAATCTGAGCTTTCTTTAAAGAAGTTCAAGGCTTATTTCTTTGCTTGAGCCTTCCCGTCAGCAAATTGATATTTAAAGACCTGGATGATGGCTTTGGCCAGAATACATTGTATACCTTTTGACTACACAACCTCCTTCTAAGATGTGTCCTAGAGTAATTTACATCTGCATTCTTCCCATATTATATTTATCAATGTAAGTTAGGGCTTCCTTATGTGTTTCAATCCTTCATTGTCAATTTTATTATTACTGAATTAATTTATCTAAACCACTTAGATATTCTGTTTATTTGCAGTATATTAAAGTTGAAATGTGAAAATATGTGAAGCATTTCAGAAGATCTGGGGCCCCATATTCAAAGAGATTTAAGCAGGTGGGGGATTCTCCTGCCTGCTTAATTTGTGCTCAAGCGGCCATCTGATAATATTCTGCAGCACGTAACCAGGCAGTGTCGCTGAATAGTGGCAGTAACCAGCCATATCAAGTCTAGGCAGGAGGGAAGAACTGGGAGTTAGGGGGGTGTCATCAATATTAAGTACATGGAGACCCACATAAATAACAGTTCTAACTTTGACCAGTTAGCTGTGCGGGAGCCAGCACTGAATATTGGCCACCATTCACATAACTTCCAGGTACCGGACTGAAGTGTTGTGATTACACCTCCCACTTGAACCACCCCTAAAGAGCATTGCCATCCCCCTCCCGCCATTCCAGAACAGCCTCTAGACCTCTAGACCCCCCCCCCCCCCCCACCACCACCACCAGAGCAATCTTTCTCATTCCTGGTGGTCTAGTGGAGAAAGGGCAGGAGCAATGCCCACTTGTTGCTGCCCATCACAGATCCCCCCTCAAAATGGCTGCCATGACCTCTAGCAGCAGTCTCGCAGTGCTTTGGTAGTACCACAAAGCTGCTGCTAGAGGTCGCAGCAGCCATTTTGAAGGAGCAAATGGGCATTGCTCCTGACCTTTCTCTGCTAGGCCACCAGGAATCAGAAGGGTGCATCAGAGTCAGGGAGGTCAGATGTTGTTCAGGAAGGAGGGAGAGAGGGGGATCAGAAGAGGGGAAGTGTCTGAATGTTGGCCGGGACCTGCATAAAAGTCCTGGTGGCGGCTTCCTATCCAGTCAGGTCTAGATATTTAATGCCGGTGCCTGCATATGGCCCAGGACTGAATATGCAGGTCTAACTTAGCCAGCAATGATAAGCATTTTAAAAAACACTCAACCGTCGCCAGCTTATTGAGCAGCATGATGCTGGCACTGTAGGTCAGGAGCATACCAAGCAGAAATATCTGTTGGTATATGTGTGCCAAGGGCCGCTGACCCCTATTATGGGACATTGGTTAATTTTCCTACTTCCAAGTTCTACAGTCAAGCAGCATCATAGTAACCTGATGAAATATTTAATGTGTCATCTATAGAATAGTAACCATAACTGTCATTAGGAGTGGGCGAGAAAGCCACTTTGGTGGGGGTTGGGGGCAGAAAAATGAAGTTCAAATGAAAACTGGCATTGCATTAAAAGGCAACTTTCCTACTACCATATGATTTTGGAGGAAGAGCTCATGATGGGGTGGGGGAGCTGCCTGGGTGTAAAAATACAGAGTTATACAACTCTGAAAATGACAGCAGAAAATGTTAACAGCAAGAGAACAAACAGAACAATAAGACTAGAGTTAATTTCATGGAAAAGGTCAAAATAATGCAAGGACAAAATTAGACAGAATGTACTTCTCTAACTATTTTTTCTTCCAGTTATACACTCCTCCTCCCCTACCCTCAGCTTTTATGCTGCATTAGCCCATGTATAGCATTAAATCTCTGTGTCCCTCATTCACATCACTTGTATTATGTACCCTTATATAAAATAATTAAAATTCTACCATGAATAAATGTAACAAAAGGTTCCAGATGCAAAATCCCCTACCCTCTCCCCACATACAGTTACGTAGGATGGGAAGACTGGATAAAAGGTTTAACCTTCTCCTGACTGTGCTAAGGACATGAGGACAGAAAGAATAAACCTAGTTGTTGCTATATAATGTTATCTCTCTTTTTATTTGTATTTTTTTTACTCTAGGCTGTCTACAAAGCCTGGCTGTGCTCTGAGTATTTTAACGTGACACAAGAACAGTGTCGCCACCGGATTCCGTGCAAGCAATACTGCCTGGAAGTGCAGACCAGGTGTCCTTTCATGTTACCGGACGAACGAGTGACCTTATCTATGGAGGCTTGCCTGGCTTCATCTGTACAGGTAAAATGCTGATGCTGAAAAGCAGGCATCCAAGAGAAAGGAGGAGACTCTTAAAGCATCAAACCATCTTTTGTAAAATCCTTACTATGGAGCCCCCTATTTATAAAAGAAAAAAACCCGGCTAAGCTCCTAAATGTGTGCCCTATTTTCAGCCAAACTTATAAGCATAAGTTTTCAGCTGAAAATTCATCTTAATTTAGGATCTTAAAAGTTATAAATTTAGGCCCTGCCATTCATTTGCCCAGATTTCTGAGCCTAGTGCTGAAAATCAGTGCTAAGCTTCTAACATTTTTCCATGCTCTAAATCTGCCCCTGTTTTCACCTACTTTTTATGCTCTTATATCTAAGAGTTTAGTGAAAATTTGAATATAAAAATTATGGACTCAGCCCTAGTACATTTTCAGAGGTCAACTTATGAGCAGAACACTCACTGGGGCCCCATTTACTAAAATACAGTCAGTAAGCAGTTAATATGTGAATTAGCATGCATAACCAGTGGCAGCCCTACCAAGAGCCAACTGAGGCACGGACTTCAGGTGCCACTCTTCATAGAGCAGCATCTTGCCACCACCACCCCTCTTCCTTCCTTAACCCCCTTCTCCGAGTCTACTTTTCCCATATGCTGCCTTGTTGCCAGCACTGGCTTCTTCTCTGTACTGTGGCCCGCCTCTCCAGCGTAACTTCCTGTTTTCACAGAGGCAGCCAGCAGTAGAGAGAAGCTGATGTCGGCAACAGGGCAGTGTATGGGAATCGCTGCAGACAGCGACTTTTGAAAAACAAAATAAGAAGGTAGACTCGGGGAAGGAGGTCGAAGAAGAAAGATGCCAGACTATGGCGGGAATGAGGGGAAGGGAGTTTAGAGAATGTGAAGGAAGAGATATTGGACTTAGGGGGGGGGAGGGAGGCGAGGGCATCATCTCCATTCTCACCTCAGGCAGCAGATGGCCTTGGGCCACCCCTGGCAATAACTATTACTGCACGTTCACAGTAACGTTGTCATTCTGGCATGACAGTGACAGGCAGATGATCAAAAGCAGGTGCTAGAGGCTACTAGCGCCATACTAGCACCGGCATTTGCTACCACCCCATGATCAGAGCCCTCGAGCGTGTGAAACAACGCGCTCGAGGGCTCTTAGCACAAGTAGCATGCAAATGCATGCTAAACAGGCTCTTAGCGCAAGTAGCCCTGCAAATGCATGCTAATCAGCGCTTAATGCATTCATCCCAAATGATCAGCGTCCAGTGCGCCAAAGATTGGGTCGCTGGCCGCAACAAACCCTATGCCAGCTCAGAGCTGGCGTTAGGGTTTGCAGTTCATTGGGGAGGAACGGTGAGCCCTGGCAGGCCCCCATTCCCCCATACAGCAAACCTGCCAGCGAGGGCAGTTGAGGACGTCCAAAATAGGACATTTCTGTGACGGGGCAGTTGAGGACGTCCAAATTTTGGACATTTCGGCAATGGGCAGTTCAGGACGTCCAAAATTGGATGTTTCTATGAGAGACGTCTTTCTCATAGAAACATCCAATTTTGGACGTCCTCAACTGCCCATTGCAGAAACGACCAAATTTTGGACGTCGTCAACTGCCCCGTCGCTATACCTCTGACACCCCCCTTGAAATTTGGCCGTCCCTGCAACAGAGCAGTTGAGGACATCCATCTTCCAATTTAAACATGGGCGTCCTTCTCTTTTCATTGGTCTCCAGCCCAGACCTGTCAAACAGTGCAGGAGGATTGTGCTGAGCACATGCTCAGGCACAATTCTTCCGCACTTCTACCCCATAATCAGAGATAATTGCGCTGCTTAAATTTGCATGCATTATCTCTGATCATAGGTCTAATAGCGCCCCGCGCTGTTCCAGCATTATTTTAGAGTGCTGTTTGGAACAGCGCAGGGCTTTTGATCATCTGCCTGTGAGTGCTAATCATGTTTAACTGAATGTTGTCTTAAGGGGTGAAACTAGACAGGTCATGGGTACAGAATGGGCAGGACTGCATATTGCAGTTGGCATGTGGTACTTACAACACGCTATCACTTGGACAAGTGGACAAGTTGAATCTTTGATTGCAAAAAATACATCTCTGTAACTGAAGCTCTTGACTAGAATTCATAAACTACAAGATTGCAGAAAGAGGAAGACAGGCAACAATATCTGGAAAAAAACAAGTAAGCCAGGAAGCAAAGATGCAAATGGAAATTAAAAATAGCCTATATGGTAAAATGTGGGGGACAAGGCATTTTTTAGATATGCTAGTGATATGAGAAAGTGCAAAAGTGGTATTGTGAGACTCAAGAGTGAATAGGAGGAAACTGACAGGGATAATGTAGACTTGCTTAATAAATATTTCTGCTCTGTTTTCACAAATGAAGGACTGGTAAAGACCTACAAAAGACAAAAACAAATGGGAAGTGACGTTGGAAGCAGTATTAAAGTAAAAAGACAAATTAAAAAAAAACTTTTTATTAGTAAGCTAAGTTTATTCTGTTTTAACGTCTGTTGGCTAAGTATTTTAATGCAATGTATATCCTTCTTAGGAGGATGAAGTTGGGAAATTTTAGATTGGGGAACTAATTGGTTGGCCCATACCAGTAAATGTTGAATCATTTAGATGACCATTACGACAGCCTTTTCATAGATCTTCTTCTGTTATTTAATATCTTGTGCTAACTTAATGCCCACTATGATTCCTATGCTGCCTATCACCGATGTCATATTTTATCCGCTGGTAGAACAAGAGAGCTAATTTTATTCAGGCCTTCCTCTTATACACCAATTCCATGTGCATATATCAACATAAGATCAGTCTGTAACAAGGCGGACTCAGTTAGAGAATGGGTTGAAAGTGAACAATTGAGTTTTATGTTCATAACTGAATCTTGGCTAACTTTATTGGATGATCCTATAATTAGAACTCTGTCTCGATTAGGAAAACAAGGATGAGGCTTAGGCATCCTCTATAAACAATTTTTTCAAGTAAACGTATTAAATTCCTTTTCAACTTCAGCCTTAGAAATTTTAGCTTGGTGAGATTCAGATGCCTCTTGTGAAGCTACAATTGTTTACATTTTAATTTCACTGTCCTCCAGGAAGGATGTAGCGAGGCTAAAGATGATTTTTATGAATGTTTAATTACTGTATGCTTAAAACAGAAACATGTGCTGGTTGTTGGAAATATCGATTTACATCTTGAAAAGTCTCTACATTTAAATGTGATTGACTTAAAGAGCTTTTAGAATCTATAGATTTGCTCTATCCCACTTTCTTTCCAATCACATGGCATCATTTAGATTTAATAACATATTTATCTCTTAATACATTGGAGCCAACGTTTGAAAATGATTGGGGGTGCTGAACACAACCCAATATTCTCCCTCTGCCTGCCATCACCAAACAAGAAATAGATTTCGATTGCATTCAACATTCTGTTTATGCTGTTAGTGACAGCAAAAAAGAAGCACAAATGGGCCTTCAAGACTGGAACAATAGAGAGTCCTTTAATTAGATAGAACCGACACAGCCCGTTTGTTTTTTTTTGGCAAAACTGCACCTGCTTCAAGGGTCAAAAATGAACTCAGCAAAAGCAAAGAGAATGCGACAAAATCCTTCAACAGCACTGCTAGGCAGATTGAAACAAACTTTAAAACACCAAAATGCCTTTATACTAAGTGTCCGCTCCAATGCGGGAAATTAATCCAAATGTAATGGTCAGCAGCAAGACAAACAAAACGCGTTCATGAGCAATTGTGATTTCCATTATTGGAGGATTTTTTTTTTTTCGCATTTTCATTGCTTTTCAGTGCTAAGCTCCTAATTTCTTTTCCCTGTTCAGTAGAGGAGTGTGGTAGCCGTGTTAGTCCACTCTTAAGGTTATCAATAGAAATCAACAAAATAAAACATGGAAAAGAAAATAAGATGATACCTTTTTATTGGACATAACTTAATACATTTCTTGATTAGCTTTCGAAGGTTGCCCTTCTTCCTCAGATCGGAAATAAGCAAATGTGCTAGCTGACAGTGTATATAAGTGAAAACATTCAAGCATTACTATGACAGTAAATAGATACTATTGGAGATTCTACATGGAATGTTGCTACTATTGGAGATTCTACATGGAATGTTGCTATTCCACTAGCAACATTCCATGTAGAAGGCTGCGCAGGCTTCTGTTCTGTGAGTCTGACGTCCTGCACGTACGTGCAGGACGTCAGACTCACAGAAGCAGAAGCCTGCGCGGCCACATTGCTGATCTACAAGGGCCGACTTCTACATGGAATGTTGCTAGTGGAATAGCACATTCCATGTAGAATCTATAGAAATCAAACAAAATAAAACATGGAAAAGAAAATAAGATGATACCTTTTTTATTGGACATAACTTAATACATTTCTTGAGTAGCTTTCGAAGGTTGCCCTTCTTCCTCAGATCGGAAATAAGCAAATGTGCTAGCTTACAGTGTATATAAGTGAAAACATTCAAGCATTACTATGACAGTAAAATAGATACCATTGGAGATTCTACATGGAATGTTGCTACTATTGGAGATTCTACATGGAATGTTGCTATTCCACTAGCAACATTCCATGTAGAAGGCTGCGCAGGCTTCTGTTTCTGTGAGTCTGACGTCCTGCACGTACGTGCAGGGACGTCAGACTCACAGAAGCAGAAGCCTGCGCGGCCACATTGCTGATCTACAAGGGCCGACTTCTACATGGAATGTTGCTAGTGGAATAGCAACATTCCATGTAGAATCTATAGAAATCAAACAAAATAAAACATGGAAAAGAAAATAAGATGATACCTTTTTTATTGGACATAACTTAATACATTTCTTGATTAGCTTTCGAAGGTTGCCTTCTTCCTCAGATCGGAAATTCCCTGTTCTAAATCCACCCTTGTTGCCACTAACTTTTTAAGCTCCTAAATTTGGGTATTGGGCACTTTGTATTAGGTATCCTTCTTGTCTAGGCATTATATATTTTAAAATTATTTATACACTTCCAAAGAAAAGGAAACAAACTTTTCAGCTAATCTCCTTAATAGGTCACAAAATCAGAGGAGATCCAACGATATTAACTCATTTTGCATCTGCAGCAACAACCTGAGCAGCAGATAGCTTGCTTGAGCAGTCACTTTTTATTACACATCAAAATAGAGTACATTCACAAAGATATATTTGGCGTCCTAGAAATTGATTATACATTTACAATATTGATAGAATGATGATTGGCCCACTTTAGTTCCTCTTTCTTCTACCTTTTTCTCTAGGGTCTCTTGCCTATTTATCATTTTTTTCCTCTTATCATACATACATAAGTACCTAAGTATTGCCACACTGGGACAGACCAAAGGTCCATCAAGCCTAGCATCCTGTTTCCAACAGTGGCCAATCTAGGTCACAAGTACCTGCAGAAACCCAAACAGTAGCAACATTCCATGTAGAACCCCAAAGATTAGGAAGATTCTAGAATTCTAAAGAGTAACAAGATTCCATGCAGAATTTCAAAGTGTAGCAACATTCCATGTAGAACCCAAAAGAGCAGCAAGATTCTAGAATTCTAAAGAATAACAAGATTCCATGCAGAATTTCAAAGTGTAGCAACATTCCATTTAGAACCCCAAAGAGTAACAATATTTCATTCAGAATCCCAAGTACATAAGTGTTGCCATACTGGGACAGACCAAAGGTCCATCAAGCCTAGCATCCTGTTTCCAACAGTGGCCATCTAGGTCACAAGTACCTGGCAGAAACCCAAACAGTAGCAACATTCCATGTAGAACCCCAAAGATTAGGAAAGATTCTAGAATTCTAAAGAGTAACAAGATTCCATGCAGAATTTCAAAGTGTAGCAACATTCCATGTAGAACCCAAAAGAGCAGCAAGATTCTAGAATTCTAAAGAATAACAAGATTCCATGCAGAATTTCAAAGTGTAGCAACATTCCATTTAGAACCCCAAAGAGTAACAATATTTCATTCAGAATCCCAAGTACATAAGTGTTGCCATACTGGGACAGACCAAAGGTCCATCAAGCCTAGCATCCTGTTTCCAACAGTGGCCAATCTAGGTCACAAGTACCTGGCAGAAACCCAAACAGTAGCAACATTCCATGTAGAACCCCAAAGATTAGGAAGATTCTAGAATTCTAAAGAGTAACAAGATTCCATGCAGAATTTCAAAGTGTAGCAACATTCCATGTAGAACCCAAAAGAGCAGCAAGATTCTAGAATTCTAAAGAATAACAAGATTCCATGCAGAATTTCAAAGTGTAGCAACATTCCATTTAGAACCCCAAAGAGTAACAATATTTCATTCAGAATCCCAAGTACATAAGTGTTGCCATACTGGGACAGACCAAAGGTCCATCAAGCCTAGCATCCTGTTTCCAACAGTGGCCAACCCAGGTCACAGATACCTGGCAAGATCCCAAAACAGTAGATTTTAAGCGGATTATCCTAGAAATATCCTAGAAAATCTGCAGTAGGGTAGGCACCACTGATGGTGTGGATAAAATGAAAGGGAATGGGACTTATATACTGCCTTTCTGTGGTTTTTGCAACTACATTCAAAGCGGTTTACATATTATATACAGGTACTTATTTGTACCTGGGGCAATGGAGGGTTAAGTGACTTCCCTTTATTTGTACCTGGGGCAATGGAGGGTTAAGTGACATGCCCAGAGTCACAAGGAGCTGCAGGGGAAACTGAACCCAGTTCCCCAGGATCAGAGTCCACTGCACTAACCAGTAGGCTACTCTCTTACTCAGAGGGACCTAACAAAGCTGAAGAATTTGGCAGCTAAGATTTCAGGCTAAAAAATGCAGAGACATGCAATTGAGCTACAAAAACGTGAGGGAGCAGTACAGTTTAGGTAGGGAAATACTTCTGTGCATGACAGAGGAACAGGACTTGGGTGTGATCATATGTGATGATCTTAAGGTGGCCAAAAAGGTAGAAACGGTGATGACAAAAGCCAGAAGGATGCTTGGGTGCATAGGGAGCAGAATGGCCAGCAGGAAAAAGGAAGTGATACTGTCTCTGTATAAGTCTCTGATGAGACTTTATTTAGATTACTGTGTACAGATTTGGAGACCGCACCTTCAAAAAGATGTAAACAGGATAGTCCAGAGGGCATCTGTTAAGATGTCAGTGGTCTTTGTCATAAAGCATGTGGTACTACTTATATAAAGTACTCCTTACACCTTTAATATCTTAAACTTGTTTTTAATTTTATTACTTGTGCCTAATACCTCTACCCTCAAAACTCACATTCTCACATTGCATTCAACATATCTCACAGTGTCATTACATGTTCCCTTGTTAATTAATTAACCATTTAAGTTCTATATTCACTTTTCAATACAATACATTTACTATACAGCAGTTTCTCTGCCTTATTTCAGAACATTTTCAAATCAACGTCTTCCGATGTACTTCTGATATTCTTCTTAAATCCCAGTTCAAATGTCTATCAATGTTTATACTGATTTACTCCATTCATTTCCTTAAATGCAAAGCCCAAGTGTCTTTGTATTTCCAAATGGCTATGCTGGAACGCAATTAAACCTGTGATCCATGAGGAACCCCGCTGGGTGAGAAAGGCTAGTGAGGGACGCTAATCACCAACATTCACTCCTCATTGAGAAGACCTTTTCAAAGTCTTAAAGCCAGCTGATAGTCTCCTTTTCTCTATGCGAGACCCGCATTTCGGAAAATGTTCTGAAATAAGGCAGAGAAAACTGCTGTATAGTAAATGTATTGTATTGAAAAGTGAATATAGAACTTAAATGGTTAATTAATTAACAAGGGAACATGTAAAGACACTGTGAGATATGTTGAATGCAATGTGAGAATGTGAGTTTTGAGGGTAGAGGTATTAGGCACAAGTAATAAAATAAAAAACAAGTTTAAGATATTAAAGGTGTAAAGGAGTACTTATATAAGTAGTTCTAGAGTGTGTACTCTGGTAATAAACTAGGAACCTCAGGCAGTATAGAATAAAGCATATGGTGACAGACTTAAAGACCTCAATATGTATACTTTGGAAGAAAAGCAGGTGAGGGACGATATGATATAGACATTTAAATAACTCCATGGTATAAATGCACAGGAGGTGAGTCTCTTTCAATTGAAAGGAAGCTCTGAAATGAGAGGGCATAGGATGAAGGTGAAAGGGGATAGACGTCAGGAGTAACTTAAGGTAAACGTTCTTCATGGAAAGGGTGGTGAATACATGGAACGGCATCCCAATAGTGGTAAGAGAGACAAAGACTGTATATGAATTCAAGAAAGCTTGGGACAAGTATATAGGATCTATAAGAAAATGATACGGAGGGCAGATGGTATGAATGGATAGACGGGAAGGCCATGTAGTCTTTATCTGCCTTTATTTTCTAGTTTTCTGTGTCCCTCATAGCCGTTTTGCCAAGACCAATACATCATTGAATTTCTTGATGGTTGTTTTATTTTTATTTATTCAAGCAGGCTGAAGTGGTCTGCTATTTCTATTTCCCCTCCCCCAACTCCCCCTTCATTATCTCTTCAGACCCTTGCTGAATTCTTTCAACGACAAGGTTCAAAAGATAAACCTTGAATTCTCTACCTCGCCACCTCTCCCCCCACTAGTCCGTTCCCCTCTCTCTCCTTCCCCTCATTCCTTTTCATCCTTTCCTGAAATTACTATAGAGGAAACTACACTTCTCTTTTCTTCCTCAAAATGTACCACCTGTTCCTCTGATCCCATTCCCACCCACCTTCTTAATGCCACCTCACCTGCTCTTATTCCTTTATCTGTCACATTCTCAACCTCTCACTTTCCACTACAACTGTCCCTACTGCCTTTAAACATGCTGTGGTCACACCTCTCCTTAAGAAGCCTTCACTCGACCCTACTTGTCCCTCTAATTACCGCCCCATCTCCCTCCTCCCTTTTCTATCCAAATTACTTGAGCGTGCTGTTCACCGCCGCTGCCTTGATTTTCTCTCCTCACATGCTGTTCTTGACCCACTACAATCTGGTTTTCGCCCTCTCCACTCAACCGAAACTGCTCTTACTAAAGTCTCCAATGACCTATTATTGGCTAAATCCAGAGGTCTCTATTCCATCCTCATTCTTCTTGATCTTTCCGCTGCTTTTGACACTGTCGATCACAGCATACTCCTCGATATCCTGTCCTCACTTGGATTCCAGGGCTCTGTCCTTTCCTGGTTCTTTTCCTACCTCTCCCTCCGCACCTTCAGTGTTCACTCTGGTGGATCTTCTTCTACTTCTATCCCTCTGCCTGTCGGCGTACCTCAGGGTTCTGTTCTTGGTCCCCTCCTCTTTTCTATCTACACTTCTTCCCTTGGTTCATTAATCTCATCCCATGGCTTTTCCTACCATCTCTATGCTGATGACTCCCAAATCTACCTTTCTACCCCTGATATCTCACCTTGCATCCAAACCAAAGTTTCAGCATGCTTGTCTGACATTGCTGTCTGGATGTCTCAACGCCACCTGAAATTAAAAATGACCAAAACCGAGCTTCTCATTTTTCCCCCCAAACCCACCTCCCCACTCCCCCCCCCCCCCCCCCCCCATTTTCTATTTCTGTTGATGGCTCTCTCATTCTCCTGTCTCCTCGGCTCGAAACCTTGGGGTCATCTTTGACTCTTCTCTCTCCTTCTCTGCTCACATCCAGCAGATCGCCAAGACCTGTCATTTCTTTCTTACAACATCCGTAAAATCCGCCCCTTTCTTTCCGAGCACTCTACCAAAAGCCTCATCCACACCCTTGTCACCTCTCGTTTAGACTACTGCAATCTGCTTTTTGCTGGCCTCCCCCCTTTCCAGTCGGTTCAAAACTCTGCTGCCCGTCTCGTCTTCCGCCAGGGTCGCTTTACTCATACTACCCCTCTCCTCAAGTCGCTTCACTGGCTCCCTATCCGTTTTCGCATCCTGTTCAAACTTCTTCTACTAACCTATAAATGTACTCACTCTGCTGCTCCCCAGTATCTCTCCACACTCGTCATTCCCTACATCCCTTCCCGTGCACTCCGCTCCATGGATAAATCCTTCTTATCTGTTCCCTTCTCCATTACTGCCAACTCCAGACTTCGCGCCTTCTGTCTCACTGCACCCTACGCCTGGAATAAACTTCCTGAGCCCCTACGTCTTGCCCCTTCCTTGGCCACCTTTAAATCTAGATTGAAAGCCCACCTCTTTAACATTGCTTTTGACTCGTAACCACTTGTAACCACTCGCCTCCACCTACCCCCCTCTCCTCCTTCCTGTACACATTAATTGATTTGATTACTTTATTTTTTGTCTATTAGATTGTAAGCTCTTTGAGCAGGGACTGTCTTTCTTCTATGTTTGTGCAGCGCTGCGTACGTCTTGTAGCGCTATAGAAATGCTAAATAGTAGTAGTAGTAGTCCATAAGAATCATACATGAACATGGGCAATGTTTTGGTGGAAGCCTGCTACAGGGGTCTTCAAACTGAGCAGCAAAACATATGTAAACAATAAAAACAATGTGAAAATATGTATAGAAATGGTAATAAAATAAAGAGTTGAAACCTCATAAAACTGATAAACCAGGAAATAATACAAATTTAGATAAGGAGATAAAATTGTATACCTAGATTAATAATAGTAACATAGTAACATAGTAGATGATGGCAGAAAAAGATCTGCATGGTCCATCCAGTCTGCCCAAGACAAACTCATATGTGTATACCTTACCTTGAATTTGTACCTGTCCTTTTCAGGGCACAGTCTGCCCAGCAGTATTTCCCGCCTCCCAACCACCAGTCCTGCCTCCCATCATCGGCTCTGGCACAGACCGTATAAGTCTGCCCTCCCCTATCCTAGCCTCCCAACCACCAACCCCTCTTCCCCCCACCTGCTCCGCCACCCAATTTCAGCTAAGCTTCTGAGGATCCATTCCTTATGCACAGGATTCCTTTATGCATATCCCACGCATGTTTGAACTCCGTTACCGTTTTCATCTCCACCACCTCCCGCGGGAGGGCATTCCAAGTGTCCACCACCCTCTCCGTGAAAAAATACTTCCTGACATCTTTCCTGAGTCTGCCCCCCTTCAATCTCATTTCATGTCTCTCTCGTTCTACCGCCTTCCCATCTCCAGAAAAGATTCATTTGCGGATTAATACCTTTCAAATATTTGAACGTCTGTATCATATCACCCCTGTTCCTCCTTTCCTCCAGGGTATACATGTTCAGGTCAGCAAGTCTCTCTTCATACGTCTTGGAACGCAAATCCCATACCATCCTCGTAGCTTTTCTTTGCACCGCTTCCATTTTTTTAACATCCTTCGCAAGATACAGCCTCCAAAACTGAACACAATACTCCAGGTGGGGCCTCACCAACGTCTTATACAGGGGCATTAAACCCTCCTTTCTTCTGCTGGTCACTCCTCTCTCTATACAGCCTAGCAATCTTCTCGCTACGGCCACCGCCTTGTCGCACTGTTTCGTCGCCTTCAGGTCCTCAGATACTATCACCCCAAGATCCCTCTCCCCGTCCGTGCCTATCAGACTCTCCCCGCCTAACACATACGTCTCCCTTGGATTTCTACTCCCTAAGTGCATCACTTTGCATTTCTTCGCATTGAATTTTAATTGCCATACGTTAGACCATTCTTCTAGCTTCTTCAGATCTTTTTTCATGTTTTCCACTCCCTCGGGGTGTCCACTCTGTTGGAAATCTTGGTGTCATCCGCAAAAAGGCAAACTTTACCTTGTAACCCTTCGGCAATGTCACTCACAAATATATTGAACAGAATCAGCCCCAGCACTGATCCCTGAGGCACTCCACTACTCACCTTTCCCTCCTCCGAGCGAACTCCATTCACCACCACCCTCTGGCGTCTGCCCGTCAACCAGTTCCTAATCCAGTTTACCACTTCGGGTCCTATCTTCAGCCCGTCTAGTTTATTTAAGAGCCTCCTGTGGGGAACCGTGTCAAAAGCCTTGCTGAAATCTAAGTAGATTACATCCATAGCACGTCCTTGATTTAATTCTCCTGTCACCCAGTCAAAGAATTCAATGAGATTCGTTTGGCACAATTTCCCTTTGGTGAAACCATGTTGTCTCGGATCTTGCAACTTATTGGCTTCCAGGAAATTCACTATCCTTTCCTTCAGCATCGCTTCCATTACGTTTGGCAAAATAAAAATTGGCGCATGTCCATTTTGGGCCTGAAACCTTACTGCCACCCACTGATTTAGCGGTAAGGTCTCACGCACTAACCAGGCGGTAATTGCCACACGGTAGAAAATAAAAAATATTTTTGGATGCACGTATCGGACGCATATAAATGGAATTACCGCCCGGGCTCGCGGTAGCCGGGCGGGTAGTTCCAAATTGACACGCATTGGACGCATGTAGGCACCTACGTGCCTTATTAAAAGACCCCAATATGACTCAGTCTGTTTAATCTCAGGGGCCCTTTACTAAGACATGTAGGCACTAACGCCCGGCTAGTGCATGGCCCGGGCAGTAATTTCATTTTTTTAATGCACATCCACTTAGTGCACCAGAAAGTTTCCGGTGTGTGGCGGTAATCAGCATTGTATGACCGTAGACCATTACTGCTCGATTAACGCATGAGACTTTACTGCTAGGTCAATGGGTGGCAGTAAGATTTCAGGGCCAAAATGGACGCCTGCCAATTTTTATTTTCCTGCACGTCCATTTTTGACCCCCCCCCCCCCCCCCCAAGGCTGAAAAATGCAAGTGTGCTGAAAAATGGACCTGCTCGCATCCAATAAACGCGTCTACACCAGCACAGGCCACTTTTCGGTGCACCTTAATAAAAGGATCCCTCAATTTTATTCAACATGGATCCTTGGGCATCTTTAGCATTCTAATTGGAGAGTCATGGGATAGGAGGTAGTGTTCTATTGTGGATTAAGAACTGGTTAAAGGATAGAAAATAGAGAGTAGGGTTAAATAGTCAGTATTCTCAATGGAAAAGAGTAGATAGTGGGGTTCCGCAGGGGTCTGTGCTGGGACTGCTGCTTTTTAACATATTTATAAATTATGTAGATATGGAAATAAATAGTGAGGTGATAAAATTTGCTGATGACACAAAGTTTTCAAAGTTGTTAAATCGTAAGAGGATTGTAAAAAATTACAAGAGGACCTTACAAGACTGGGAGACTGGACATCCAGATGGCAGATGACATTTAATGTCAGCAAGTGCAGAATGATGCGTGTGGGAAAGAGAAACCTGAACTATAGTTACGTGATGCAAGGTTCCACATTAGGAGTCACCGACCAGGAAAGGGATCTAGGTGTCATCGTTGACGATACGCTGAAACCCTGTGCTCAGTGTGCAGTGGCGGTGAAGAAAGCAAATAGAATGTTAGGTATTAATAGGAAAGGAATGGAAAACAAAAATGAGGATGTTATAATGCCTTACTATCACTCCATGGTGCGACCGCACCTTGAATACCGTGTGCAATTTTGGTCACTGCATCTCAAAAAAAATATATAGTGGAATTAGAAAAGGTATAGAGAAGGGCGACGAAAATGATGAAGGGGATGGGACGACTTCCCTATGAAGAAAGGCTGAAGTGGCTAGGGCTCTTCAGCTTGGATAAAAGATGACTGAGGGGAGATATGATAGAGGTATATAAAATACTGAGTGGAGTGAAATGGTTAGACATGAATCCATTGTTTACTCGTTACAGAAATACTAGGACTACTGGGCACGCAATGAAGCTACAAAGTAGTAAATTTAAAACAAATGAAGAAAATATTTCTTCACTCAGCGTATAAATAAACTGTGAAATTCGTTGCCAGAGAATGTGGTAAAAGCAGTTAGCTTAGCAGGGTTTTTAAAAAGGTTTGGATATCTTCCTAAAAGAAAAGTCCATGAGCCATTATTAAGATGAACTTGGGAAAATCCACTACTTATTTATAGGATAATCAGCTTAAAATCTACTATTTTGGGATCTTGCCAGGTACTTGTGACCTGGATTGGCCACTGTTGGAAACAGGATACTGGGCTTCATGGACCTCCGGTCTGTCCCAGTATGGTAGTGCTTATGTTACATAAGTAATGCCACACTGGGAAAAGACCAAGGGTCCATCGAGCCCAGCATCCTGTCCAGGGCACCTGGCAAGCTTCTCAAAGAAATCCTTTGGGATTTCTGTGTCTTATGTTCAATTTGAGTTTGAAATTTCTCTTTAACTCATATCTTTAAGAAAGCCAATATTGTTCTTCTGTTTATATTTTCTGATTGTGTTTCCTTTCATGAATTGTTGTAGTACTTTCTTTGGCTCATCTTGTAGCACACTGGAAATTCCAGCTAAGTTTTGCAACTACCTCTCTTTCTCCTTTGACTTCAGCTTCTGTACGTTTCTGAGCAATTTTTAGAATTTCTTCAATCATCCATTTTGGCCATTTCTGCTTTTTACCTATTGCAGGAACTTTTCATTTTGTTGCAGTACAGCTTTCTTGATGTCTTCCCATAACTCTTCTGGTACTATGTTGTTAGTATCCAATGTGGCAAATCAATTTCACAGATGGTCTTTAAATTCTGATGGTATACTTTTCAAATAAATACTTTGCAATGTTTATCACAGATTTTCTCTTTTTCAGCTTTAGCATGTTTTCATGATGATCTATACCACAATCACTTTCAGATTTTGTCTTGGTTGATGTTATTGAGCTTTTCCATCACTAACCTCCAAGTTGTAGTTAGTCTGATTTTTGTACACGCCTTGGGCTAAATCTGTGTACAAACACTGTTTATGATGCTGGAAGATGTTTGAAATGAACAGATTGTTGGTCTTTCATAATTCTTTCCAATGTTCTCCAGTATCATTCCTGTTGTTGACAGGGCTGGTCTAAGGCAGGGGCGATAGGGGCAGCCACACTTCTTCTCCTTCCACTTATCCAAAGCTTAAAGCAGCAGCAGCACTGGTGAAGGTAACAACAGTCAGCACAGAGCCCTTTGCATCAATATGCATTCATAGACCCCAGTACTCTGCATGGGTTTCCAGTCTAACAAGAACCCATACAAGAGGAGAGGGAGGGATTGTGAATGTTAGTTACCTCACAAGCTCCATGTTAACCTGCTACTGTTGGACAGAGATCACAATGGAGGGCCACAGGGAGAGGAGCCCATCCACTGATGATGTGTTTCCATTTGGAGAACTGACCCACAATTTGTGAACATAGAAAAATGAATGCAGATAAAGACCATAAAGCCTATCCAGTCTATGCCATCTACTATCCCTTAGAGATCCTATATACTTGTCCCATTGCTGTAGGGTTGAATTGCATATCCTGTACCATTTTAGTAGGTCTTTATTGCTCTCAGTGCTCTTACAAAGATATAGCCTCCAGAACTGAACACAGTACTCATGATCAGGTGGAATCTCTCAAGTGTCTTGCACAAGAACAACATTACCTTCTTTTCCCACTACCATCCCTGCTTATACACCCAAGTATACTGTTAATTTTCTCTGTTCATTTTATTGTTCAGATTAGCAAACTTCAAGTAATTTGGAAATTGCCTCTCTCTTTCCTGTCTAGCAGCTTCCAGTTATTGTGCTTGCAACTAATAAGTTTTTAATGGATTTCTGTGTCTTTGTGGCATAAGTTTACACTTCTTTGTTCTGAATTCATCTTCATTTAATTTAACCTAATTACAGAATTTATTAGGGGGAGATCCAAGATGGTGGTACATGAGTAACCACAGATCTTCAGGCTCCATATAAGAGGCTTCTTTATTTGTTGCATTTCTTTTAATTCAGTATGGGGAACGTTAGAACTTATCCTGCTGATCCTCCCCCCACTGGGCAGAAGCTAATTACTAATTTTTTTTTAGCACTGACTTCATTATGCAAGAGGTCTGATTATTTCTACTATCTCAGATGCGTCAGCAAGGGTATGACCTTTCTCTCCATCACTACCTGGCCTCAGGTGCTGTCCCCTGTGGTCCTTTTAACTTGCTCTCTGGCCTTGTGAGTGTTCTTCTTAATCACTCTGTCTCCACAAGCACAGACATTCTCAATCTTGTCTCAGAAGCTCTGCTCCCCTGGAATGAATGTGCTTTTTACCTCTCTCAATATTGCACAAACCCATCTCTGAATTGCCTTCATCTACCTGACAACTTTCCCACTTCTGCCATAAAGCTTCTCTCTCTTTAAATTTCCACTTCCACCCACTGTTACAACTTTCAGAAATAAGAAGCCTGGGGCAATAACTTCTGAGAATCTATGAAGTGTGAGTAAATTAGCTACATTTATTCAATAAAAGTAAATTTCAGAAAAGGAAAAGAGACTTCTGGTGTTTGCTGTTGTGCTGAGGTTTATACTCTTTGGTTATTTTAGCACATGTCAGCTTTAAGAGAACATTACGCTTTAAGAGACCAAAATAAGGTCAGGTTGGAAGTTGGAGCAGCACTGGACATTAGTCTGAGCCCTGATCAGCAATTACTGTCCCTTGAGCCAAGATGTCAGAGGAGTGCCTGATAGCCTTGAAGCCACAGGGAGAAGAATAGATTCTTCAAATTGGTAGCTTTATCAAGGGAAGCTGTGGTGAGTATTGAACAAGGAGCCAGTGAAGGAAAAGGAAAATTGCTGAGATGGGGAGAAGCTTTTGCATTAAATAACTCTGAGGGTGGCCCTGTGGGGATTAGTGTCATTATGCCTGGTGCACAGATTTTGATGCATGCAGCTTTTGATTAAACAGCTTCCTCCTCGAGTTCTGTTCATGGATCAAGTAGGTTAATCAGTCCTGCAGTAGTCACACTGGAAGCTATTTGGACTACCATAGCTCAGTTGCAGCCCTCTGCTTCTAGTAGAATTGGATCTATGGAAGCTACTCCTTTGGATTTAGGGCTTCTTTTACAAAGCCACATGAGAGGAAGCCCATAGGAATTGAATGAGCTTCTTCACATTTGTTGTGCAGGAATCATTAGCATGGCTTATAAAAGAAGCCCTTGGTCTCATTTGCAGATACACAAGAGAACACAGGAGTCTCCTGGCAAGATTGGAACCTTAAAGAACTGCCCTGAATGTGGTTAAGAACTTGAATACAAGCACTGTTAAATACTCAGATGGAAACCCATATTGAGAGACTGGAGGAGTTTTGATAAGCACCTAAATTTAAGATTTATAAACTTTCCTACATCATCTTTATTTATTTGTATTTTGAAAATGTATAAACAGCTCTATCTCAGCAGTTTCCAATATATAATATATAATAAAAACATTCTGACTAAAATTTTAAGATTTTAACAAAAATTAGCATCAACCACTAAAACAAACATAATATGTATATACAGCAGTTAAATATAATTAATTCTGCATCTAGTGGGCAGGCAGTGCCTGAGAAAGCTATTCCTCCTACCTTGAAGGCTTATTATATTCCAAGCAGTCAGCAGACATTTTTGGAACAATTGAAGTCTTTGGATGATAGTCTGAACTTGACTCAGGTTTTGGAAGCCTTTATCAGAGGGGAAGCTGAAAGCAGCCTTCTGGAACACTTGGACTTGAGACCATATTTTTGAAGATATTTCTTGGACAGAGAGTCTTTTTTTTTTCTTGATGTATCTGTTGCTACACAAGTAAAAAGGAAACAATTTCTTCTTATGTGCCAAGAAGTGGAAGCCATAGGCACTAGTTTATTTCTTCATTTCCCATATAACTTTCTTGTGTTTTATAATCAAAACAATTAAGGAGTTTCCTGATTGCTAGATTGCCTCCAAATACTATGATGATCCCACTGCCTTCCAGTTGATTGTCATTTAGGGACTAGGTATCAAGGGTTATAAAAATCTCATGCATCAGTTGTGGAATGTAATTCTCTGTTTCTTCTGTTAAGAACTATGTTACAGCTTTATTGTTTTGATTTGGTTTTCCTTTCTTATGGTGGTCTTATAGGGGACAGTTTGTTCTTGCTATTAACTTATTTTGTGAATCTGAATTGGAATTGCTTGTGAATGACTTTTCTGTTACTTATTTCAAGTATGCTTTAGTTGAAGGATATTGTCGGGACACAGTCAAGCTGGGCAGAATCACCAGCCCCTTTTAGTCAAGATAGAAAAAAATAAACCAACTTGGCTGCTCATGAAATACCACCTACTTCTTTAAAACACATTATCCTTGCAATAACTCCTCAGTTGATTATAGAGGTAAATCCTGACTCTCCCTAGGGTGGTGATCATGGGAATTTTAATCTACATATTGAATCCTAGATAACACACCTGCCTTCCTGGACATGATGACAGCTGTAGAATTCACACAGGTGATCAATTCTCCAATCCATGGAAAGGATCATGTACTAGACTGCAAGGGGGTAAACATCCCAAAACACGGGGATAGCAGTGCCAATACCTCTATCACTTTCTAATCAAAAATTTTCTAAGTGTCCATCTGACTCCCATGGTAAATGAATAACTCTGCTTGCGAACAACCTAGGGAAGCATGACCCCTAGCAGTAGTAGTACATTTTGTAGAGGGATCTTAGGAGGGTGGGAGTCTGATCAAAGGGTGGAGGTGTGGATCATAGGGGTGGGAGTGTGATGGGAAGTGGGGAGTATGGATCAGCACTGTGGCCTCTTTAAGCTCCAGCACAAGAATATTGGGCCAAATGCTCCCAGGCCACTGGAATAATGCTGCTTGTGAGGTGGCTCGCAAGCAGAGTTATTAATTCACCACAGGAGTCAGCAACCTGCAATATCAAGATACCGCAGATCTCCTCTTAGTAATCTATAACAATCATTAAAATTGTCTACACTCGGCGACGATAGGAGAGTGGCCAACATAACAGGTTCCAAGAATTATCTGGGAAACTGTTCACTAAAGCGAATGCTACATACCTGTAGAAGGTATTCTCCGAGGACAGCAGGCTGATTGTTCTCACTGATGGGTGACGTCCACGGCAGCCCCTCCAATCGGAAACTTCACTAGCAAAGGCCTTTGCTAGTCCTCGTGCGCCGATGCGCACCGCACATGCACGGCCGTCCTTCCCGCCCGAACCGGCTCGTGTTCGTCAGTCCCATATGTAGCAAGACAAAACAAGGGAAGACACAACTCCAAAGGGAGGCGGGCGGGTTTGTGAGAACAATCAGCCTGCTGTCCTCGGAGAATACCTTCTACAGGTATGTAGCATTCGCTTTCTCCGAGGACAAGAAGGCTGCTTGTTCTCACTGATGGGGTATCCCTAGCCCCCAGGCTCACTCAAACAACAAACATGGTCAATTGGGCCTCGCAACGGCGAGGACATAACTGAGATTCACCTAACAATTTATCCAACTAACTGAGAGTGTAGCCTGGAACAGAATAAACATGGGCCTAGGGGGGTGGAGTTGGATTCTAAACCCCGAACAGATTCTGAAGCACTGACTGCCCGAACCAACTGTCGCGTCGGGTATCCTGCTGCAGGCAGTAATGAGATGTGAATGTGTGGACAGATGACCACGTCGCAGCTTTGCAGATCTCTTCAATACTGGCTGACTTCAAGTGGGCCACCGACGCTGCCATGGCTCTAACATTATGAGCCGTGACATGATCCTCAAGAGCCAGCCCAGCCTGGGCGTAAGTGAAGGAAATGCAATCTGCTAGCCAATCGGATATGGTGCGTTTCCCCACAGCCACTCCCCTCCTGTTGGGATCATAAGAAACAAACAATTGGGCGGACTGTCTGTTGGCTGTGTCCGCTCCAGATAGAAGGCCAATGCTCTTTTGCAGTCCAATGTGTGCAGCTGACGTTCAGCAGGGCAGGAATGAGGACGGGGAAAGAATGTTGGCAAGACAACTGACTGGTTCAGATGGAACTCCGACACAACCTTTGGCAAGAAGTTAGGGTGAGTGCGGAGGACTACTCTGTTATGATGAAATTTGGTGTAAGGGGCCTGGGCTACCAGGGCTTGAAGCTCACTGACTCTACGAGCTGAAGTAACTGCCACCAAGAAAATGACCTTCCAGGTCAAGTACTTCAGATGGCAGGAGTTCAGTGGCTCAAAAGGAGGTTTCATCAGCTGGGTGAGGACGACATTGAGATCCCATGACACTGTAGGAGGTTTGACGGGGGGCTTTGACAAAAGCAAACCTCTCATGAAGCGAACAACTAAAGGCTGTCCTGAGATCAGCTTACCTTCCACACGGTAATGTAATGCACTGATTGCGCTAAGGTGAACCCTTACAGAGTTGGTCTTGAGACCAGACTCAGACAAGTGCAGAAGGTATTCAAGCAGGGTCTGTGTAGGACAAGAGCGAGGATCTAGGGCCTTGCTGTCACACCAGACGGCAAACCTCCTCCATAGAAAGAAGTAACTCCTCTTAGTGGAATCTTTCCTGGAAGCAAGCAAGATGCGGGAGACACCCTCTGACAGACCCAAAGAGGCAAGTCTACGCTCTCAACATCCAGGCCGTGAAAGCCAGAGACTGGAGGTTGGGATGCAGAAGCGCCCCTTCCCAGAGGTATGGGAGGATAAGCATACAGCAGACCTTCCCCCCAGTCCAGGAGGAAGGCATCCGATGCAGTCTGCTGGGGGCCTGAAGTCTGGAACAGAACTGAGGGACTTTGTGGTTGGCTCGAGGTGCAAAGAGATCTACCAAGGGGGTGCCCCACACCTGGAAGATCTGGCGCACTACTCGAAAATTGAGCGACCACTCGTGAGGTTGCATAATCCTGCTCAACCTGTCGGCCAGACTGTTGTTTACGCCTGCCAGATATGTGGCTTGGAGTACCATGCCGTGACGGTGAGCCCAGCGCCACATGCTGACGGCTTCCTGACGCAGGGGGCGAGATCCGGTGCCCCCCTGCTTGTTGATGTAATACATGGCAACCTGGTTGTCTGTCTGAATTTGGATAATTTGGTGGGACAGCCGATCTCTGAAAGCCTTCAGAGCGTTCCAGACCGCTCGTAACTCCAGAAGATTGATCTGCAGATCGCATTCCTGGAGGGACCAGCTTCCCTGGGTGTGAAGCCCATCGACATGAGCTCCCCACCCCAGGAGAGACGCATCCGTAGTCAGCACTTTTTGTGGCTGAGGAATTTGGAAAGGACGTCCCAGAGTCAAATTGGACCAATCGTCCACCAATACAGGGAGTTGAGAAAACTTGTGGACAGGTGGATCACGTCTTCTAGATCCCCAGCAGCCTGAAACCACTGGGAAGCTAGGGTCCATTGAGCAGATCGCATGTGAAGGCGGGCCATGGGAGTCCACATGAACTGTGGAGGCCATGTGGCCCAACAATCTCAACATCTGCCGAGCTGTGATCTGCTGGGACGCACGCACCCGCGAGACGAGGGACAACAAGTTTTTGGCTCTCGCCTCTGGGAGATAGGCCCGAGCCGTCCGAGAGTCCAGCAGAGCTCCTATGAATTCGAGTCTCTGCACTGGGAGAAGATGGGACTTTGGATAATTTATCACAAACCCTAGTAGCTCCAGGAGGCGAATAGTCATCTGCATGGACTGCAGAGCTCCCGCCTCGGATGTGTTCTTTACCAGCCAATCGTCGAGATAGGGGAACACGTGCACTCCCAGCCTGCGAAGCGCCGCTGCTACTACAGCCAAGCACTTCGTGAACACTCTGGGCGCAGAGGCGAGCCCAAAGGGTAGCACACAGTACTGGAAGTGACGTGTGCCCAGCTGAAATCGCAGATACTGCCTGTGAGCTGGCAGTATCGGGATGTGCGTGTAGGCGTCCTTCAAGTCCAGAGAGCATAGCCAATCGTTTTCCTGAATCATGGGAAGAAGGGTGCCCAGGGAAAGCATCCTGAACTTTTCCTTGACCAGATATTTGTTCAGGGCCCTTAGGTCTAGGATGGGACGCATCCCCCCTGCTTTCTTTTCTACAAGGAAGTACCTGGAATAGAATCCCAGCCCTTCTTGCCCGGATGGCACGGGCTCGACCGCATTGGCGCTGAGAAGGGCGGAGAGTTCCTCTGCAAGTACCTGCTTGTGCTGGAAGCTGTAAGACTGAGCTCCCGGTGGGCAATTTGGAGGTTGGGAGGCCAAATTGAGGGTGTATCCTTGCCGGACTATTTGGAGAACCCACTGGTCGGAGGTTATGAGAGGCCACCTTTGGTGAAAAACTTTCAACCTCCCCCCGACCGGCAGATCGCCCGGCACTGACACATTGATGTCGGCTATGCTCTGCTGGAGCCAGTCAAAAAGCTCGCCCCTTGCTTTTGCTGGGGAGCCGAGGGGCCTTGCTGAGGCGTACGCTGCTGACGATGAGCGAGCGCGCTGGGGCTTAGCCTGGGCCACAGGGCTGTCGAGAAGGAGGATTGTACCTACGCTTACCAGAGAGTAGGGAACAGTCTTCCTTCCCCCATAAAAACGTCTACCTGTGGAGGTAGAAGCTGAAGGCTGCCGGCGGGAGAACTTGTCGAAAGCGGTATCCCGCTGGTGGAGCTGTTCTACCACCTGTTCGACTTTCTCTCCAAAAATATTGTCCGCTCGGCAAGGCGAGTCCGCAATCCGCTGCTGGATCCTATTCTCCAGGTCGGAGGCACGCAGCCATGAGAGTCTGCGCATCACCACACCTTGAGCAGCGGCCCTGGACGCAACCATCAAAGGTATCATAAACCCCTCTGGCCAGGAATTTTCTGCACGCCTTCAGCTGCCTGACCACCTCCTTAAATGGCTTGGCTTGCTCAGGAGGGAGCTTGTCCACTAAGCCCGCCAACTGCCGCACATTGCGCCGCATGTGTATGCTCGTGTAGAGCTGGTAAGACTGGATTTTGGCCACGAGCATAGAAGAATGGTAGGCCTTCCTCCCAAAGGAGTCTAAGGTTCTAGAGTCTTTGCCGGGGGCGCCGAAGCATGCTCCCTAGAACGCTTAGCCTTCTTTAGGGCCAGATCCACAACCACCAGAGTCGTGAGGCAACTGAGTGCGCATCAGCTCTGGGTCCCCATGGATCCGGTACTGGGACTCGATCTTCTTGGGAATGTGGGGATTACTTAGAGGCTTGGTCCAGTTCGCCAGCAATGTCTTTTTTAGGACATGATGCATGGGTACTGTGGACGCTTCCTTAGGTGGAGAAGGATAGTCCAGGAGCTCAAACATTTCAGCCCTGGGCTCGTCCTCCACAACCACCGGGAAGGGGATGGCCATAGACATCTCCCGGACAAAGGAAGCGAAAGACAGACTCTCGGGAGGAGAAAGCTGCCTTTCAGGAGAGGGAGTGGGATCAGAAGGTAGGCCATCAGACTCCTCGTCAGAGAAATATCTGATGTCCTCCTCCTCCTCCCACGAGGCCTCACCGTCGGTATCAGACAGAAGTTCGCGGACCTGTGTCTGAAGCCGTGCCCGGCTCGACTCCGTGGAACCACGGCCACGGTGGGAGCGTCGAGAGGTAGACTCCCTCGCCTGCACCGGCGAAGCTCCCTCCGCCGACGTCGTCAGGGAGCCTTCCTGGGAGGGCTACCGCAGTCGGTACCGCAAGCAGCACCGATGTCGGAGACCTCACCCCGGGCAAGGGGCCAGCCGGCGCCTCACTCGACGGTACCGGAGGCGCAAGCACCCCCGGTACCGGAGGGAAGGGCGCAACAGCTCTCCCAGGATCTCTGGGAGAATGGCCGGAGACTCTCATGCAGAGCGGCTGTGGAGAAAGACATGGAAGCCGATGCAGATGTCGATGTCAGAATCTGTTCCGGGCGTGGAGGCTGTTCCGGGCTGTCCATAGTGGAGCGCATCGACACCTCTTGAACAGAGGGGTGAGCGGTCCTCTCGGTGCCGATGCCTACTGGGTGCCGACTCCCCGGGCGACCCAGAGCTCTCGGTGCCGACACGGGAAGGGGACCGGTGTCGATGCTTCTTTCGACTTCTTGGGACGAAGCATGTCACCGGAGCTTCCCGGCACCGACGAGGAGGACGTAGAATCCAACCGTCGCTTCCTCGGGGCCGAGGCCGAAGAAGGTCGGTCTCGGGGGGGCTGTACCGCAGGAGCCCTCAGGGTAGTGGGAGACCCACCCGAAGGCTCACCCGCCACCAGCAGGGGATGGACAGCCCTCACCTGCCACTCCAGACGAAGCAACCACCTCCGGACATCAGCAGACGAGGAGGGTCCGGTACCACCGACGCCGACGCAGCCTTCCGATGTCTCAGCCCCGATGCAGAGGGTCGATGCCTCGATGCACTCGATGCAATCGCGGCCGAGGATGAAGGTCTGGACGCTGGCGACGTCGATGCACTCGATACTCCCCGGTGCCGATGCCGACGAGAGCCCGAGAACAAAAACGTTCCACTGGGCCAATCTCGCTACCTGAGCCCGCTTTTGTAAAGAGAGCACAGACTACAGGCCTGCGGGCGGTGCCCAGCCCCCAGACACTGAAGACACAACGCGTGCCTATCAGTGAGCGAGATTACCCGGGCGCACGGGTGCACTTCTTGAAGCCGCTGGGAGACTTCGATGTCATGGGCGGAAGAAATCGCGCCGGCGAGATCAAAACTCGTAATGGCGAAGATGGCACCACAAAAAAGGGGAAAGAAAAACTTCAAACCGAAGGCCTCCAAGGGGCCTACCCCGACGACGAAAGAAAACTTACGGGGCAAAAACTAGAAATATAGGGAAGGGAACAGACCGAAAAGGTCTCCTTCCGAATGGTTTTTGTTTTTTTTTCGTAGCGAAGTCCAAAACAAGATGTGGCGAGGTCGACTTTCGGGGCGCGAACGGCGTAAACACGACCGTACCGAGAGCGGACAAAAGAAGACTGGCCGGCACGAGCCGGTTTCCGGGCGGGAGACGGCCGTGCATTGCGCGGTGCGCATCGGCGTGCGAGGGCTAGCAAAGGCTTTTGCTAGTGAAGATTCCGATTGAGGGGCTGCCGTGGACGTCACCCATCAGTGAGAACAAGCAGCCTGCTTGTCCTCGGAGAAAAGATGTTGCACGGGGGAGGGAAGACGGGGTCAGCAGCTGCACAGGGGGGAGGGAAGATGGAAAGATGAGGCATGGTGGGTTGGGGGAGAAGCTGCCACGGGGGAAAGAAGGGAGAGATGCAGCAAAGGGGTGGAGGGGTGAGGAAGGGAGAAGTCTTGGCTGCATATGAGGTGGAGGGGATAGGTGGTGAGAGGGGGAGAAATTTTGAACATAAGGGTGGAGAGAGGAGGGGAGAAATGTTAGAAATGATGGAAGAGGGGAGGGAAGGGGGAGATTGCAGTAAAGGGGTGGAGGGGTCAGGAAGGGAGAAGTCTTGGCTGCATATGAGGTGGAGGGGAGGGAGACATACTGCATAGAGAGGGGATAGGTGGTGAGAGGGGGGAGAAATGTTAAACACTAGGGGTGGAGGGAGGGAGAAATAATTAGACATGATGGTAGAGGGGAGGAAGAGAGAGATGCAAGGGAAGGGGAGAGAGATGTTGGACCAGAACACAAGAGAGAGGGAGAGAGAAATGTGGACCTGATGGTAGAGGGGAGGAAGGTAGAGATGCTGCGTGGGAAGGGAAGAGAGATGTGGGACCCAGAACACAAAGGAGAGGGGGAGAGTGGACAGTGGGAATGAGAGGGGGAGATAGACATGGGGGTGGATGAGAGGGAGGGAGAGGTACACAGTAGGTGGTGAGGGGGGGGAAATGCTGGGCCATGGGAGAGGGCAGGAATGAAGAGAGAAGGGGCAGGAAAAATAAGGCTACCAGGGTGGGGTGGGGATCAGATGCTGGTTAGAAGGGTGGAGGGAGGAAGACGATGGGAATGGTGGAACCCTGTGGGAGAGGCCAAGAGGGGAGGAGGGGGGTGGCAAGGAAATGAATGACAGATAGTGATTACAGAGGGTAGAAATATGGTAATGGGAAGTATATTAAAGATAAAAGAGAAAGTAGAGATGGGGAGGAGTAAGATGGGGAATGGGAGAGCTGGTGGGTGAAAGAAGAAGATGTAAATTTGATAGGTAGTTGAAAAGTAAAAAGGAGACGAAGAAGGGTGAGAGAGAGGCAGAAAAGAGCTACAACGGAATGATCAATATGTCAGAGGCAGGAATAGTGAGGGAACAGACAGGAGAGAGGAGAAAAGACAAATGGACTGCAGCCACTTGAAGAAGCATTAGCAGACGACAGAGAGGAAAGCAGAAAAGAGAAATTGGAACCAGCAAGATGGAAAAATAAAATGTCCAGACAACAAAGGTAGAAACAAAGCATTTTTTTGAATGTTTTAAATGGAATATGTTAGCTTTTGGAAATGTGCATAGCAAATGTCTTTGTATTATGTTCTGTAGAAAAGGAGATGCATCTCTGTTTTATGTCTCCAGTGTTGCAGTAATGCTATGCTTAATCTTGGGGTTCCTTTTCAATTTTTGTCTAAATATTTTTTTCTAATTTGTGATCCCTTGTTCTGTATTTGGTGAGGGTCTGTTGGTGTGATAGTAATGGCAGGTGGGAAATTGGAGGGGAGGCAAAGAGGAGACGGAATTGGGGAGGGGAGCCCTCCTTTATTTTCTGACCTGGGCCCAAGCAAGTCTAACACCAGTCCTAACCCTTGCTGTATAGCTGGTGAGGATTCCCAGACATCCCCAGCTAAGGACCTCCTCCAAAGGCGGCCAGAACTCCCGTCTACCAAGCTCTGGCAACAGCATCCTTGAGCCATCGACAGCTAAGCATGTGTAGGGTGCTGGCATCAGTGACTTAGGGTCATTGCTGCTGCCTGCCAAGCTTGGTAAGAGAGAGTTCTGGCCACCTTCAGAGAAAGTCTTCAGCTGACTGAGCTTGAGGATCCTCATTAGCTAAAGTATTTATATTTTGAGGTGGAGGTAGGGCGGAGCAAAGAAAATTTTGTGCCCACCCACTTTGGGCTCAGGCCCACTCAAAAATGGCTGTCTGGCTACGCCACTGCACCAGAGCCATTAAGCAAGCAAAGATATACAACGACACTGAGAAACAGCGTGCTGAGAATGGCAATTTGCCAGTTACTGTACACTTGCTCAGCAGGAGGCACAATCAGAGATTAGAAACCATTTAAAGAAATACGTGTTACAAACGCCATTCACACACATATTCTAAACTGCCAGAATTTCAAATGAATCCCACAGTAACAGAACTTCTACAACTGCAAGCCCAATCGTTTAAGGTGTTATCATCAAAGAATGTGTCAGAAAATAAAGGCTTTCTTTTAAGTCCACTGCTGAGTTAAGATGTCAATGAAGTAAATAGGGTGCAGCCCACGTAAACAGGAACACTTAAGTAGACATGCCCGTAAACGAGTGCAGGTCAAGAAATTCCTTCAAATCAGTTGGTTCCGTAAAGCTTCTTGTGGTATTGTTGAATGTGATGATCATTTTGGCAGGATAATGAATACCACACTTCACACCCATATCTTTGAGGTGAGGTTGCATGGCTAGAAATTGTTTTCGTTTGAATGCTGAAGTTTTTGAAAGATCTGCAACAATAAGGATTTTCCGACCTTCATGAATTATTGATGACAATCTTGCTGCAGTAAGAATTTGTAAAGTTTGAGTAAATTGAAGCAATTTAGCCACTACTGGTCTCGGTGTTGTCATTTCAGGATGAATTCTCCCCAGTGAGCGATGAGCCCTTTCAAATTCGAGCCCGGGGTCAAAGGAGATTTTAAGCACTTCAGGAATCCATTTTTTAAGGAAGCAGATGGTATCAGAGCCCTCTAAACCTTCCTTTAAGCCCAAAGGAGTGGCCTAGTGGTTAGGGTGGTGGACTTTGGTCCTGCGGAACTGAGTTCAATTCCCACTTCAGGCACAGGCAGCTCCTTGTGACTCTGGGCAAGTCACTTAACCCTCCATTGCCCCATGTAAGCTGCATTGAGCCTGCCATAAGTGGGAAAACACGGGGAACAAATGTAACAAAAAAAAAATACGGATGTTATTTCAACAACATCTGTTTGATAAATCTTCTAGGGAGCTTTCAAGGAACTGAAACCTTGCTTCAGACTTAAGACAAACACTATCCAGATCAACAGCAGTTTGCTCAGTTTTGTTTTCCACCACTTCAAGTCTGGAGTTAAATTCATTTACCGATGATGTCAAAGAGGTAAGTTCGTTGCCAAGCTTGCAAGTTTTTTTTTTTTTATTCATTACTTTGTATTGTACCTTTTAATTTCAACATTTTTATTGAAAACAGTATACCAGTAGTGCAAACATCATATACAAAGCCAAGAAAATAAACAATCTCAAGCTCAATGCACGTCGAAAAATATAATCAGTCAACATATTTTAACTTTTTGTCCCAACCCCCACCCTATTCTGTCAAGGCCCCCTCAAAATCAACTATCAACATAGCAATAACCCCTCATAGTTATGTCATATAAAGAGCTCTAAACCTAACCCCCCCTTTTACTACTACTACTATTTAGCATTTCTAGCATCCCACCTCCCCTCCACCTCCCCCCCCCCCCACCCCCAAGGAACCTAAGGGGAAACCTTCTCATAGCAGCCTGTACTTTCATCTTTCATTAAGGAGGAGACTGCAGCCTCTAGGACTTAGGCTTTGCAAGTAAGGACCACAAATTGCCAAAAAAGCAGTTCTCTTCCTCTTTGAAAACCTAGCTTCTCTAGCCTCCCAGGATACCATCAAGTGTAACTGGTTCCTCCAGTACCAATATGGAGGGTCTTTGACCGTCCAGTACTGTAAAATGCATTTTCTCGTTAATAGACACATCTTACGAAGCATCAATATCTCATTGATTCCTCCCTCTAAAGGACCCCGGCACATCCAATATTAACTGTTCAGCTGTCCCCAAGACCGAAATCCCCAGTTGCCTCTCCCAAAAACCGTGGATTTGCCTCCAGAACCTCCCCACCGCTGGGCATCCCCAAACATATGTAGTAATGTACCAGGACTCTGCCCGCAGACAATCTGGACTTTGTGTCCCTCCATGTGCGCCAATTGAGAGGGGGCCACGTACTCTGTAGATACATCGATATGCACATTCTCTCATGCGGGCATCTGACACTAACAGGGGTATTCTGCTACAGATTTAGTTATATCCCATGAGTCACTGAGGAGCCCAACTCCTTTTCCCATGCTCTCTTCAAAGCTGTAGTCCCTAGGAGGCTGCCATCTGATAGTTTCTTAAAGAGGGATGAAATAGTGGGCTCTCTTCCCCCAAAGACCTAAAAATCCCATATCTTACCCCTATCTGTGTTCTCAGGGGTCTCCCGTCAAGGAGGCAACATAATGCCTTATCTGTCATAGCAAATTATTACTCCAGGATCTCCCACCATACTCGCCAAATCCTCATCTGAGGGGCTGCCCATCTCCGCCTGCCAGATGCACCAAACATGTAATCCCCCACTTTGCCCATCACAAATGTGCGCTCGACAGCCAGGCAGAAATTCACAATTCCCAGAAATTGTAAGCTGATCCGTTACTACGGGTCTCCCCCGAGCTGGCGCACTAGCACTCCCCATACCGCTCGGAGTGACCGCAACATCATGTTTTTGCTTAATCCCTCAGGTAAATTACATGTTTGTGGTGTAAAAGCGAGAAGAACTGGTAAGGCTTCAAATATGCAATTCTAATGCTATGGGAGTATACCGTTGTGTGCCCAAGAACCAATCTCTAAGTGTCGCAGTTGGCGCCTGGTTATCAGCGCTAATCTGGCATGCCTACTCACCTCGACTCCAACCTCCTATTAAGTGTGAAAAACAGATCCTGGCTTCTTGCCCCTCCAACAGAACTTCACTAATTTATAAAAGCTTTGTAATCTTTACCGCAGCCAGATTGGTAGTGTCTGAAGCACATAAAGCCATTTTGGGAATAGTACCATTTTTACCAGATTCACTCTTCCTATAATGACAACGGGAAGTCCATCCATCCTTGTAACACTTTGCGGGTCTCCTCTAGCAACCAAGTAACGTTAAGATCATACAACTTTAGCGTATCCATCGGCAGCGAGATTCCCAGATATTTGAAGAAATGTGTGCTCTCTCAAAGGGAAAGCACCTCCCAGTATCTCCAAACCTCCTCTGAGGAGGCCAAGGCCTCCGATTTCTCCAAATTCAGACGGAGGCCCGCATAGTCCCCTATTCTAAGAAGATCTCCAGCAATGCTGTTAGAGACTCTCGCAGTTTTGCTAATGAACCAAAATATCATCGGCAAAAGCCACTTTAAACGTCTCGCTCCTATCTCTATTCCCGCTACTGCCGGTTGTCCTCGATATTCTCAATAGGACTAAGGCCAGCACAAATAAAAGGGTGATAAAGGGCAACCTTGTCGGGTTCCCCGGCGTATCTCAAACTCAGGGGTCAATGCCATTGACCGAAATTCTTGCCATCGGCTTCGAGTATAATGCTTTTATACCAGAAAGGAATCCTCCCGTGAACCCGCATTTCTGGAGTACCGCGTACAAGAACTGCCAGTTTACGTGGTCAAAGCTTTCTCCGCATCAAAGCTTACTAATAAAGAGTCTTTATGACCCCGACTTCTGGCTTCTAGCGAGAGTAAAACTTTCCGAACATTTTTAACTATCGTCCGTCCCCTCACAAATCCCACCTGAGATTCATGTATTAGCTTTGGTAAAATTCTCGCTAGTCTATTTGCCAAGATCTTAGCCAACAGTTTCACCTCGTAATTGAGGAGCGAGATAGGTCTATAAGATTCAACTAATTCCGGGTCTTTCCCTTTCTTAGATCACAATGATACGAGCGGTATTCAGAGCAGGAGATATCTGTTCCTGTTCTATGAGCATTAAACATAGCTGCTAATGGTGTTACTATCTCCTCTCCCATGATTTTATAGAATTCCGCCCTATAACCATCTACCCGGGTGCCTTAGCTAAGGCACTCTGATTAATGGACAACAATACTTCCTCTGTGTTATAAGTCTATTAAGCCGTTGTTCATCCTGAGAAGAAATCACCAGCATCTTAATCTGTTCTAAATATTGATCCCCAGTCAAGCCTTCGTTGTGCGGAGCCTGTATAGCCGTTGGTAATAATTATAAAAAATCTCACTAATATCCTGATCCGTATGTACTTGTACTCCCTGACTCTTTTTCATAGTTAAGATCCTAGCCCTACCTTGTTTAGCCGCTATCAAATGCGCCATCAAACGACCCCCTTTATTCCCGTACTTGTAAAGTTGGAATTTATAATAGATCTGTGACTTCATGGCCCTCTTATGCAGAAGCTCATTTAGCGCCGTCTGCATGGACAATAAATGCTGTTTATTTTCCAAGGAGGCTATCTGGCCGTACCGTTTCCTGGCGGTGCATACTAAACGACTCAAGCATAAGATCTCTCGATCTCTAGTCTTACGTTTGTGTGCCGTATAGCTAATAATCTCCCCACGGAGGACGGCCTTGGCCGCCTCCCAACAGAAGACCGGATCTCCGTGTGCTTCATTATGTACCTTGTAATCTCGCCAGCTTTTATGAAGGGAGGCCTTAAATATCTGATCCCGATAAAGCTCCACGGGGAACACCCATCTTCCTTCCATTCTCCTCACTTCTGTCGGTACCCAGTTCATTTCCACCCAGGCATGATCAGAGATCACACAGAGGGGCATAATCGAACGAAAACGTCTATCTCCATGGGCGTTTATCTCCGAGAACGGGTCCATGAAGGGGTGGACCGAACCGTATTTTTGCAAAAAATAGACGTCCATGTTTTATTCGACAATTTGTGAGCTGGGCGTTTTTGTTTTTCAGCGATAATGGAAAATGAAAGCGCCCAGCTCAAAAACGAATAAATCCAAGGCATTTGTTCATGGGAGGGGCCAGGATTCGTAGTGCACTGGTCCCCTCACATGCCAGGACACCAACCGGGCACCCAAGGGGGCACTTTTACAAAAAAAAAAAAAAAGGTAAAAGAGCTCCCAGGTGCATAGCACCCTTCCCTTGTGTTGAGCCCCCCAAATCCCCCTCAAAACCCACTGCCCACAAATCTACACCATTACTATAGCCCTAAGGGGTGAAGGGGGGCACCTACATGTGGGTACAGTAGGTTTGGGGGGGTTGGACGACTAAGCATTAAGCAGCACAATTGTAACAGGTAGGGGGGGATGGGCCTGGGTCCACCTGCCTGAAGTCCACTGCACCCCCTAACAACTGCTCCAGGGACCTGCATACTGCTGCCAGGGAGGTGGGTATGACATTTGAGGGTGAAAATAAAAAGTTGTGAAACATCATTTTTTTGTGGTGGGAGGGGGTTAGTGACCACTGGGGGAGTCAGGGGAGGTCATCCCGGATTCCCTTTGGGGGTAATCTGGTCATTTAGGGCACTTTTTGGGGCCTTATTCGTGAAAAAACAGGGTCCAGGAAAAGTGCCCGAAATTCTAGCTACAAACGCATACTTTTTTTCCATTATCGGCGAAAGGCGCCATCTCTGTTCGAGTGATAACCATGCCTCAGTCCCGCCTCACCACGCCTCCGACACGCCCCCATCAACTTTGTACGCTTCCGCGATGGAGTGCAGTTGAAACGTCCAAGTTCGGCTTCGATTATACCGGCATTATTCGTTTTTGTGAGATAACGTCTATCTCCTGATTTAGGTCGGAACTTGGGCGTTTTCTCGTTCGATTATAAGCAGGATAGGTTCCTAGAGAGGAGCTTTCCACTGACCCAAACAACTGCTCAGATATTAACATATAATCAATACGGACTTGCGTGCCATGTGCTCGAGAGAGATGTATGTAATCTTGCTCCTGCGGATGAAAGAGTCCGCCAGACATCCACCAGCCCCACCTGTCGGCAGAGATTGGGCAGCCCTCGATTCTCCTCTCTAAGATCATGGCTTCGAGGCCCTGTGCTGTCCATCCCAGGGTCCATAACCATGTTAAAATCCCCGCCTACTATTATGGGCAGAGGACTGTCCCGTCAACAATTTTGATGTGAACACCCTGTAGAATTTTCGGTCATAATGGTTCGGGGCATACACATTCCCCAACAAGATGTTTGCCGTTTTATCGTAGCCTCACATAGCAATATTCTCCCTCCCAGGTCAGCAAACGTAAGTCCAGCTTGTGTGCCACTCCCTTCCTAAAGAGGATGGCAACCCCCCTTTTTACCCTGAACTGCTGCAGACACACACTCTCCCAACCCACCAAGTTCGCAGCTTAGCATGTTCAGAAGTGGATAAATGGGTTTCTTGAAGGAGGGCAAATGTCTACATTATGCCTCTGCAGATGTTGCAGGATCTTGGATCGTTTAATGGGGGAGGTGATGCCTCCTACATTCCAGGTAACTATTTTCAGGGGTCCCAATTCACAAATGATATCCTCTCATCAGATTTATACCCAATCATACAGAGAAGAGGGGCGCCCCAGCCACCGCCCCCTCCTTCCTCCCAAGTGAACACCATTCCTTCCTTTTCAAGTCTAATCAACATTAGTCCCCAGGTTCCTATACCCCCCCCACCCCAACCCCCCCCCCCCCACCCTCTCCACTGCTATCCCTATCCAACTCCACTATCCCCATCCTCCCCTAGGTCTCCCCAAGTCTCTATATGAGACCATCACATTTAACACCCCTTACCCCCAACCCCTCTTGTAAGCAATTCAACAACCACCCTCCCTCCCCCAATTATCCCAACAGATTAACACCATCATCTCATATGTCACAGTCATACTTTACCAAAACTAGAACCAACCAACCAACAAACAAACAAACAAACAAACAAACAAACAAACAGAAACATCATTCTGTCCACAGGTGCTAAGGAGTCTCCATGTTTGGATTATGTAGTGGGTTCCCCTCGCCCGCTTCCATCAGGAATCGGAAGGCTCATACAACTGTGCCGTTCCAACTTAACCAGTCAGCTCTTCAAATATCCATCCCAACTCCAAAACACTGAGATCGACCGGGATTCCTCTTTGACTTATCTCATTTGCGGCTTGGCTGCCTATCCCAAATCCCACAATGGTCAGCACCTGCGCATTTTATGCCAGCCACACTGGAAGTGCATAAGTTGGTCACTCAAACTGCTGTCCACTCCCTTCCATTGTGTGGCCCCCCCCCCCCCCCCCCCCCGACTGCTGAATATTCATAGGAAGTCAGTCAAATTATATGCTATTCTGCTTAATCATCCAAATTGTAATCCACCTTTGTTAAAGCGTCCAGGTCAGCTGTCCCATCCTCCTCAGATCAATCCTCAATCATCTTAGCTCCTCTCAATCATCTGGGCTCCAATGCGTTCAGAAAGGCCTGCGCTTGTTCCACCGTAGTGTAGATCCTCGTCTCCGCCTGATACGTCACTCTTAATTTAGCCGGGTATTGTAATGCAAATCTGATTTTCATATCAAAGAGTTTAGTGCATATAGATGAAACTTCCTTCTCTGCAGTGCTACTGCTGCTGAATAGTCTTGAAAACACAAACTTTTTTGTTTTCGTAGAGTAGCTCCTGATCTCTTCTTAAAGCCTGTAATATTGCCTACTTATGCACAAATTCAGTATACGGCAGATCACCACTCGCAAACGTGCTGTCTCAGTGTGCTTGGGGCCCACTCGGTGTGCTCATTCCATCCGGAGGACACCCAAGGCCGCTGGGAGTTGTAATTGCTCTGACAGCCACTTCTCCATTAACACTCTTAAATTGGCATGTCCATCTCCTCTGGTAACCCCACAAACCTTAGGTTGTTCCTCTGGGATCTGTTTTCAAGATCTTCTAACTTCTGCTCATATCCTTCCATCAGAGTTTTGAACCTTGTTGTTTTATCCTCCATCTTTTGCACTCTGTCCTCTAGAAACTCCGTGGCGCTGCTGAAAGTCCGCCAAATCTTTATTGAGCTGCCCCAGATTCTCCTGAACCAGCATTAATTTATTATCAATCGGCCCCAGCCTTCTATCCAGCAACGGCTCCATGGCACTCGTCACCTCGGCTGCAACTTCCGCTACCCATGCTGAGCTTAAGGTGCTTGCTGTCGGTTCCGCGGGGCCGCCATTTTCTCATCGCCAGCTCTCATCTTCTCCTTCTCCCTGCGCACGCCTTTCGCCGCCATAAGGTCTGCAAATAATCAGCTCTAATGCTGCCCCGCGGTGTCCGGCGATGATGACTGTAAAGGGAAACAGCTCGCGGTGAGGTTAATGTCGCCGATTTGGAGGGTTTAGCGGGTAAGCTGGCAGGAGTGGAGTTTTCACAGCCACGCCTGTTCATGGCATCACGTGACCTCCTGCTTGCAAGTTTTTTCAAACTGCTTCATAGTTAATTCTCGCAAGCCTCTGATCTCCTCCATTAAGATGTCCGAAGTTGAAAGCAGCAGTTTACCAGCCATCTTGTCGGGACTGAGAGGATCACTTTTTGATCCTGGTAGAGGAACTGAGGAAGGATCCTGCTTCACTGACTTGGTAGGAGACATATTATAAGCTTATATCAAGCAAGTTATGTAGATATTTATCGATTAGCCAGGTAACAATGATCTTTTCGCACGAGGGGAAAGGGAGCCATCTTGTCTGGCATCCTCGTACCTCCTCGCAGAAGGCTCTTTTAAAGGCACACTTGTCCTGCTGAAAGTGTCTTCATCTGTCACGGTCGTGCCCTGGTTTCAGGCTCTCAGTCATCTCACCCCCTGGAGGCCAGGCCTGGTGGCTGCATTGGATTGTCTGTGTGCTGTTTCCTGTTCCAGACTTCAGCCCAGTCCAGTCCGGATCTTCCGGCCTGCCAGACTTGCTTGTCTTGTTTGAGCCTGCACAGCACCCGTAGCTACCTGGTGACTGCTGCATCTAAATCTCAGCTGCTGCTGGGCTTATTAGCCATTTGGACAATCTCTGCTTTGCCTTTGCATCGCCTAAGGCCCTGGTTTGTCGGTGCTTGTTGCACTTCTGCCTAGCTTGGTTTTTATTCTAGTGCCTTGTCTGATGCTAGTTAGTCTGTGTGTAGTTTAGCTTAGGGTTATTGTTTGTTTTCTAGACTTGTTCCTTGTTTGTCTTTTTGTGTTTAGTTTCTGTTTGTCTGTGTTTCTTGTTCAGTGGCTGCCTGGCAGCTTTCAGTTCTGTCTCGTGTTTGTCAGTGTTTGTTCCCTCTTTTTTAGTGGCTGCTTGCAGCTTCCAGTTCCTACCCTGTCCTGTAAGTCCTGTCGGCCGCCTGCAGCCAGGGGCTCAACTCCTGGGGAAGGGCGGCTAGTGCAGGTGAAGTCTTGCTGTTCCTATCTGAGTTCTGCCGCTCCTCGGCAGTGGCCCAGGGACTCACAAACCTAGTTCCTGCTTTGGAAAAACGTGACATCACCTCCTGCAGTAACTATTTAGTTTTTACTTTGGTTTTTGCTGTCAGGCCTCTTAAGACTTGTTAGCTGATGTCCAGAAGTGTTGCACAAAGACTCCGTAATCTGAGAGTTGTGTCAGTGGTTGGAGGTAGAAATCTAAAGGGAGGCAGCAGCCTTGGGCTGTTGCTGCTGCTGTGCGCTGAGCCCCTCGAAGCCAGTCTCTGGGAAACCCCCGCCGTGTTGCTCCTGCTCCTCCTGCTGCTCTGCACATGAGGCGTTGTCAGCTGAGCCCTCAACGGCTTTTGCGACCCTCGCTGTGAGCATTTTCATGTCTCCACAGCTCCCATTCTCCTGGGGCAGTTCCACTGGACATGGGCGCCTCTCCCTCTACTGCCGTCACTGAACCGGAGACTCAGAAACTGGCGGACGTGCAGTCCCCCACAAGGAGAGGCTCGGTCACCCCTCTCAGCTCCGAGGGCAGCAACGGCGCCGCTCTCATTCGGGCTCCATCGGCCGGTCGCTGTCTCCCTGAGCGCCGTATGCTGCCTCAGCCCGGGTTCCGCTTTCTTAGTTAGATTACTGGGTTATCAAAGCCGAGAGGATACTGGAAGAGGTACAGACGAAGCTTCCTTCACCTTTTCTCTTCTTTTACTCATCACTGTGATCACCCAAGGTAATAAAAATCAGGCATAAACTGAGGCGATCAGGAGTGGCCAGCTTGGCATCTTGCCCCAGCAGCCATCTTAAACTTTTGTGATTGTGATTCTAAACAGGTTGTGTATGGTATCCAATGTCTATGTTTAAAGTGGTAAATTGGTCAAACTAAAAGACCTATAAAACATCATACTGCTCAGCATTTGAGTAATTTAAGAATGAGACACAGAGACCCCACCACCACCACCAGTGGATCATTGGATTAAATATATTCATGCGGTAAAAAAAAACGAATAGAACTGCCGAGAGGGGCTTATATCTCTTCAATATTAACTAATAGCAGTGAATAATCTACACTTGGGGCACCGTAGAACCCTTAGGGCTGGATTTCAGTGTGATGGTTGAAATGAGTATATGTGGAGAGGCATAATCGAACGGGGCACCCAAGTTTTTCTGAGGACGTCCTCGCAGGACATCCCCGCAAAGGGCGAGGAAACCCGTATTATCGAAACAAGATGGGCGCCCAAATTTCAACATTTAGGTTGACCTTAGAGATGGCCATCCCTAGAGATGGTTATCCCCGATTTTTGGCGATAATGGAAACCAAGGACACCCATCTCAGAAACGATCAAATCCAAGCCATTTGGTCATGGGAGAAGCCAGCATTCGTAATGCACTGGTCCCCCCTGACATGCCAGGACACCAACCGGGCACCCTAGGGGACACTGCAGTGAACTTCAGAAAAAGCTCCCAGGTGCATAGCTCCCTTACCTTGTATGCTGAGCCTCTCAAAACCCACTCCCCACAACTGTACACCACTACCATAGCCCTTAGGGATGAAGGGGGGCACCTAGATGTGGATACAGAAGGTTTGTCGTGGGTTTTGGAGGGCTCACATTTACCACCACAAGTATAACAGGTGGGGGGGGATGGGCCTGGGTCCGCTTGCCTAAAGTGCACTGCAGTACCCACTAAAACTGCTCCAGGGACCTGCATAGTGCTGTAGTGGAGCTGGGTATGATATTTGAGGCTGGCAAAAAATATTTTAAAAAAAAATTTTTTTTAGGGTGGGAGGGTGTTAGTGACCACTGGGGGGAGTAAAGGGAGGTCATCACCGATTCCCTCTGGTGATCATCTGGTCATTTAGGGCACATTTTTGTGCTTGGTCATAAAAATAATAAGGACCAAGTAAAGTCGGCCAAGTGTTCGTCAGGGACGCCCTTCTTTTTTCCATTATCGGCTGAGGACGCCCATGTGTTAAGCATGCCTCAGTCCCGCCTTTGCTATGCTTCTGAGACGCCCCCGTGAACTTTAGTCGTCCCCGTGACAGAAAGCAGTTGAGGACGCCCTAAATCGGCTTTCGATTATGCCGATTTGGGCGACCCTGGGACAACGCCCATCTCCCGATTTGTGTCGAAAGATGGGCGCCCTTCTCTTTCGAAAATAAGCCTGCTAGTGATTCTAGATATCAGCTGACAAAGTCTGTTTCCAGGGTCAGCTAGCCGTTTGTTGTGGCTGATCCTGGAAGTATTCCTTCCTTGAGAGGTGACTGAGAGAGAATGATAAGGTATGATGTTTCAAAATAATGTTTTATCAGTATATATGGTGGGTTATATATTGGAGACAGTGGTTGATGATATGTTTTATTTTAGCCCAGGCTCCTGAAGACGCTGTGATTGGCGAAACGTGGACCCATGTAGAGTCAGACTTGGCAGTGAATCAGCATGGCTCTGTGATGACAGAATTCCTGATGTTAGTTTGAAATACAGTATGGAGCTACGACTGTGGATAATTATGAGGTTTTGGATAAAGAAAGGAGAAATGGGCGAAAAATATTAGAGAGAAGTTTTATCTGCTTGCAGAATTTTAATTTGGCTTTAGAAGATGTCATTTCCTGTTGTGGAACAGGGAAAGCTGCGTGTGAACTGTTGTGACTGTGGGGATATATATTAAAGCAACAGGCTGTGAGGATTTTAATACCCAAGTGCATGTTACTCTTTGAGACAGGTGTATAATTAAGATGGATACAACATCAGGTTGTAACCTGCAGAACTGTTGTTGGTAACAGTATATAATATTTTGAGATTTAGTTTCATTTGTATATATGATATCCTGGAACTATTACAAATACAGATCCTATTATATGTAGATAACCTATTATGTGGGAATATTCAAGATATTTATCTTTGGAAAATTCAAATGTACTTTCAATGAAAACAGAATCGGAACAGCTCTTGAGTTTCAAGTATTATGTAGTGGAAAATGAAGGACTACATTGAATGTGTGTTTTAAGGCTGGCAGAAAGAACAGTTTTTATGTCATTGTATTGAAAGTACCTTGGCCTTCGTAAGCATTTAGTATTGACAAATAATGGCAGCGTTTTACAGTCACAAATTGAAAAGCTTTATTGGCCTTGCCTGACAGAATGGTGTTGTAACAATACTATATCTTCTATGAGCACAGTTGATTGAAGGCCACTTATTGTTCACTATGCCAACGTGTGATAACTTACGACTCCAATTAATTTATTGGAGAGACCAGCAAAATACATATGGGTTCTGTTCACCAATATCTTTGTCATCCCAGGAACTCCTTTATCATAAGACTTTGCAGCAAATAGATCAAACATTTCCCACAGTCACATCTGAGCTCTAAATTAGTGTTTCTCAGAGTTCTCCAGTAGGAAAATACTAAATTCATCATCATACTTTTTTTTTTCCACAGTTTTAAATTTTATTACACATCCTCGAATACTTCGGAATCGGAGGCAACGTTCTCAATTGGTTCAAGGGGTTTCTAACTACACGCTCATATCAAGTGACATCAAATCTGACCACATCAGCTACATGGACACCTGAATGCAGAGTTCCACAGGGATCCCCCCTCTCACCAACCATATTCAACCTAATGATGACACCCTTGGCCAAACTACTATCGAATCAGAACCTAAACCCATATATATACGCTGACGATGTAACGATCTTCATCCCATTCAAACAAGATCTAAGGAAAATCTCCAACAAAATCAAGCAAAGCCTACATATCATGAATTCCTGGGCAGATGCATTTCAGTTGAAACTTAATGCAGAAAAAACCATGCTAGTACTCACCCTCGCAATACAATAAGAATAAATTTACCACCATCAACACACCTAAACTAAATCTACCAGTTTCGGACACCCTAAAATTCTTGGAGTCACCATTGATCGATACCTAACACTTGAGAATCATGCGAAAAACATAACCTAAAAAGATGTTTCATTCAATGTAGAAACTAAAAAGAGTTAGACCATTTTTCCAAGGTCTGTCTTCCGCAATCTAGTACAATCATTGGTACTCAGTCATCTGGACTATTGCAACTCACTCTACGCTGGTTGCAAAGAGCAAACACTCAAAAAAACTCCAGACAGCCCAGAACACTGCAGCCAGACTAATTTTTGGCAAATCAAAATACGAAAGCGCGAAACCCCTACGAGAAAAAACTCCACTGGCTGCCACTTAAAGAACGCATCACGTTCAAACTTTGTACCCTAGTCCATAAAATTATCCATGGATACACCCCAGCCTACATGTCAGACCTAATAGAATTACCACCCAGGAATGCAAAAAAATCTTCTCGCACATTCCTTACTCTTCATCCTCCCAAGTGTAATGTCTGAACTACAAATTAATGCACGCATCTACCTTTTCCTATATGAGCACGCAGCTCTGGAACGCGTTACCACGCAACCTGAAACGGTCTGTGAACTGACCAATTTCCGTAACTACTGAAAACTATCTCTTCGACAAGATATATCACAAAGACAACACAAGTGATTGTATAATCTTTAATATATCCAGAAATGTCTTATAACTTCTTTTGCTTTAACATATCATGTATTTCACCACCATGTAACCCAAAACCCTCTGTAAAACCAAATGGCATATTCTCTTCTAGTTCCAGTATCCTTGATGAATTGTAAGCCACATTGAGCCTGCAAAGAGGTGGGATAATGTGGGATACAAATGCAATAAATAAATAATTAATTAATTAAATACTAAATTCATCATCTACTTTATTTTTTTTCCACAGTTTTAAATGTTTCTCTCTATACATTTTAAAGTAAAGGGAAAGAAAACCTAGGAACGGAATTGTTTTAAGCCAGGCTAAGTATCTAAGCCCACTTTGCATACATTTTTGATGGTGGAAATGATAAATCAGGGACAACCGCTAACAATTACTAGCCAGTAGTTCGCCTCTAACCTGGTATTAGTTCTGTTCCATTGATCATTATTTGAAGAAAAAATTCAGATCACAATGGGCTGGATATTCAAAGGGGTTTATACATTTACCCCTGGATTCTATAAACTTGCATGCTCATATTTTATGCCTAGTGTGCAGATTTCCATGCACAAGTTAAAGATAAGGGCAGTTAAGTACACAACGTAATATAAATTTTTTTAGCTTAAACTGGTGTTAATCGATGCTAAATCAGCATTTTCACACACAACTGCCCACAGTCACTATTTTAGAAGTTGTGCTGATTCTATCATATGCAACTTCTAGGGGGTATGGATGTGGGAGGGGCTTGGGTGGATAAGGGTGTGCAGGTTATAGAATATTAAGACACTGTGTGTGTAACTGCCAACAGTTAGGTGTGAGTACTTACACCAGCCTTGACATGACGTAATGGCTCAAGCCTACAGTTAGGCACAAAACTGTGACTTACTCTAGTATTCTATAACGGTGATTCCACACAGAACTGTCGCTATAGAAACTGCAATTAGCGCGGATCATCTAGGTACCTAAATTGTTGTGCTGTTTCTTGAATCTAGCCATCAATTTCAGCTGCTAACATATAAACTATTTATTTGTGAATTTTGCCAATAAAGGTCACCCTGATGGTCCCTAGCATTATTCATATAATGCTGGGGCATGAGATGAACGAAACAATAAATATCAATAGTCTCTGGTAGATAGATAGAATATGATCCGCTGCCCGAACCAGGATCACTGCTACCTAGTAGAAACTATACGATATACTCCACTCGTACATATATTGCCATTCAGTATATTTTTATATATATATGTTGTAAGTGGTCATCTTTCCAGGACCCAGGCAGGGCTTGACCCTGTTTAGCTCCTTCACACACAGTCACTGCTGGGCTCTACACTTCCCAGTAATTCACCAGGACTCTACCTCAAACACAAGGGAGTTCTCTGCCTCCTCTTCTCCTTTCACAAATGTTCATCAACACCAGGTTTCTTATAACCAAGGCTTTATTAGTTGCCATTTAACATAATCTTCATGGCTTATTTCTTCTTTAACTCAAACATTTCTTCTTCAACTCAAACATAACAAAAGGCATTTGCTCAGAGTCTTCTAATTAAACCCTTTTCAGACTTAAAGCAGTTCCTCAAACTTTCACAGTTTCAACAGCCAAACAAAAGCATTTACTTTTCCTTCTCAGAGGGTAGTGCAACTGTCACCTTTTCAGCAGAGAGCTTCCCCAGTGCTTCCATCTCCCCCTTCCAGCTTTCCACCATTGTCTTAATAAAGCTGCCTGAAAACCTCTCATACCTGGTTCAATTTCCCAATCAACTCCTGGCTTCTCACTCTCCTGCCTAGAGTCCTTCCCCTGACTCTGATTCCCTTCCTGCTGCAATGCATTCTGGACCTTGTAGTTTCCTGCCTCCTCACAATGTATATGTGTATACTGTTTTGAGTACCCTCAGATATTTCCACTATCTTCGGCACTCAGATATACTGCTGCCTAGTGGTGTAGCAGTTCTTTCATCGTGTTACTCATTTTAGGTGTAATTAAAACACCACATAAGTGCTAATGGACTGGTATATTCACACGACCTTCTAAATGATACACTTCTGAACCAGCCCTTGTATGATAAGCTGTATAAACCAACACCAGTTCACTTCATAAGATAATACTTCAAAATGGCAATAATACCAATGTATACTTAACTATATATCTGGTGCTTGCCACTGTTAGTAAAATCTAAAGTCCGCCATAGGCAAGTAAAACTCTCTACGTATACTATTAATGATTTTGAGACTTCAGACACTCGGTTCCAGCTGATTCTAATCTCGTTAGTGCAGCTGACGTCTTGCTCCGCTTATATTTCAAAACTAGATCATAAAGTACATACACCTAGCGAGTATCGTCATCAGTCAGAAAACCTCAAATTCTGTTAAATGTGTTAGAATCTTGAAATAACTTTATTCATTTTATAAAGTTTAGAGAAACTAGTACTTAGCTGTGGTCTGTGCTGAGACTACTGAGTGTGCTCACGCCCCTTCATAGGAGCTAGACTCCACGTCTTCTCACAGCTAACTTTTAGAACAGTGAGCCCTGCTTCGCTCAATGCTTCATAAGGAGCCGGACTCCATGTCTCTCACAGCTAACACTCAGTAGTTCGATGGGTTTGGCGACCCACCTTGTTAGTATATACTTGGTCCAGAAACATGAGCATGGCTTCGGTTTGATCGAATTAAGTTCTCTTGAGGGAAGCAACAAATGCAAAACACACGTTGTGTGAGGACAACAGGATGAAATACGATCGGCCAATTATGAGAAAAGAAAAAAGAAAATATTTTAAATCATTTTCACAGGTTCACGATCACAGTTTTCACTATATGGAGCTATGGCAGTTGACTGAATAGACCCCAGCAAATGGTTATTAAGATCATATGGATCCAGCCCAAAGCCAAGTGTTTATGTAAACAATTACCCAGTATGTATAAACTCAGATATGATTGGATAAGTGAGCAAGTTAAAAGCAATATTAGGAGTGAGGGAGGGCTGGAGTGCACTGATGTTGGGTTCAGCATGTAACTCTCTAGTAGTCCAGCCAAACCAACATGCGTTTTTACTGAGCACTCACATAGCAATATTTATAGATAAAAGTGTATATTTTTTATTACTATATATATATTTTTTCAAGCACATAGCACAGCATACAAAACAAGAAAAATTTGACTAATAACGGTTTCTATATTAAATTTTAACTGCCAGACACTCGACCATTCTTCTATCGTTCGAGATCCCTTCTCATCATTTTCTACTCCCTCCAGGGTATCCACTCTATTGGCTATTTTCGTGTCATCCGCAAAAAGGCACACCTTCCTTCCAACCCTTCAGCAATATCTCCCACAAATATATTAAACAGAATAGGCCTCAGTACCGACCTCTGAGGAACTCCACTGCTCACCTTCCTTTCCTCCGAGCGGATTCCATTTACCACCACCCTCTGCCACCTGTCGGTCAACCAGTTTCTTATCCAGTTCACCACTTTTGGTCCTAAGTTCAACCCTTCAGCTTTTTCATGAGTCTTCTGTGGGGGACCGTATCAAAGGCTTTGCTGAAGTCCAAGTAGATTACATCTAGTGCATGTCCCTGATCCAGTTCTTTGGTCACCCAGTCAAAAAGCGATAAGGTTTGTTTGGCAGGATTTTCCTTTGGTAAAGCCATGTTGCCTCGGGTCCTGTAACCCGTCGGTTTCTAGAAAGTTAAATATCCTTTCTTTCAGCAGTGACTTCATTATTTTTCCTACCACCAATGTGAGACTTACCGGTCTGTAGTTTCCCACTACTTCCCTGTCTCCTCTTTTGTGAAGAGGGACCACATCCGATTGTCTCCAATCTCGTGGAACCTCTCCCGTCTCTAAAGATCTATAAATAAATCTTTAAGAGGTCCCGCCAGGACCTCTCTGAGCTCCTTCAGTATCCTGGGATGTATCCCATCCGATCCCATAGCTTTGTTTACCTTCAGATTCTCCAACATTTTATAAACGCTTTCTTCCGTAAACGGCGCAGTATCCACTCCATTCAAAGACATTCCCTCGGCAGCCAACCGCGGTCCTTCTCCAGGATTTTCCTCCGTGAACACCAAAGAGAAATAATTGTTTAGCACGTTCGCTTTATCTTCATCACTCTCCGCATAGCCATTCTCATCTTTCAGTCTCGCAATTCCATTCCTATCTCTTCTCCTTTCTCCAATGTATCTGAAAAAAGTCTGTCACCTCTCTGTACATCTTAGCCATTTTTCTTCCGCTTGAGCTTTCGCTAGCCGTATTTCCCTCTTCGCTTCTTTCAGTTTAATCCAATAATCTTTTCCGTGATCCCTCTCGTTGCGTTCTTTTGTATTTCTTGAACAAAGCCTCTTTTGCTCTTATTTTTTCAGCTACTTGTTTGGAGAATCATATAGGCTTCCTGCTTCTCTTGTTTTTGTTTACTTTCCTCACAAAAAGATCAGTCGCCATATTTATAGCAGCCTTTAGCTTGGACCACTGTTTTCCCACTTCTCATACACCTTCCCATGCCAACAGCTCCTTCTCCAGGTATTCCCCCATTTTATCAAAATCAGTACGTCTGAAATCCAGTACTTTGAGTTTTGTGCGTCCGCACTGCACCGTCGCCCTTATATTTATTTATTTAGTTATTTGCAGCATTTGTATCCCACATTTTCCCACCATTTTGCAGGCTCAATATGGCTTACATTTGCCGTAGTGGCGATTGCCATTTCCGGTTAACAGAATTACAAATGATATTACATTCAAGTGCGTATATACATGATAAAAGAATACATTGTGGTATTGCATATAGGTTCCTTAGTGATGGATTGGACTGAAACTTGTGTTATGTCATCAATTATAGCGAGATCTTAATCGACATAGGGTTTAAAGTGGTATTGCATTAAGGTGCATCCATACATGGTAGAGAAAAATGCGTTATGGTATTGCATATAAGTTCCTGAGTAATAGATTGGATTGTAACATATGTTGGGTGTGATGATCACTATTACATAGGTGGGGCACCCACCCGGATATCGGAAACACAACCTCCATTAGTGAGCACTAGATCCAGCATTGACCCTTCCCTCGTGAGTTCCTTCACCATTTGTCTGAGCAAGGCACTTTGACAGGTGTCCACAATCTCCCTACTTCTTTCCGATTCCGTAGACGGGACGTTCCAATCCACGTCAGACAAATTGAAATCTCCCAACAGTAGCACCTCCCCTTTCATGCCAATCTTTTGAATATCTTCTATCAGATCCTTGTCTAACTTCTTCGTTTGCGCAGGTCTGTAGATAACTCCCTTCTGGATACAGGTTCCGTCTTCTCTTTCCAGGACGATCCATAAAACTTCTTCTTTTCCCCAGGTTTCCCGCATTTCAGCCGCTCTGATATTCTCTTTCACATACAGAGCCACTCCTCCACCTCTTCGGCCCTCTCTATCCTTCCTAAAAAGATTATAGCCCGGTACGGTCAAATCCCATACATGAGAATCATTGAGACACGTCTCCATAATAGCAACAATATCCAAGTTTTCTTCAAACATCAGGGCTTGCAAGTCTTGAACCCTTTTACTTAGACTACGAGCATTTGTGCACATAGCTTTCCACGTGCTTAGTGAATTTGGGTGGTTTTTTATATTTACATGACCTTTCCCTCTGCCATCATGTTTATTCTGGGGTGACTTTCCGAAATCCTGTTTCCTTTTGTCACCCCCACCCTCTAGTTTAAATGTCTAGAAACATACTGTCTGAATTTCTCCCCTAGGATCCTTTTTCCCATCACAGAAAGATGTAGCCCATCATTACAGTAAAACAAGTTATTTTTCCACGTATTACCCCATTCTATATATCTAAACCTTCTTCTTTACACCAAGACTCAAGCCACTTATTGAATTCCTCTGTTTTGCGTAGTCTTTCCTCTCCCCTCCCCAACGTAGGAATTACTTCAGAAAATGCCACAGTCCGAACCAAAGATTTCAGTCCCTCCCCAAACTTCTAGAACGCTCTCTATGCTGTAAACTTGCTATTGTTGGCCAGGCCATTTGTCCCCAGGTGAATTACATCAGCATTAGAATCCTCGCTCTCTTCTCGGATCACTTTCAGTATTTGGTCTGTACATCTTGTAGCTGAAGATCCTGGAAGACATTTCACTATGTTGGAACCCCTGAACTGTGCTCCTAAGTTAATGCCTCTGATAATGGAGTCTCCGAGCAGTAATAATTTTCTGCTTTTCACAATTCTGTCATTAGTTGGGGGATGTTTCAGGGGTTGTGCTATTTTCATTGCCTATGATTCTACCACAGTACTTCTTTTTTCGCTATCATAATGATGCAACGCTGCAAAAAAATTTGACAGGGGCAAAGCTTGGAAGGACGAGTGTTTCTGTGTCACAGATCTTAGTTTACCAGAGCCTACTGTGATCCATCTATTCCTCTGATATTTCATTCTCTGAGGTAGTGGTGGGGTAAATTAGCTGGGAATGAGTAATCCTGGACACTTACATAGTAACATAGTAGATGACGGCAGAAAAAGACCTGCATGGTCCATCCAGTCTGCCCAACAAAATAAACTCATATGTTCTACTTTTTGTGTATACCTTACCTTGATTTGTATCTGTCATTTTCAGGGCACAGACTGTATAAGTCTGCCCAGCACTATCCCTGCCTCCCAACCACCGGCTCTGGCAGACCGTATAAGTCTGCCCAGCACTATCCCTGCCTCCCAACCAGCCCCGCCTCCCACCACCGGCTCTGCCACCTAATCTCAGCTAAGCTTCTGAGGATCCATTCCCTCGGAACAGGACTCCTTTATGTTTATCCCACGCACGTTTGAATTCCGTTACCATTTTCCTTTCCACCACCTCCAGTGGGAGAGCATTCCAAGCATCCACCACTCTCTCCGTTATAAGCCCACAGGGGTGCTCTCCGGTGTGCAGTGGCCCTCTAGTGGCTCCTGCCCGGCCTCACCAGCCCTTTGCCTCAGGGAACCACCTTGAAACCAGACTTCTCTGTGACTGCGTTGACTCGGGCCTCTATGTTTGGGCCTCCCCTTTCCCTCAGGGTGACCTCTTCATTAACCTTCAGTCCTGGCCCGGCCTCCCCGCTGTATCTCCTGGTAACCAATCCCCCTTACCAGTTCTTCTGGTGGGGCCCCCTGGTCACACTTCTCTGGAAGATAGCACAGCTTCCTCTGCTTGCAAAATATGCAAATTAGCTGGTTGCATGTAAATTCAGTTTATTAGAGCTAGGTTACAGTCTTTTGGGAACCTGGCTTTCCAACTCTTCTTTGACTGCGATTCACCCCCCTTGAGACCATTTACTGGGGGACATCTCGGTCTCAGGGTATAACAGCCACCTCCCCTGGATAGGACACACTTTATTCACCTTAACCTTACGGTCCTATCCTCCACCCCCCAGCTGTTTGTTCACTTTAACCCCTTCACAGTTCCAACCTCCATATTTTGGGGACTTCTAACCCCAGGCTTTTACAGTCTGCTTTACCTTCTCGGACACACAGTCCCAGACACACTGTCCTTCTTCCACAGCACTGGGATCACACAGCCCAGGCTTCAGGCCTCCAGGCTCCCATCTTCTCTCCCTCGGGCAAAACTCCTCTCTTTCGGGCAAACCTCCTTCCTCTGCTGAGAGGAAGCTATTTATGAGGTGTCCAATTAACTTCCCCACCTCTTGAGACCTCGCCCCTCTGGTTCCAGAAAGATCTGGCCTAGAAGACTCTTTTCACTCTTCCAGCTATCTCTCTGGAGCTCCCTCTACTGGCCAGAATGGGCATTTTCCCGGTTTTCGGTAGGCGAGCGCCATCTGGCGGTCTCCTCATGTAAGGGCAGACACTGTGGTTTATCACACCGTGAAAAAATACTTCCTGACATTTTTCTTGAGTCTGCCCTCCTTCAATCTCGTATCGTGCTCTCTTCTTTAATTGTAGTTAATTCCTTCTTGAGTTTGTTGATCTCTTCTTTCATAGTAACATAGTAGATGACGCCAGAAAAAGACCTGCACGGTCCATCCAGTCTGCCCAACAAGATAAACTCATAAATGCTACTTTTTGTGTATACCTTACCTTGATTTGTATCTGCCATTTTCAAGGCACGGACCGTAGAAATCTGCCCAGCACTAGCCACACCTCCCAACCACCAGCCCCACCGCCCCCTACCGACTCTGCCACCCAATCTCGGCTAAGCTTCTGAGGATCCATTCCTTCTGAACAGGATTCCTTTATGTTTATCCCACGCATGTTTTAATTCCGTTACCATTTTCATCTCCACCACCTCCCGCGGGAGGGCATTTAGAGACAGATAGGACAAGCTCTAAGGTTCCAGATAGTTTGCCTTAGGATTAAAGCAGAACATATATTGCACTGAATGAAGGTCATAATGATGTGATTCACAAGTGTGAAAAGGTGAACTAAGAGAGGGAATAACAAGAATTAGGATTGTCCAATTAAGTGCAATGAAGATACTTGTCACTTGATTGCCCTATACAAAGGGAGTTTACCTAGGGGTGGGTTGGACTAGGACACAGGTAACCTCAGTTACCAATCAAACCAAGTCTGAAAATGCCCAGCGCAGCTCCCAGCTCACAAGGTAAACTTAGGTTCTACTACCCAGCTCAAAACAAAATTGCCCCTCCTCCAGAGCTATGAGTCACCAGATGCTATGTAACCAAAACTGATTGAATTAAGTCTCTGGCAGTGTAGATTCAACACACGATTCTAATGAAAACAGACACCAGATTAAGTCACAGGTTTAAAACACAGTTCCAAAGAAAGGGAAATGGGACTTAATATACCACCTTTCTGAGGTTTTTTGCAACTACATTCAAAGCGGTTTACATATATTCAGGTACTTATTTTGTACCAGGGGCAATGGAGGGTTTAGTGACTTGCCCAGAGTCACAAGGAGCTGTAGTAGGAATTGAACTCAGTTCCCCAGGATCAAAGTCCACTGCACTAACCAGTAGGCTACTCCTTTAAGACAATTCCAGCATAAAAGGATTAAATCACTAGCACAGATATTCAAAACACAATTCTCTAAAATCCCTTTAAGACAATGCCAGCATAAAAATATAAAATCACAGTGCAATATAGGCAATAGGATAGAGACAGATAAGGAACTTATAGAGGTGAGACCCTCTGCAAAGGGGGTGAAATAGAATAAAGGAGCCAATAGTTTATCAGGAAGATATTAAGAGCAGGACAAAGGTAACCTCAGTTACCAATCAAATCAAGTCCGAAAATGCCCAGTGCAGCTCTGAGCTCACAAGGTAACAGCAGGACATGTTCACCCATACAGGATCTGATGGAGCCAAGTGTGAGTAAATCTCCAGTTCTTTTTCAGAAGCTTTTGGGAGTCCCACTGCACATTTCTTCCTGCCCATCATTACTGCATGGGGCCAGCCAGTCTTCTCTTTTCTGTGAAGCCAAGACTTTTCTTTGCCTCTTCTGGAGGCTGGGCAGTGTATAGTTGCGTTCAGCCTGGGACTCCAGAGATATCATCTCTCCTGCCCAGCTCTACAGGTTGTTGGTTTTTTTTTTTTTTTAAAGCACTGCTTAAGCAGTTTTTTGTTGTTGTTGTTTTCTTCTCTGTTTTTTAAATTAGCTTTATGCTCTTACAAAGGGAATAAATCTATACCAAGCAAAACAAGCCAAAAGTTTTTTTGTTTTTTTTTTTTTGCCCAGAGCTGCTGGGAAGTCTCGTGGGAAACACCCCAAAGGAGTGCACAGGCAGAGAGGAGAGGGCAGTGGAGAACAAGGACAGTGCTGGCCAGATTTCTATAGTCCATGTCCTGAAAATGGCAAGGGCAAATCAAGATGAGGTAGACATATAAAGTATCACATACCATATGTAATGAGTTTATTTTGTTGAGCAGACTGGATGGACCATACAGGTCTTTATTTGCCGTCATTTACTATGTTACTATGGGTTGGGGGCTCACGCCCCCTCCAGCAGGGCTGCACTCTGTGCTCACCAGGTCTAAGCCTTGGATCTGGGAACCTGGGAGCTACCCATTAAGCTCTACCTATTCATTTATTTATTGCATTTGTATCCCACATTTTCCCACCTCTTTGCAGGCTCAATATCAGTACAGCACCTGTCTGCTCTGCTGGGAGCTAGACCAGGGCCAACAAGCACCAGCTTGAACAACTACCATCTACTAGAGATAGAGAAAAACTGGAGTTTTCCACTGAGCACTGCCTCTTTGTACCAGCGATGTCAGCTAGAGTTTCTGTACCTCCATCTGCTGGTATGCGGGGATAACAACCCAATAGTTCAGGACGGTACAGCTATGACACCAAGGAAGTCCTGATTGCTTTTGTGGTTCTTACATTACATGGTCACATAAATACTTATGTTAAAGATAGCAATCCTTAGTAGACACAATCCCTGCATCTCAGTAATGATGGTTCCAAAATTGATTTGACTTTATAAACAAGTTGATTTTAAACAGGAACAATGAGTTACAACAGTTTTTAATATGTGTTGAGCATCTGAATTATCTCATAATAATTCAATTCACTCCGGAATTGAAACAAGTTCATACACAAATATCTCATTCAATACTCATGGTGAAAAATTACTGATGGGAGGAAAAAGCCTCAGAGCCCCGCCATCATAATTTCATAAAAATTCACAGATAAAAATGCAATTGTCATTGGATCCAATTATGCAATCACACCATTCAGAAACAAGGTCTTCATTGTTTACAGTGGCTGGTACACAGCTATGGAATGCATTCAAAGGTCACTTACGTTTATGTAGTGATGTGTTTCAATTTAAGAAGCAGCTTAAAACACAGCTTTTTGTGGCACAATTCTAATGAGTAGTGATTATATATTGTTTATTTGATTTAACCTACTGGGTAATAAATGGTTTGTCTTCTATTTTTTGTGTGTGTCTTCTTTTTATTATGTATGTAATTTTGGAAACCACCTAGGTTTTAAGGTGGTATATAAATTTTAAAATAAATAAACATAAATAAAATTAACATCATGGTCATAAAAAATCTCCCACAAGCAAAACTTCAAATAATCAAGTGCCAAATAATATAAATGTTCCCTCAAACTTAACTTATTGAAAGGTGACACAGTTGAACATATGGCCAGTGTTTGGCTTCAGTACTGTATCAGGGTGTCAAACCAGTCTTTCTGCGAACAAAACCAAAATGTTAAACTCAAAATAGTGGAAAATATACCTACTCCATAACATTGTGTACAAACTTACAATCAAAGTGCATCCAACTTATCCGGTGTCATTGGTTCTCAAAACATGGCCGTGGAATGCTCTCAGTGTTTAAATCTATGTCACATCCCATGCCTGTGACGTCAAAGCACTGCAAACTCTCAATGGAGAGACGTCTATAAACTGTCCTTGTTCAGCAGAATAACTCCATTCAAATTTCAGGTTCAATCCAGCAAGTTCCTCTGTGTTTAAAGTGTAGATCCAATACTGTTCTTGTTGTAACAACACATTTCTCTGGTCAGCTTCCGTTTCAGGTACCCGGTCAATCACACAACAACATAGAGATGAATATTCATGATACCACTTTAAAAATGTTGTACTAATGGTGCTTCAATCCTGTTGTGTTTCAAACTCATCTTGTGTTTAAAAGGACGTGTGTGGTTTATCCAATGTACAGCTTAGGAGAAGGACAAATAAGGAAAAATTATGTTACCTGATAATTTTCTTTTCTTTAATCATGCCAGACCAGTCCAGACTAATGAGTTGTGCCCATCTAGCAGGGGAAGGAGAAATAGAAAAATGTTCCAAGTGAGTCACCCCTTAAGGGCATCATGCAGCCTGGAAAATTCAGTATTTCGAATAGCCAAGTAATGGTGATCCCAACTGCCAGAGAAAAAATGACACCCACAGTTAGTCCTGGAAACCAGATGTGTACAGGTGACGGATAATCAGGAACCGGATAGGAGGGGAGAGATTAGTAAGCTCGACTCAGGAAAGAGAGACCTTGTGGTGTTGGTGTCTGAGGATCTAAAAGTGAAGAAACAATGAGACAAGGCAATGGCCGTGGCCAGAAGGATGCTAGGCTGCATAGAGAGGGGCATAACCAGCAGAAGAAAGGAGGTGTTGATGCCCCTCTACAAGTCGTTGGTGAGGCCCCACTTGGTGTATTGTGTTCAGTTTTGGAGGCCGTATCTTGCTAAACATGTAAAAAAACTGGAAGCGGTGCAAAGAAAAGCTACAAAAATGGTATGAGATTATTGCAAACTGTACGAGAGACTTTCTGACCTGAACATGTATACCTTGGAGGAAAGGAGAAACAGGGGTGACATGATACAGACTTTCAAATATTTGAAAGGTGTTAATCCGCAAATGAACCTTTTTTGGAGATGGGAAGGCGGTAGAACTAGAGGACATGAATTGAGGTTGAGGGGGGGGGGGAGCAGACTCAGGACTAATGTCAGGAAGTATTTTTTCACGGAGAGGGTGATGGATATGTGGAATGCCTTCCCACGGGAGGTGGTGGAGATGAAAATGGTAATGGAATTCAAACATGCATGGGATAGACACAAAGGAATCCGATTTAGAAGGAATGGTTCCATGGAATCTTTGCGGAGATTGGGTAGCGACGCCGGTAATTGGGGAAACAAAACAGGAGCCGGACAGACTTCTACGGTCTACGCCCTGATCGTGACTGAATAGATAGGGATGGGCTGGAGTGTAAATTTTAAGGGGCTTCGATGTTAGCTTCAGAACTTAGTACAAGAACAGTACTGGGCAGACTTCCACGGTCTGTGCCCTGAGAAAGGCAAGGACAAATCAAACTCAGGTATACATATAAAGTAACACACACCATGTAAAATGAGTTTATCTTGTTCGGAAGACTGGATGGACTGTTCAGGTCTGCCGTCATTTACTTTGTTACTATGTAACACCAGCGTGACCAAGAACCCACCATATCTACTCTCCTTGAGAATGTATGGTGAGAGACGATGCCACCTCGGTCATCTACCCTTGACCTCCAGAGACACCCCTGAAGCAGGGGAAGCGACTTGCTGGTCTAATTTACCCTTCCTTAGCGTCCCTCCGGACCGACCCAGAATGTGACTGATGGGAAGTATCAAAGCAGTGAAAATATGGGAGGGACCAATGCGTGGTCTAAAACAACTTGACAACGACCAAGAATGTCCAAATGGTAATGCTCAGAAAAAAGAATGCAGAGACGACCAAGACGCCGCCTTACAAATATCTTCTAAAGGCAGCAGACAACCCTCTGCCGACGAGACTGACTGATCTCTTGTAAAGCGAGCCTTGAAATGCCCTGGAACAGGCGTCCCAGAAAAAGAATAAGCTGAAACAATCATTACTTAGAGCCATCGAGAAATAGAGAGGCTAGAGGTCCTGAACCCGTTACGTGCACCTCCAATCAGAAGAAAGAAATGATCAAAATACCGGATGTCATCAGTAAACCTAATATCGTGGTACTACACCCATTTGACACCCAAATACCTCAAAAGCCGCTGCTCTTCAGATCCAGAAAGAGAACCGAAGACAGGCAATAGCAATGGCTGAGAAATATGAAAACTGAGGCACCACCTAAGAAAGAAAGAAAAAGGGCAGTCCGGACCACTACTCGATCGGACACGAACTGTAAAAACTGAAAACTACCCGACAGCGCCTGCAACTCCGAAAACTCGCCTAACCGAAACAACAGCCACCAAAAATACTGCCTTCATAAACAAGTCCTTCAAGAAGAGGACAACAAAAGCTCCAAGGGAGTCTTAGCAAGAACAGTAAGCAGAACAACAGAAAAATCAGATCCCAACAAGTAAAGGAAAATTGCGAGGAGGGACAAAGAATATTAACCCTCCTCAAAAACAAACAGACCACATCCGGATGACTAGCTAGAGACCTCCCTTGGATATGACCACGGAAAGGCGGCAAAGCCGGAAACTGCACCTTAAGAGAGGCCAAAGGAAGGCCTTTGTCACAGCCCCTGCTGCGAAAAATCCAAAATTTGCGGAATCAAAACACTAAAAAGATATAGGCCAAAGCCTTTACCCCTGTACTCAAATATGCTCCTAGTGCACATAACCCTCAACGACATAGAACTTTGACGAGAGTGAAGCATAAACTCAACGACCTGCTCAGAATAACCTTACTTAACCAGTTAAGCACGAACCAGAGCCAGGCCGTTAGACAGAATCAATCCGAAGTGGATGAACGACAGAACTCTACGACAAGAGATGTCGCCGGACCGGAAGTCTGAAGAGAATGTCATCCAGACAACGTCGAAGGTTGGCTCACCACATGCTTTGAGGCCAGTCCGGTTCCACCAAAGACAGACATCCCCTGTGCATCTGTATCTTCTCACGAAAATGTTTTATCAGAAGCATACCTTAGACCGGCTGAGCAGGATTGTAGAAGATTGTCCACTCCCTGCACTAAGGGATCCTTTCGACGACCGAAGCATAGAGGAAATTTTGCATTGCCAGAGAAGGCAAACCAATCCATTCAGGGAGCCCCCCCCCCCCCCCAACAATCGACTAACAGCCGAAACGCCACCTCACTGAGTGACCACTCTGTAGAATCGAGTATGTGACGAGAGAGACAAAATTGCCTGAACATTTAGGATCCCTGCTGAAAGAACCAACAGATGGACCTCCACGTATTGAAACAGTAGCAGCACCTCTCGCTCCAACGGGAAACTCCCTGTTCCACCTTAGCAATTAAAAATTGCGACCACTGTGGCCTTGTCCGACCAGCCTCAGAGAAGAAGAAAACACCTCTGTAAATCCAGAAGAATATTTGTGGTCCCGAAAAGGTTGATTGAAAACAATGTATTCTGACGAGATCAAAAAGTGAAAGCAAACTGCCTCTGACAGTGAGCTCCCCAGGCAAGGAGACTGGCAACTGCTGGCACTACAGAACAGCTGGACTGAGCTAGAGGAATACATTTGGATCAATTGGACTCCCAAAGCCGCCAACGTAGACTGGTCTTCACTTGAAGCGAAAGAGGCAAAGTTTGATGTGGGAAAAAAAACTTCTGAGATGAGCACCTCAACCAACAGTGAGCTCTGACAATATGTCACTTGAGTCCAGGTCCAGTCACCGCCTAGATCACTACCAACATAGCTACCAAAACCTGTAGAGAACTTACTGCTGGCGGGCTGGAAATGAGCCCAAAATGACAAATTTGAGTCTGAACCTGCTGACTGGAGCCGACAGAAGAGCATGCGAACCTGCCTCGTGTCGAACCTGGCCCCGAAATAATGAACTGAGAAGACTGCTTTTCTTCACATTGACTGCTTTTCTGTACATCAACTACCCAACCTAGGGACTGCAAGTACTGTACCAGCAACCAATCGTCCGAATAAAGATGCACTACAATGGGCTCCGTTGAGAGAACCGTCACCACAACTACCCTGACATTAGTAAAGGCACGAGGAACAGACGCCAACTGAAAATGGTGGACTAGCCCTGCAAAACAAAAAGAACGACGGAAATGTTGATGTGCAGGACGAACAGGAATGTGAAAGTAGGCCTCTGTAAGATCGAGAGAGGTCAGAAACTCCCCTGACTGCACTAAAATAATAAACGAGCCATAAAGGTACCAACCGATAAGAGAGCACCTAAAGGGCTAGCTTAACCACCGCCTTGAGATCTAAAATTGGACGGAAAGAACCCTCTTTCTTGTGAACCAGAAAGCAAATGGAGTAAAGATCTGACTCTGATCCTCCCAAGAGACAGGAGAAATGGTTTGAAAGCGCAGAAACCTGCAGAGAGAAGCTCTGACGGCCCCGGCATTTGATGCTAACACGGTAAGGAGATTCTGCGGAAAACCACCAGCAAAGGGAGAGCGAATAACGCGTACCCTACTTGAATAATCTCCAAGACCCACTGAGCCGAAGCAGTCTGGGCCCACCAAGAAGCGCCAACAGGGAGAAGAGACTAAACCTGCACAACTTCATTGCTGAGAGCAGGAGTACTAATTAGCATGCGTGTGACAGCAGTAAGACATATAAAAACAGAGGCATGCCAAAATGCTATAACACCTGAAATTGCGTCAATACAGAACCTTACTGGTAGGCGACTTGTTGGGGAAAACCCCCCAAAGGAATCAGAATTCAAAGAGAATTAACTGGATAGTGCTGCAAAAATCAGCACTAAGTGTCTAAACCAAAAACCAGACATTCAATGGACCGCCTGGGAGCAGATGTGGCTACTATTGGAGGCGGGACTCTGAGCGTAATGGACCTACTGTCTGTCCAAGAAAGACAAACAGTTATGCTCTTATATTCCCATTCAGCTTCTAGCGCATGAATCTGATCATACAAAAAAGACTACAAGCCCTACCTATGGCTGAAACGAACTGGCTAGTTAGAAGACAGTGTTGACACTAAAAACGGGTAGGAAGAGACAGCTGTGCACACCCCCATGAAATCCAATGCTGCTGCTTTTTACTGGAGCTAGCCCAACATTGGACTAAGGTTATACGAAAAAATTGTAAAGTGAAGCTTGAAAAGACTGCCTTAAAAGCTACGTATTCCAGACCTATTCCACTGAAAGGTGGAAAAAAGGAGGGGGAGGGGGGAAAGAGAGAACAGAAAAGATGAGCTTGAAACCATCTGAATATATATAGTGCTCCCCACAAGAGAATTGCTGACAGTGGACAACCAAACTGGCTGTACCCCCAAACTAGCCATCTGTAGAACTGCATGACATTACAGATCTCAGCAGCATAAAAATGACATAGTCACAGCATTTATTTATCTGCTGCATTTGTATCACACATTTTCTCACATATTTCCAGGCTCAATGTGGCTGACAGCATTGAGAAGGAAATATAGAAACCATTTTAAAATTGAGGAAGCCATGCAAAACATGCTGCAGAGCAAACCTTGGCTGATAGCATAGATTGAATGGGCAACCGAAAATATTTTTATCCAGGAAGCTAGAGACATGAGCTTAGCCTGCTTATCTGAGATGTTTCCCTTGCTGTTTTGCCCAGAGAGGGCAAAGACAGCAGCTGATTCATGCATTAGATCGTGTGCCATACCTAGAGCTGCATGACCCTGCCAGGTAATGAGCAATGTAGTGAATGTACAGTGGGGGAAATAAGTATTTGATCCCTTGCTGATTTTGTAAGTTTGCCCACTGACAAAGACATGAGCAGCCCATAATTGAAGGGTAGGTTATTGGTAACAGTGAGAGATAGCACATCACAAATTAAATCCGGAAAATCACATTGTGGAAAGTATATGAATTTATTTGCATTCTGCAGAGGGAAATAAGTATTTGATCCCCCACCAACCAGTAAGAGATCTGGCCCCTACAGACCAGGTAGATGCTCCAAATCAACTCGTTACCTGCATGACAGACAGCTGTCGGCAATGGTCACCTGTATGAAAGACACCTGTTCACAGACTCAGTGAATCAGTCAGACTCTAACCTCTACAAAATGGCCAAGAGCAAGGAGCTGTCTAAGGATGTCAGGGACAAGATCATACACCTGCACAAGGCTGGAATGGGCTACAAAACCATCAGTAAGACGCTGGGCGAGAAGGAGACAACTGTTGGTGCCATAGTAAGAAAATGGAAGAAGTACAAAATGACTGTCAATCGACAAAGATCTGGGGCTCCACGCAAAATCTCACCTCGTGGGGTATCCTTGATCATGAGGAAGGTTAGAAATCAGCCTACAACTACAAGGGGGGAACTTGTCAATGATCTCAAGGCAGCTGGGACCACTGTCACCACGAAAACCATTGGTAACACATTACGACATAACGGATTGCAATCCTGCAGTGCCCGCAAGGTCCCCCTGCTCCGGAAGGCACATGTGACGGCCCGTCTGAAGTTTGCCAGTGAACACCTGGATGATGCCGAGAGTGATTGGGAGAAGGTGCTGTGGTCAGATGAGACAAAAATTGAGCTCTTTGGCATGAACTCAACTCGCCGTGTTTGGAGGAAGAGAAATGCTGCCTATGACCCAAAGAACACCGTCCCCACTGTCAAGCATGGAGGTGGAAATGTTATGTTTTGGGGGTGTTTCTCTGCTAAGGGCACAGGTCTACTTCACCGCATCAATGGGAGAATGGATGGGGCCATGTACCGTACAATTCTGAGTGACAACCTCCTTCCCTCCGCCAGGGCCTTAAAAATGGGTCGTGGCTGGGTCTTCCAGCACGACAATGACCCAAAACATACAGCCAAGGCAACAAAGGAGTGGCTCAGGAAGAAGCACATTAGGGTCATGGAGTGGCCTAGCCAGTCACCAGACCTTAATCCCATTGAAAACTTATGGAGGGAGCTGAAGCTGCGAGTTGCCAAGCGACAGCCCAGAACTCTTAATGATTTAGAGATGATCTGCAAAGAGGAGTGGACCAAAATTCCTCCTGACATGTGTGCAAACCTCATCATCAACTACAGAAGACGTCTGACCGCTGTGCTTGCCAACAAGGGTTTTGCCACCAAGTATTAGGTCTTGTTTGCCAGAGGGATCAAATACTTATTTCCCTCTGCAGAATGCAAATAAATTCATATACTTTCCACAATGTGATTTTCCGGATTTAATTTGTGATGTGCTATCTCTCACTGTTACCAATAACCTACCCTTCAATTATGGGCTGCTCATGTCTTTGTCAGTGGGCAAACTTACAAAATCAGCAAGGGATCAAATACTTATTTCCCCCACTGTATGTGTCAAAAAACACCCAATAAAAGAAACGTAGGAAGAGTAAAAACCTCCCTAGCCACATGCTCCCGTCTGAAATACCAAGCACTAGGCTCTCCGCATCAGACAACTGTCTCTCTCGCTGCGTTCCGCAGTTCTCTTCCCTCCTATATAAAACTACTACTACTACTATTTAGCATTTCTATAGCGCTGCAAGGCATACGCAGCGCTGCACAAACATTCAAAATGGCTGTGTATCCTGCCGAAATCGGCATCGGAGAGGAAGACGCAACCGGTGGCAAAACAATCAAGTCAGACCCCCGCCCCGACGGCACCCACGATACACTGAAAAAAACCAGCACCCTGGTAGTCCTTCAGAATTGAACAGAAAACGGACCACACAGCAGCCCCTAAAACCTCGCTGCTGCAACTGAATAGCGACAACGGAGTTCCCTTACATCGGAAAACAAAATAAACAAGAAACAGCTGATCAGTTAACAGCTGATCGCTATGGAGCTGCCTTGCTCCTTCTTACTGCCCAGAAACGGCTCTGCTTACACAGCAGACCGGGAGGCTTTTTCTTTTTTTTTTTTTAAACAGCAGCTGCTTCTCTCTCTTCTAAAGCTTCCCTCCTCGAGGGGCTTTAGGAAACTCTTAAATTGCTTGAGAAAGTAAACAGGCTAGCCGAAAACAAATGAGCCAGCACCAGGGAGGATGGGGGGGGGGGGGGGGTGGACTTGGCCTTCCGAGTGCAGCACCCCCAAGGCTCTGAGGGACCCACAGGGGTTTCAGGCATCAAATAGCAGGTTTTTGTTTTTTATTTTTAAACAAATGCACAGGGACACAGAACAAAAAGCATACCAACACTTAAAAGTTAACCAAAAGAGAAAAAAGTATAGAAAAGACTGAGACTGAAGGGCTCACCACCTTCCGGAGACTGAGAATACTGGATCTTTCGCTAGCTGGCAAGGGCTCTTATTGGCTGGCTAGAGTCACAACTTTTTTCTCAGTCTCCAACTGCTGGAAGGCGTACCCAACCCATCAGTCACATTCTGGGCCGGTCCGGAGGGACGCTAAGGAAGTTTCAGTTGGAATGAGTTTGCCCGGGAGTCCATGATGTTTAGGCCATCATTGATTTCATTGGTTATTTCTGTTAAGTCATGTTTGAAGGGAATATAGATTGTAACGTCATCTGTGTAGATGAACGGGTTTAGGCCTCGAATGGATAGGGATTTTGCTAGAGGGATCATCATTATATTGAAGCGTATTGGTGATAATGGTGATTCTTGGGGGGCTCCGCAGGCTGCTTTCCAAGGTGGTGATATGTTTGAGTTTGATTTTACTTGGTATCTAGTGATTAGAAAACCCTTGATCCAATTGATCACGTTTCCATCAATTCCAAAGTGGCCAAGGAGTCTTAGTAGTATATTGTGATTTACCATGTCGAATGCACTTGACATGTTGAATTGGAGTATGCGTATGCTTTTACTTGGGCTATTTCCTGCTTGAATTTCGTGACTAGGACAGTTTCAGTACTATGGTGGGGGCGGAATCCTGATTGTGAATCGTGTAGTATTGAGAACTTGTCCATGTATTCCATAAGCTCTTTGGTTACCAAGCTTTCCATCAGTTTGACTACTGGTGGGATAGACACAACTGGGCGATAGATGGTGAGGTCATTTGTGTTTTTCTTCGTGTCTTTTGGTATTGGGGTAAGTAGGATCTTACCATGTTCCTCGGGGAAGAGACCTTGTTGTAGCATTAAGTTAAGGTGGGATGTGAGGTCTGCTGTGAAGTGGCCGGGGGCGGATTTAAGTAAATGGGGCATTTATCCAGTTTGCATTGGGAGTTGACGAATCTATGAGTTGTTTGTGCAATTGATTCAATGGTGACGAGGGTCAATGTTGTCCAGATGCGGTCAGCTGGGTATCCACCAGGGATTAGGTCCAAGTCGTTGATGAAGTTTTCAACGTTGGAGTTGTTCTGATGAAGTGTGCTGTGTAATTTTATAATTTTTTTGTTAAAGTAGATAGCAAGTTTGTCTACGGGTGGGATGTCTGTATTGGTTGTGGTGATAGGGGTGGTGTCTAGTAACTTATTTACGAGTTGGAATAGTTTCTTCAGATCTTTGTAACCTGGTCCTATTTTAGTTTTGTAGTATTACCTTTTGGTTTGTCTGATTGCATATTTGTATTTTCTATGCATTTGTTTCCATGCCTTGAGTGTATGTTCATCTTTTATTTTTTTCCATGCTCGTTCAAGTTTCCTGGTTTGTGTTTTGAGTTTTTTAAATTCGTCATTGAACCATGGTATCGAGATGGGAGTAACTAGTGAGGTAAATAAATTTGCTGATGACACAGTTATTCAAAGTTGTTAAATCATGAGAGGATTGTGAAAAATTACAAGACGACCTGTTGAGACTGGGCGTCTAAATGGCAGATGACGTTTAATGTGAGCAAGTGCAAAGTGATGCATGTGGGAAAGAGGAACCCAAAGTGTAGCTACGTAATGCAAGGCCACGTTAGGAGTCACTGACCAAGAAAGGGATCACGGCGTCATTGTTGATGATATGTTGAAATGTTCTGCTCAGAGTGCTGCGGCAGCTAAGAAAGCAAATAGAATGTTAGGTATTATTAGGAAAGGAATGGAAAACAAAAGTGAGGACGTTATAATGCCTTTGAATCGGTCCATGGTGTGACCGTATCTCGAATATTGTGTTCAATTCTGGTCACTGCATCTCAAAAAAGATATAATGGAATTAGAAAAGGTACAGAGATAAATAAAATGATAAAGGGGATGGGAAGACTTCCCTATGAGGAAAGGCTGAAGCGTTTAGGGCTCTTCAGCTTGGAGAAGAGACAGCTGAGGAGAGACATGATAGAGGTCTATAAAAAAATGAGTGCAGTGGAACAGGTAGACATGAATCGTTTGTTTACTCTTTCCAAAAATACTAGAACTAGGGGGCATGCGATGAAGCCACAAAGTAGTACATTTAATATGAATCGGAGAAAATGTTTTTGCATTCAACGTGTAATTAAACTCTGGAATTCGTTGCCAGAGAATGACATAGGAAAATGTGGGAGAGAGGTTCTGGAAGCCAAATTTAGGCTCTTAGGTAGAAAGCTCAAATCCAGATCCTCTAGGGTAGCATTTTCTGAAATGCTACCTGTTCCACGTGCAGGGCCCAAGAGACAGGCAGAGCTCCAGAGTCTCAATGCGTGGATGAGACGATGGTGCAGGGAGGAGGGTTTTAGATTTGTTAGGAACTGGGCAACATTCTGGGGAAGGGGAGCCTATTCCGAAAGGATGGGCTCCACCTTAACCAGGGTGGGACCAGGCTGCTGGAGTCGGCATTTAAAAAGGAGATAGAGCAGCTTTTAAACTAGAAATGGGGGGAAGGCCGACAGTCGCTCAAAAGCGCATGGTTCGGGAAAAGTTATCTTGCAAAGATACCTCACAAACAGGGAAGATAGGGTTTCTGGATAGTGAGGTTGCACAACAGACCGTGGTAGGCCAGGTGCCCTTAAATACAACTAAAGATCAGACAAAAGATGTCAAATCAATAGCGTCAGGTACTAAGCATCATGCAAATAAGAACAACAAACATACTCTGAAATGTCTATATGCAAATGCTAGGAGTCTAAGAAATAAGATGGGAGAGTTGGAATATATTGCACTAAATGAAAAATTGGATATAATAGGCATTACTGAGACCTGGTGGAAGGAGGATAACCAGTGGGACATTGTCATACCGGGGTACAAAGTATATCGTAATGATAGGGTGGACCGGACTGGTGGAGGGGTAGCATTGTATATTAACGAGAGCCTTGACTCAGATAGATTACAAATTCAGCAGGACACAAATCACACCTTTGAATCACTGTGGGTTGAAATTCCATGTATAAAAGGGAAAAAAATGGTGATAAGAGTGTACTACCGTCCGCCTCGCCAGGATGAGCAGGTAGACACAGAAATGATAAAAGAAATCAGAGACGCGAATAAAATGGGCAATGTGATAATAATGGGTGACTTCAATTATCCAAATATAGACTGGGTAAATGTAACATCGGGACACGCTACAGAGATACAATTCCTTGATGAAATCAAGGACAGCTTTATGGAGCAACTGGTGCAGGAGCCGACGAGAGAAGGAAAAATTCTAGACTTGGTCCTTAGTGGAGCGCATGATCTGGTGAGGGACGTTATGGTACTGGGGCCCGCTTGATAACAGTGACCATAATATGATCAGTTTTGACATCGACCTTGAAGTAACTGTACACAGAAAGTCAAATACGTTAGCGTTTAACTTTAAAAAAGGAGACTATGATAAAATGAGAAGAACGGCAAAAAAAAAAACTTAGGGGGGCAACTGAGAGAGTAAAAACTGTACAACAGGCGTGGACGCTGTTCAAAAATACCATCCTGGAGGCCCAGGCCATACATATTCCGCAAATTAGAAAAGAAAGACGGAAGTCCAAAAGACACCCGGCCTGGTTGAAAAGTGAGGTGAAGGAAGCTATTAGGGCTAAAAGAAACGCCTTCAGAAAATGGAAGAAGGAACCATCTGAAAATAACAAGAAACAGCATAAGGAGTGTCAAAACAAATGCAAGGCGCAGATTAAGAAGGCCAAGAGGGAGTATGAAAAAAAGATAGCATTAGAGGCAAAAAAACATAGTAAAAAATTTTTTCGGTATATTAAAAGCAGGAAGCCGGCAAAAGAATCAGTTGGGCCGCTGGATGACCGAGGGGTAAAAGGGGCGATCAAGGAAGACAAAGACGTAGCGGAGAGACTGAATGAATTCTTTGCTTCGGTCTTCACCGAGGAAGATTTGGGTGGGATACCGGTGTCAGAAATGGTATTTCAAGCGGACGAGTCGGAGAAACTTACTGACTTCACGGTAAACCTGGAGGACGTAATGGGGCAGTTCGGCAAACTGAAGAGTAGCAAATCTCCTGGACCGGATGGTATTCATCCTAGAGTACTGATAGAACTGAAAAACGAGCTTGCGGAGCTACTGCTAGTGATATGCAACTTATCCTTAAAATCGAGCGTGGTACCGGAAGATTGGAGGGTGGCCAATGTAACGCCCATTTTTAAAAAAGGCTCCAGGGGAGATCCGGGAAATTATAGACCGGTGAGTCTGACGTCGGTGCCTGGGAAAATGGTATAGGCTATTATTAAAAACAAAATTACAGAGCACATCCGAGGACATGGATTACTGAGACCAAGTCAGCATGGCTTTTGTGTGGGGAAATCTTGCCTGACCAATTTACTTCAATTCTTTGAAGGAGTGAACAAACATGTGGACAAAGGGGAGTCGGTTGATATTGTGTATCTGGATTTTCAAAAGGCGTTTGACAAGGTACCTCATGAAAGGCTACAGAGGAAATTGGAGGGTCACGGGATAGGAGGAAATGTCCTATTGTGGATTAAAAACTGGTTGAAGGATAGGAAACAGAGAGTGGGGTTAAATGGGCAGTATTCACAATGGAGAAGGGTAGTTAGTGGGGTTCCTCAGGGGTCCGTGCTAGGACCGCTGCTTTTTAATATATTTATAAATGATTTAGAGATGGGAGTAACTAGCGAGGTAATTAAATTTGCTGATGACACAAAGTTATTCAAAGTCATTAAATCGCGACAGGATTGTGAAAAATTACAAGAGGACCTTACGAGACTGGGAGACTGGGCGGCTAAATGGCAGATGATGTTTAATGTGAGCAAGTGCAAGGTGATGCATGTGGGAAAAAAGAACCCGAATTATAGCTACATCATGCAAGGTTCCACGTTAGGAGTTACGGACCAAGAAAGGGATCTGGGTGTCGTCGTCGATAACACACTGAAACCTTCTGCTCAGTGTGCTGCTGCGGCTAAGAAAGCGAATAGAATGTTGGGTATTATTAGGAAAGGTATGGAAAACAGGTGTGAGGATGTTATAATGCCATTGTATCGCTCCATGGTGCGACCGCACCTTGAGTATTGTGTTCAATTCTGGTCGCCGCATCTCAAGAAAGATATAGTAGAATTGGAAAAGGTGCAGCGAAGGGCGACTAAAATGATAGCGGGGATGGGACGACTTCCCTATGAAGAAAGACTAAGGAGGCTAGGGCTATACAGCTTGGAGAAGAGACGGCTGAGGGGAGACATGATAGAGGTATATAAAATAATGAGTGGAGTGGAACAGGTGGATGTGAAGCGTCTGTTCACGCTTTCCAAAAATACTAGGACTAGGGGGCATGCGATGAAACTACAGTGTAGTAAATTTAAAACAAATCGGAGAAAGTTTTTCTTCACCCAACGTGTAATTAAACTCTGGAATTCGTTGCCGGAGAAAGTGGTGAAGGCGGTTAGCTTAGCAGAGTTTAAAAAGGGGTTGGACGGTTTCCTAAAGGACAAGTCCATAAACCGCTACTAAACGGACTTGGAAAAATCCAAAATTCCAGGAATAACATGTATAGAATGTTTGTACGTTTGGGAAGCTTGCCAGGTGCCCTTGGCCTGGATTGGCCGCTGTCGTGGACAGGATGCTGGGCTCGATGGACCCTTGGTCTTTTCCCAGTATGGCATTACTTATGTACTTATGTGGTAAAGGTGGTTAGCTTTGCAGGATTTAAAAAGGGTCTGGGTGGCTTCCTAAAGGAAAAGTGCATAGACCAATATTAAATTGACTTGGGAAAACTCACTGCTTATTTCTGGGATAAGCATCATAAAATGCACTGAGCTTTTCAGGGGTCTTGCCAGGTATTTGTGACCTGGATTGGCCACTGTTGGAAACACTTTTGTTTTACATTCCTTTCCTAATAATACTTGCTTTCTTAGCCGTCGCAGCACACTAAGCAGAGGTTTTCAACGTATCATCAACAACAATGCCTAGATCCCTTTCTTGGTTAGTGACTCCTAACGTGGAACCTTGTATTACGTAGCTATAGTTTGGGTTCCTCTTTCCCACATGCATCACTTTGCACTTGTTCACATTAAACGCCATCTGCCATTTAGACGCCCAGTCTCGTAAGGTTCCGTTGTAATTTCTCACAATCCTCTCGCGATTTAACAACATTGAATAACTTTGTGATGTCAGCAAATTTAATTACCTCACTAGTTACTCCCATCTCTAGATTATTTATAAACTAACCGGTCAGCCCGTAAAAATGGGCTAGTATAGGGGGGGTTGAAAGGCCCCCCACCCCGCCGCCGAGTTCGCCGTCGCCACCCACTTTCCACCTGGTCGGGCCCTCGCTCCGCTATTGAAACAGCAAGGGCACGCAGCGCTCAGCTCTAATGCTGAGCTGCCGTGGCCTTCCTTCTTCTCTGCCTGTGTCCCGCCCTCGTGTGACGTAACGTCGTCGAGGGCGGGACACAGGCAGAGAAGAAGGAAGGCCGACGGCAGCTCAGCAGAGCTGTGTGCTGCGTGCCCTCGCTGTTTCAATAGCGGAGCGAGGGCCCAACCGGGTGGAAGGTGGGTGGCGGCAGCGACTCCGGGTGGAGGGAGCGTTAGCGACGGCGGTGTCCCTCGCAAATGCGTAGTACAGACCCTCTCTGTTCCGCCCTCGTCATCATGTATTGACGCAGGGGCGGGGCAGAGAGGGTCTCTACTGCGCATTTGCGAGTACCACACTCGCCATTTATATATATTGATATGTTAAAAAGCAGCAGTCCCAGCACAGACCCTGGGGAACATTGAGAATACTGACCATTTAACCCTTCTCTCTGTTTTCTATCCTTTAACCAGTTTTTAATCCACAATAGGACACTACCTCCTATCCCATGACTCTCCAATTTCCTCTGGAGTCTTTCATGAGGTACTTTGTAAAACGCCTTTTGAAATCCAGAAGCACAATATCAACCGGCTCGCCTTTATCCACGTTTGTTCATCCCTTCAAAGAAATGTAATAAATTTGGTGAGGCAAGATTTCCCTTCACTAAATCCATGTTGGCTTTGTCTCATTAATCCATGTTTTTGAATATGCTCTGTAATTTTGCTCTTTATAATAGTCTCTACCATTTTGCCCAGCACCGACGTCAGGCTCACCTGTCTATAATTTCCCGGATCCTGACTGGAACCTTTTTTAAATATCGGCGTTAACATGGGCTACCCTCCAATCTTCCGGTACCACACTCGATTTTAAAGATAAATTATATGTTACTAACAATAGTTCTGCCAGTTCATTTTTCAGTTCTATCAGTACTCTGGGATGAATACTGATGCTGCTCTTCAGTTTGTCAAATTGCCCCACTACATCCTCTAGGCTTATAGAGATTTCATTCAGTTTCTCCGACTCGTCAGCTTTGAATACCATTTCTGCCACCGGTATCTCTCTCAAATCTTACTCAGTCAAGACGGCGCTAACAGAATGATCATAGGAGGAAATGCACCTCCCATGTAGCGATGGAGTCGCACTTCACCCACAGCAAGGGATCTGTGCTCCACATGCAGAGACACTCGCAGAGACGGAGCTGCACTGACACGCCAAGATGGCATCAAGCTGAACAAGATGGAGCCACACTCTATATGCAGAAAGGGAATCAAGGTCAAAAGTCACTTAAATACAAGCTGATGCACGCCACTACCTTATCTTACAAGAGTACGCAGTTATGGAATGCATTACCCACGGACTTGAAAGCAATCAAAGAAACAACTATCTTTCGAAAATCTCTGAAAACATTCTTCTTCAACAAGGCCTACAATGAGAACCTATAACCTCACTAAGTCACCTCACCAAACCACACAGTTATGAACGCCCACCTTCTATAACTACCCTAACAACTCTCTTCCTTCTTCCCTCTTCCCTTCCTTAATTGCTACACATTACTAACTGTACCTGATATCCTGATATGACAATGTTAACAGATCTATGTAAGCCACATTGAGCCTGCAAATAGGTGGGGGAATGTGGGATACAAATGCAATAAATAATAAAATAATAATAACAGATCTGTGTACCCCCATGAAAAGAGGTAGGTGTGGACTTTATGCAGAGAGGGAGCTGCACTTAACATGCAGAGGCTAAGCCGCACCCAATGTGCAGAGAGGAAGCCCTTGTTCAACATGTGGATAAGGAGCCACGTACATCTGAGCCGGCACTCAACACCCGCATAGACGGAGACTGCGTTCATTGTACAGAGACAGAGCCGTGCTCAACATGCAGAGAAAAAGATACGCACCACTGAGGTGTGCACAATGTGTAGAGCTGGAACTGTATTCAACCTGTAGAGATGTAGAAGCTCACAGCAGGCAGAGGGACCTGCGCTCAACCAGCTGAGAGGGAGCCACGATTCACAAGCATAGATGAAGCCATGTTCCTCATGCAGATAGGGAGCGATGCACAAACAGCAGCAGAGTTGGGACAATTGTCACCTTGCAGAGATGGAGCTGTTCTAACACTGCTGAGAAGAAGCAGCGGCGCTCAACAAGCAGAAACGGAGCGGTGCCAGAGATGGAGCCACGCTCCACCTGCCTAGACATATTTACCCAGTCGAGGCAGAGCTGGAGTAATGTCTAACTTGCCAAAATGGAGCAAGGCTCTGTTCACAAAGACAGAACTGTGTGCAAGACGCAGAGACAGCGGCACAGACTCGTGCCCTGATGGAATTGTGCCTCCCATGCTGAGATGGAGCCGTGCTGACCACAAAGAGATGGAGCAGCACCTCAGAGGGAGAGAAAGTGCATGACAAGCGGAGAGACAGCGGTACTCTAAAGCTGAAGCGATGGAGCCACAGAAAACTGCTACAGACAACTGTGTGGCAGCTTGAACCAAAGCCATGGCCACAAGGCAAAAAAGAAGCTTTGTTCCACCTGCTGCAAGGAAACTGTGTATCCATACAGAGGAGAATCTGCACTCAATAAGCAGAAATGGAGCGCCTGAGAAAACGCATAGATGGACCAGCACTCCAAGGGCACAGAAAGAGAAATGTTCACCATGTAGAGGAAAAAAAAACATGCTTTGGAGGTATAGATGGAACTACAGTCCACCTCCCTAGACCGAAATGAAGGAGGGGAACAGGCAGAGAAGGATTCGCACCACACCTGAAGAGATGGAGCAGCACCTATATGCAGCAGCAGATTTATGTCTAACCTATAGAGACAAGAGGCACACCCCATATACATTGGGGAAGCTCCGCTGCACAGTCTGAAATGGCATCTTGCCCCATAGATACCAAAGGAGCTGCAGTCTTTAAGAAGACAGGAAACTGTGGCCAACTGAAGACAGGCAAATGTAGAATAAAGGAAACAGAGGCTCTGGCCCCCGTCCTCTGAGAACATGAAGTGGCACAGAGAATGGAGCCAAGCCCTGTGTCACTTTTAGACACTGGTACACTGAGCCCCCAAAGACTGGACTCTATCAGAGAGTGATAAAAAGAAACACACACTTCCCCCTCAAGGCCAAAATGCCACTGCCAAGATCACTAGGCAGGCACCCGGATGGGACCCAATGGAGTTGGGACACTCAAGACCAAAATAACTCTGCAAAGCAAGGATAGGCTACGCAGCTGCCAAGCAACGAAGAGCACTGCTGTACTTTCCTATGGTCAGAACAATCACTGAAAAGGAATCGCTGAAAAGGCACCTTGCAGCCATGAAACCACCTGCTCCCATCTAAAACTGTCCCCATCATCCAGCCAGTGCTTTTAGTCAAGTGCCAGGGAATGTTCCCAACTTCCTAAACTCCATGGACAAACGCCACCACCTGAAAAGGAAGGTGCCAGGAAGAGGAGGGAGAATTAATCCCTGCATACCGGGAGGTGTGGGAACAGCACCAGCAGACAGACCAACAAAGCCCTGAGGGAAACCCAGATGGCCAAAACCTGAAGGAAGCAGGGAAGAAACATGGGCCCCAGAACGATGCACCAGAACAGCCCACCAAAACCAAACCACCACCGCGAGGAAACCGAGCACACTGCATAACCCCAGCAGTCAAACAGAAACAAACAAGAAATGGGTAACCAACACAGGGTAACCAATGCAAAAAAGAAACCACTGTCAGCAGGTTTGTAAAGGAAACACAGGCACAAAGGTCGCTCAGCTAGAAAACAGAAACACAGCTTACCTGACAGACAGAAGGAACACATACTTGCCCTGCATGATCCCATTCCAGAAGGGCAGAATTTGCTGCATTTCCACTCTCTCAACCCCGTCAGAAGCCACAAACAGGGAAGGGGAGGGACCCAGTATCACCAGGTGTCACCCTAGCTGGCAGATGAGGGATCCAGCACCACTGGGTGTCATCTTAAAACAACCCACATCTGGGCACCAGCACACCCCTTGCTCAATTGCTATCCAGACAAGTCAGGACAGGAGCCAACCAGCCAGCACCAAGAGGAGCTGCACGATCTGTCTACCATCCGCTAGGAGACAGAGAAAATACTGAACATTCCAGGCTGGACGATGCCCTTAAGGGATGAATCACTTGGAACTTTTTCCTCTGTCATCTTTCACTGGTGGATCGACACATTAGTCTGGACTGGTCTGGTATACCTAGATCAAAAACTCAGACTTACATGTAGTGTTATGTTTCAACCTGAAATGCTGACCACTAATGGGGTCAAAAAAACATTTCCTTAATTCCACTGTGATCTCACAAAAATACAATTGCACATAAATACATGGGAGTCTGAACTGGGGGGGGGGGGGGCATGGGTGTATCAAACATTTATGCACATAGGTTATAGGATGCTGTCATGTACATGCTAAAGTGCTACGTTTAGTGTGCACATTTACGCTATTCACATGGTGTAAGTACGTGCATATAAATTTTAGAGTATAAATGCTGAATTACATTAGTATTCTGTAATGGAATTTGGGCCCTCATGTAATTTGCACTCAGCACACTGCATCTTGTCACATTTTATAGAATTGACCCCCATATTTTACAGCATCACGTTTCATTCACCTGCACTATCTGCCACTGCATGTAATGCAGTGCAGGCCCACTCAAAAATAAATACAGAACTACAGCAGCGGTGCACCCACCCCAAAACATCTCCCCTATATCCAATCCTCCCTCCTGCCACATCCCCGATCTCATCTCCCATTCAAACATCCAATCCCTTGCTAACATGTCCTGATCTGATTCCCTACTCCCTCAACATCCCCCTATCCAATCTCCCCCTTCTTAACCCCTCCCCCACCCAAAGTTCCAAACCTCAATCCCAAGGCATAAATGCCTCCCCCCAGAGTTGGACCCTTCCTCCCAGCCCTCCCCCCTGTACCTACCTGGGGTCTTCACTGGAGCCAGGGTAGGAGTGGTATCCTTTTACATCTGCTCACTGTGCTGGGATGTAAAATGACTGCTATGACTCCTAGAACCCAGGCCCACTGATCTACCAATGAAGACCCCCAGGTAGATCCTGGGCAGGTGGGGGAAGGTCCATCTTTGTGGAGGTGCATTTAGGCCTGGGGATTGGGGTTGGAACTCCATGGTGAATTTTGAATTGGGGACCAGATGCAGACATGCCAAGTCTCCCGCATTTCAGCTCTTCTGGTCTGGAATGGGAAGCTGTCAGCAGGGGGCAGAGGACTGGCAGAGTGGGCATGAATCACATGCCTGAATGCTGCTATGGCCCACCGTTTTTTCTTGTTCTTTTACTCATTGGGAGAAGCAGCAGTGGCCAGGAAACACCTAGATACTGGGTGGAAGGGTATGGAGAGGGACGCAGGAGATGTTGAACGGAGAGCAGAGGCGAGAAAATGAGTGGGGATGCTGGATGGAAGAGAGGTACAGAGAGAGAGAAAGATGAGTGGAAAGATGGCGAAAGAAGGTACATGGAAAAGGGCAGGAAATCAGCTGTTGGGAAAAAGGGGGAGACCCTGGCTGGTCGGATGGAGGGAAACAGGAGAGATGCTAGATGAAAAGAGGGAAGATGCTAGAAAGATGGTGGCAGAAAGAGGAAAGACGCTGGATGAAAGTGTAGAGAGAGGAGACATGATGAATGGAAAAGGGTAGAGAGAGAGACACTGGATGGAAGGATTGGGAGAGAGGGTAGATACTGAATGGAAGGATGGGGAGAGAAAGAGGGAAGACACTGGATAAAAGGATGCAGAGAGAAAGAGGGTGACACTGGCAGGATGGGGGAGAGGACACACTAAATGGAAAAAGGTAGAGAGAACTGGCTAGAAGGAAGGAGACAGAGGGAGACACGGGATGGAAAGATTGGGAGAGAGGGGAGAAGGGTGGGAAGAGAGAAGACACTGGATGGAAGGGTAGGAGAGAAAGAGGGAAGATGCTGGATGGAAGGACAGGGAGAGAATGAGGATATGCTGGATGGAAGGATGCAGAGAGAAAGGGAGAGACACTGGAAGGATGGGGAGAGAAAGAGGGGGAGCTGCTGGACGGAAGGGTAGGGAGAGAATGAGGGGAACTGCTGGATGGAAAGGGGAGAGGATAGTTAGTGAAAGAGGAAGGGGCATGGGGAGAATAACGGTGAAGAAAAGATGAAAAGCCTTAGGTACATGAAGTAGAGGGAAATTAAAGACTAAATAGTAAGAATGAATTAAATCTGGACAATTAAATTGAAGAAATAAACAAACAAAAACAGGATAGAGAAAAATGACAAATGAACAGGAAACCCTGGCAAGAGAATTAAGAGAAGATGAAGGAACGCAGAATCAAGAGACTGGGACTAACACAATTAGAAAACATAAACAACAAAGGTACAGAAAACTAATTTTATTTTTAATTTAGGATAAAGTAATGTTAATAATGGTTAATAAATGCAAATAAAACACAAAATAGAAAGTATTGGACTGATTTTAATACATTTTTGATTAGCCTTCAGAGACCAAAACTCCCCTCCTCTGGTCAGGAGAGGATACCATAACAGCAGTATACTGTCTTGACCTGACCTGAGGCAGAAGGTTTTGGCCCCCGAAAGCTAATTGAAAAGGTATTAGGCTAGTACAATAAAAAGGTATCATCTTATTTTCCATTTTCAAGCGCCTAAACTGAGCATATGTGGGAGGGTTAGCATTGGCGGCTGAAGCACACTGGCAACTGCTGCACTGCTCAAACAGCATGGTAGGAGACTCATGCAGTGGACCACTTCAACTAGTGGGGCATGGGCAGCTCCAACAGCGATTCAACCAGTGGGCTTAAGATCAAAGTAAGAGGGCCAAGGTCCCTCGCGTTATGTCCCTGGGAGAACAGATGCTGGATAGGGGGTGTAATCGAGTGAACTGAAACACTCCCTCTTAGCCATTCCTGCTGTCAGTAGTGTTAATAAAATATTTTCTGGAATGGCCATGGAACTGAGGTTTGCCAGGGGGTAGAGACATGAGGTGGAATGGGTGGAGCAAAGGCAGAGTGGGGAGGGGGCATATACTAAAATCTCCCTCTCAAACTTCAGGACCCCTTGGCAGCTCTGCGGATGGGGGAAGTCATGGGAGACACTGCCATACCTCCACTGAGAGTAGCCATGCTACTGGACTGCCAATGCATGGTTACTCTTGCCATGTTTTTTTAAGGTGGCAGTATGTGCAGCCAAGCTACTATCATGATCGACATGTGTGCTATCACAGTTGGCCACTTCTCTGACCTGCCCATGTCACACCCAGCTCCTGCCCCTATCCACATTAAGCAGCTAGGGCTGGTTTAATGATTTTGTTGCTGGTTTTAATGAGTGGTAGACATTGGTATAGGTCTACACTAGTATCTACCGCATGGTAAAACTCGCCATAGCTGCTTAACACTGCTTCCTAAAAGATCTCCATGGTCTCCTAACTTACAGTGCAGGAGCTACAACATCTGTGTTTATCCATTTAAATTAAGAGGTGATGGAACACAGAAACAGTGTAAAACTCATCAAAGCAAAGCTTGTTAAGCTGAAGATATTTTTTTGATTAAGTACAGTGTTGTGAAAAGTTCAAAGTTCTTACTTTTGTACTGCAACATCAGAGTTTTTGCAAACTGACAAAAGTGAAATGGGTTATCCTATGCAAATTCTACTAATGCTGTCAACTGTAAATAAATGTCAATCATACCAGGAGTCAAAATTCTTCCATTTTATAGCACAAAAGCAATATAAATGTCCATGAGTAAAGTAGGCACGTTATAAAAGTAAAATAATTTCAATATTTCTTCCTTCCCATTATACTAGGGCTGATGATGTCCTTTTTAAATTTTACCTTTTTTTCTAATAGGGTTGCTAGAAAACCAATTATCCAGTGAAGAAGCAGAGTGTTGCGATGTCCGATGGCGCTCCTGTGACCCACCAGCAGACAGCGATTACAATGCATCAACCAAATCTGCGGACTCTGAGTTGTTTTATTACCACCACAACCCTAGTCACCACCAGCATCATCACCATCGCTACCATCATCTTCATCACTACCACCACCACCACCATCACCCATCTTTGCTGCCAGTTTCGGCGGGTTCACGCCTCAGCAACAGCAAACTCAGACTATGTGTGCTGGTACTCATGCTTCTGCACACAATGGCCTCCTTCTCAACTGTGCAAAACAACAATGGAGTGAGCTTGGAGGCACTGCCTACCCTGGATGAGAACATGACAAGGGAAGAGTGAAAACAAAGAATGAGGAATAAATAAACTAAGTGAAAAACCTGAATTTTCCTCCCAAGGGCACACACAATTCCTCAGCAGGAGGCACAGAACTGGGGGATGGCAACCCTGGGAGCAGTTCACCACGGGGCATCCTGGTGAAGAAATATATAGCTCTCTGGTATAGAGGGCCACAGAACACAACTTTGAGAAGGGTTCGGAATCAATGGCCTTTAAAATGAGTTCATGCCAAACAGAAGTAGGGAAGCCTAGTGGAAGGTAGCATAATGAGCTGGAGTAAGGGGTGGTCCCCATAGATTGACCTACTTATAGTAGAAGCCTTGGGCATTTACCTTGGAGTCATGTTACATGGTATCTAACTGCAATGGGTGTGCTACAGCAGGCACAAATTTCCCTGAGGTATTATGAACCGTAGATTTTATTTACCCTTGTTCTTGCTTTGAATATATTTGTAGTACTAGAAATGCAACCCTCAGGTTGACCAACAAAGAGTGCAATGGCCCATATTATAGGGATATTAATGGCCCATGCAACAAAAGTGTTTATGGAACAAACAGCAGGGAACATGACTCATAACAATAGGAAGAGTGACAACCATTGATGTGTAGATACGGAGCTTACACTGAAGGTAAATGTCCATGGCAGGTTTAGGGCTATTCTAGAGGTCAGTGTGTGCTGTCTTGGCCACCATGGTTCTACAATCAATTACAGAATTTTGTAACCTAGAAGAGATGGTTCTTTGGATCCAACAGATACAATCAGGTAAAATTTATTTTTCTTTTGTCTTTAATCATAAACTATAATTCCTCCCTGTCGGTGAAAGGGCAGAAATATTTGTCAAAAGTGTGTCCTCCTTTACCACTGTATTCACTTGTATCTCACCAAGGGTGTGAGATACTTTCTCTAACTCAAATCTCCTGCTCATTTCCCCTCATTTCTTTTCTGAACCCCCTTCTATGATTTTTTTTTAATATTTAGGCAACTGAACTAATGGCAGAAGCAAATTTCTTCAATGTTTTGTAATGACTCCTCTTGATATTTGCAATGTCACTGACATCCATCACATTTTAAATAGTCAATCATTTTCTTACACCTGATATACAATACAGAGTTGACGTTTGGCAAATCATCCTTCAATGGCTGAGGTGCAAACTTAGATTGTAAGTCCTCTGGGGCAGGGAAGTACCTGAAATGTAACTCGCCTTAAGCTTGGGTTTAAAAAGATGAATGAGTAATCCAAGGCTGAGTTGCATTGCTTTAGACTGGGATTACTAGACATCAAATCATTGTTCTTGGAGAATGTTTTTACTATTAAGAGTTTTGTTCTAATTCTTTACCTCCCAACCCCTCAGATATGATCCACTTTTCATTTACTTAAATTAGGAGGCTGATTCACCAAAGCGCAGTAACCCACACCAACATGGGTTATATGTGTGTTTTAGTGAATAAACCCCTTTAGAAATTATGATACATGTGGCAATTAACATGCACATTAGCACAAGTTACTGCAGTGTAGTGAATTGGCCTCAAAATTAATAAAATGTTAATTCAGTTACAGAATGAGACTCAGAATAAAATGATTTTGTATGTGTCTTATGCACATACAAACTTGCTAACAACTGGTAGCAAATTTATAAAGAAAAAATTTTTAAAAAATTAACTTACATTGGCCCCTATTTACTAATCAACATTAAGATTTAGCAGGTAACATACACTAACTACAAAAGCTAACCTACAGTAGCTACAAACCATTTGTGGTTACTTTTGGAGGCATTCCTGGCACTTAGGGCAAGGCACCCATGCCATGCCATTAATGCAGGGCATCAGCTGCTAACTACACCTCTGAAGATGCCATGAACTGTTCAACGTTACCTACAGTGTTAGCAGGTAACTCATTAAGGGCCAGATTCTGAAAATGGCGCTAAAATATTTGGTGCTGATAAAATTCACTGCTGAGGGTCAAATTCGGCACTCAACTTTGGGCAGGACATACACCAGCTGAAACCTGGTGTAAATTCTGGTATACAAAGTGGGCACAGATTCATGCTATTCTGTAACAATGCGCACATCTTTCTGAATGCCTCTGACCCACCCATGCTCCTCCCATTGCCACACCCCCTTCTGAGTTGCGTGCAATCCAATTCAGGCGCCCACTGTTACAGAATAGCATGTAACCAGACCAACACTTAAATCATAATTAGTCCCAAATAAATGTTTGTTAGCTCCAATAGTTAAATCATTGGAGCCCATTATTTTGGGCACCAATCTGGGATCTCCACCCACTTTTGGGCATGCTTTATAGAATGCAGGGGGTAAATGACATCACATTAACTGACATGCACATTCCCTGCCCCCTAGTAAGAATCTTAGGGTCAAGGGAATACGACAGTTAATGCATACTAATAGTTAATGCAGTTCTATTTTTTTGACATCTATATTAACGTGTGTTAAAACCCATGTTAAACTAATGCAGTTTGGTAGTAGGGGCCCTTATATGGTATGACAGGTATTCTTTTTGGTGATTTCTTTCACATGTTAAGTGGTATGGAATGGCTCCAGTAGCTCAAGCAATGATCATTAAAAGAAAAGCACTGCCTTCATTCTGTTTATGAAACACTGTTCTGAAACAGTGGTTATTTTAATATATATGCATAAAATTATGAATGTTTTCACCTTGTAGTGGAACAGGGTTATGAGTATACTTTAGTACTGGAATTACAATTTTTATCTACCTTTTCCAGCATACCCCTGAAGAGTTGTCCAGGAACAAAAAATTGACATGAGGGTTTGGATGAAATGGGTGTGACAAAAAAAGAGCAATGGAATTTTAGGGCACATGGATTTTTATTTTATTCTAAAAGATATCTGATAAGATTTGATAACTTCTGATTCATTTCCAGTTATTTATGTCTCTGTTTTATTAAAAATTTGATAGCCTGCTTTACTTTTCAGAGCAGAGCAGTTTACAATTTAAAAACCAGTTGTTTCCTTTTCAGATCAAATGTCTGCAAAGAGGCACTTGCTTACACTTGTACAAAATTCAGTACATCATGGCTTAATACTGTGTCTTGGAATCAGCTGGAGCAATCATCACAAACATTTATACATGCTTTTGGCTCAGAATGCAGATCAGTGGGTAGCTGCAGAATAACTGATCCAACAGTTAAGTAGATTATTGATTACTTGGACTATTCTTGTTCAGATCACATTCAGAGGCTTGACACAGTATTGTGATTGTCATGATTAGAGGGCAGTGTATCACAGTAAAATAAAATGATCACACAGGAAACTATTAATTATTGCATAAAAAACATATAGCTATAAAAAAATGAAGTTTTTGAACATTTGTTTTAATACTCTACATTCTTAACTGCTGACATCCTCTTGACACTGTTCCTAAAGTTTGACATAAATACATTTTCAGAAATGGACAACCATTCTTTTCTTTGGACTAGAGGATTCTTACTAAAGTGCACCATAGTCCCTCACTTTTGTTTTAGTCCATGAGGTATTTTAGTAACACAATGGATAAGAATTAATTGCCCCACCTAATCTGCTGTTACTATTATGTTTTCACGTGTTGGCTGGTTTTAACTGTATCAATTCAGGTCCTACCCAAGGACTAGGAATCATAAAGGTATCAGCACAAAATGTATGCTGTTCCGAGTAGGTTAGTTTTATGCAAAATTAATGGAGTTACGTCTTTTGGAAATATACGTGTGGAGTCTATTACTGTCCTCCACTCTTCCCATGCACTGGCCTCCAAAAGGTTAATCACTCACACATTTTTGCCATTTTTATTTGTCTCTAAGGGACACTTTTACCAAAGCTTAGGGTGGTAAATAATAAGAAGTACATTTTATGGGCTTCTTAGTATATAGCACTTGCTAATTCTGTTAGCCTGTGCTAGGCCCCTAAATTCCTAGAGCTTGCATATGTCTACTGCAGCCTAGGTTAATGCCCAGAAGCTGCCTGATGCAGCTGTGAAGCCCTCCTCCTAGTTTACTGGAGCATGTTGACACTTTTTTTTTCTTTTCCTCTCATGGAAAATTGACAGACCTGTCTTAAAGAAGGCATGCTATTTTCAGCTTTTACGAAGGAAGAGAGACGTATGTGTCTCTTGTCCCCCATTAATAACTTTCCTATCCAGTCCGGCATCAGTCCAAAGTTTCAGAGCATGACCGATGGGGTTTTTTCTTTCTACTGCCATGTATTTCTGACTACACGTGTAATTGTCATGCCATAATAACATTTTTGGTTTGCATAGAGTCCACACTAATTTCTTAAGGAGGGCTGGTGCAAAAGTATTAGGCACCCTAGGTGAACCTTCAGCTTAGTAGCCCCTTACCAAAATTATCTTTCAGGCTCTTTGCCCCTCCAACAACCACGATCACCCCAACACCACCCTTCCCAGAATAATCTGGGTAAATATTTGAAAACTACGCACCCCCCCCCCCCCCACTAGTAAAAGTACCACCTGCTGTTTCACTGAATTTGTGTGGCTGTCAGGATCTATTGCTTTACTATGGCAGCAGATTCTGACACCCCTCAGAAGCTGCTGCCATAGGCAACTGCCTACACAATGGTTGGACCAGACCTGTTCTCATGTCAGGTGCACACAGATCACAAAAGGGGTATTTTTTGTAGAGATAGATGTATTCTATGAATACAAACATGCAACTACACCGCCTTATAACGTTTTGGTTTGGAATCCAACCCATAGCAAAGTTTCAGGACGTGTCAGGTGGTCAATCCTTTTTTTTTTTGGAGGGGGGGGGGGGAGAAATCAATATATGTGTATTCCATGAATACACTCACAGTTATGCCACCTAATAACATTTTTGGTTTTCATCCACTGCACATCAAATTTTCTGGATCTCACAGGAATGATGACGATCTTTAGAGAGATAGTTTTGGGGGTAATCCACATATTCTGTGAATACATATACACAACTGTATCGCATAATAACTTTTCACAACATGTCAAGAGAGACAAGTGAAGGTGGACACAGGTATTTATTTCCTGATCCATTTAAGTACACATAAGTGTACCCATATTCCGTAAAGTAAGCTCCATTAGTTCTGTTTGGAACTTCTAGTACTCTGTCATATGTCATGAGGAAACAGAGACAAAAGTGTCCCGTTCTCTAAAAGTCACTGCTTGCACTACAATTTTCAGCCTAATTGTAAATTGTAAGTGACAGTATATTTCTACAAACTGAAACGGTTAACAGTGGGATACAAGAATGCATAAATAAATAGCAAAAACAAATGCTTCACCAGACCCTTGACAAACATGCCCTCCTTCCCCTCTTACCTCATTCTAACATCATCCCTCATATACATATATTTCCTATACACATGCATCCATGCTCTTGTAGTAACACCCATCATGTGAGTGACTTACAAGTCACTTACCACCACAAGCTGAATATTACGCCAAATATTTTCCAATAAATTTTATCAAAATCAAGTCACATTTTTCATTTGATTTATTTATTGATGTATTTTTCTTGTTGCTGTTTCCAGTATTATTCCCACAGAGGTGATAAAGGGCTGCTGTCCTCATCACTGGGAATAGAGGACCCGATTTCTCCTCTCCTTCCTTTGTTGCTGGCTGGCCCTGGTCTCATATATACAATCTAGTCAAGATCAGCATATTAAAGTGTACTTAAACAGCCAATGAAGAAGCATTTTCAGATTTCCCACAAAAGCAAACCGTTACACAAAATGGAAACCAGCTCCACATGCAGAGAAAGCATCTAATCCATGCTAGTGTGACATCCAAATTCATGCATGCATCTTCTATGAGAGAAGAACCTGGACTGCAAAAGTCCATCCTTTGACAAGGAAGTTCCATGGTCTCTCTTTGCTTCACAAAACTACAACGAGAACAAAGAAAAAATCCTCGAGGTAAAAATTCCTATGCTCATGACAATCCACTGACACAGCAAAACTAAAATTCACACTAAAGGGAGTAAATGGTCATGGACAGAGACAGTGTGACAAAAGACAGAAAAATATTATCAGGAATGAGACTTCCACACACAAACAGCACATTATTTTGAATGCAACAGTGGAAGGTACTCAAAAATCAAATGTAAAACGTAGTACAAATAATAAAGACAGATGCAGATCTTGGTCATACAAAGATAAAATACTATACATTACTTGCCACCCCAGCATGCCAAACACAACACATAAAAGCAAACTCAAAAACAAGCACACATGAGCCACAGTGCTGCACATGACGTGACAGCTAGTATTCACATGGTAGATATGCAGGATAGTCCATTGTTGACCTCCCTTGTACTCAGCCCTCTAAAGGTCATTGGATGAAAATTTCCACAGGAGTGGCTATGCTGGTCTGGTGAAGCAAAAATGAGAAAGCCTCAAGGCACCTTCTAAATTAGCCAATTTATTAAGACATGAATGTTTGAGGACAAGAGTTCACTTCATTAGATGCATGACGTGTAATTCAGGAGATGGGCAAATACACATGAAGATTAAATGGATGTGGAGATTTGGGGGAAGGGGGATACAGAGTATGAAAAGGGAGTGATAAAAGCACCCCCTTGCTATTATCATTCCTTTTCCACAGTCTGTTCTGCAAGTATCAATACCTTCTCTGTATTGTTCCTCCACCTTGGTGTATAAATACTCACCTCTTGAAATGCATGTCATGCTTTGTCAAAGTGAATTTATCCTGAATATTTTATGCCTCAATAAACTGGCTAGTGTACAAGGTGCCATATCATTGGCACACCTAGGACTCCACAAACACGCCTTTTTGTTAGCCAGAAATGAGGGTGCTCTGCTCCAATCCCCAGACCACTATTATGGTCTTGACAGAACATGGCTCTGTTAAAAAACAAACACAAAAACAGACAATACTATTTAACTCACAGCTAAATTTGACAGTAAATTACAAAGCCACTGTCACCTTCATGAGATATATTGGACTCCTCAATGTGAGAAATCAAAACTTCACACACATAATGATATGGGCAAATACCATGGATACTTACAGTAGTACAGGGCAAGCAAACACCGGAAGGAATATTTGCCAGTGCTGTCACCATAGGAGGGTTTGACTTAACATGTGATCCCTGCATTTTCTAGTGTGTAGTGCCATCATTATAATGGCACAAACACAATTTAAAGGGATGTCAGCTTATACTTACTTGGCATAGCTAAAAGGAATCCTGTGCTCATTCTGACAGTGAGCAGTTACTTCTCGAAAAGGGTCAGGAAGACCTTGCTAGGCCCTCTTTTGGCTCCTAATGTGCTAGGTTCATTCAGCATGTCACAGCTTACTACATGCAGTATCTCTCTATACAGCTGAAAAGGGCTTCTTATACAGATCACTTTCGTCATGTGGCTGAGGGACATGATGTAAATGATTCCTAGATCTTGAAACATACTACATATATGAGTAAAGGGTGTGGATATGCCTATCTTCGCCTAAGCACTGAGGCTTCATTTGTTTTTTCCTCAACTCTCCCCTTGGGACTGGATTATACTGCTTTCAGATGTGCTGCACACTTGACTTGTGTCTTTTTTTTGTCTTTGAATGCTATCTCTCCAGAATGGAATAAAAAAGCTTAAAGATATAGAATAGCAAGAGAAAAGATAACAATAATGCACTTTCTAGCAGGCTCTCACAGCAACCTTAAAAGTAGAAGGTAACTTCTAAAGGCAGCTGAGATACCCCTCAACCAGGATCCCAGCAGGAATCTGAATTTAGAGGTACCCTTTGACCATACATAATACTATGCACTGGATGACCCAGGAAGATAAACCTTAAGATTTGTTATATAATCCAATACTATGTGAAAAAAATTTAAAGAATTTATTCTGCTATAAATCTGGCAGATCTAGAGCCTTGGGATTCCTGGTAAAAATATCCAGAAATATGTGTGGATAAGTTTATAAAATATTTTAGCACATTTGCACATGTAAGAAATGTTTCCACTTTTTAATATTGCTGTGATACTCAGGATTTTTCTAGAACAGACTGATAAGGCTTGTAAAAGCAATATATAGAGAGCTTTATGGGATATAGTGATGGATTTATATCATTCTAGAATTTGTAAGTTTAAACATGAAAGAAGAATCATTTTATTCAAAACACCGAGAAATATTTTCTCTAGGAAATATCTAGATTTATTGATCTGCCCCTTTTTTTGAGAAACCACCCATCTGTTCTCCATTAATGAAACCTATGTGGCCCAATGTGTACACTGTCAAGTTTAGTAAATGGGAGAGTTAAATGAAAATACGTTCAGTATATTGGAAAATAAATAAAATGTTAGCCTTTTGCAGCTACTGGACAGCCGATACTTTTGAAATTTTCCAGGTATTAATGAGATAAAGAAGGACTGACGTCTTTGCTCACTATTGGTTCATTCTGAGTCACAAGTATTAGTACATCATTCTCATACTTTTAGAAAACTGACAGTAGCAAAAACAGAACTAAGTCTTCATAATTAGTACAAGAAACCTAATAGTGACTTTATTATATTTATAATCCCATTTTGAACTATGAATAAATCTATTATAATGAATAGGGGTCTGTCTACTATTATTTATTTCTAAAGCACTACCAGACATACCCAGTGTTGTACAGATACACCAAAAAAAATGCCTGTGCTTCATAGACCTTACAATCTAGTCACGACAAACAAGAATCTATGGGAAGTCATTACACTTGTCATTTGTATCTTTAATGACCACAAGATGTTTTCTGTTGAACTCAACATATCAGAGGAGTGCATCATTTTGTTAAATACAAGCTCCTGCTGCCTTTCATTTAAAAGCTATGGGCTTCTGATATTCCCCAAAAAGGTGATTCTCAAACATGTGCATATTATTTAAACATCCATCACATGCAGTGGTATTTTATTAGGCTATGTGGAGCGATAAACCAGAGCACGATTTCTCAAAAATAAAAAGCCTACCACAAAAAAAGGACATTAACATAATCATATTCCAAGCTTGCAGCTGAATGTCATGAATCTGTGATACCAGTTTAGCAGCTGTCACCCAAATTTGTAGAGTACTTACAAACTACTAAATAAGTAAGATTGTTTCCCCACACTTTCGAGATAATCAATAAGCATAACTCTCATCAGTAATGGATATGCACATCCAACAGGATTACTGAATCCCATCACAAGATCCTCTGATGCCCATGTCCCATCACTGTGATAGCACATCAAGAGGTCAAATTACTGCTGTAAGAATCAGAGGCTAGTATCTACTCTGATTTAATAAAAGGGCTGATATGTCTTCAACTGTAAACAGAGAATGCAAACAAAATAAATTCCAACAAGAGGAGAAATCAGGGGACACTATGGACATTAGGCATCATCTTTTTGTCTAGTTCTTTTCAACACGTATAGTTCTTCCTTAGGTACAGTCAAAATTACAACTACCAGAATACATCAAGACTGAACTAGAAATAAAAATAAAAAAGGGTTTCTGAATAATAATCATAAGGCTGACTAGCTACTGTAATAAAGGACCTTCTGTACTGTATTACAGTGTACAAACCCAGGTTTCAGTGGGGGGGTTTTCTTGACCTGTGTTTTCTTCTTGCTGCTTTGGGCTTCTGGATCAATTGGAATCAACCTCTATTGAGCCACAAACTTACTTTCATAATCAGATCCATTTCGCACATCCTCTTTAAAATCCATTTCCCATGTGGCCCAGCCATCATTGAAAATCCTTCGTTAGGAACCACAGATGGGATACACAACATTTTGTGTACTGCAAAGTCTGCCCTGTAGATGTAGCGATTGTGTGATGGCTGGGACTTGCTCCCAAGGACCATGAAATCTGTCTTCACAACAACCACAGCCCCAACCAGCTCCAGGAGCAGAAGGCAAGTCTGGAAATCAAACCCATGTTTCCTGTACAGCTATGCATAGTAATGCCACTGTCCCTGGGTCATCCCATTGGTCTTGCATTTTTAAATGTAGGAGAAGTTCAGTTGGAGGAACAGAAGAAAGTTAGATCTGTCTGCTAACATTCAAGAATACCAGTTACCCATACCCCTGACCTTTACCACAAGTTAACTGAACAAATATTCTGTGGGTTAAACTAAGGTCTTAGTATATGTTTTCCAAAGCAGAGTAATTGGAGCAGTGCACTTTAAATAGTATCATCTAAAAGACAGCTTAGTAGGAATGGTTTTGTGTTCTTAAAGGCCATTTGTGCTCGAACCCTTCTCAGGTGCTTGTGAAATTTCGGTGGTTACTGAGGTCAGACTTACAAACGGTCTTTTCACATAGTAAAATGAGTGAAAACAAAATACCGCTGAACTGAGCCTTCAAAATATTCTTTCTACAGTACCCTTCCCTCCCCCCTCCTCTCCCCCCCCCCCAAAGCCTTGGACACTGGTTCCCTCTCTTCTTGCCCTTTTCTCTTTCTTTTTACTCCCCATCCCCACCTTTCTGTCTTTGTCATAAGGAGAAGTCCACACCTTCTTCAAGGGGATCTACTTCTTATGCCATTTTATACACTGTGCTTAATGTTTAGAACTTTTTTGCACTAGTTCCTATTACTTTTATTTTCCAAGATGGTTTAAAAAACATGCTATAATTAAGTTGTATTAAAAAAGAATATTATACTAATACTCTGTGTTTCAATAGTCCTTAACTGTACCTGTAATGCTTTCTGTTCTGTTGTATTTTGGGGCAGAGGTGTTCTCAGCTCCTTGTTTATCCCAGTAAAGAAATAAAATGTTAATAATTGATGATAATTTCTCTACATTTCCCTGAATTTTATTGGGTGATTACATCAATTAAGCAGATATATCAGCATTGCTGTATACAGATGACTGACCAATGCCTGAAGTCATAAGATGTCTCCTCTGAGCCAGGTAAGGGATGTGATGATGATCAATATGGGCTAAATTTACATGTTATGCACTTAGGCCTCTAAGTCCAAGTTATGAATCTAAAACAGAATGAATTGTCAGAGATCACTATTGTGGTGCTGAAAATCCCTCTGTTTAGAGATACAGGACTTTAGACCTGTTAACTATAAGTGTATTTTTGAAGTGTTAGATGTATATGTATTATACATCCACTTGAATGTACCTGTGTATTCAAATTTTTAATTAGCATATTTTCTGTGTCCATAAAGATATATTTCCAAACATTTAACTGACTGCTTTTATTTAACATGAGTTTTATGGACAAGGCTGGGGTTAGGGTTAAGATTATCTGGGGTGGGGGGGGGGGGGGGAATGAGCAAGGGTGGCAACTTCTAGAGAGCAACAAAGAACAGCTGAAGTCAAAATAAAATAAGTCCTGATGCCACACTAATTCAGAGAACACTACATTCCATCTGGTCTTATATCCTGCTACCACCTTTTTACAGCTCTAAGCGGGTTACAGACATTAAAAAAAAAAAGAGAGACCAGAACCACCATCGACTACTTTAGTCTGCATGAAGAGTGAGCAGTTTTCAAATAACTCACCTAGCTTTTGGAAATTACTGTCATACTCTGTATATATGAAATATACAGGGCCTTTTATTAAAGTGTGGTACAAGTTTTGCAGTTACTGTGCTATAACTGCCCAAATTAACACTGCATAATATCGGGGTGTCTTAGCATCTTCTGCCCATGTAGTTAACACTGTATTAAGGCATTGTAGATAATACAAATGCCTTAATACCACCTAATGAAATGGTATTATCTGTGTTATATGCTGCAGTAACAGTTACGGCGAGATATGATGCCATGTGTTCCCTGTATACTCATTCACCGGTTCAGTCCACATTATGCAGTTAACGAAAAATTACGTCTTACCTTATCATTTTCATTCCTTTAGTCGCAGCAGATGAATCCAGAGACTTGTGGGTTGTGACCATCTACCAGCAGGTGGAGATAGACAGTGCCAAACTAAACTGTTTTATAGGATCGAATGCTCTTTTGTCAGCCAGTATTTCTCATAACAAATCAGAAGGAAACAGAATTATAACATCTCTCCTTCCCCCCAGGGAAAAGTAATAAACCAGGAGCACGTAAACTAATTACAACAGTTCATCTAAAATGTAGAAATGCAGCAACACGGTCTAACACAGAACTAACAGAGAAACTGCTGGAAAAAAACTGGGTGGGCCTCTGGAGTCATCTGCTGTGACTAAAGGAAAGAAAAATATCAGGTAAGACATAATTTTTCATTCAGCAGCAGATGAATCCAGAGACTTGTAGGACGTATCAAAAAAATCTTTAAGTAGGGTGGGAAACTGAAGCTTCTGCGAATAGCACCATACTCCAAAAGATGCATCTGACCTAGTGGAGACATCCAAGCGGTAGTGTCTGGAGAAGGTATGCAAGGAAGATGTCAATGCCCTACATATTTCCTCCAGGGAGAACAGATGGGCTTCTGCCCAGGAAGTCACGACAGCTTGGGTAATATGTGCCCGGAATCCGTCCGGAAGCGGTTTACCTACTAGTAAATACGTGGACGCGATAGCCTCCTTGACCCACCCAGCAAGCAACTTTGGCTTTAGAAGCCACATTACCTTTTTGGAGTCCCAAGTAAAGGACGAACAAATGATCTGACCAACGGAACTCATTAGTCGCTTCCAAATAGTGCAGGAGTACATGGCGAAAGTCAAGCAAGTGGGAAGAAACAAAGGTTGATTGAGATGAAAGGCAGAAACCACCTTAGGAAGAAAAATCCGGAAGATCTCAACAGGACAAAATCTGGAGTTTTGAAACTCTGCTTGAGCTGATAATGATTAAAACTAGGTCGCCCCAGATGATAGCAACTGGTCTCTTTAAAACAAGGGCAAGCCTGACCCGACTGGAGAGAATGTTTAGACTTGTCCTCAGGAAGATGCTGAGTCTTTGAGTCACCCAGACCTTTTACCAACTTCGCTAAGTCCTCACCAAACAACAACTTGCCCCTAAAAGGGAGCTTAACCAGTCACTCTTTGAAGCTGCATCTGCCACCCAGTGGCACAACCACAGCAAACAACAGGCTGTGACCGCTAAAGCCATCTGCTTGGCTAATGCCCAACTCTAATCATACAAGGAATCCACCAAATATGCCAGCTCCACCTCCACATCCGTCATTTCAGTGGGAGGCTGACCTTTGGGACTCCTGGAAGGAATCCGAAATCTGGTGCACCCAGCTAAGGCATGCCCTAGCAGCATACGAACTTGCAGACAGCTACCTGCAGAGAGCGTACTTCTGAACTGTCACAGGAAGGCTGCACTGAATCCACCATTTGAAGCCAAATTTAGCTTGGAGGGTCCAAGAGAGATGGAGATGAACAGCTAAGAAGGGACTGCTGAAGTGGTCTGATGTGGAATCTGGCCCATGGAAGAACATCCAGGACATAGGCCACTGCGCCTATAACTTGAACATATGTCCAGACCCCAGGACCTGGTAGGGAAAGTAGAACCTGATGGGTGTGAATCTTTTGCTGATGAGCAACAGGAAGAAATGTCTTCCCTAAGCCTATGTTGAATATCACTCCCTGATACCCCAAGATTTGTTTTGGAAAAACTGACTCTTGGTAAAATTGAATACCAGTCCTAAGAACTGAAGAAGAGTAGCTATCTTAGATGAAACTTGCAGACTCTCATGATAGGAAGAGTCACAAATCAGCCAATTGTCAAGGTATGGAGAAACATGCTAGCCATCCTTGAGAAAGAAGGCTGCCACTACTACCAAGACCTTGGAAAAATGTCCTTGGTGACGTGGAAAGGCTGAATAATATGGTCATAAATTGATAATGTTCTCCAAGGATTGCAAACCACAGAAATCTTCTGTTGGAAGGTGGAATGGGAATATGAAAGTATGCTTCCTTGAGACCCAGGGAGGTTAGAAACTTTCCCTGCTGGACTGAAACTATTACAGACTTTAATGTTCTCATTGTGAAATGTTAAACCTTTAACACTCTGTTGACTCTTTTGAAGTGCAAACCCAGGTGGAAGGAATCCTCTTTCTTTGGAACTTAACCCATTGTTGCCCAATGAGAACAAATTGTTCCCATGTGGGAACATTGGGCACTAATGGGTTAATGGAATAACTTCCCTTTCCCCAATCTCAACTGGGGACAGTCTCTACTGTGCCTAAATGAAAATGCATCAAAATTGGTCGCGACTCATCGGAACATATTTGGACCAATATTCAGACCTCAACAACTTCCATGCAAACAAAGATACGGACTTGAACGTTTGAACAAGCATTATGCTTGTGCTGGACATAATACTGCCAGATTTGCAACTAACCAGCATCTATAACCATCCTGCAGGATCTCTTCAAAGTTGGCACTATCAGCGCAAATGGTAAAATGTACCAAAGTTCAAAGCCAATTATTAAAAAAGAGTCTGCCTGAATCAGCTTGTGAACAGTATCATCTGAAAGAGAAAATTATGCTCTACAACACTGATGTTTTTGTTTTGCAATGCTTGACACAATAGCGCCAATACAAACAAGAACATCACGAAGAAATAACTCACTCCCTTGGTTTAATGACGACCTGAAAAAACTAAAAACCCAAACAAGAAGACTTGAACGTGCATGGAACAAAAAGAAAAATGAACAAACATTCACTGCATGGAAACTAATGTTAAGAAAATATAAACATACCATCAGACAATCTAAAAAGTCATATTACAATTCCAAAATAGGGCAAAGCTTTAAAGACTTACACAAGTTATTCCAATTTGTACACAATCTTCTAGATACCACGCCAGTCACCTTAACTAATATGGATTTCCCATCAGCAGATGAACTAGCTACTTACACTAGGAGTGGCCTAGTGGTTAGGGTGGTGGACTTTGGTCCTGAGGAACTGAGTTCGATTCCCGGCACAGGCAGCTCCTTGTGACTCTGGGCAAGTCACTTAACCCTCCATTGCCCCATGTAAGCCGCATTGAGCCTGCCATGAGTGGGAAAGCGCAGTGTACAAATGTAACAAAAAAAAAAATTAAGATCTACCTTCCCAACTAACTCCTCCGACTATGTAAACTTCATCAACTGTTTAGACCCAACAATAAATGAATATCCAGCAGACCAAATATGGACAAACTTTTATTTACTAACAGAAGATACTGTTGCCCAAGTGATCAACAAATTTACTAAGTCCCACGGTAAATTGCATGTATGCCCCAGCTACTTAATAAAATCTGCCCCCCCAGCATTTCATAGCAGATCTCACCTCCTACCTAAATCACATGCTTCAACATGGATCCTTTCCTAAGGATAAAGGCAATATCCTACTCACACCAATTCCCAAAGACCAGAAGAAAAAACTAAATGATACAACTAATTATCGTCCAGTAGCGTCCATCCCTCTGATAGTCAAATTAATGGAGAGCCTGGTAACTAAACAACTTACCAACTACCTGAGTAACTTCTCAGTATTACACACATCCCAATCTGGATTCCGTGCTAATCATAACACCGAAACAGTTCTTATAACACTCATGACGAAATTCAAACAAATTACTGCAACTGGTAACAGTGTTCTTCTTTTACAGTTCAACATGTCCAGCGCGTTTGACATGGTTAATCATGGTATTCTATTAAACATCCTAGAATACTATGGAATTGGAGGAAATGTACTGAATTGGTTTCATAGTTTCCTAACGGCAAGAACATACCGGGTAATATCTAAATCGGTCATTTCATTGCCATGGAGACCTGAATGTGGTGTACCTCAGGGATCTCCGCTCTCACCGATTCTCTTTAACTTAATGATGTTACCACTGGCCAGATCACTGTCCAACCAAGACCTAAACCCATACAGTGGGGGAAATAAGTATTTGATCCCTTGCTGATTTTGTAAGTTTGCCCACTGACAAAGACATGAGCAGCCCATAATTGAAGGGTAGGTTATTGGTAACAGTGAGAGATAGCACATCACAAATTAAATCCGGAAAATCACATTGTGGAAAGTATATGAATTTATTTGCATTCTGCAGAGGGAAATAAGTATTTAATCCCTCTGGTAAACAAGACCTAATACTTGGTGGCAAAACCCTTGTTGGCAAGCACAGCGGTCAGACGTCTTCTGTAGTTGATGATGAGGTTTGCACACATGTCAGGAGGAATTTTGGTCCACTCCTCTTTGCAGATCATCTCTAAATCATTAAGAGTTCTGGGCTGTCGCTTGGCAACTCGCATCTTCAGCTCCCTCCATAAGTTTTCAATGGGATTAAGGTCTGGTGACTGGCTAGGCCACTCCATGACCCTAATGTGCTTCTTCCTGAGCCACTCCTTTGTTGCCTTGGCTGTATGTTTTGGGTCATTGTCGTGCTGGAAGACCCAGCCACGACCCATTTTTAAGGCCCTGGCGGAGGGAAGGAGGTTGTCACTCAGAATTGTACGGTACATGGCCCCATCCATTCTCCCATTGATGCGGTGAAGTAGTCCTGTGCCCTTAGCAGAGAAACACCCCCAAAACATAACATTTCCACCTCCATGCTTGACAGTGGGGACGGTGTTCTTTGGGTCATAGGCAGCATTTCTCTTCCTCCAAACACGGCGAGTTGAGTTCATGCCAAAGAGCTCAATTTTTGTCTCATCTGACCACAGCACCTTCTCCCAATCACTCTCGGCATCATCCAGGTGTTCACTGGCAAACTTCAGACGGGCCGTCACATGTGCCTTCCGGAGCAGGGGGACCTTGCGGGCACTGCAGGATTGCAATCCGTTATGTCGTAATGTGTTACCAATGGTTTTCGTGGTGACAGTGGTCCCAGCTGCCTTGAGATCATTGACAAGTTCCCCCCTTGTAGTTGTAGGCTGATTTCTAACCTTCCTCATGATCAAGGATACCCCACGAGGTGAGATTTTGCGTGGAGCCCCAGATCTTTGTCGATTGACAGTCATTTTGTACTTCTTCCATTTTCTTACTATGGCACCAACAGTTGTCTCCTTCTTGCCCAGCGTCTTACTGATGGTTTTGTAGCCCATTCCAGCCTTGTGCAGGTGTATGATCTTGTCCCTGACATCCTTAGACAGCTCCTTGCTCTTGGCCATTTTGTAGAGGTTAGAGTCTGACTGATTCACTGAGTCTGTGGACAGGTGTCTTTCATACAGGTGACCATTGCCGACAGCTGTCTGTCATGCAGGTAACGAGTTGATTTGGAGCATCTACCTGGTCTGTAGGGGCCAGATCTCTTACTGGTTGGTGGGGGATCAAATACTTATTTCCCTCTGCAGAATGCAAATAAATTCATATACTTTCCACAATGTGATTTTCCGGATTTAATTTGTGATGTGCTATCTCTCACTGTTACCAATAACCTACCCTTCAATTATGGGCTGCTCATGTCTTTGTCAGTGGGCAAACTTACAAAATCAGCAAGGGATCAAATACTTATTTCCCCCACTGTATATTTATGCTGATGATGTGACGATATATATTTCTTTCAAAAACGACTTATCAGAAATTGCAGATAAAATCAATCTCAGCTTCCAAATTATGAATTCATGGGCGGATGCATTCCAACTAAAGCTCAACGCAGAAAACACACAATGCCCAGAAATGCTAAAAAATCTGCCCGCACATTTCTTAACCTACACTTCCCCAGCTGCAAAGGAGTAAAATACAAACTAACACATGCGACCAGCTTTTCCTACATGAGCACGCAGCTGTGGAATGCACTACCAACTAGCTTGAAAACAATTAATGAAATAACTAACTTTTGCAAATCTCTGAAAACATATCTCTTCAACAAAGCCTGCCCCGAGAATCCATAGCTTAATTATAACACTTCACCACTCCACCCTTCCCTGAAAGTCTTTTTATAACTGTTTGACTAGTTCTTTTTGTTATCCTGATCTTTTGTAACACCAATTGTATCTTTTACCCTGGAATGGCAATGCCATAATAGGGCTGTGTAAGCCACATTGAGCCTGCAAATAGGTGGGAAAATGTGGGATACAAATGCAATAAATAAATAAACATACCAAACCACACTCTTCCTGTTGCGGACACCCTGAAACTCCTAGGCATAACGATTGATCGAAATCTTAACCTAGATAGCCATGTGAAAAATGTTATAAAGAAAATGTTCTATGCAATGTGGAAGCTTAGAAGAGTGAAACCTTTCTTCCCAAGGGAGACATTCCGCAAACTAGTACAATCATTAGTATTGAGTCATTTGGACTATTGTAATTCCTTATATGCAGGATGCAAGGCACAAACCATTAAGAAACTCCAGACTGCCCAGAACACCGCAGCCAGACTGATATTTGGAAAGGTGAAATAGCCAAACCCCTTAGAGAAAAATTGCGTTGACTCCCACTAAAAGATCGAATTGCATTTAAAGTCTGCACCTTAGTTCACAAAATTATTTATGGAGATGCCCCAACTTATATGTCAGACCTAATAGGCCTACCAAAGAGAAACAGCAAAAGATCATCACATACCTTCTTAAACCTCCATTATCCCAACTGCAGAGGACTTAAATACAAATCTATACACACTTCTAGCTTTTCATACAGCTGCACACAACTATGGAATGAATTACCGATCACCATAAAAATAACACACGACTTGGCAACCTTCCGGAAGTTACTGAAGACTTACTTGTTCAAAAAGACGTACAATAAGGATCCCCCATAATGTACTGACTCCTAAACTTCACCAGATACAACTATTATGGAACTTTCTTTCTTTATTTTAATTTCATCCTCATTACTGAATATTATATATTGTCCTGATATCACTATGTAATGTTTCATCTATCTACTTCTAATCCTACATGATATTTTTATGAACCTTATTTGTAACAATGCTGAAACTCTTTCCGTTAACATGATTGCCATGATATTCTTATGCACCTTATTCTTCCTGCATCCATATTCTTCCTATTAATGTGATTGTCGTTGTAACATATTGTAAGCCACATTGAGCCTGCAAATAGGTGGGAAAATGTGGGATACAAATGCAGCAAATAAATAAAGGGAACTGCTGTGGAATTCATTTGCATAAAGCTCCCATAGTCCTTGGCTGAATCCATTTGGATTCTATACAAAGAAAAGGAAACTGAAACCTGGATATTGCCAAAGTGGTGTATGTAGCCACCAGGTTTATGTGGTTATTGTTTTCAAGTTGTGATTCCTTGACTATGTGCTGCAATTTAATCCAAAAATACTGACCCTGAAAAAGGGAAGTGCCCTATGGTGTGTACTTCTCTACTTACTTCTGGTAACTCTTTTCTACCTCTTTGACTTTTTGTTGGAAGAGGCCTCCATCACAATGTATGCCATTATCACTGCTTGATGTCAACTCTGGCAGTATATACTGCAGTATTCCTGTGTAATGATTTCCTCTTCTGCATACACTGTGTAACCCGCTCCTATCACCCAGAAGCGGGTTCATGCTCGGGAAGTAGACTCCTTGAGATAATCTTGGGTTCGGGAGACTGGGTGCTCACCGCTCACTTCAGGTTCCCTCCAGGTCACACACAGGAGGAACCACACAGCAATCAGGAGAGTCAAGAAAAGTAACAACTTTATTTAACAATGCAACAACAGTTATAGGAATTCTCAGCACACAGCTATGATGGTAATCATTCATGATCTTATGCAGTTACAAGAGCAATTAGTCTTTCCTTATTGGGCTGTGCACTCATGCACAATTCCTTTCGCCTGACTTGCAACTAGTTGGTACTCCACAATCACCTTCTCCAAGGTATAAATCACCATCAATGGAGAAATGGATCAGCATTCACTGTCCAACCCTTTCAGGGTTCACCCTGGAAGGAATCACTAGCTGCGGGCAGTATCCTACCCTTAAGCCCGGGTTGCGGCTAGACTCCCCAATCTCCAGCCCACAGCTCAAGTTCTCAATGCAGCTCAAGCAATTAACAGCAACGCTTAAATCCTACTCCTTTCTCAAGGTCTTAGCAAGTACCCCTCTTCAACTCCAATGGGTCTCTTGGGGGGGGGGGGGTCATGTCTTCTAGAATGCAGGCAACAAAGGACAAATTTACACAGCACTGCCCTCTCTTAAATAGCAAACGCATTAGCTCCACCCCACATTGAGATTCCACTAATCAGGACATCCTCCAGTGTGTAATGGAGTCATGATGCTCTCTATGTGGGGTTCCTTTCACACAGGGCTCAAATATAACAGTGGGTTACAACTGCATTATGTTTGTGTGATGATTTCTCCTGTACTATGTACTGCATTATTGTATAATGATCTATTGTGTTGTATACACTGCATTCAGTGCTGGGCAAAATAGTGAAAAATATTATAAAGAATATAATTAAAGAACACACAGGTAAACATGGCTTGATGGGACAGAGTCAGCACGCGTTCAGCAATGGGAAAAACTATTCAAGGTTGTTAAAAACACATGCAGATTGTAAAAAACTGCAGGAAGACTGGCATCCAAGTGACAGATGAAATTTAATGTGGACAAATGCAGTTATGCACAGTGGGAAGAATAATCTGAATCGTAGTTACCTGATGCTAGGGTCCACCTTTGGCAGCGGCCAAAAAATCAAACAGGATGCTAGAAATTATTAGGTAAGGGATGCAAAATAAGACCAAGAATATTATAATGACTGTGTTATCACTCCATGGTGCAACCTCACCTTGCATACTGTGTTCAATTCTGGTAACTGTATCTCAAAAAAAGATATAGTAGAATTAGAAAAGGTTCAAAGTAGAATGACCAAAATGATAAAGGGGGTGGAAATCCTCCCATATAAGGAAAAGCTAAAAAGGTTAGTACGCTTCAGCTTGGAAAAGAGACGGCTGAGGGTGGGGGGATATGATTAAGATCTAAACAGTCCTGAGTGGTGTAGAACGGGTTAAACTGGATCCGTTTTTCACTCTTTCAAGTACTAAGACCAGGGGACACACAGTGAAATTGCATGGAAATATTTTTAAAAGAAATAAAAGGAAATATTTTTTCAATCAAAGAACAGTTATGCTCTGGAACTTGCTGCTGGAGCATCTGGGTTTAAAAAAAGGTTTGGCCAAGTTCCTGGAGGAAAAGTCCATAGTCTATTACTGAGATGGGCATGGGGAAAATCCTGTTTGCCCTGGGATTGGTAGGATGGAATGGTGCTACTATTTGGGTTTCTACTACTACTACTACTTAACATTTCTAGTTTCTGCCAGGTACTTGTGACCTGGATTGGCCACTGTTTGGAAAACAGGATACTGGGCTAGATGGACCATTGGTCTGACCCAGTATGGCTACTCTTATGTTCTTACTAGCCGTTGAGCCCATGAAAACGGGCTACTTTTGGAATGGGGGGGTTTCCGAGCCCCCCCCCCCCGAGGTTGGCGCCGCCCCGCCTCCCCCGGAGTCGCCGCCGCCGCCCCTCTACCCGGCCCGAGCAGCACTGTAAACTTACATCAGCACGCAGCAGCAGGCACATCAGCAAAGCTGCCGTCAGGGCGGGTTTCCTTCTCTGCCTGTGTCCCGCCCTCGTGTGACGTAATGTCGGCGAGGGCGGGACAAAAGCAGAGAAGGAAGCCCGACGGCAGCTTTGCTGATGTGCCTGCTGCTGCGTAGTGATGTAAGTTCACAGTGCTCGGGCAGATGGAGGGGCGGTGGCGGCGAATCAGGGGAGGGGGGAGGGGGAGCGGTTCCGACGTCTGCAGCATGCCAGTAGAGAAATTCTGTCCCGCTCCCATCATCACGTATTGACGCAGGGGCGGGGCAGAGAGGGAAGTCTCTACTGCGCATTTGCGAATGAGTACGGTCACTCGTCGTTTATATGTTTGATGCCCCTTTAGTGAAATTATTTGTAGGATCAATTTTTACATACTTTTTTTTAATTATTATTTTACTGAACATGTAATTACTGACATCTTCAACAGCAGACTTTCTACAGCAGATAGCAGCGAATAAAATTTCTTCAGAAAAATTACTGTCCCCTTTCCCGCCTTTCACCGACAAAGAACCCAAACCCCTCCTCCAACTAAACGAAATAAATATAATTCCATCACAAAAGGGCTACTAACCTTACCCAGCCTCTAACGAAACGACAATACCAGCAGCAGAAGAACCGGTAACGCGTCTACCACGCTGCTGCTGCTGCTGTGTTACGACGATGAGTGACTGACTGACTGACACACTCCCGCTCTCTCTCCACCTGCCTCTTTCCCCTCCACCCTCTCTGAGGGCGGGGGCGGGGCTGGGATGCATACCCAGAATGCACCGGGTTCCCGCCCAAACTGAGGCGCGTGGTGAGACCGTTTCCTGCAGCAGTTGTGTAGTGGCTCCGTTCGGCGTCGTGGCTGGTACCAGGAAGGGAAGGAGCACCCCACCCCCACCCCCACCCACCGGCTGTCCTTTGGCCCAGCATAGGCTCTGCTTCTCGCAGCTGAGAGGTAAGACGACACCCCATAAGCAGTGAGTAAAATGAACAGTGGAAAGGGTCAGTCCTGCTTTTTTATGCTTCACTGTATGACTGAATCCAAACCCATCCATGTGGTAAAATTCTTTCCTACATGCTACACAGCATATGTACGCTCTCTCTCTATGTATATGTGTGTACATATACGAAATAATTACATACACATGCATATATACATTTTTTTACACGCTTTAAAAAAATTATAGCACTGTTTCGCAGCCAATCAGGTTTTCAGGATACCCACAATCAATATTCATGAAGGGATTTGCATGCACTGCCTCCACTATTTCATGAATAATTATTGTGGATATCCTGAAAAAAACTGACCGGCTGGGGTGCCTCTAGAATCAGGTTTGAGAACCACTGTTTTATGGGGTTCTTTTGAGAAAGCAAAAGGGTAAAAACCAAAACTTGTTGTGGGTTCTTAACCCAATTCTCAAAACCAACCAGCCCAGTCTGTTTTTTTCAAGATATTCACAATGCATATGCATGAGATAACTTTGCATCCACAACTTCTATTATATACAAATTATCTCATGCATGTGCATTGTGGGTAAACTGAAAACCTGATTTGCTGGGTGGTTCTAGAGGACTGGGTTCAGAACCCTGCTTCTACATCAAGATAAGCAATATCTCTTACATTCATTTGGGAAGCATACAGAGCTCATTCCGTTTTTATTTATTTTGCAAACTAGTATCAGGGCTTTCGTCCACTCAGTTTCACATTAAGGGGGAAATGTAATAATGCCTTTTCTGAGTATAATAGAAAATGGCTGTTATACAATTACTTGGCCAAATTGAATACCACCTACTTTTGCATGATGTAACATGTAGTTTGAGGTACAATTAGTAGATCACTTGCCTACTGTGCCCACAATGAGTTGAAATCCTATCCTAGGATTTCTGTTAAGTAGTTGGCTCATGGCCTGATTTCATCCCTCAGTGAGCACATTCAGGGCATGATCCAGGAGCATCTGGTGAGGCTTCTCCAACAGAAAGCATCGGCATCTGGAATGCTTGTGTCAGCCATGTCTCTGCCTGTTGCTTCACTAGGCTCTCAGCCTACTGTGAAGTCTCCAACACTGGTGCTGCATGCATTACCAGTGTCTACAGCCACCCGTGATGACACCTTTTCATCGTCGATGAGGAACCTTCACCAGAGTTACATAAGTACATCAGTATTGCCATACTGGGAGAGACCAAAGGTCCATGAAGCCCAGCATCCTGTTTCCAACAGTGGCCAATCCAGGTCACAAAAACCTGGCAAGATCCCAAAAAACTACAAAACATTTTATTACTGCTTATCCCAGAAACTGTGGATTTTCCCCAAGTCAATTTAATAATGATCTATGGACTTTTCCTTTAGGAAGCCAGCCAAACATTTTTTAAAGCACGCTAAGCTAACCGCCTTTACCACATTCTCTGGCAACGAATTCCAGAATTTAATTACACGTTGAGTGAAGAAAAATTTTCTCAGATTCGTTTTAAATTTACTGCTTTATAGCTTCATCGCATGCCCCCTAGTCCTAGTATTTTTGGAAAAAGTAAACAGACGCTTCACATCTACCCATTCCACTGCACACATTATTTTATAGACCTCTACCATATCTCCTCTCAGCTGTCTTTTCTCCAAGCTGAACTGCCCTAGCCACTTTAGCCTTTCCTCATAGGGAAGTCATCCCATCCTCTTTATCATTTTTGTTGCCCTTCTCTGCACCTTTTCTAATTCCACTATATCTTTTTTGACATACGGCGACCAGAATTGAACACAATATTTGAGCTGAGGTTGCACCATGGACTGATACAAAGGCATTATAACATCCTTATTTTTGTTTTCCATTCCTTTCCTAATAATATGTAACATTATATTTGCTTTCTTAGCCACCGCAGCACACTGAGCAGAAGGTTTCAACATATCATCGACGACGACACCTAGATCCCTTTCTTGGTTGCTCATTCCTAATGTGGAACCTTGCATGACTTAGCTATAATTCAGGTTCCTCTTTACCACATGCATCACTTTGCACTTGCTCACATAAAACGTCATCTGCCATTTAGACGCCCAGATTCGTAAGGTCCTCTTGTAATTTTTCACAATGCTCTTGTGATTTAACAACTTTGAATAACTTTGTGTCATCAGCAAATTTAATTACCTCACTAGTTACTCCCATCTCTAGGTCATTTATAAATATGTTAAAAAGCAGCGGTCCCAGCACAGACCCCTGGGGAACCCCATTAACTCCCTTCTCCACTGAGAATACTGGCCATTTAACCCTACTCTCTGTTTTCTATCTTTTAACCAGTTTTTAATGCACAATAGAACAGTACCTCCTATCCCATGACTCGCTAGTTTCCTCTGGAGTCTTTCATGAGGTACTTTGTCAAACGCTTTCTGAAAAGCCAGATGCACAGTATGAACCGGCTCACCTTTAGCCACATTTGTTCACCCCTTCAAAGAAATGTAATAGATTGGTGAGGCAAGATTTCCCTTCACTAAATCCATGTTGACTTTGTCTCAATAATCCATGCTTTTGAATATGCTCTGTAATTTTGTTCTTTATAATAGTCTCTACAGTTTGGAGGGTGGCAAATGTAATGCTGATTTGTAAAAAAGGTTCGCCACCCTCCAAACTTCCGGTACCATTCTCGATTTTAAAGATAAATTATATATTACTAACAATAGATCTGCAAGTTCATTTTTCAATTCTATCAGTACTCTGGGATGAATACCATCTGGTCCAGGAGATTTGCTACTCTTCAATTTGTAGAACTGCCCCATTACATCCTCCAAGTTTATAGAGATTTCATTCAGTTTCTCCAACTCATCAGCTTCGAATACCATTTCTGGCACTGGTATCTCTCCCAAATCTTCCTCGGTGAAGACCGAAGCAAAGAATTCATTTAATCTCCTCTCTGTCAAGGGAAGCTTGGTCTCAGCCTTTCTACGAGGAGTTCTTTGCTGATACCAACACAGAGTACTCATTGACGTCTGAGGAGGATCCACTGTACTTCTTAGAGGAGTCCTATGGTATTCCTTCTGACCCCTCTCCACATAAAGAAAGGAGAAAGTCTCCACCTGAGACCACTTCCTTCATAGCTTTTGTCAGGGAGATGGCGGCCGCTATCCCTATTCACTTAGAGATGGAAGATGAACCCAGGGCTGAGATGGTCGAGGTCCTGGACTAAGACTTTCCTCCTAAAGAGGCTGTGATGGTCCCACTTCACAAGGTCTTGCAAGACTTTCAAGTGAAGAGCTTTGAGTCCACTCTGTCAGTCTCTGCCCTCGCCAAGAAGATAGACATCATGTATCAGATTCAGAGTTCCCCTGGGTTTGATAGGTCACAGTTGCCTCATCATTCCTTGGTGGTGGAATCTGTGCTCAAAAGAGCCAGGACTTCTACTACTACTACTACTACTACAAATCATTTCTATAGCGCTACCAGTTGTACGCAGCGCTTCACAATTGAACATGAAGAAAAGACAGTCCCTGCTCAAAAGAGCTTACAATCTAGAGACTTTGCTTCAGTGTCCCCAGGCAGAGAAGCTTGAACCCTGGACTCTTTTGGGTAGAAAATATATGTGCCTCTATGCTCATATCCCAAATACAGTCGTACCAGCTATACACGAGCCTTTACTTGGTGCGCAGTATGACTGTTTTGGCGCACTTTCTTCCACCGGAGCAGTCATATATAGACCAGCCAAAACTCATTAATTATACTCAGTCATACACGGGCTGAGTATCCGCAAATGAACCTTTTCCGGAGATGCGAAGGCGGTAGAATGAGAGGACATGAAATGAGATTGAAGGGGGGCAGACTCAAGAAAAATGTCAGGAAGTATTTTTTCATGGAGAGAGTAGTGGATGCTTGGAATGCCCTCCCGCGGGAGGTGGTGGAAATGAAAACGGTAACGGAATTCAAACATGCGTGGGATAAGCATAAAGGAATCCTGTGCAGAAGGAATGGATCCTCAGGAACTTAGTCGAGATCGGGTGGCAGAGCCGGTGGTGGGAGGCAGGGCTGGTCCTGTGGATGCCTCGCCCGCGAGCTTGGGACTTGCTCCAGCTGTTGGGGGTCGATGACTGCCACCTTGGAGGTGGTGCCTTGGGCGAGAGCGCATATGAGGCCTCTGCAGATTGCTCTGCTTCAACAATGGTCTCCGATGTCCCAGGAATATGGACGCAGACTAACGTTGCTCCCTGCGGCCCGGCTCAGTATGGAGTGGTGGCTCTCCAACAGGATGTTGTGCCAAGGAATGCCTCTTTCGCTTCCTTCTTGGTGCCTGGTGATAACAGATGCCAGACTTCTAGGCTGGGGAGCGCATTGCAGGAGAAGCTATGCTCAGGGTCTGTGGACACCTCCATCAATTGCTTGGAGCTGAGAGCGATATTCCAGGCTCTTATGGCCTTTCAACAGACTCTGAAGGGGCTTGCTCTCCGGGTTCTGTCAGACAACACGACAGCAGTGGCATACAAAATTAATGGAATAGCGGCCGCAGCCGCGTTCGGCGGGAGGCACTGGGATCCCCGCTCAGAGGTGCAGCAAGACTTGGAAGGTCTCCTCTACCACTGCCGTTTTACAGCAGTGCTGCATCGGGACTCCACAAACACGTCTCTCACCGGGGCACCGAATTCCAATCGGTAACCTTCTCTGATCAGGTCCAGGACCCACTGATCTGAGGTAATCTTGGTCCACTCCTCTAGAAAGAGGGAAAGACGTCCTCCTATTGCAGGCAAGGAGGAGTGGACCAGCATCCCATCATTGTGGACGCCCCTGAACAGCTGGACAAAGTCCCGAGCTCGCAGGCGAGGCATCCTCAGGAGCAGACGGACCTGATTCTGAAGCTTGCACCGCCTTTGGTTGGGGAGATAGACAAACCCCAATGCTGTGTCAAACCGGACCCCCAAATACTCGAAAGACTGAGGGGGGTCATGTGACTTTTGGGTTTTTTTAGTGTGTCATTGAACCATGGGGTCACATTCTGTCTTTGTGATATTCTAGTTCTTAGGGGTGCTATTCCATCTAGTACACTCTTGCATCTTTCATCCCAGTCAGAGGTAATGTGTGGAATCTTTTCGAGCGTTTCATTCATTGTCATATATCTGTTGCCAAAATTCTGTGGGGTCAATTTTGCCTCTTGTGCTGTAGGTTGTGTGGTTTGGTGTTTGGTATGATCCCTTTTTTCGCCAATTTAGTGATAGATACAGTTTGTAATGATCGGACCAGGGTATGTCTGACCATTTGATATTTGTTAAGGATATGTTGTGATTTGTGGATAGTTTGTAGGAGATGAGGTCTAGTGTGTGCCCTTTAATGTGGGTAGCTTGCATTTGTGGAAATTTGAGATCCCATGAGTGGAGGAAATCCTTAAAGTCTCATGAATTGGTAGTTAATGTCTTCAAGGTGGAGATTTATGTCACCTAGTACTAGTGTGTTAGGGTTGGATACACTGCTGTTCGAGATTAAGTCCATAAGGTTAAGCTGGCAATCGTTCCAGTTGCCGGGAGGACTATAGAATAAGAAGCAGTTTATGTGATCAGCCAGGGATTTGTTGTATATTCTGATTGAGACAATTTCTAATTGGGTTGTTATGGACTCGGCGGTAGTTTCGGTGATGAAATGGGAGCGATAGATTAGAGCTAGGCCACCGCTTCCCTTTTCCTTTCTGGTCCATTGAGTGATTTTATAACCTGGAGGGCAGAGGTCAAGGATTATGGGATCTTTCTGATCGTGGATTCAGGTTTCATTGATGAAAAGTAGGTGAAGGTTATCTGATGTGATCCAGTCTGTTATTGTTGTTGTTTTGTTTACTACAGATCTGGCGTTAATGTAGCCCACATGAATGTTGTGGAGTGGGGCTTCTATATTTGGAGAGGTGTGAATTTTCGTAAGTTGTCGTTCCCTGGTCAGTTTATGTGTGTTTTGACCTTTCATTCCGTTTTATTGGTGTAGTCCAAGTGTGTGTGTACTTCCTTTGGTATGATGGTTGTTGATTTGGTGAGAGGTGAAGTGTTTGATTAGTCGTTGGTGGTTTGGTATGGTGAGTATGATATTTTTATCTGCAAGTGGGATGAAAAATTGGAAAAGTGATAGGGAGTATATTGTTAGTAGTGATTTAGATATACTCATTCTGGTGCCGGATTGAAGGTTGGTGGGTAGCTCTCAGTCCCATGAACAGGAGTGACGCCCTGGGGCTTGGTTCCGTGGTTTTAGGCGCAGAGCTATTGGTCAGAGTTCAAGTGTGGGAGGTTTTGGTAGATTTTTTGGAGATGGGTGAAAAGGGTAGAGAGAGTGAATTACTCACAGTCATTTGTGGTGGTCTGCCCTTGTTATCCCTTGGGTTTCTCGTGGCTCCTTTGTTGTTAAGCCACTCTCAGTTGGGGTCGTGGGTCTGGTCTCCGTCTGGTTATTGAAACTCGTTATGGATGGATCTCCCACTGTGTAACTCTCCAGGGTCACGTGTGAGCCATTTCAGCATATCACTTGGGCTGGGTTGGGCACAGGCCTTTCGTTCCCTTGTGGTGCCTCCGACACTCGATCCTCTCCTTTTTCTTCTTCTTGCCGTCTCCTTCACTGCTCAGCCTGTGTGGCGCTCTGCCGCAGTCGATGTCTCTCGCAGTCTTCAGCGCAGGCACCTCTGTTTTTTGGGCACAATATTTTTTTCTCTTTTAGAGTTTTTTTCTTCAAGAGCTGTTTTTGATTGTGGCTTGTTTCAGAGAATTGAAGAAACCTGTGATAAAAACCATTATGGGAAGGCCATCTCTGTAGGTGTCCCTGGAGGTTGAGGTTTCTGCTTTCTTTAAATTAGTTACCATCCAACATCACAAGAAGCTGAAGTAAGATTTGAACCTGGTTTTGCATGATGTCAGCCCAGTGCTCTCAGCGCTAGACAAATCCTCCACTTCAAGGGTGGGCGACCTGTCACAGTGAGTCTCCAAAGGCTATTCCCAACGAAAATCACACTCCCTGCGTCTGTGATTCAGTCAGCGGGAACAGATGACCGAATCCAGACCAGGGCCAGTCCCATGCCCCGATCCCAACTGCAGCTCTGATCCACCGATCCCTTAAAAAAAGCGAGTCCAGGACGCAGCTCCAAGCCCTGTGCCCCGAGCAGCTGTGCAGTCCGTGGCTCCTGGGAGTTCTGATGTGAATAAGCTTCTTCTGTTAGTCACACAATTCTTTGAACATAATCTTTTTTTATGCTTTATTATAACTTGGTTTACGTCAGAGTCATAGCATGCGTGCGTCCCTTTTCCCGCTCGCTGCGAGGACACATTCCTCAGTTATATCCAAAAGAATAGAGGAATACAACTCCTAAGGGGAGGTGGGAGGGTTGTGAGAATATATTGCCTGCTGTCTTCGGACAACACCTGTTACAGGTAAGTAACTACTCTTTCTCCGAAGACAAGCAGGCTAATATTCTCACATATGGGTATCCCTAGCCCCCAGGCTCACTCAACATAACAAAGAGTGGTCAATTGGGCCTCGCAACGGCGAGGATATAACAGAAATTGATCTGAAAGAAAACACAACTAACTGAGAGTGCAGCCTGGAACAGAATAAAAATGGGCCTAGGGGGGTGGAGTTGGATTCTAAACCCCAAACAGACTCTGCAGCACCGACTGCCCAAACCGACTGTCGCATCGGCTATGCTTCTGAAGGCAGTAATGAAATGTAAATGTGTGGATTGAAGACCACGTCGCAGTCTTGCAAATCTCTTCAATGGTGGCTGACTTTAGATGAGCCAGTGACGCAGCCGTGGCTCTAACATTATGAGCCATGACATGACCGTCCAAAGTCAGCCGGGGCTTGGGAGTAAGAGAAGGAAATGCAATCTGCTAGCCAATTAGAAATGGTGCGCTTTCCGACAGCAACTCCCCTCTTATTGGGATTAAAAGAGATAAACAACTGGGCGGACTGTCTGAAGGGGCGTGTCCACTCCACGTAACAGGCCAGTGCTCTTTTACAGTCCAAAGTGTGCAACTTGCTTTCGCCCGGACTCATGTGAGGAGGGGGAAAAAATGTTGGCAAGATGATTGACTGGTTCAGATGGAAAACCGACACTACCTTCGGTAAAAACCTTGGGTGCGTGCGGAGAACTACCTTGTCATGATGAAAAACAAGGAAAGGTGCATGAACTACCAGGGCCTGAAGCTCACTGACCCTACGAGCTGAAGTAATCGCCACCAAGAAAATGACCTTCAAGGTCAAGTACTTCAGATGGCAGGAATCTAGTGGCTCGAAAGGAGTTGTCATCAGCTGGGTGAGAACGATGTTGAGATCCCATGGCACTGGAGGAGGTTTGACAGGGGGCTTTGTCAAAAACAAACCTCTCATGAAACGAACCACCAAAGGCTGTCCAGAGATAGGCAGACCGTCTACACGTGAATGATAAGCACTGATTGCGCTAAGATGAACCTTGACCGAGTTGGTTTTAAGACCGGACTCAGATAAGTGTAGAAGGTACTCAAGCAAGGTCTGTGCAGGACAAGAAAAAGGATCTAGGGCCCTGCTGTCACACCAGACAGCAAACCTCTTCCATTTAAAAGAATAACACCTATGTGTGGAATCTTTCCTGGAAGCAAACAGGACTCGGGAGACACCCTCAGGGAGATCAAAAGAGGCAACTTCTAAGCCCGCAACATCCAGGCCGTGAGAGCCAGAGACCGGAGGTTGGGATGCAGAAGTGCCCCCTCGTTCTGAGTAATGAGGGTCGGAAAACAGTCCAGTCTCCATGGTTCTTCCGAAGATAGTTCCAGAAGAAGAGGGAACCAGATCTGATGGGGCCAAAAAGGCACTATCAGAATAATGGTTCCTTGGTCTTGCTTGAGTTTCAGCAAAGTTTTCCCCACCAAGGGAATGGGAGGATACGCATACAGGAGTCCTGTCCCCCAATAAAGGAGGGAGGCATCCGATGCTAGTCTGCCGTGGGCCTGAAGTCTGGAACAGAATTGAGGGACCTTGTGAGTGTCCTGGGAATCAAAAAGATCTATCGAGGGAGTGCCCCATACTCAAAAAATCTTTTTGGCAATAGTCATGTTCAAGGACCACTTGTGAGGCTGCATAATCCTGCTCAACCTGTCAGCCAGACTGTTGTTTACATCCGCTAGATAAGTGGCTTGGAGAAACATCCCGTGTTGGCGGGCCCATAGCCACATCTGCAGAGCCTCCTAACACAGAGGGTGAAATCCGGTACTCCCTTGCTGGTTGGTGTAATACATTGCAACCTGATTGTCTGTCTGAATTAGAACAATTTTGTTGGATAGCCGATCTCTGAAAGCCTTTAGAGCGTTCCAGATCGCTCGCAATTCCAGGAGATTGATCTGGAGATGCTTCTCCTGAAGAGACCAAGCTCCTTGAGTGTGAAGCCCATCTACATGCGCTCCCCACCCCAGGAGGGATGCATCCGTCGTCAGCACTTTTTGTGGCTGAGGAATTTGGAATGGGCGTCCCAAGACCAGATTGGAGCGAATGGTCCACCACTTGAGGGAGTTGCGAAAATTGATGGACAGCTGGATGACATCCTCTAGATTCCCTGTAGCCTGAAACCACTGGGAAGCTAGGGTCCATTGAGCAGATCTCATGTGTAAACGTGCCATAGGCGTCACATGAACTGTGGAGGCCATGTGCCCCAGAAGTCTCAACATCTGCCGAGCTGTGATCTGCTGAGATGCTTGCACCCTGAAAGCCAGAGACAGAAGGTTGTCCGCTCTGGGTCCTGGAGGATAAGCACAAGCTGTCTTTGTACACAACAGAGCTCCTATGAATTCCAATTTCTGGGCTGGAACGAGATGGGACTTGGGATAATTGATGACAAACCCCAGCATCTCTAGCACCTGAATAGTCATCCGCATGGACTGCAAAGTCTCCTGCGGGGAAGTGTTCTTCACCAGCCAATCGTCCAGATAAGGAAACACATGCACTCCCAGTCTGCGTAGTGACGCTGCAACGACTGCCAGGCACTTTGTAAATACCCTGGGAGCAGACGCCAAGCCAAAAGGCAAAACACAGTATTGAAAATGCTGTGATCCCAGCCGAAATCGAAGATACTTCCTGTGAGCCAGAAGTATCGATATGTGGGTGTAAGCATCCTTCAAGTCCAGAGAGCATAGCCAATCGTTTTCCTGAATCATGGGTAGAAGGGTGCCCAGGGAAAGCATCCTGAACTTTTCTCGGACCAGATATTTGTTCAGGCCTCTTAGGTCTAGGATGGGACGCATCCCCCCTGTTTTCTTTTCCACAAGGAAGTACCTGGAATAGAATCCCAGCCCTTCTTGCCCTGGTGGAACGGGCTCGACCGCATTGGCGCTGAGAAGGGCGGAGAGTTCCTCTGCAAGTACCTGCTTGTGGTAGGAGCTGAAGGACTGAGCTCCTGGAGGGCAATTTGGAAGTTCGGAGTCCAGATTGAGGGTGTACCCGGACCGGACTATTTGAAGAACCCACCGATCGGAGGTTAAGAGAGGCCACCTTTGGTGAAAAAATCTTAACCTCCCCCCCGACCTGCAGGACGTCCGGCACAGACACTTTGATGTTGGCTATGCTCTGCTGGAGCCAGTCAAAAACCTGTCCCTGGTTTTTGCTGGGGAGCTGCAGGGGCCTGCTTCGGTGCACGCTGCTGACGAGAGCGAGTGGGCTGGGATCGAGCATGAACCGGCTGTCGGGAATAAGAAATGTACTTACGGCCCCTAGAGACGTAAGGAGCACTTCTCTTTCCCTTAAAAAACTTCCTAGAGGTGGAAGTGGATGCAGAAGGCGCCCGGCGGGAGAGAGAATCCATAGCGTTATCACGCTGGTAGAGATGATCAATCATCTCTTCAACCTTCTCTCCAAAAAGGTGATCCCCCCCGGCACGGGATATCTGCTATTTTCTGCTGAGTCCGTTCCTCCAGGTTAGAGGCAAGCAGCCATGAGAGTCTGCGCATTGCTATACCTTGGGCAGAAAATCGAGATACCACATCACAAGTGTCAAAAACGCCCCTGGACAGGAACTTGCGACACGCCTTCTGCTGCCTGACCACTTAGCGAAAGGGTTCGGCTTTCTCCGGTGGGAGTGCGTCTACCAAACTCTCAAGTTGCCTCACAGAGTTCTGTAAATGAATGCTCGTAAAGAGCTGGTATGATTGGATTTTGGCCGCGAGCAGACCAGCCTGATACGCCTTCCTCCCAAAAGTCCAGAGTTCTATACTCTCGCCCCGGGGGCACCGAGGAGAAGTTCCTAGAACTCTTAGCTCTTCTGAGAGCAGAATCCACCACTGCTGAATCATGAGGCAACTGAGCCCGCATGAGACTGGGTTTCCCGTGAATCCGGTACTGAGACTCAACTTTCTTAGGAACAGTTGGACAAGAAAAAGGCTTCTCCCAGTTCCTCAACATCACCTCCCTGAGTGTCTCATGGAAAGGAACTGTGGCAGAAGATGTAGGTGGAGATGGATAGTCGAGAACCTCAAGCATCTTGGCTCCTCAGGAGGAGAAAGTTGTCTTTGAGGCGAGGGAGTAGAGTCAGACGGGATGCCTTGAGAATCCTCTCCAGAGAACTCCCCATGCACTCCATCATCATATGATGAGGTATCGTCAGATGGGGCTAAAAGCTCAGACAGAGCTGCCCGAATCTGAGCCCGTCTCGACGAAGAGGCTTGACGGCCTCGATGATGACGTTGAGAAGTCGACGGTCCCTGAGATTCCGGTGAAGCTTCCTGTACCGATGTCTCCGGAGAGCCGACCCGGGATGTCAACGGCACCGAAGGCGGCACCGGTGAAATAGACCTCACCACAGGCTGGAGGCCTGATGCACGAGCCTCCGGCACCAGCGACACCGATACCCCTGACACCGGCGGCACCGGCATCTCTGAACCTGTCGGCACCGACATCCCCGGCGCCGATTGCCAATGATGCATCATTTCCATAAAAAAAGGAAAATAGGCCTGCATACGCTCATCGAGAGTTGCTGCTGGAAGGAGCTGGGGGGCCGGTTGGGACAGAGGAGGCAAAGTCTGCTGAGGTTGAGGAGTGGGGACTTGGCTGCCAAGGGATCCACGCGCCGGCACCTCAGTAACAGAGGGGGAGCGATCCTCTCGGCACCGACGCTTCTCGGGTATCGAATGTCTCGATGACCCGGAGCTCTCGGTGCCGTGACGTGAAGGAGAACGACGACGGTGCATCTTGGCCTTCGCCCGTCGTTGAGACTCCTCGGCACCGGAGAAGAGGACTGGAATCCACACGCCTCTTTGGGGCCGGGTCCGATGCAGGACGGTCCCGGGGGGTCTGCAAAGCAGGAGGCGCCGAGGCGGGTGGAGACCCACTCGATGCATCACTGCTCCCAGCGTGCATCGGTCGTTTGGCAGCCTGTCCCCGGTCTCCCGGTGCCGACACTTCCTTCTACGTCGACCTCGACGATGCTGACTTCGACATCATCTTCGACGGAGCCGACTTCGAGGCACCGGACCGAAAAATCTTCTCTCTTTGGGCGTCTCAAGAGAGCAGTGTCCGCTTTCTCATTGCGAGACATAATTTGCAGCCCTCCGAGCGATGATCCGGCCCAAGGCACTGTAAACACCACGAATGTGGATCAGTGGTAGAGATGGTCCGATGACAGCGGGCACAAGGCTTAAAGCCGCTGGGAGTCTTTGATGACATAACGGGAAAAACAGCCCCTGCCAAATCAAAAGACGTGATTGTGTCAGCTTGAACAAGGGACACAAGGAAAAAATAAAAAAATCAACCAAACGAGCGATTTAAATAAAATCACAAACTAAAAGGAAAGGAAACTTGAAAACGAAAAAACTAAACCGATAATAAAGGAATAAAGGGATACTGATTTTAATCTTCACCTCCGGGTTCAGCAACACGACGAGAAGAAAAAACCTTGTCACCTCAGACACGGAGAAGAAAAAACTGAGGAATGTATCCTCGCGGCGGGCGGGAAAAGGGACGCACGCATGCGCAGTGCATCCGCCCGCGCGACAACTGACACTTTCAAATTTTAAGAAGACTTTGCCAGAAAGTCCTCCGGGCCATATGTGAGAATATTAGCCTGCTTGTCTTCGGAGAAATGCCTAGACATCATCTGTACTGGGCGGGTTCTAGCAGATGATGTTACCCACAGGTGAGCCTGCTTGACCTGGTGGCCTCGGAGAACACCTGCTACAGGTTGCAGTAAAGCATAAGATTAACAATTCTGTGGCCTTGAAGTGAAGCAAGAACATTTTTCCCAGAGGATGTACGAGCGTGGGCGTTTCCACAGGCTCAGAAACCTTTTCTGCCATTGCACTCTGCTAAATGGCGTAATTGTAAAAGGTGAGAGAAAGCAGCGCTGCTCAGCCCCAGATGAAGTAGGCGGAGCCTGCGCGCGACTGACAGGCCCTGCTCCATTGGCCAGTGGCGGAAGGCTGTGCGTGGCGCGTGGGGCGTGGCGCGCGGCCGCGGTAAGCAAGCGCCGGACTCGGAGGAGCATGGGGCAGTGAGTAGTCTCCGGGCATGGCCTCTCAGCGGGCGCCCAGCCCCTTGCAGGAGAGTTGCGGCACTTGCCGGCTCTTCCTGGCCTTCTTCGTGGTGTCGCTGGCGTTGCATCTCCTCACGCTTTGTTGCTACCTGGAACTGCGAGCCGAGCTCAGGCGGGAGTTGCCAGCCGGCACCGCCGACGCCCACGAAGGCTTTTCGCAGCCCCGCAGGTCCACGGTGCAGCTTGCCGACCAGGTGAGTGAGCACGCAATTAAACCGTTACTTGGAGGGAGGGAGGGAGGCGCGTGCAAAGCGCACCAGTTTCCTTGTTCTGATTTCATGGCAATAACTTTGCAGGCTTGTCAACTTAAGAGAAAAGTGTGTTTGTTTTTAAATCCTTTCAGCACAAGGCGTTATTCTTTTATGATCCAACAGTTCTTCGAGTATATAGTGCTGGTGTTGATGCGGTTCATTAAAAAAAAAAACGTATTTAAGCGGTTTACAGTGAACATTTGCAATGCTTTAGTATAACTATTAAAATACAATCGATGGCTATAAACCTTAATATAGTTTAAAAATGCAGTTACTGAAAAAATACAAAATATGAGCTAAGGCTTTAACCGAGGAAAACCTGAGTAAACAAATGTATATTAAAACATTTTTCTGCAATCTGATTAAATCTTGGAAATGATGATTCCAGTGCCTGAAATCGCAGGGAGATGGCCTACTAATAATAGGGTCAAACTGAGAATAATCTTAAACAATTGGGTGAAAACCTTTGAAGTACTGGTTTGTTATTTATAAGCATGCTAATTTTCTTTAGGAGGGAGCCTTCGTGCTACTTGATGGGAGATGAGTGCATGTGTGCAGTGCAGAGAATAAAACAGTACTGTGAAAACCTCTTGAGCATGTTACCTGTATGTGTTTTCCACAGACTGCTAGATAAGAAGACCCCCATGGCTTCCCAGTTCTAAAGCTCTAGAACTAAGACAACTCTGGGAGGGATTGGGTACCTGATCTATTTTGCTGTCTGCAGAAAACATCAGTCACAGAGATGCCAAGGGGGGGATTCATTCTATCACAGGCTTGTCCAACCTCTATCAAGGGCTACAATTTATATTTTGTAACCTTAGGGCCAAAACATGCACCTTTGTATTTTGCTGTGTGTTTTATCAAATAGTGGCAAAATGTGATAGTGCATTATCCCCTTACCTGGCTCCAGCTGTTAAAGAAACAGCAGGATTCATGCTTCTATACTGTGACTCAGATCTCTGCAAGCTTGAGCTGTGGTGCTGGAATTATGAGTTACGGTCTCTAGTCTCGTCACAACTGGGGATACAAGGAACTGCCTATAAATGGTTCAGATCTTATTTGTGTGGTAGAGTTATGCAGGCACTTGTGCAAGAATCTACTACTATTTATCATTTCTATAGCGCTGCAAGGCATACGCAGCGCTGTACACCATACACAAAAAAGACAATCCCTGCTCAAAGAGTTTATAATCTAGATAAGACAGGTAAACAGAACAATTAAGGGTAGGGGAATAATAGGTGAGGCTGAAGGACAGGGCAAGTGAGTAGTGGTTAGGAGTCAAAAGCAGTAGTAAAGAGGTGGGCTTTAAGTTTGGACTTTAAAACGGCCAAAGACGGGGCTAGACGCACAGGCTCAGGAAGTCTATTGCAGGCGTGGGGTGCAGCAAGACAAAAGGAACGGAGTCTAGAATTAGCAGTAAAGGAGAAGGGGGCGGATAAGAGAGATTTATCTACAGAACAGAGTACTCGAGGGGGGTGTAGGGAGAGACGAGAGTGGAGAGGTATTGGGTAGCAGCAGAGTGAATACACTTATAGGTCAATAAGAGAAGCTTGAACTGAATACGGAAACGGATAGGGAGCCAGTGAAGTGATTTAAGGAGGGGGCTAATGTGAGCAATAGCGACTTTGGCGGAAAATGAGTCGCGCAGCAGAGTTTTGGACTGATTGAAGAGGAGAGAGATGGCTAAGAGGGAGGCTGGTGAGAAGCAGGTTACAATAATCAAGGAGAGAGGTGATGATAAGGGTTCTGGTAGAGTGCTCAGAGAGGAAGGGATGGATTTTGCTAATGTTATAGAGAAAGAAATGACAGGTTTTGGCAATCTGTTGAATATGAGCAGAGAAGGAGAGAGAGGAGTCAAAGATGACCCCAAGGTTACGGGCTAATGAGACAGGGAGAATGAGAGTGCCATCCACAGAAATAGAGAAAGGGGGAGAGGAGGGGTAGGCATAGGGGAAAAGATGAGAAGCTCAGTTTTGACCATGTTAAGTTTTAGATGACGTTGGGACATCCAGGCAGCTATGTCAGATAGGCAGGCTGAAAACTTCTCTACATAATGTGGTGGTAAGGGGGGTTTTGCAGGACTGTGCCCTGTCAGCATTGCTTTCTAATAGATACATGCAATCTCTGGGAAAAGTGTTTTGTGAACTTGGAGTGAGTTATCAAATGCAGAGCCGGTGGCGGGAGGCGGGGATAGTGCTGGGCAGACTTATACGGTCTGTGCCAGAGCTGGTGGTTGGGAGGCGGGGATAGTGCTGGGCAGACTTATACGGTCTGTGCCCTGAAAAGGACAGGTACAAATCAAGGTAAGGTATACACAAAAAGTAGCACATGTGAGTTTATCTTGTTGGGCAGACTGGATGGACCGTGCAGGTCTTTTTCTGCCGTCATCTACTATGCTGATGATATCCAGTTCTTTTTTTTTTCTTTTTTTTCCTGTTATCAGTAGATGGTGTGCTCCAAATCTTGTGGAAGTATATGAATAAGATCCATTTTTGGTTAAAAGAAAACAAATCGTTGAATATATTTAAAACTGTGATGCTTGGAAGACAGTTTTCTTTCCACTTGAAACTTATATGTTGAATGAGGTTTTGGCTTGGGAGAAGACAGTTATTGAAGCAGCAACATTGGCTGCCTGTGATGTACTATATTCAATGTAAGGTGTTGATTCTCATCTGCCACTGTTTATTTCTGGGATAAACAGCATAAAATCTGTTTTTACTTGTACCTGGATTGCCCACTGTAGAAAACAGGATACTGGGCTTGATGGACCTTCGGTCTGTCCCAGTACAGCAATGTTTAAATTCTTATCTACCACTTCCTAGCTTCCCATGCCTACTTTTTAACTTTTCTCCAGTACATAAGTAGACATATAAGTGCATAAGTATTGCCATACTGGGACAGGCCAAAGGTCCATCAAACCCAGCATCCTGTTGCCAACAGTGGCCAATCCAGTTCACAAATACCTGGCAAGATCCCAACAAAGTGCAAAACATTTTTTCCTTATCAGCAGCAGATGAATCCATTAACTGATGGGTTGTATCCGCCTACCTGCAGGTAGAGAGAGAGAAATACTGAAGGCAGTTGGGGCTAGCCGTCCAAGAGGCACTATGGTTTTCCAGTGCTCTCTATCTCCCAGCAGGTGTGGACGTAGCTTGATCAGCTCCTGGATTTCAGGCTGCCTGGGGTGGCTCCTGTGCTTTGCCAGTTGAGCAGGGGTGTTGTGGCTGGTGGTGCCCACTTTAAAGGCATATAGGTTCGCCCTTTCCCTGCCTTACCCATTCCCCCCTCCTCCCGGAGTCCCTCTGTTGTTGCCTGCCTCCAACTTTCCTCATAGTGTTAAAAAAAAAAGTGCGCGCTTGTACAGTGTGGCTATTTCAGAGGCTTTTTCCAGAGATTCTGGTTCTGTGCAGCTTGACCGGAGCTCGTTGACTCGGTCTTCTGAGGTGAGAGTGGTGCCCAGCTCCTCCTAGGAGGTCCCGCGGACGCCGTTCCGATCGGGGTAAGTTTTGGTGCGAAGCCATCATTTTATTGCTATCATCTTGTCCTGTGAAAAAACGGACGATGGCTGCTGAAGGAGTTAAGCGCTGCTCCCGTTGTGGTAAACGTAGATCAGCAGCGGGGCTGTGTAAAACGTGCTCCTTTTTCACGGAGAGAGTAGTGGATGCTTGGAATGCCCTCCCGCGGGAGGTGGTGGAAATGAAAACGGTAACGGAATTCAAACATGCGTGGGATAAGCATAAAGGAATCCTGTGCCGAAGGAATGGATCCTCAGGAGCTTAGTCAAGATCGGAAGGCGGAGCTGGAGGTTGGGAGGCGGGGATAGGGCTGGGCAGACTTGTACGGTCTGTGCCAGAGCCGGGGTTGGGAGGCAGGGCTGGGGAGGTGAGGATAGTGCTGGGCAGACTTATACGGTCTGTGCCTGTGCCAGAGCCGGTGGTTGGGAGGTGGGGCTGGTGGTTGGGAGGCAGGGATAGTGCGGGGCAGACTTATACGGTCTGTGCCCTGAAGAGCATAGGTACAAATCAAAGTAGGGTATACACAAAAAGCATCAAATATGAGTTATCTTGTTGGGCAGACTGGATGGACCGTGCAGGTCTTTTTCTGCCGTCATCTACTATGTTACTATGTTAGACGCTCATGCTGGTTTGAGCATGCCGAGCGATGTTTCTTCCTGCTTGATGGAGCTGGCAGCGGGCGCCATTTTGTAAGCGCTGCATGCATCGACCCTTGCGGTTGCGGAGGAGTCTGAGGGCAGGGGGACGCCTCGTTTAGAGGCTGCTAGAGGAGCTCCTACATCCGTTTCTCCTAATTTGGAGGCGGAGGGTCAGGGTGAGTTTTTCTCTGTCGCAGGTGTCTGACACTGCGTTGCCTCCTGGCTTCCCTCCGGGTGTTGATGCCCCGGGGATGACTTTCACAGGTTATTTCCTCCCCCGAGTGTTGGAAACATGCTAAACATAGACGGGTAAATTCCCCGTCTGAAAGTTGCGCATACCCCTCTCCTCCCCCCCCCCCCCCCCCCCCCCCCCCCCCCCCCGCTGTGGTCAGGCTCTGGACAGTCTGAGGGATCTGGCAGACCCTCAGGGACGGATGATTCAGAGGAGGGTGCCTGTTTGCCACTGGATTTGGATGATCCCAATGCGGTCCAGATTTTCCACTGCGACGAGCTGCCAGCTCTCATTACTGACGCCTTACAGGCCCTCTCGATTGATGATCCTGCTGAAGGCGACGCCTCCTCTGTTAATCTTAGGATGGCGAGTACTAAGAAACCTACTCTGGCCTTTCCTGTGCACGACTCCATCCAAGAGCTTATTTCTGCTCAATGGTCTGACCCAGATGGACCTTTGAAAGTGGCCAGGGCTATGGGTCAGCTTTACCCTCTGCGTGAGGAGCTCTTGGCCCTTTGGGGATGCCTAAAGTGGATGCATTGGTCACAACGGTGACAAAAAAGACCACTCTACCAGTAGAGGGAGGAGTCACTTTGAAACACATGCAGGACCGGCAGCTTGAGTCCGCGCTGAAGCGGTCCTTTGAAATTGCAGGCCTTGCCTTGAGGGCGTCTATTTGTACTTCCTATGCAACCCGGGCATGTCTTTCCTGGCTACAGCAGGCGATGGAACAGCCCTCTGATGGTGCAGGCCCCCTTTCTGAGGTTGCCCCGAGGATGGAGTCGTCCCTGTCATTTTTGTCTGATGCCCTGTATGATCTGGTCAGAGCTTCGGCTAAACAGATGTCTATGGCGGTGTCCGCCCGCCGCCTTCTTTGGCTTCGGCATTAGGCAGCTGACATGGCTTCTAAGCAAAGACTGGTGAGGCTACCCTTTCGGGGCCTCCTGTTATTTGGAGAGGAACTGGAGCAGATTGTGAAATACCTGGGTGAATCTAAACCCCAGAGGTTACCTGAGGATAGGCCGAAGCCTTCTTCCAAGGGTTCTGTGTTTCCCTCCTCTTCCAGACCTTGCTTCCGTGAAGCTTGCAGGTATCACCCGGGGCACTAGGTTTTCTCAATGTGCCCGTTTTTAGCAGAGGAACTCCTTTCGCTCGGACAAATGTTCCGCAGGGGTTCAAGGCCAGGAGTTCAGGGGCGTCCACAATGATGGGATGCCGGTCCACTCCTCCTTGCCTGCAATAGGAGGACGTCTTTCCCTCTTTCTAGAGGAGTGGACCAAGATTACCTCAGATCAGTGGGTCCTGGACCTGATCAGAGAAGGTTACCGATTGGAATTCGGTGCCCCGGTGAGAGACGTGTTTGTGGAGTCCCGATGCAGCACTGCTGTAAAACGGCAGTGGTAGAGGAGACCTTCCAAGTCTTGCTGCACCTCTGAGCGGGGATCCCAGTGCCTCCCGCCGAACGCGGCTGCGGCCGCTATTCCATTAATTTTGTCATGCCTCGAAAAGGCGGGTCTTTCAGGCCGATCCTCGACTTACGAAGAGTAAACGAGGCTCTGAGTTCGATATTTCAGCATTGAAACCCTGCGATCCGTCATTGCGGCGGTACAGCCAGGAGAGTTTCTCACGTCTCTGGACCTGAAAGAAGCTTATTTGCACATTCCTATCTGGCCTCCACACCAGCGGTTCCTCCGCTTTGCACTGTTGGGAAAGCATTTCCAGTTTCAGGCCTTGCCTTTCGGCCTAGCCACAGCTCCCCGTACCTTTTCCAAGGTAATGGTGGTAGTAGCTGCCTGTATCAGGAGAGAGGATATCAGAGTTCACCCTTATCTCGACGACTGGCTCATCAGAGCTGGCTTGGCAACCGAGAGTTGTCTTGCCACAGCCAGAGTGGTGGCGGTCCTGCAGGCGCTAGGCTGGGTGGTCAGTATACCCAAAAATCACCTGACCCCCTCTCAGTCTCTCGAGTATTTGGGGGTCCGGTTCTTCACGGCTTCGGGGTTGGTCCTTCTCCCCAACCAAAGGCGGTGCAAGCTTCAGAATCAGGTCCGTCTGCTCCTGCGGATGCCTCACCCGCGAGCTTGGGACTTGCTCCAGCTGTTGGGGGTCGATGACTGCCACCTTGGAGGTGGTGCCTTGGGCGAGAGCGCATATGAGGCCTCTGCAGATTGCTCTGCTTCAACAATGGTCTCCGATGTCCCAGGAATATGGACGCAGACTAACGTTGCTCCCTGCGGCCCGGCTCAGTATGGAGTGGTGGCTCTCCGACAGGATGCTGTGCCAAGGAATCCCCCTGGTGCCTGGTGATAACAGATGCCAGCCTCCTAGGCTGGGGAGCGCATTGCCAAGGAAGCTATGCTCAGGGTCTGTGGACACCCATGGAAGCGGGGTGGTCCATCAATCGCTTGGAACTGAGAGCGATAGTCCAGGCTCTTATGGCCTTTCAAAAGACTCTGAAGGGGCTTGCTGTCCAGTTTCTGTCAGACAACACGACAGCAGTGGCATACATAAATCGTCAGGGAGGCACTCAGAGCAGGGCCCTGGCCGTGGAGGCCGCTCAGATTTGCCACTGGGCTGAGCTCCACCTGCAGCTTCTGTCAGCAGCTCACATAGCAGGTCAGAGCTACATGCAAGCTGATTTTCTCAGCAGGCAGCAAATCGACCCGGCGGAGTGGGAACTGGCAGAAGACGTTTTTCTTCAGATTTGTGCCAAATGGGGGACTCCTGGTATGGATCTAATGGCGTCAAGTGCAAACCCCAAAGTACCTTGCTTTTTCAGCAGAAGGATAGATCCTCACTCGACGGGGTTGGATGCTCTGCCTCAGCCCTGGCCCTCGGAGCTCCTGTATGTATTCCCTCCTTGGCCCCTGATAGGGCGAGTCCTGCGGATTCGACAGCACCGAGGTCTGGTGATTCACATCGCTCCAAATTGGCCAAGGCGTCCGTGGTATGCGGATCTCCGCCGGATGTTGGTTGGCGCTCCGGTGCATTTGCCCTTGGTGCCAAACCTGTTGGTTCAGGATCCGGTGTCTATGGAGGAGCCCTGCCGATTTGGGCTATTGAGAGGGCGCAATTGAGAGACAAGGGCTACTCTATCAAGGTCATCACCACTCTCTTGCATGCCCGCAAGCGGTCCACTTCAGCAGCTTATGCTCAGATCTGGTGCAAATTTGAGGCGTGGGGTGTTTCAAAGGCGATCACACCCACGCAAGCTACAGTCTCAACTGTGCTGGACTTTCTGCAGGGGGGCTTACAAAAAGGCCTGGCTTACAATTCCCTGCGGGTGCAAGTGGCAACATATCGAGGGAAAGTCGCTGGCTTGTCCCTTGCTGCTCATCCGGACATTGCTAGATTTCTCAGAGGGGTGCTTAGGCTCTGTCCTCCTGTCCGGTTGCCCTGTCTGGCCTGGAACCTGGGGCTGGTGTTGAAGGCTCTTCAGTGTTCGCCCTTCGAGCCGCTTGAGCGAGCTTCGGAGAAGGATGCGACTCTCAAGACAATCTTTTTGGTGGCCATGACCGGCTAGATGCGTGTCTGAGCTGCAGGCGCTGTCCTGTCGGGATGCTTTTCTGCAATTCTCGGAGTCCGGAGTAACGGTACATACGGTGCCTTCCTTCCTGCCTAAGGTGGTTTTAGCGTTTCACCTGAACCAGCCCATTTTTCTTCCTTCCTTTTCTAGGGAAGAGTTCCTGGACTCCTTTGGGCAGTTACATCTTCTGGATGTCCGCAGGGCACTGTTGCAGTATCTACAGATGTCAAATGACTTCAGGACTTCTGATCACCTTTTTGTTTTGTTGTCATATCCTCGGTGTGGAGGTCCGGCATCTACGGCCACTATAGCCCGTTGGCGTAAGGAAGTCATTTTTGCTGCGTATCTGCTTTCAGGTCGGTCTCCGCCTGAAGCGTTTAAGGCACATTCCACGAGAGCCATCTCCTCATGGGCTGAAACGTGCACTCTCTCTTCAAGAGATCTGTAGTGTGGCTACTTGGGCTTCTCAGCTCTCTTTTGCCTGGCATTACAGGCTAGATGTTTCAGCGAAGCAGGGTGCTGTTTTTGGAGTTCAAGTATTGGTTCGTGGTGTGGCCTGTTCCCACCCTAAGTAGGGCTTGCTTTTGTACATCCCATCAGTTAATGGATTCATCTGCTGCTGATGACAAAGAAGGGAAAATTAGAGTCCATAGGTCGGCCTCTGGTTTCTGCGCTTGTCTTCGGTCCTAGAGCTTGGCCTTTCACCATAGCTTCTTACAGGATTGGCTACCGTTTCGGCAGGTGTGCTTTGCTCTGTTTCCGGGAGTTGAGCTTAGCTACACCTCAGGTTGTGGGACTTCGCCCTGTACCTGTAGGTCTTGTCTTACTCTGTCCCTGATTGCAGAGCCGGGCTCTGGCTCTGCCAGTCGAGCCTTCCCTTACCTCTGGTGATCGAGACTGGTGCCGTCTCTAACTGTAACGCTTGGCTGTTTCTTGGGCTTGTGGATTTGTCTCTAGTGCTGACTGTGGAGTCTTACTCCTTCTCTGGTGGCTGAGCCCAGCTTCCTTGTTGGTAGCCAAGCTAGGGACCATCACTGGTTATCACCCTGACTCGCTTTCTCTCGGATAGTCAGGCCTTCGTCTTCTCCCTGGAGATTGTGCAGGGGACCAGCTTTGCTGGTGAGCCTTGCTCCTTCTCTGGGGGAGGGGGGGGGTGAGCCTGTTCTCTCTGGCTTTTGAGTTTTGTTCTATATCTGCATAGCTCCTGCTTTCAAGTGCTCAAGCTTTGCCATGGGTACTGGGTGTTAGTCTGGTGGAAGTTTGCTTTCTGGTGTGAGAGCAAGGCCCTAGATCCCCTTGCTTGCCCTTCACAGACCCTGCTTGAATATCTTCTACACTTCAGAGTCTAGTCTCGAGACCAACTCTATAAGGGTTCACCTGATTGCAGTTAGTACTTGCCATCAAGGTAAGCCCATCTATGGACAGCCTCTAATTATTTGCTTCATGAGAGGTGGACTTTTGTCAAAGCCCCTGTCAAACCTCCACCAGTGTCTTGGGATCTCACCATTGTTCTCACCCAGCTGAGGAAAGCACCTTTTTGAGCTACTGAATTCCTGCCATCTACAGTACTTGACCAGGAATGTCATTTTCTTGGTGGCTGTTATTTCAGCACTAGTAAAAATGGCCCATTTCTGGCGGCGATGAAACGGGCGCTAGCGGGCAGGGGACTCCCTTCCCCTCCCCTTACGCGTGTCTCCCTGGTGGTCTAGAGGTACCTGTTTGGTGGGAGCAGGAAAGAAAGAGCCCCCTCTTTCCTGCCCGTAGCGGTGGTGGTAGCATCCTTGCTACATCGTGTGGGAGTTCCGCTCTCAGCGTTTCAAAATGGCCACCGATAGTTCAAGCTGCATCGCGAGACTTCAACTCTCGGCGGCCATTTTGAAACGCCGAGAGCCGGACTCCCACACGATGTAGCAAGGATGCTACCACCACCGCTGCGGGCAGGAAAGAGGGGGCTCTTTCTTTCCTGCCCCCACCGAACAGGTACCTCCTAGATTACCAGGGAGACAGGCGTAAGGGAAGGGGAGGGGAGGTGACAGGGGGTGAGGGACGTTGCTGAGGGTGATTGTGGTACCATGGGCGGGGCGGTAACTTCTAAGGGGCGGGGCTATGTGGGGAAAGGGGCTGGATTGATGTGGACATCCTGGGCGGCTGGGATTTTTTGGAAGGGGAGGAGTAGAGAAAGGCGCTCCGCGTGTTTCCCTACTGCTCCCCGTGCGTTAATTAGCCTTGTTTTCGTGTTGCGCCCTCGACGTCATCACGTGTGACGCAAGGGCGGGGCATGAAGATGTTGTGTGGCTTCACCACCATGAAACCACGAACCGGTGTGTGAGTGACTTCAGTGACGTCAGTGTCCTCAGAACGTTGAGGCTGCGTTTTATTATAGTAGATGTGTAGAGTCAGTGAGCTTCAGGCCTTAGTGGTGGGTGCACCTTATACTAAGCTTCCTGACAACAGAGTTGTCCTCCGCACGCACCCTAAGTTCCTGCCGAAGGTGGTGTCAGAGTTCCATGTGAACCATCTGTTGTGTTGCCATCATTCTTTCCCCGACCTCATGCTTATCCTGGTGAAAGCAGCTTGCATATCTTGGATTGCAAGAGAGCATTTGCTTACTACATGGACAATGCCCCACAGACAAGTCCGCCCAACTTTTTATTTCTTTTGATTCCAACAGGATGGGGTCGCGATTGTGAAACGCCCAATTTCTAATTGGCTGGTAGATTGCATTTCCTTCACTTAGGCCCAGGCTGGGCTAGCTTTGGAGGGTCATGTCAAGGCTTATAATGTCAGAGGCTGCATCAGTAGCCCACTTGAAGTCAGCCTCCATTGACAAAATTTGCAAGGCGGTTTTCAGTCCACACATCACATCACACTACTGCCCTTCAGCAGGTTACCTGACGCAACAGTTGGTTCGGGCATACAGTGTTTCAGAATCTGTTTGGGGTCTAGAATCCAACTCCACCCTCCTAGGCCTGTTTTATTCTGTTCCAGGCTGCACTCTTATTCAGATTGTATATAGTTTCAAGCTAATCTGCATTATGTCCTTGCCGATGCGAAGCCTATTCACTGATTTTTGTTGTTTTTGTTGAGCCTGGATGCTAGGGATTCACCTCTTGGGAGAATTATAAGCCTGCTTGTCCTCAGAGAAATTGAAGATACTTACCTGTAGCAGGAATTCTCCCTCCAAGGGCAGCAGGCTTTATATTCTCACAATCTTTCCCACCTCCCCTTGGAGTTTTCTCCTTTATTATTTTTACTTTATTTTTTGCTGTCGTATTAAACTGAGGAGACTGTGTTCATACAGCAGGTGTGAAGTCACACGGGCATGTGTGGTGGAGCACGTCTCATGCCTCACAAAACTCTCATTTAGCTTGTGTAAATCCAGGACCAGACGACGCAGGATGGCATCACCCTACTTGTGAGAATATGAAACTTTTTGTCCCCCGAGAATACCTGCATACAGGTAAGTATTTTAGCTTTTCCATGTAACTTCCTTGCGTTATTCCCTTTGTCTTTGTACTTTTGGAATGAGTAAAAAAAAAATCTGTTTAATTTACTCGTTCTACTCCACTCAGGATTTTGTAATCCTCAATCATATCTCCTCTCATCCGTCTCTTTTCCAAGCTGAAGAGCCCTAACCTCTTTAGCCTTCCTCATACGAGAGGAGTTCCATCCCTTGTTATCATTTTGGTAGCTCTATGAACATTTTCTAATTCCGCTTTATCTTTTTTTGAGATAGTGACCACAACTGAACGAAATACTCAAGGTGCAGTCGCCCCATGGAGTGTTAGGAGGCATTATAGTATTTTTGGTCTTATTCACCATCCCTTTCCTAATAATTCCTATCATCCTGTTTGGTTTTTCGGTTGCCGCCACACACTGAGCAGAAGATTTCAACGTATTATCTACAATGGCACCTAGATATTTTTCTTGAGTTCTGATTTCCAGAGTGGACCCTAGCATCAGGTAACTTTGATTCAAATTTTTCTTTCCAATGTGCATCACCTTGCACTTGTCCACATTAAAATTTCATCTTCCATTTGTATGCCCAGTCTTTCAATTTCCTAAGGTCTTTCTGCATGTAATATTACTGGTTATATGACTGTGGTTTTTTTTCTTAGTTGCATTTAACAGAGTAAATGTCTGACATGGTCACATGATCAAAGCTGACAATTTCTGTGCTTTAAATGTTAAGAGGCAGTTAAACTCTATTGAATGTTTTCTCCCATTGACTAGTTTTATTGTGTTTTATATAATGCGGATCACTAAGGGTATGAAAGCTGTCTCTACTTGCCTGAGGGATCTAAAAAAAGGAGTTTGAGTGAAAATTTCATCTGTGTAATTAAGCAATTAATTAAAGAACGACATTAAATGGAGTAGTTTTACAATGTTTGCATTTAGTGTACCTAAAGCAAATTTGGCAGTGTCTAAAAGCGAATGGGAATAATTAACTTGTATTAGGGGAAAAAATGTTGGGTAACTTCTCATGCAATGGAAACACAACCTGTAAGATCTGCTACACTTACTTTTTTTTTCTGGTTCAGAGCCCTTATCTGAAGAGTTATATTTTAAAGTTTTTTAAAAATGCCTTTTTGGCCAGTTCCTGTTATAGATATTTATAGATTGAGATGATACGTCTGATTTCAACTGTGAATAGTATTGATAAAGCTAAAACAATTATGTATGTGGGCATGACCATTTGACTTTTTTGTTGTTGTCAATGCTGTATTAGCAGATTGATAACTGATAGGCATCCTCAAATGTGTATCACTGATATAGTTTTTTTTTCTGGGGAATATTTGTCTATGACACTATATCAATGGTCACCAGTAACGAATTATCTAATTCTGTTGCTTTCAAAATATTAATCACTTATGTAGAACCTTTTAGTTTTATTTTATTTGTTACATTTGTATCCCACATTTTCCCACCTATTTGCAGGCTCAGTGTGGCTTACATAATACCGGAGGTGCGTTTGCAGACTACAGTGTAAACAAATACAGAGTGATATTGAGATAAGATAAAGTTCATATGGTACAGCCACATAAGGGAATAGTACAATGGGAAAAATTGTGTTATGTCCATTCCGTATTTTAGTTTTGTTATGTTGCAGAGATCAGGCATTTATGTTAGGTTGTTAGGGTATGCCTTTTTAAACAGAAGTTTTTAGTGATCTCTGGAAGTGTAGGCCGTACGTAGTTTTCAAGGCTTTTGGTAATGCGTTCCACAATTGTGTGCTTATGTAGGAAAAACTGGATGCGTAAGTTGATTTTGTATTTGAGTCCTTTGCAGCTTGGGTAGTGCAGGTTTAGGTACGTTCGTGTTGATTCGGATGTGTTTCTAGTTGGTAGGTCAATCAAGTCTGTCATGTATCCCGGAGCTTCACCGTAGATAATTTTGTGAACCAGTGTGCAGATTTTGAAAGCAATGCGTTCTTTGATTGGGAGCCAGTATAGTCTTTCGTGGAGAGGTTTTGTGCTATCAAATCGCTTTTTTCCGAAGATAAGCTTGGCTGCCGTGTTCTTTACATCCCGCATAAATTCTATTGCAGTAGTCTACATGGCTTAGTACCATTGATTGTATCTGGTTGCGAAATGTTTCCCTCAGGAAGAATTGCTTCACGTGTTTGAGCTTCCACATTGAATGGAACATTCTCTTTGACATGGATGTCACTTGGATCTATAGCGGTCCATTGTAATGCCGAGGATTTTCAGGCTGTCTGAGATAGGGAGGGTGTAATCTGGGGTGTTGATGATTTTGGGGTTGTCCGTGCTCTCTTGGGATAAGAGGATGAGACTCTTTGTTTTTTCTTTGTTGAGTTTTAGTTGAAATGCGTTTGCCCAAGAGTCCATGATGTTCAGGCTGAGCTTGATTTCGTTGGTGATTTCTGTCAGATTAGATTTGTAAGGAATGTATATTGTGACATCATCTGTATAGATGAAAGGGTTAAGGCCTTGGTTGGATAGGGCCTTGGCTAGAGGGGTCATCATTAGGTTGAAGAGGATTGGTGATAGCGGTGATCCTTGTGGTACTCCGCAGTCTGCTTTCCACGGTGATGATATGTTTGAGTTTGATTTTACTTGATATGTTCTTGTGGTTAGGAAACCTTTGATCCAGCTAAGTATGTTACCACCAATCCAGAACTTATCTAGTAATCTTATTAGTATATTATGGTTTACCATGTCGAATGCAGTGGACATGTCGAACTGGAGGAGGATGTTTTTGCCTGTTGCTATTTCCTGCCTTAATTTGGCAGAAGAGTGAGTAGTACTGTTTCTGTGCTGTGGAGGGGGCGAAAACCTGACTGAGATTCGTGTAATATTGAGAATTTGTGTATATAATCTGTAAATTGTTTGGCTTCCATACTTTTCCATCAGTTTGACTGTCAACGGGATGGATGCTACTGGGCGGTAGTTAGCACAAAAAAAACCCAAATGAAATCACTGTCTTTTGGTATCGGGGTGAGTAGAATATTGCCATTTTCCTTAGGAAAGAGACCTTGCTGAAGCATGTAATTTAGGTGGGATGTGAGGTCTGCTATGAAGCGGTCATGGGCAGATTTCATTAGGTAGTTGGGACAAGTATCTAGTTTGCAGTGAGTGTTGGAGAACCTGCTGATCGCTGTACAACTGTATCGACGGTAAGAAGGGCGAAGTTTAACCAGGTTTGGTCAGCCGGGTATTGTAGTTGGGTCCAATTCATTAAGGAAGTTTTAAATGTCAGTGTTGTCATGAGGTAGCGTGTTGTGTAGGTTTACAATTTTTTTCCATTGAAGTACTTAGCAAGTTTATCTGCAGATGGAATGTCTGTATTCGATGTAGTGACCAAGTTGGTGTCTAGGAGTTTGTTCACGAGTTGCTATAATTTCTTTGTGTCTGTAATCTGTCCCTATTTTAGTTTTATAGTATGATCCCTTTAATTCTGTCATATAAGTGGTCTAAAGTAAAAATTCATAGCGGTTCTAAAAAGTCTAAAAAGTCCCATCTTCTCCCAGTACAGAGACTAGAATTCATAGGAGCTCTGCTGGATTCTCGGACGGCTCGTGCCTATCTCCCAGACATGAGAGCCAACAACTTGTTGTCCCTCGTCTCGCGGGTGCGAGCGTCCCAGCAGATCACAGCTCGGCAGATGTTGAGATTGCTGGGCCACATGGCCTCCACAGTTCATGTGACTCCCATGGCCCGCCTTCACATGCGATCTGCTCAATGGACTCTAGCTTCCCAGTGGTTTCAGGCTGCTGGGGATCTAGAGGACGTGATCCACCTGTCCACGAGTTTTCTCAAATCCCTGTATTGGTGGACGATTTGGTCCAATTTGACTCTGGGACGTCCTTTCCAAATTCCTCAGCCACAAAAAGTGCTGACTACGGATGCGTCTCTCCTGGGGTGGGTAGCTGATGTCGATGGGCTTCACACCCAGGGCAGCTGGTCCCTCCAGGAACGCGATCTGCAGATCAATCTCCTGGAGTTACGAGCGGTCTGGAACGCTCTGAAGGCTTTCAGAGATCGGCTGTCCCACCAAATTATCCAAATTCAGACGGACAACCAGGTTGCCATGTATTACATCAAGAAGCAGGGGGGCACCGGATCTCGCCCCCTGTGTCAGGAAGCCATCAGCATGTGGCTCTGGGCTCGCCGTCACGGCATGGTGCTCCAAGCCACATATCTGGCAGGCGTAAACAACAGTCTGGCCGACAGGTTGAGCAGGATTATGCAACCTCACGAGTGGTCGCTCAACTCTAGAGTAGTGCGCCGGATCTTCCAGGTGTAGGGCACCCCCTTGGTAGATCTCTTCGCATCTTGAGCCAACCACAAAGTCCCTCAGTTCTGTTCCAGGCTTCAGGCCCACGGCAGACTGGCATCGGATGCCTTCCTCCTGGACTGGGGGGAAGGTCTGCTGTATGCTTATTCTCCCATACCTCTGGTCGGGAAGACTTTGTTGAAACTCAAGCAAGACCGAGGCACCATGATTCTGATCGATCCTTTTTGGCCGCGTCAGATCTGGTTCCCTCTTCTTCTGGAGTTATCCTCCGAAGAACCGTGGAGATTGGAGTGTTTTCCGACCCTCATCACACAGGACGAAGAGGCGCTTCTGCATCCCAACCTCCGGTCTCTGGCTCTCACGGCCTGGATGTTGAGAGCGTAGACTTTGCCTCTTTGGGTCTGTCAGAGGGTGTCTCCCATGTCTTGCTTCCAGGAAAGATTCCACTAAGAGGAGTTACTTCTCTCTGTGGAGGAGGTTTGCCGTCTGGTGTGACAGCAAGGCCCTAGATCCTCGCTCTTGTCCTACACAGACCCTGCTTGAATACCTTCTGCACTTGTCTGAGTCTGGTCTCAAGACCAACTCTGTTAAGGGTTCACCTTAGTGCAATCAGTGCATACCATTACCGTGTGGAAGGTAAGCCGATCTCGGGACAGCCTTTAGTTCGCTTCATGAGAGGTTTGCTTTTGTCAAAGCCCCCCATCAAGCCTCCTACAGTGTCATGGGATCTCAATGTCGTTCTCACCCAGCTGATGAAACCTCCTTTTGAGCCACTGAACTCCTGCCATCTGAAGTACTTGACCTGGGAGGTCATTTTCTTGGTGGCAGTTACTTCAGCTCGTAGAGTCAGTGAGCTTCAGGCCCTGGTAGCCCAGGCCCCTTACACCAAGTTTCATCATAACAGAGTAGTCCTCCGCACTCACCCTAAGTTCTTGCCAAAGGTTGTGTCGGAGTTCCATCTGAACCAGTCAATTGTCTTGCCAACATTCTTTCCCCGTCCTCATTCCTGCCCTGCTGAACGTCAGCTGCACACATTGGACTGCAAAAGAGCATTGGCCTTCTATCTGGAGCGGACACAGCCCAACAGACAGTCCGCCCAATTGTTTGTTTCTTTTGATTCCAACAGGAGGGGAGTGGCTGTGGGGAAACGCACCATATCCAATTGGCTAGCAGATTGCATTTCCTTCACTTACGCCCAGGCTGGGCTGGCTCTTGAGGGTCATGTCACGGCTCATAATGTTAGAGCCATGGCAGCGTCGGTAGTCCACTTGAAGTCAGCCACTATTGAAGAGATTTGCAAAGCTGCGACGTGGTCATCTGTCCACACATTCACATCTCATTACTGCCTGCAGCAGGATACCCGACGTGACAGTCGGTTCGGGCAGTCAGTGCTTCAGAATCTGTTCGGGGTTTAGAATCCAACTCCTCCCCCCAGGGCCCATGTTTATTCTGTTCCAGGCTACACTCTCAGTTAGTTGGATAAGTTTTTAGGTCAATCTCAGTTATGTCCTCGCCGTTGCGAGGCCCAATTGACCATGTTTGTTGTTTTGAGTGAGTCTGGGGGCTGGGGATACCCCATCAGTGAGAACAAGCAGCCTGCTTGTCCTCGGAGAAAGCGAATGCTACATACCTGTAGAAGGTATTCTCCGAGGACAGCAGGTTGATTGTTCTCACAAACCCGCCCGCCTCCCCTTTGGAGTTGTGTCTTCCCTGCCTTTCTTTTGCTACATATGGGACTGATGAACACGAGCCGGTTCGGGCGGGAAGACAGCCGCACATGCGCAGTGCGCATGGGTGCGCGAGGACTAGCAAAGGTTTTTGCTAGTGAAGTTCCGATTGGAGGGGCTGCCGTGGACGTCACCCCATCAGTGAGAACAATCAGCCTGCTGTCCTTGGAGAATACCTTCTACAGGTATGTAGCATTCGCTTTCTGGTTCAGTCAAATTGTCCATGCAACTCTCCAATAAAATCATATCTGAAACAGTTATTTGTATAACGAAATCAATAATGAAATAACAATTAAAACAGTAAATTACTAAAGTTCAGGAGAAGGGTCGTTGTGATATGTTCTATTGAAGAGATAGGCCTTCAGTGATTTCCAAAAGTTGATTAGATCACTGATTTTTTCACATCAAGTGGTAATGCATTCCAAAGCTGTGTTTCTTTATAAGAGAAACTGGTTGAATGTGTTAATTTATATTTTAGTCCTTTGCAGCTAGGGAAGTGAAGATTTAGGAATGTGCATGAAGATCTTTAGAGAGGATGTTTGTCTAGTCAGTTTATGGAAGAGGCTAACCAAGTGTGTCTGTTATCCTGATGTCCACAGAGAATATCCATTACAGGTGAGCAAGTTCACTATCCATTGGTAATACTATATACTTTTTCAAAGAATAAAGTTGCATAGTATTAAATCACTTATTTATAATTTTTCATTTTACAAGGGTCACTTGCAAACAGTAATACAGAGATGATTGCACATTAATACAATATAGGAAGAAAACAATCCCAACTAGATATATGGATTATATACAATCTTTCTCTTTCTTAGACCACAAAGTGAAGAAAAATAGGGAGAGTGAAATAAGACAAGGAGATCAATTAAACAGAAAAAAGAAAACATGGTATTAACCTGATTATCCCCAGATATTACTCATCTAATACATTATTCCACATTGATTATCTGGTTGGCTTCCTCAAGACCAAATACGGCGTATAGTCAATTCATTTCATTGAGAACATAACTTATTGTCCAGGTTTGAGTTAGAAATAATACATCTGATTACATTCACTCAAGTCTCTAATTCAAATCCCACTGATTAAAGCAATCCCAGCTTTCACAGGCTTCACTCCTTTCGAAGTAATAATTAAGGAAATATTTCTGAGGAAAACTTTCATACCTGGAACTCTGGGAAAAACAATAATCTCGACAGTAATCATCCACCTTATTATTCAAAGTTTCTGGTCCATTATCATTTTCAAGATCATAACCACTTCTTGCTTGTACGGAACTTCTTCTGTCATATCAATTTTTTCACTCAGAGTTCAGTCAAATTGTCCATGCAACTCTCCAATAAAATCATATCTGAAACAGTTATTTACTACCGCCGTTGGGTCCCGAAGCACCTTCCAGATGGTATTCAATGTAACCTCCACAGAAGCCAAAAACTCCAAGATGATTTCTCTTGAGGTGTTTAGGAGTGGTTCCGCCAATTCAGGTTCTGCTGTAAACGTCCGTTTCAGCATATGCCTCTAACTCACTCCTCCACTCCTTTGGACATGGTGATTCAATAATTCGGGAGCGATGGAGTTGTTTTTCCAGGTCCAAGAGCATTGACGCTCCTTCGCCGACGCTAATCAAAGGACTCGCCAACCCTTTCATCTGTGGGCAGTTTGATGCGCAGCAGTCCCGCACTTGCCGCTCGGGACAAAACGCTGGCCATCAGCAGCTGACCGCCGGTTGTTCCCTTCCTTTCAGTTAAGGAAAATGCAATTGCAGAGAGGAAATTTACATAAAGAAGACAGAACCTCAGAGGGCAGCTGGGCCGTTGGGCATACGAATTCCATGTCACCATCTCACCACTCTCCCAGTTTGGGACACTCTTTGGTTTCTCCTCAGAGGCCTATGTGATATGGGTAACCCTTCAGCATAGACCTCTGAGTCATTGAAACACGAAAGCCCCTCCACCACTACAAGGTGGTGTCCCTTCGGAGGGGTAAAGTTACATAGTAATGTTTCAAAATCCACAGCTTGCAAATAAAGCTATCTCTGTGTCATAACGAGCTATGGAGAGGAAAAGACTTCAGACACCCGGTAGCTTCCACTTTTGTTTTAAATAGTGGGTACCGCGCCGCTCAGCATTTACTTGTGAAACTTGACTTTTGCTATTGTAAAATAGCTGGCGAGCATCGTCATAAGTAAAAAAAAAAAAAAAAAAAAAAAACCTCGCCCTTGAGCCTCCCTTTTATATTTCATTAATGTTTTATATTTTTATCTTTTAATATCAATAGGGACAAGCACTTATCTGTTAAACTTGAACTAGTGGGTTCACCCAACAGCGAGCTCCTGTTTCACTCGTGCTTCATAAGGAGCAGGACCCATAGTTTTATGAAACACCCTATTATCATGTCGGCTTCTGCATAATTTGAGTGTTTTGTGCCGTTTATGCAACAGCGGTTCTTTCTGAAGAAGCAATTTGTGAAACTCTGCATGAGTTAAGGAAACGCTTTCATGGAATGCCTCTGTGGTTTTTTTAAGGAAATACGCTATTGCAATTTTGTGTAACCACATACCATCGTGGATTTATCTTAATACTGACAAAGATTGGATCTGGCGGTCACTATTGGACAGAGTTTCACAAAGTTTTTGGAAAAGATCTTGATTACTGTCAACAAGTGACTGTAGACTCTTCTGGATATGTAGCATATTTTCATTGTTTGCAACATTCGATCATTGAAACAATTGGATGTTATGTTGGAGGGATATGGGATATCCGGATGTTAAGGTATTTTCACATAAGTATCCTGATGTACTGTGTTACAATGGTTATATAATAAAGAATAGCATGAGGATCACGTGACGCCATGGTGGAGAACAGACGTACCTGAAGAGCTCTCCGACTCCGTTCCTCCTTCCACGACAACCCAGGCCATCAACGGACCCACAGTGCAGAATAAAACGCACCAGAACACAGCCCATACACAAGAGAGTGGGTACCGGACGGCGGGAACAGGGGATGGCCACGAAAACCGCCCAAAAAGAAAAGCTGCGGCAAAAACAACCGGACCCCAAAATGGCGTCCCCTCCGGATGTGCCTGGCGCCACTGTATCCTCGGCGTGGGTGGCGGAGATATCCGCCATTATGGAGGAGCTACTAGAAAGAAGATTAGCTCCCATCGACTCAAAACTGGAAAAACTACACACACACATGGAGGATCTGGCGAGAGAGTGTGTGGCTTGTCAGACCCGAACAAGTGTGATGGAGGACAAGCTGCAGGAGGTGGAAGCCGAACAAAAAATGACCAGAAAGCAGGTTGAGGCGCTAGAACAAAAAATAGAAGAACTTGCGAATCGTTCTAGACGCAACAACCTGCGACTAGTGGGGCTTCCGGAGGCCATGAGAGGCAAAGATTTAATTGTGGAGCTGGAACGCTGGCTTACAGCACGAGTGGCTTTTCCTACACACATGGGCCCTTTGAGAGTGGAGAGGGCTCACCGGCTTGGCCCTCGCACAGACAATAGCAATAAAACCCGAGTGTATGAGAGTATTGAATTTTACCCACAAGCAATATATTTTGCAAACCTCAAGGAAGGACAATGTGTTGATTTATGAGCAGAAAAGAATATTATGTTTCCAAGATTACTCAGCGGGGGTGGCAGGGAGACGCCGCGCTTTCTTCCCGGTGTGTACAACATTATTTAACCAGAAGATCAGATTCAATTTGATGTACCCAGGGCAGCTGAAGATCGTATATAAGTGATCAACGCACATGTTTGACGCGGTGGAGGAGGCGAAAAACTTTCTGTCCAAGATTGAAGCAGAAAGCGCAGGGAGCAGCGGGAGAGAGACCCCGACATGAGCCGGAGGAGAGGTCGAGGCATTGATTTTATATCCTAACCCGAGGGAGACTTTTATGGGACCTCATGGACACAGGTTGCCACAGTTAAGACAGGTTTGACTAGATTGCATATAGACTTAACAGTCACGGTTAAAGTTTCCTTATGTTTAGTAAACAAGGATTCTGAGTAGCTGGAGAGACTCACACCCCTAAGACATAAGTCACAGGAACTGACCTCGGTAAAGCTGGATAAACCTAGGGATTCAGCTATGGACAGCTTGGTGGTGGAACATCCAAGAATGGAGGCGGGGACTGAGCTCATAACTATAGGGAGCACCTACAAACCAGAGTCAGGATAACTGTATATAAGTTCATACTGTGTAATACCATATGAGGGGGGGCATGGCTAGAGGGGTAGAAGGGGTAAGTCTGAGAGGAATATAATGTCTTGGGGAATGATTGTCAAGGGGAATCGGTGATTGAAGTGGATAGAACTCAAAGGCAAGGGGTAGACGGTTCTTGTGTTATACGAAGGGGAGGGTGGGAGGCTGTAAACGTGATCCATTCCCAATTTGGGAAACGCAGTACAGGGGGGAAGGGGAGGGAAAGGAGAGAGAGGGGCGGACAGGAAGGAGAGGGGACAGAGGCTCGGGGGGAAGGGAGAAAGGGGAACAAGACCAACCACTGATCTGGGGCGGGTAAAGATCACTGAGTTAGAGTCGGAACAAAAGTCGGTGGTGGGCTTGGGGGGGGGGGGGCATAGGCTGGGATGCCTCCCTGAGAAGAAAACATGGCTTAAGAGAAACATCACAGAGAACTAAGACCGGTAGTCTATGGTTAGGCTTGTCACCTGGAATGTGGGGGGTATACACTCACCAGTAAAGAGAACAAAAATCTTGCAACATTTACAGAGAAATAACATAGACATTGCACTACTGCAAGAAACACATCTTAGCCAAGAGGAACACGCAAAACTTAGGACATGGTGGGTGCAGGAATGCGTCTTAGCGGGAGCATAAGGGAAAAAAGGAGGGGTAGCGGTATTCGTAAGGGGCTGACAACAGTGGTGCGTCCCCGTGCGACAGACACTAGAGGCCACTATGTCCTAGTGAAATTGGAGATCGCGGGACAAAAGCTGTTAATAGGCAATCTCTATGCTCCCAACCAGTTTGACAAGCAATTTTACAACCAAATACTACAACACCTACTCTTATATCAAGGGGAACATGTGTTAGTGGGGGGAGATTTCATCACAGAATGGGATGCCCCGGTAGACAGCTCACAGGGTAAGAGGAGCGACTCGGTGGCATCTAATAAAGGCCTGAAAAGATTAGACAGACGCTAAATCTAATAGATGTGTGGAGGGTGTTGCAACCCACTGAAAGAGATTATACCCATCACGCACGGGCACATGCTTCCCAAGCAAGAATAGATTACTAATTTCAGAAAACATGCTAGGAAAAGTAAAGGATACGCATATAGGGCCCTACACGATCTCAGATCATGCTTGGGTATTTCTTGATTAGGATTTGTTGAGAGCGGAGACATAAAGGTGGCTCTTGGCAGTTCCCATTGGACCTAGCTAGAGACGAGACATTTAAAGCCAAAATAAAGGAATGCTGGGAGGACTACACAGCACTGAATCAACAACACATAGAGAACCCACTTTTATTTTGGGATGCAGCGAGGGCAGTGCTGCGGGGTGAAATAATCAGCTACCATCACCATATCAGGTCGGCCCGAAACAGGGAAATCTTATAGTTAAGTAAGTTAATATGTAAGGCTCGGCAGGCCTATGGCCGGACACACGCAGAGTCTCATCGTACTACCTTCCTAGAAACCCAGGTCGCACTAAACACGCTGCTGTTGCAGCGAGCTTCGAAGTCTCAAACCTACTATAAATTCCAATTACACAGATTTTGGTATAAAGCAGGGCGCCTATTAGCAAGATTGGCCAACCCGAAAGGGAGCAAGAGACAGGTCTTGCAAGTGAGAGGGGAACGCGGGAGAATGGAACACACAGCGGAAAAGATATGTGAAACCTTTGCCAAATTTTATGGTAAACTATACGCGGCACCTGGGGAACAGGGTTCATTATCTACACGGGCTCAGCCCACGGGGAAGAAGTTTATTGCTAAATATGTTGTGATTTGAATATGGACATTTAAGCAATAAGTATGTCCTTTCCCTAGTGCGGGTTGGCAAGGGGGGGGAGGGAGAGTTTCCACGGTACTAAGGATCATACGGGAAGAGGGAGGGGGAGAGTGTTAATGGGAGGGGGGCAATGGAAGGGCTGGGGGAGGGACGGAGGGAGAGAATAAGGAACGGTGAGAATGTGCATGATTGAGGATGGGGAACCAATTATTGCTCATGCTGACTAATATACTGTAACACTGACATTACAGACCTGGTGGGTATACAGACAATTACTAACAGCAATGATTGAATCGCGGTGAAGGAGCCACAAGAGCAAGGGCTTCTTCCCAGGGTAGTAATAGCCCACCAGTCATTAGAGACTCTGTATAGAGGTGGGCCACGTCCAAGATAAAGGTAAAGAGAATTGATAAATAATACGAGAAACGTGCTGGCCCTTGCAAAACAAGGTTAACCCGTCCAACTCATGACCAGAATATAGGGGAGGAGGGGAAGCCGCATTGAGCCTGCCATGAGTGGGAAAGCGCGGGGTACAAATACAAAAAAAAAAAATAAAAATAAGAAACAGGGGGAAGATGGGAGGAGGGAGAAAAATGAAAAATATGTTGATGGCAAACCTTACTCATTTTGTACTAATGTATCACAAATGTACTACACTGTTGAATTTGAAGTTATTTGGTTATGTATATTAGATTGACTCATCAATAAAAAGTTGAAACATAATAAAGAATAGCATGCCAAACATTTGAAAAATGCTTTTGAAAAAGTTTGTGAAAGAAGTGTTTACATTATAGCTTGTTTAAAAAGTAATTTGAATCAAACCACATGTGCTGATTTTAGAGATATTAGTTGATGAGCACACAATTTTATTGAATTCCCTAGCATAAAGATTGATTGGTCCAGAACTTGGCAGTTAAGATTTATTCTTCAAGCTTGACCTCCTCATGTTATCCACACCCTCAAGGGTGTCTCTCCTATTGTAGATTTAGGTATCATCTGCAGAGAGGCAAACCTTTGGCAATATCGCATAGAAAAGTGTTAAAGAACCAGCTCAAGAACCAAAACTTTTGAGCTCCATTTACCACTACTTTCTGGCCCTTCCCACTCAACCAGTTTCTAACCCAGTCATTTTAGGGCCCATACCAAGGGTACTCCACCTAGATGTGAGGCCCCACCTAGAGTATTGTGTTCAGTTTTGGAGGCCGTACCTTGCGAAGGATGTAAAAAGAATTGAAGCGGTGCAAAGAAAAGCTATGAGAATGGTAAGGGATTTGCGTTACAAGACGTATGAGGAGAGACTTGATGACCTGAACATGTATACTCTGGAAGAAAGGAGAAACAGGGGTGATATGATACAGACGTTCAAATATTTGAAAAGTATTAATCCGCAAGCGAACCTTTTCCGGAGGTGCGAAGGCGGTAGAACGAGAGGACATGAAATGAGATTGAAGGGAGGCAGACTCAAGAAAAATGTCACGGAGAGAGTAGTGGATGCTTGGAATGCCCTCCCGCGGGAGGTGGTGGAAATGAAAACGGTAACAGAATTCAAACACGCGTGGGATAAACATAAAGGAATCCTCTTCAGATGGAATGGATCCTAAGGAGCTTAGCCGAGATTGGGTGGCAGAGCCGGTGGCGGGAGGCGGGGATAGTGCTGGGCAGACTTATACGGTCTGTGCCCTGAAGAGGACAGGTACAAATCAAAGTAGGGTATACACAAAAAGTAGCACATATGAATTTGTCTTGTTGGGCAGACTGGATGGACCATGCAGGTCTTTTTCTGCCGTCATTTACTATGTTACTATACCAAGGGTACTCGGCTGGGCAATCTTTTTACACAGAGGGCCTCATTCCTTGGGGGCCACAACATTGTGTAATCTTGGAACAGGAAATTCACAGAGCTCCATAGAAGTCCTTTCATGAATAAATAATTTAACATTTAAAAACAATGGAAACAAACGGTGTCTATTCTGAAAATATTTGTGAAATGCAGTATTTAAAATCACAAAAACTCTGGTTTAATGATTTTTTTTTTCTGTGTATACTTCTCATAGTCTCCTGGGTCGCATAAAAGTCAGTGGCAGGCCATAGGTTGCTCATCCCTGGTTTATGCAGAACCGTGGCTGAGGCTTTGCTAAAATCTAAATACATCATGTCTAGCACTCTCCCTCGATATATAACTGTGGTCATCAGTTAAAGAAATTAATCAGATTTTTCTGGCAAGACCTGCCTCTAGTGAAACCATGCTGCCTTGGGTCCTGCAATCCATTGGTTTCCACAAACCTCACTATTCACTGTTTCAGAAGTGTTTACATTAATTTACTTATCACCAAGGTCAAAGTAACTGGCTTGTAGTTCCCAACCTTCTCTTTACTTCTGATTTTGTGGAGATGAACATCTCCAGTCCCCCAGGACAGTTTCTGGCCCTAGAGAAACATTGAAAAGATCAGGCAGCAGAGCCACCAGCACTTACGTTCCTTCAGTAGCCTCAGATGTATACCATCTGGTCCTATGGCTTTTTCCACCACCTTTAGTTTAACCTTTAGTTTAGTCCTCTGAATATTGTTCAGGGTTTATCACACATCCATTCCTATTTGATTTTGTCTTCTGCAGTCCTACTTCCAGCCTTCATCTGTGAACACACAGTAAATGAATGACAGCAGAGAAAGACCTGCATGGTCCATCAGTCTCCCCAACAAGGCAAAACTGCACCTGCTACTGTGCAGGTTACTCATTCATGCTTAAATACTGGTTGGCAATATGCCATCATTCCAACCACATATAGTTAAGAAATGTTTTTGAAGCAGTTCTGCCTTATCCTATCAGTTTCTACATATTCCTTTCCTTCACCTTTGAGTTTCACAATGCCTTGCACTTCTCCTATCACTTATACAGCTAAGAAAAAGTTTTGTGTTCCCCACTCCCCTTTTTTTTCTTCAATAGAGAGAAATGGTAAAAGAACATAGAGGATACCTAAAAAGAAAAGGAAACAACATTGAGGGCTTCAGTTCAAAATAGCAATGAAATGAGTTTGTAATTAGCTGGGTGGGGAAGAGAATAACCTGCATGGAGCAATAGTTACCACAAGCCACCTTACGGAGTAGATGATATGGCCAGTTTGGTCTTTATTTGCCATCGTTTACTATGACTCTGTATTTTGTAGGTCTTGCCTGTGAATGTCCTTGATTATTTTCTTTTATTGTATGTTGTTAGAAAAAGGAAAATAGATACCATGTGGCATTTTTCATCCATGCTAAGTCGTTTGTTTTGTGTGGGGGCATGTGGTATGCTTTCTTTTTGTATTACGTTTCAAGTCATATTTTTCAAGTATGCGCATTCCACAAGCATTTGTTTAAATTTAATTCATATTCAACAAGCATTCAGCAAGTAAACACATGTTTTGAACATAGCAGTTTGATCGCCACCAAATTCTTTCAAGTTTTCATATACCCAGTTTTATAATTGGTGCAGGATGATTGCTTTGCTGGAGAAGATATTGTGAAATGTTTCTAAGAATGTACTTGCTGAAAGCATTTTTGCTGCAATTGTGTTCACTAGCCCTAAACAGTTGTTTTGTTTTTCATTTTGCACATTTTTTACACAAAAATGTCAATAAAAAAATTGAAAGTGGGCTGATACCAGGAGACTTGCATGTGACATTGTCTTTTGAGGGTATGCCATGGACAGGAGGATGTGCCAGTGGTGAGTCTTGGAGGAGATATCCCTGTAGCTGCCTTGGCCAACAGACATTTCACACACTCATGCCATGCAGAGAGGAAGAAGATGCACAGAAGTTGAGTGGGTGGAGTTGAAGTGGTTAAAAAAAAAATCTTCAAATTCACGTATTAGGTAAGTTCTCATTTCAGCGATGTCCCAAGCATTGTTGTCATGACACCATAAAGTCAGATTGCTCCAGATGTGCAATCTTAGGTTTTGGTTTTTGTCCTCAGTAGATTTTGCTTCACCAGCAAATTCATATGATGATTGCTTTGTATGTTGACTTACTAACCATAATCTTTTGAGTCATAAAATAGAAATTGCAGGTAAGGCTATTTCTGACAAGAAAAGAGATCATGATTAACTGCTGCAAACTGATTTGATAATTTTAAAACAGCTACACAGGTCACGTCTATTTTGATCAGAAAGAGCCTCCAAAATTCTAGTTTCTAAATGAAAGCCAATACGGTCTGTGCCCTGATCAAGGATGAATAGATTTGGATGGGCTGGGTGGAGTTTTTAGGGGTTTTGACAACAACTTCAGAAATTTTAGAACAAGACCAGTGCTGGGCAGACTTCTACAGTCTATGCCCTAAAAATGGCAAGGATAAATCAAGATCAGGAATACATATGATGTATCACATCATACCAAAAGTAATGAGTGTATCTTGTTGGGTGGACTGGATGGACCATACAGGTCTTTATCTGCCGTCATCTACATTCTACTATTATTACACTAGTGGAACCCAGCCCGTTTCCTCAACAATAAAACGGGCCCTAGAAAGGCTGTCTTGTAAGCGATTTTTTTTTTGTCTGCCCTGCCCTCCATGTCCAGTGATTCTTCCCTGCCCTCCCCTCCGTGTCCCGCGAATTCTCTTCTCTCTTCCCATCCAGTCCATGTCCATCGATTCTGCCCTGCCCTCCCCTTGATGTGCCGCGATTCTCTCTTCCTTTGCACTTCATCGTTTTCTGGCTGGCTTCCCTTCCGTTGGTAACATCCTGACGTCAGCTCGCCTCCAGCGTTCCCTTCCCTCTCACTGTTCTGCCCTCTGACATCATTACGTTTTGACACGAGGGCGGGGCAGTGAGGGGAAATGGAACGCTGGAGGCTGGCTGGCGTCATTTGATGTTACGAACCCAGGCAGCCAGACAGCGATGGAATGTTGGCGGTGCAAATTATTATATAGAATTATAATCTTGGGTAAAACAATGTAAGAAAAACAACCAGTTATAATAAACATCAGGTAAAGTAGATTCTGTTCCTCTTATCCTTTATCATTTTCACACCCATCCCAATATACTTCTACAAAATACATACAAACCCTATTATATCCTCTTCAATTAGTAGAAGATCCATCAGAAAAAGAAAAATAAGACAAATTATTATTATTTATTGCACTTGTATCCCACATTTTCCCACCTATTTGCAGGCTTAATGTGGCTTACAAAGACCTGTTATAGCATTGCCATATCAGGTTAAAGAATACAATTGGTGTTACAAAGAAGTCAAGGAAGATAAGAGGGTTTGGTCAAGCAGTGAAAAGATCTATTCTTAATAAGTTGGGTAGGTGTTGTGTTATAGTTAAGGGATCTCGTGGTAGGCTTTGTTAAAGAGGTAAGTCTTCAGGGATTTGCGGAAGTTCATTAATTCGTTGATTGTTCTCAGTTGAGTTGGAAGTGAATTCCATGTAGGAAAAGCTGGTCGCATGTGTTGATTTGTATTTTAGTCCTTTACAGGTGGGGAGGTGTAGGTTAAGATCTCTTAGCATTTCTGGGTGGTAGGTCCATGCGATTCAGCATGTAGGTTGGGGCATTTCCGTAAATGATTTTATGAACAGTCGTACAGATCTTGAACGGGATGCGTTCTTTGAGTCGGAGCCAGTGTAGTTTCTTTCTTAAGTGTTTTACACTTTCATATTTTGTTTTACCAAATATGTCTGGCTGCGGTATTTTGGGCTGTTTGAAGTTTCTTGGGGTGATAGTATCTGAGGATCTGAAGGCGACGAAACAGTGTGACAAGGCGATGGCCGTAGCTAGAAGGTTGTTAGGCTGTATAGAGAGAGGTGTGACCAGCAGAAGAAAGGAGGTGTTGATGCCCCTGTATAAGTCGTTGGTGAGGCCCCACCTAGAGTATTGTGTTCAGTTTTGGAGGCCGTACCTTGCGAAGGATGTTAAAAGAATTGAAGCGGTGCAAAGAAAAGCTACGAGAATGGTAAGGGATTTGCGTTACAAGACGTATGAGCAGAGACTTGATGACCTGAACATGTATACTCTGGAAGAAAGGAGAAACAGGGGTGATATGATACAGACGTTCAAATATTTGAAAAGTATTAATCTGCAAACGAACCTTTTCCGGAGGTGCGAAGGCGGTAGAACGAGAGGGCATGAAATGAGATTGAAGGGCGGCAGACTCAAGAAAAATGTCAGGAAGTATTTTTTCACGGAGAGAGTAGTGGATGCTTGGAATGCCCTCCCACGGGAGGTGGTGGAAATGAAAACGGTAACAGAATTCAAACACGCGTGGGATAAACATAAAGGAATCCTCTTCAGAAGGAATGGATCCTAAGGAGCTTAGCCGAGATTGGGTGGCAGAGCCGGTGATGGGAGGCGGGGATAGTGCTGGGCAGACTTATACGGTCTGTGCCAGAGCCGGTGGTGGGAGGCGGGACTGGTGGTTGGGAGGCGGGGATAGTGCTGGGCAGACTTACATGGTCTGTGCCCTGAAAAGGACAGGTACAAATCAAGGTAAGGTATACACAAAAAGTAGCACATATGAGTTTATCTTGTAGGGCAGACTGGATGGACCATGCAGGTCTTTTTCTGCCGTCATTTACTGTGTTACTATGATGTCTGTTCCTTACATCCAGCGTAGAGTGCATTGCAATAGTCCAGGTAGCTTAGTACCATTGATTGTACCAGGTTCTGGAAGATGGCTCTTGGGAAGAAAGGTTTTACTCTTTTGAGTTTCCACATAGAGTGGAACATTTTCTTAGTTGTATTCTTTGCATTAGTTTCAAGTGTGAGATTTCGATCAATGGTAACTCCCAGAATTTTCAGACTGTTTGAGACGGGGAGGGAAAAGTTAGGGGTGGTTATGGAGGTGAATTGATTTGTGTTGTGAGGTGAGAATGAGACACTGTGTTTTTTTTTCTGCGTTGAGTTTTAGTTGAAATGCGTCCGCCCAGGAGTTCATGATTTGGAAGCTTTGGTTGATTTCGTTGGTGATTTCGTTTAGGTCTTGTTTGAACAGAATGTAAATCGTGACATCATGTGCATAATAGTTTAGCTAGGGGTATCATCATTAGGTTGAAGAGGGTAGGTGAGAGGGGGGATCCTTGGGGAACTCTGCATTCAGGTATCCATGGGGCTGATATCGCTGCTTTGGTTGTTAGGATCTTGTTGTCAGGAATCCTCTAACCACTTAAGCACGTTACCTCAAACTCCAGAGTAGTTCAAGATGTGTAATAGAATTCCATGGTGGACCATGTCAAAGGCACTGGACATGTCAAATTGAAGGAGAAGTATGTTGCCAGTTGCAATTGTTTGTTTTTTATTTGTACCCCGCGCTTTCCCACTCATGGCAGGCACAATGCGGCTTAGGTACTTATTTGTACCTGGGGCAATGGAGGGTTAAGTGACTTGCCCAGAGTCACAAGGAGCTGCCTGTGCCTGCAGTGGGAATTGAACCCAGTTCCCCAGGACCAAAGTCCACCACTCTAACCACTAGGCCACTCCTCCACTCATTAAGGTTAGTACTGTTTCTGTGCTATAGTTTGATCGGAATCCTGATTGAGATTCATGTAGAATTGAGTGTTTATTTAGGTGGTTAGTGAGCTGTTTCATCACTACGCCTTCCATAAGTTTAGTTATCAGTGGAATGGATGCTACTGGGCGGTAGTTGGTTAGGTCATTTGTGCTTTTCTTTGCGTCTTTGGGTAGTGGAGTGAGTAGAATGTTTCCTTTATCCTTTGGGAAGAGACCATTTTGAAGCAAGTAGTTTAGGTGTCTCGTGAGGTCTTTTATGAACTGTGGTGGGGCCGATCTTATAAGATTACTAGGGCAGATGTCTAATTTGCATTGCGACTTGGCGTATCTTTTGAGTGCTTGAGAGATGTTTTCAATCAATAGTGTGTCAAAGTTGGTCCTTGTTCGGTCTACTGGATATTCCCCATGTGTTGGGTCCAAACATTCAAGGAGGATTGCATAGTCAATTGTGCTGCTAGGTATCATAGTACATAGTTTTATAATTTTCTCTTTGAAGTAGGTTGCAAGGTTGTTTGCTGACGGGGGTATCTGTATTGTTAGAGGTGACCGGTGTGGTGTTTAGTAAATTATCTATGAGTTGGAAGAGTTTGTGTATCCTTGTAGCCTGGTCCGATTTTAGTTTTATAATATGATCTAATAAGCTCTGTCTTGATGAAATTTCTGTAAATGTACTGGGTCTAGAAAAGGCCTTAACCTAATTCTTGCAAATGCCTGATTAGTTTTAAGAATTTGTCTTAATTAACAAAATCACTAACATCTCATTTCTGCATTGTTTTTCATCTACTTGGATTAATTAGAGGAGGACTGTGTGTATTTGACCTTTTTTGTGGTTTTCTATGGTCATTTGACTCCTAATCCTATAAACGTTGCGCTCAACTTAGCGCACACAGTTGTGGGTGCATGTTATAAGAATACCTACTAATTGGTGTTAACCAATTATTGACTGTAATTTGTGTTTCATAGCGTTCCACAGATCGATCCAGAAATGAATGGGTTATGTCCCTCTACCAGCAGGTGGAGCTACAGAGAATTTCAAAGGTTTAGGTTTACTGTATGTAGGACTGTGCAGTCACCTTAACCTCGATATAAGAGAGAATCCTGTGCCGCTCTGAGGATTGATTGCTCCTGGCCTGTTCCCTCAGGTCTAGTTGAGCTGTTGCCTGTCAGGGGTACACCTGGCAGGGCCAGGTCCCTCTGTTCCTTTGCCCTCCTTTCTGGTTCCAGTCTGCCTATGCTCTCCATTGGCTCTAGTGTGTGCTCTCCTGCCTCACAAAAAACCCCACCAAAGAGCAAAGTTACAAGTGCTTGTCTGGATGACTGGAAGCTTTAAATGCAGGCGCTAGTTATTCCATGGCCCTGTTCTTTCTCCTTCTTTGGTAAGTGCTCTTGATGTTTTTCCTGGCTTGCTGATGTGGCAGTTGGGGACTGCTCCCGTTGCACACCTGGTAAGCAATTTTACTGCCTGGTGTGGTGCTTTACCCTGCTCTCGATGGCCTTCCTGCTTCTTTGGCTCTTCCCCTGGACTGACAAGAGGGGTCATGGCAGATCTTAGGCGGGCCTCCCTCTTGGCGGTCATTTTGCGCCATTGGCACCATTTTTTTTGGAACGGGGTTAAGACAACAGGAACATGAGCATGCGAGCTTTCGATTATCCTGCCCGCCTGGCTCCTGCTTCACTTTGGCGGTGCTGCGGTTTTTAGCGATGGAGCACTGTTGTTTTATAGCAGACAGCAGTTCCAGTCAATGAGGTGAGCTTTTTTCTTCCCCCCCCCCCCCCCCTTTGGTGGCTCCATGTCTGTCTGTTCGCAGTCAGCCACCATTGTTTTGTTCTCACATGTTTCAGCTTTGTTTCTAAAAGACCCTATTCCTTAGCGTCCCTCCGGACCAGCCCAGAATGTGACTGATGGGTTGTGTACGCCTTCCAGTAGGTGGAAACTGAGAAAAAAGTGACTCTAGCGAGCCAATAAGAGCCCTTGCCAGACAAAGATCCAGTAATCTCAGTCTCCAGCAGGTGGAAGGTGGTGAGCCCTTCAGTCTCAAGCTTTTTCTATTCTTTTCTCTCTGTAGACTAAGCTTTGGTGTTTTAAATTTCTCTGTGTCCCTGTGCATTTAAAAAAAAAAAAAAAACCTGCTCTGTGGAGGCTGAGGCCCATGGGGGGGGGGGGGTCTCATAGCCTCGGGGGTGTCACACTCGGAAGGCCGGGTCCCTCCCCCCCCCCCCCCCCTCCCAATCCTCCCTGGTGCTGGCTTATTTGGTTTTCTGCTAGCCTTTTTTGCTTTTTAAAGCAATTTAAAGTTTACCTAAAGCCCCTTGAGGAGGGAAGCTTTAGAAGAGGGAGAGGCAGCTACTGTTTAAAAAAAGAAAAAAAGTTTGTCTCCCGGTCTGCTGTATGGGCAGAGACGTTTTTGGGCAGTAGCAGCAAGCAGGGCAGCTCCTGAGCGGCTCGCGTCGGTCCAATCAGCTGTTAATCAGCTGTTTTTGTCTTCCGCGATGTACTTCCGAGAAATACTGCCGCTGTGCTGTCTGTCAGCAGCGCGGTCTTGGTGCCAGTGGAGTTTGCCGTTTCTGTGCCGCTGCGGAGGAACAGGATGCAGAGGTTGCTCAGTCGTCGGTACCGGCGGTCGGGGGTCCGTTTCTTCCGTTGGGCCCACGATCGCGTCTCCTGTCCTGATTTTGGCGGGAAGCGTTGCCATTTTGAATGTTTCCTCGCCAGTTGTTTCTCAGGCCCCTCTGCCTTCTGAGCCTGTTCCTGCTGCACAACCATCCGTTCTGGCAGCAGGGGAAGTAGGTTTTCCTCCTGAATTCGTGCTTCAGATGTTCAAGGCATTTCTTCTCCATAAAACTGAGCCTGGAGATCCTCCTGGGAAGCGTTCTCTGCAGGGTGCCTCTGGTGTTCAAAGTAACTGGTTTAGATTCCCTGAAGGGGTTGAACAGATTTTTTCTTTTGCTCAGGAAATACCTTCATCAGAAGAGGAGGTATTTTTTTCCTGAAGCGCAGTTTGCTGAAGATATGGAGCAGTCTGCAGAAGGTGAGGAATCTCTTCCTGTGGGAGAGAATCCCTTTGTGGTAACAATTTTCCATAAAGATGACCTTCAGGAACTTATTTCGCAAGTCTCTTCTACTTTGCGTTTTGATGATCCAGATCTTCAAGTGTCGGAGCCCAGAAAGGTAGATTTGCTGGTCAAAGGTATCCGCGGAGCAAGTAAGTTTTTTCCCATGCATAAGGATATTAGGGATGTTATTCAGGCTCAGTGGGAGTCTCCTGATTCTGCTTTTCCGTTTTCTAGGTCTATGGGTAGGCTTTATCCGGTTCCTGACTTGGATAAAGACCTCTTACACCCCCCTGTAGTGGATGCGGTGGTCTCCGTGGTTACCAAGCGAAATGCTGTCCCGGTTGATGGTGGCACTGCTCTGCGAGATCCCCAGGATCGCCATATTGAATCTTTGTTGAAGAATTCTTTTGATGTTTCCGCTCTGGCAATGCAGGCCGCAATTTGGGGGTCCTTGGTAGCGAGAACTTGTTTCCGCTGGTCCAAAAGAGTGTTGGACCATTCTTCAGATGATCTTTCTGCTATTGATAATGAAGTGGCTAAGCTGGAAATGGGTTCAGCCTTTTTGGCAGATCCTCTTTATCATTTATTTCGGGCTTCTTCTAAGTCTATGACTCTGTCGGTTGCGGCTCTTCGTACGCTTTGGCTGCGTGGTTGGTCAGCGGATGCGGCCTCTAAGTCTAAGCTTAGTAAATTTCCCTTTAAGGGTTCTTTTCTATTTGGAGAACAATTAGCCAAGCTGGTGCATAGCCTGGGAGAGGCTAAGTTTCCTAGGTTGCCGGAGCATCATCCGAGAGGGTCTGGTTGTGGCAATTTCTCAGCTCGTGGTAGAGGCCGTGATTTTCGCCAATTTTGGCTAGGCAGAGGTTTTCAGGGGCAACGCTCCAGATTTTTGCAAAGGACTCAGTCCTTTCGAGGAGGTCGTAGGGGAGGTCAAGAGGCAGGCAGTTCCCTTCCCTCCTCCCACTCTCAGCAATGAAGGTGTGCAGGCCCAGCCTCTAATCCCAGTAGGTGCTTGTTTGGCACAATTTCAAGAGAGGTGCGCCCAGATTACTTTGGATCAGTGGGTATTAGAGGTTTTTCGAGAAGGGTGCACATTAGAGTTTGCTCACCCTTTGTCAGATGCTTTCCTAGAGTCTCCTTGCCGTTCCCACATCAAAGCCGGAGCCGTCAGAGATACTGTACGCAGGCTTCTGGACCTTCGAGCAACTTCTCTGTTCCTCGGGCGGAACAGTGTCAAGGTCGTTACTCCATTTACTTTCTGGTTCCCAAGAAAGAGGGTTCTTTCCGTCCGATTTTTAGATCTCAAGGTGGTCAATCAAGCCCTCAAGGTGCTTTCTTTTCGGATGGAGACTTTGCGGTCTGTCATTGTTGTGGTGAGGCCCGGAGAGTTTCTGATTTCTCTAGATCTTACTGAAGCCTACTTGAACATTCCTATTCGTCCTGCACATCAATGTTTCCTGCGTTTTGCTGTGCTAGGTCGGCATTTTCAGTTTCGGGCCCTTCCTTTCGGTCTTGCGACTGCTCCTTGTACATTTACCAAGGTCATGGTAGTTGTAGCGGCAGCTCTCAGAATGGAAGGCATTTTGGTGCACCCTTACTTAGATGATTGGTTGATCCGGGCAGTGTCTTACAACGAGAGTGTTCAGGTAACAGCTCGGATGGTAGATTTCTTGCAGTCCCTAGGTTGGGTAGTCAGTGTACAAAAGAGCCATCTTCAGCCTTCTCAGTTGAGAGAGTATCTGGGAGTCCGGTTCGACACTTAGCAGGGTTGCGTATTTCTTCCGCAGGCCAGGATCCTCAAGCTGCAGGCTCAGATTTCTCTCTTCTTGCAGAATTCGAGACCGTCTGCAAGAGACTATCTACAGATCTTAGGCTCCATGGCGGCGGCGATCGAGGCGGTGCCCTGGGCCAGGGCACACATGCGGCCTCTTCAGAGGTCACTTCTGTCAAGGTGGTCGTCCCAGAACGATTGCCTTCATCAAACATTGCCACTTTTGCTCCAACTGAAGACCAGTCTCAATTGGTGGCTTCGGGAGGCCAATTTGACCAAAGGTATGCCTCTAGATTAGCCCACTTGGACTGTGGTGGCAACAGATGCCAGTCTCAGCGGCTGGGGAGTTCACTGTCAGTGGCAGTTTGCTCAGGGTCTCTGGTCTCATCAGGAGACTTTGTTTTCAATCAACCTGTTAGAGACCAGAGTGATTCGTTTGGCGCTCCAGTATTTTCTTCCTCTCCTGAGAGGCCGGGCAGTGTGAGTAATGTCAGACAATGCCACAGCAGTAGCACATATCAATCGGCAAGGAGGGACGAGGAGTCTGCAGCGAGAGGCGTCGCTCCTGATACAATGGGCGGAAGTTCATCTGGTGGCTCTGTCAGCGGCTCTTGAGAGTGCTAAGCTGAAAAAGAAAGATTATTCTGCTCAGGTCATTGCTACTATGCTTCGCTCTCGTCGTCGGTCTACCTCTTTGAATTATGTGCGCACTTGGAGGATATTTGAGAACCGGTGTAAGGAGTTTAGTTTTTCTCCTTGTAGTACTTTGGTTTCGCAAATTTTAGATTTTTTGCAGCGGGGCTTTGACAAAGGTCTTGCTTTGGTTTCTCTTAAGGTGCAGAATTGCGGCTTTGTCTTGTTTTCGTGGTTGTATCCAAGGCAGGTCTCTAGCTAATCATCCGGATGTGGTGCGTTGTTTCAGGGGAGTTAAATCTTCTTTGTCCCCCCCTCGCAATGTTCTTTTCCTCGTTGGGATTTGAATTTGGTGCTTAAGGTTCTTACTAAGCCTCCTTTCGAGCCTTTGTCATCCTGTTTGCTGAAGGTCTTGACTCTGAAGACAGTATTTCTGGTGGCCATTGCTTCGGCTAGACGAGTTTCAGAGTTGCAGGATTTCATGTTTCTCAGCCGGTGGTATTGCCTGTGTTAGGTTCTTTTTCTGGCTCAGAAGAGCAGCGGCATTTGAAGTGTTTGCCATTAGTAACAAGCACTATCACTTCAATCTTTGTCGAATATGGTCTCTCCATAGTCAATGACCTAATGTATGTTATAATCCAATTATCACTCAGGAACCTTCATGCAATACCATAATGTATTCTTCTTTATCATGTATGTATGCACATGGTATATATATATACTATGAACTGTTTCATGTATGTTATGTTCCATCTATGTTACCATGTATGTATGCACCTTAACGCAACACCATTTGTAATTCTGTTACCCGGAAATGGCAACCGCCTTTACGGCAAATGTAAGTCACATTGAACCTGGAAATTGGTGGGAAAATGTGGGATACAAATGCTACAAATAATAATAATAATGTCAAACGGGTGTTGAAACACTATATTAAGTCTACAAATGACTTCCGGTGTTCTGATCGTCTGTTTTGATTGGCGGTGCGCGTAAGGGGTTCATGGCCTCTAAGCCTACTATTTCACGATGGCTCAAAGAGATGATTGCTTCAGCTTTTCTTCTATCGGGGAAACCTGTTCCAGAGCGTGTTAAGGCTCACTCTGCAAGAGGTCAGGCAGCCTCTTGGGCATAGCGTTGTCTGGTGCCTCCGGAAGACATTTGCAGGGTGGCGGCTTGGTCGTCCTTGCATTCTTTTTCTAAGCACTACTGTTTAGACGTTCTCAGTCGTAGTCAGGTTGCTTTTGGAGCACAAGTTTTGTCGGGGTGGGGGGGGGGGTGGGGAGGCTGTTAGGGCCCCTCCCGTATTTTCACTGCTTCGTTACTTCCCATCAGTCACATTCTGGGCCAGGCCGGAGGGACGCTAAGGAAGGGTAAATTAGGTCTTACCTGCTAATTTGCTTTCCTTTAGTCCCTCCGGACTGGCCCAGATCCCTCCCTTCAGATATCTGTGTTTTTGGAAGTTGAGTTCTTTTTTGGAGCTGTGTTGCTAGTTTATATTTTTTTAAAAAAAATTATAAGTAACAGAAATGTCTGGTTTGCTAAAAAGTCCTCTTGAAGGACCATGATATATTAGGCACTCACCCTTTGTTGGCAAAGTGCCGGTGGCTGCTCAGGTTTTTGGATGCACAGGTTATATATAGTTTTACTCTTGCTTTGGTACTTAATTACTGTATCTTTCTGTAGCTGGCAAGGGCTCTTATTGGCTCACTAGTCAGTTTTTTTTCTCCACCTGCTGGAAGGTGTACACAACCCATCAGTCACATTCTGGGCCGGTCCAGAGGGACTAAAGGAAAGCAAATTAGCAGGTAAGGCCTAATTTACCCTCCCCAGCTGGGGTTCCTCCGGCTCGCGGGCAAAGATTTCCATGAGATCATTACTGGTTTCCGGCTTATGGATGGCATAGCAGTGTGTCGACCTTTCATTGGCCAGATTGTGGTGTTGGGTCAGTGGTCTTTCTCAGTGTACTGTTATATCTGCCTATTTTCACTGCAGAATCTCACTATCCCAATTTTCTTTGCTTTGCAGCATATTGGATGTTGGCATGTTTTTTCCTATGTTTTCCATAAGGGCTTTCTTCTGGTGGCTTTAAGCTGTCTACCCAGTTTCCTACATGGTGGCTTGCTCTCGCTCTGTCTCTCGCTCTCTCTCTCTGTCTCTCCTGCTTATCCCAGAAATAGTGGATTTTCTCGAACTCCATTTAATAATGATCTATGAACTTTTTCTTTTGGAAGCCGTCCAAACCTTTTTTAACCTCCGCTAAGCTAACCACCACATTCTCTGACAACGTATTCCAGAGTTTAATTACACGTTGAGTGAAGAAACATTTTTTCCGATTCGTTTTAAATTTACTACATTGTAGCTTCATTTCATGCCCCCTAGTCCTAATATTTTTGGAAAGAGTAAACAAACGATTCACATCTACCCGTTCCACTCCACTCATTATTTTATAGACCTCTATCATATCTCTCCTCAGCCGCCTTTTCTCCAAGCTGAAGAGTCCTAGCCACTTTAGCCTTTCCTCATAGGGAAGTCGTCCCATCCCCTTCATCATTTTTGTCGCAATTTTGCGCACCTTTTCTAATTCAACTATATCTTTTTTTGAGATGCGCCGACCAGAATTGAACACAGTATTCGAGGTGCGGTCCCACCAAGGAGCGATACAAAGGCATAACATCCTCATTTTTGTTTTCCATTCCTTTCCTAATAATACCTAACATTCTATTTTTTAGCCACAGCAGCACACTGAGCAGAAGGTTTCAACATATCATCGACGACGATGACACCTAGATCCCTTTCTTGGTCTGTGACTCGTAATGTGGAACCTTGCATGACGTAGCTATAATTCGGGTTCCTCTTTCCCACGTGCATCACTTTGCACTTGCTCACATTAAACTTCATTGCCATTTAGATGCCCAGTTTCGTAAGGTCCTCTTGTAATTTTTCACAATCCTCCCGCGATTTAACGACTTTGAATAACTTTGTGTCATCAGCAAATTTAATTACCTCACTAGTTACTCCCATCTCTAGGTCATTTATAATGTATATCTGAGTTTGATTTGTCCCTGTCTTTCTCAGGGCACAGACCATAGAAGTCCACCCTGCACCAGTTGTATTCTCCAAATACTGGCGTCGCGACCCAATGTCCACTAAGATTCCATAGATCCATTACTTCTAAACAGAATTCCTTTGTTTTCATCCCACGCATGTTTGAATTCCATTACCGTTTTCATCTCCACCACCTCCCGCGGGAGGGCATTCCACGTATCCACTACCCTCTCTGTGAAAAAATATTTCCTGACATTACTCCTGAGTCTGCCCCCCTGCAACATCAATTCATGTGCTCTAGCTCTACCACCTTCCCGTCTCCGGAAAAGATTCGTATGCGTATTAATACCTTTCAAATATTTGAACGTCTGTATCATGTCACCCCTGGACGTCGAGCATTGATCCGTCTCTGGGCCTCGAGATTTCTTGAGCCTTGTCCCATATCTGCATGTCAAGACTTGGCAAGTCTTACTCTGGCTCTGGGTGTCAACCCTTATCGAGCATGGCTTTGCCTCTGGACATTGGCCTTTTTAAGCCTTATGCCATCTCTGGGCTTCAAGTCTGGTTCTCTTTTGAGACCTTGGGGCTGCGATGGGCCCGGGCTGTTGACCAGGAATCCATTGGGGTTGATGGAGTTTGCTCTGGCACAAGATGATGGTCTCTTTACAGTTGTCAGTCGGTCGTGTGAAGACCGAGCTGCTCTGCCTGTGGGCAGAGTTCTGGTCTCTTCTGGTGTAAGGGCTGTGCTACTAACTGGGAGGTCAGCCCCGGCTCAGTCTCTGCTGGAGGATGTGGATTCTGCAGGTTCTATCCCGCTTGGGTGTGTAGGCCTCATTCCTTTTCTCGGGGTTGAGCGGCTCTCTTTCTCTCCGTGGATCTTATCTTCGGGAATAATCTCAGTCTTAGGTCTTGCTCCGATTTTGCCATTTCGAGTCTTTTTTGTTCTGGCCACTTAATCTTGTGGCGCTTCTGCGGTCCTACCCAACTTGGGAACTGCTTTGGTACATCCCACTCGTCTCTGGATTGATCTGTGGGACCTATGGAAGGTAAAATTATGACTTGCCTGATAATTTCCTTTCCACTCTATCCTCTGCCTTAGACAACTCTTGCACCTTTGATGACCCGCCCTATAAGGCGTACAAAACCCCAACCTTGGCTGACTTCTAATATCCGCTACCTACGTTCCTGTACCCGCTGCGCTGAACGCCTCTGGTGGAAATCTCGGGCCCTTGCTGATTTCTTACACTTTAAGTTCATGCTGACCTCCTTCCAATCTGCTCTTTTACGCACCAAACAAGATAATTATAGCCAACTGACCAACTCTCTTGGCTTTAACCCTCGACTTCTCTTCACCACATTGAACTCTCTCCTCAAGGTGCCCCCTCCCCCAACTCCCCCTTCATTATCTCCTCAGACCCTTGCTGAATTCTTTCATGACAAGGTTCAAAAGATAAACCTTGAATTCTCTACCTCGCCACCTTTCCCTCCACTAGTCCGTTCCCCTCTCTCTCCTTCCCCTCATTCCTTTTCCTCCTTTCCTGAAGTTACTATAGAGGAAACTACACTTCTTCTTTCTTGCTCAAAATGTACCACCTGTTCCTCTGATCCCATTCCCACCCACTTTCTTAATGCCATCTCACCTGCTCTTATTCCTTTTATCTGTCACATTCTCAACCTCTCACTTTCCACTGCAACTGTCCCTACTGCCTTTAAACATGCTGTGGTCACACCTCTCCTTAAGAAGCCTTCACTTGACCCTACTTGTCCCTCTAATTACCGACCAATCTCCCTCCTCCCTTTTCTCTCCAAATTACTTGAGCGTGCTGTTCACCACCGCTGCCTTGATTTTTCTCTCCTCACATGCTATTCTTGACCTACTACAATCTGGTTATCGCCCTCTCCACTCAACCGAAACTGCGCTTACTAAAGTCTCCAATGACCTATTACTGGCTAAATCCAGAGGTCAATATTCCATCCTCATTCTTCTTGATCTTTCCGCTGCTTTTGACACTGTCGATCACAGCATACTCCTTGATATCCTGTCCTCACTTGGATTCCAGGGCTGTGTCCTTTCCTGGTTCTCTTCCTACCTCTCCCTCCGCACCTTCAGTGTTCACTCTGGTGGATCCTCTTCTACTTCTATCCCTCTGCCTGTCGGCGTACCTCAGGGTTCTGTTCTTGGTCCCCTCCTCTTTTCTATCTACACTTCTTCCCTTGGTTCATTAATCTCATCCCATGGCTTTTCCTACCATCTCTATGCTGATGACTCCCAAATCTACCTTTCTACCCCTAATATCTCACCTTGCATCCAAACCAAAGTTTCAGCGTGCTTGTCTGACATTGCTGTCTGGATGTCTCAACGCCACCTGAAATTAAAAATGACCAAAACCGAGCTTCTCATTTTTCCCCCCAAACCCACCTCCCCACTCCCCCCGTTTTCTATTTCTGTTGATGGCTCTCTCATTCTCCCTGTCTCCTCAGCTCGAAACCTTGGGGTCATCTTTGACTCTTCTCTCTCCTTCTCTGATCATATCCAGCAGATCGCCAAGACCTGTCGTTTCTTTCTTTACATCGTCCGTAAAATCCGCCCCTTTCTTTCCGTGCACTCTACCAAAACACTCATCCACACCCTTGTCACCTCTCGTTTAGACTACTGCAATCTGCTTCTTGCTGGCCTCCCACTTAGTCACCTCTCCCCTCTCCAATCGGTTCAAAACTCTGCTGCCCGTCTCGTCTTCCACCATGGTCGCTTTACTCATACTGGTATTGTAAGCCACACTGAGCCCGCAAATAGGTGGGAAAATGTGGGATACAAATGCAATAAATAAATAAAATAAAAATACCCCTCTCTTCAAGTCGCTTCACTGGCCTCCCTATCCATTTTCGCATCCTGTTCAAACTTCTTCTACTAACCTATAAATGTACTCTCTCTGCTGCTCCCCAGTATCTCTCCACACTCATCCTTCCCTACACCCCTTTTCATGCACTCCGCTCCATGGATAAATCCTTCTTATCTGTTCCCTTCTCCACTACTGCCAACTCCAGACTTCGCGCCTTCAGTCTCGCTGCACCCTACGCCTGGAATAAACTTCCTGAGCCCCTACGTCTTGCCCCTTCCTTAGCCACCTTTAAATGTAGACTGAAAGCCCACCTCTTTAAAATTGCTTTTGACTCGAAACCACTTGTAACCACTCGCCTCCACCTACCCTCCTCTCCTCCTTCCTGTACAAATTAATTGATTTGATTTACTTACTTTATTTTTTGTCTATTAGATTGTAAGCTCTTTGAGCAGGGACTGTCTTTCTTCTATGTTTGTACAGTGCTGCGTACACCTTGTAGCGCTATAGAAATGCTAAATAGTAGTAGTAGTCCCAACAGATCAATCCAGAGGCCCACCCTTTGTTGATATTGGCGGACTTTTCCCGCTTGTCTCTGCTTCGGTTCATTTAGGTTGCTGCGTTTAGTTTGTAAAAAAAAAAAAAAAAAGACACTCATTGGGCTAAGAGGCAGGAGAGGGCTTGCAGTTTGGGTTTCTTCTACTACTATTTAACATTTCTAAAGCGCTACCAAGGTTGCGCAGCGCTGTACAATTAACAAAGGACAGTCCCTGCTCAAAGGAGCTTACAATCTTCTCTCATGTTCCACTGCTTTGGTATCGACAATACTGAGGTTAAGATGGCTGCACATGTTCACATATAGTAAGCCTCTGAAGTTCTCTCTCTCCACCTGCTGGTAGAGGGACATAACCCACTCGTCTCTGGATTGATCTGTTGGAACTAATGGAAAGAAAATTATCAGGGTAGTCATAATTTTACCATATACTGCCTTTCTGTGTTTTTTTGCAACTAAATTCAAAGCAGTTTACATAGCATATACAGGTACTTATTTGTACCTGGTGCAATGGAGGTTGAGTGACTCACCCAGAGTCACATGGAGCTAGCTGCATTGGGAATCGAATCCAGTTCCCCAGGATCAAAGTCCAGTGCACTAACCACGTTTCTACTCCTCCAAATTAAAAATAGAAATATACAGAGAAACCAGATTCCATGAGAACTGAATCACTGGAAAAGAGAAATTGATGTATTTCTTTGTGTACCATGCAAAATATGACGACATAAATGTATATGTTCAAAGTTGACAATTTGAGTTTCTAAAAATCTGATAACCAAAATGTTTTTTACTTTTCTGATTGAGTTGGCCTGTCTTCTTGTTGGTCATCTGAAGTACTTTTCCAGGTCTTGTTTCTATTTTTGTTCTTCTCTTCTTGCCCTCCCCCCTTTCAATATTCTTCCAGTTTTGTTTCTCTTTCTCTCATTTACTTGTTTGTCTATCCCTAGTTAGAGTTTTTCTTCTCCCTAGATTCCTGAATCTCTCTGGCTTCACTTTTCACCTACTTGTAGCTTTCCATTTTGCATTCTTTCTTTGGCTGTTTTTCCTTTTCTCTTCTCTGTCAATCCTTCCATAGCCCTCAGCTACTTATGTCTGCCCTTCATCCTCCCTTCAACCCCATCTCTTTTGGAAAATTGCCGAGTTTATTGTACATTTAGGGAGAATTTGCACATGTATCGCTTCTGATATCAGTAACTGGCTGGCAAAGACAGCTGAGAACAGGTCTCAGCTTGGTAATGGTTTACTGTAAAACAATAATTGCACTTACAAGAATGAGAGAGATTTGCCTGACAACTCCTGTAATTGTACCTATTTTATCACAAATTAATACATTTCCATAACAAAGCTAAATATGATTACATCACAAGAACTGGCCAGCCCAGTCCAAATCCTTGTGCATAGTAGCTGCTTTGGGATCAGGCAGCAATTAATAATTCTGCTTGGGTGTTGCCATCTGAACTTGGTCCTTGACAGCAGCACAGGAAGCCTAGAATTAAGGCATTTCTCCAAGCTGGACATACTAGAACATTGAATTATGCCTCACAGCCAGTGCAAGCTGTTTAACGTCAGTACCTTTTCTTTTATAAAGATGAAAGTGGTTTACAACATTCTGAAAACAGAAGAAAGGAAAGGAGTTACAATTCTCATAGGAAAGACAAACCCCCCCCCCCCCCCCCCCCACATACCATACACTAAAACACTAAGTAAAATAAAAAAAAAAATACAGCCAGTCTCGTCAGGACCTGGTCCCCCTTGGAAACTCCTGTATAAAAAAATGGGCTTTGATCATTGCCCCAAATTTACTGTAAGATTGTTCTGACTGATTTTTGGGTACATAGTATCAAGTGTTGGGGGAATGGGAAAATAAAGCTGGGTGACGGGTCGATTGTAATCTAGTACATTGGTGAGCTGGGATTGCCAGCCGATGAACAACTAAAGATCGTAATGTACAGGTAGGGACGAGAGGCAAGATAGGACGGAATGCTTGTATGTAGAATCTTGTGTGCAAGAGTCAAGATCTTATGCTGAATGCGATAGAGAATAGGTAACCAATGATGTTGCTTAAGAAGGGAGGGACATGATCATATTTACGTGCACAGGTTAATAATCATATTGCTGTATTTTGAACCATCTGGAGCCTTTTTAAGGAATGTAAAGAGACCCACATAAAGCTAATTACAATAATCCAATTTGAACACGAGCTAAGCATTTTTCCCATAGGTACAAAATAGGAGAAACCCTTAGTAGAGCTGGGCCTGACTGAAGGAAGACCATGGTGTTTGTTAAAGTGTGGTAAGGTTTTGCACTTACCGTGCATTAATCGCAAACATTAGTGCACAGTAAGTGCAAGGCTTGAGTGGTAAATGCTGGGGTGTGCCCAGCATCTACCTTGCATTTTTACCACACAGGACACACACCGTATGGCACCATATTGCAACAAATAAATATTACCTGCAGTGCTGGATAGTTTGGGTGCCCGTGTTATGTCTCTCATCAGGTAACACAATATAGGCCCAAACACAAATAAATAAAAGCAAAAAATAAATAAAATTTGTCATGGTGGTGTTATAATGGGGATAAGCTCTTCCCCACACCCAAGCCATGCCTACATATGTCCAGATGGCAAACCTACCATGAGACTACTGCAGAGAGATATGATAGAGGTCTATAAAATAATGAGTGGAGTGGAACGGGTAGATGTGAATCGTTTGTTTACTCTTTCCATTGATCCCTGAGCCAGAAGGGATGGGAGCGGTAAGTTCCAGGGGTGATTGGGGGAGTGTTGTCATTGACACATGTAGGCAGAGTTTGGTACAGAGTGGGGCTTATCTCCCTTATGGCATTGGGGATGGAGGGTGTCAGGGAGATTGAGGATTGTGATCAGGATGTCAGGGAGGGGAGACAAGGGGGCCATGAACTTCTACCATTTGGTCTGTGGCCATGCTACTGGACTATCAGTAGCATAGGTGCATTTACCTTGGGTTCTCTGGTAGACATTTTCAGTGTGGCCCAAAAGATTCATGCAAATAAATTGTTTAATAAGCCAATTAACATCAGTTAATAACAATCGAGTTTAATTTGGCAATAATCTGGATTTGGGCACACATCCGCTTGCTGTTCTGTAACCAACTGTAGGTGTCCAAATCCCATGGTGCGTTTCCCAGAAGGGGGGCCTGGGCGGGTCAGGGGCATTCTGAGTGCAGTGTTATGGAATAAGGGGTCCCTGTGCCTAACTTGGCTGATGGGAATTACACTATGTTTCTGCAGGTGTAAAGTCTGGTGCTCAGAGTTGGACACGGAAATGTGTGCAGAACTCATGCACTAGCTGTCACAGCTACCCATACCACCACATACCATCTTGTGCTCAGATTTTGGTACTGCACTGATGACTTTAAGGCATGATAGAAATTAGTGTAGGTTCTCGCTAATATCTACTACATGGTAAAACCTCTGCTTAATGCAGTTTAGTATGTTTGTTTATTGAAGTACTTTAATATATTACCTTTCAAATCAAAGCAGTGTACAATATTAAAAGGACAATAGAAAGGAATTCCATAACAAGATAGGACAGAGAAAAGAAGCAGAGGGTTAGGAGACTGGGGAGAAGGGAGCAGGGTGACTGCCGACAGCCTGCTGAGCCCTAGACCTGGGTCGCTCGCTGAATAGGCGAGTAGCAAAGGCTAATGGGGGGTCAGTTAAAAGCAGAAAGGAATAAACGGGCCTTGAGGAGACAGCAAAAACAAGGGTAAGAGTTCAGATCTTAAAGTTGTAGGCAAAGAATCCCAAAGGAAGGGGGCAAGGCAGAAAAGGGCTGAGTGCCGGTTAGAGTCGGGTCTCACACAGTGAATAGAGGAGGGATAGCAAGACATGAGTCAAAAGTTGCGTGAAGAATATGAGTGGAATGGATCGGGTGGATGTGAAGCGACTGTTCACGCTATCCAAAAATACTAGGACTAGAGGGCATGAGTTGAAGCTACAGTGTGGTAAATTTAAAACGAATCGGAGAAAATTTTTCTTCACCCAACGTGTAATTAGACTCTGGAATTCATTGCCGGAGAACGTGGTACGGGCGGTTAGCTTGACAGAGTTTAAAAAGGGGTTAGATAGATTCCTAAAGGACAAGTCCATAGACCGCTATTAAATGGACTTGGAAAAATTCCGCATTTTTAGGTATAACTTGTCTGGAATGTTTTTACGTTTGGGGAGCGTGCCAGGTGCCCTTGACCTGGATTGGCCACTGTCGGTGACAGGATACTGGGCTAGATGGACCTTTGGTCTTTCCCAGTATGGCACTACTTATGTACTTATGTAATGCAAGAGGGAAAATGAGGAGTGATCAGACTGGTGAGGAGGGGGGGGGGGGGGACTTGAATGAAAAGCCTTATAGGTAAAAGTGACAGCTTTGTGAATAATGTAGGACTTGATAGGAAGCCAGTGCTGATGATTCAGAAAAGGAGAGACATGATTGAAGCGTTTAGCATGAGAGAGAGTATGTACTGTAGTTTCTCAGAGGACAAGCAGGCTGCTTGTTCTCACGACTGGGTGGCGTCCATGGCAGCCCCCTCCAACCGGAAGAGTGTCAGAGCAAACTGAAAAACGTCTCGCGGGAGGTCCTGCGCGCAGGGCACACCCACCACTTAGCTGAAATTGGGTGGCGGAGCAGGTGGGGGGAAGAGGGGTTGGTGGTTGGGAGGCTAGGATAGGGGAGGGCAGACTTATACGGTCTGTACCAGAGCCGGTGATGGGAGACGGGACTGGTGGTTGGGAGGCGGGAAATACTGCTGGGCAGACTTATACGGTTTGTGCCCTGAAAAAGACAGGTACAAATTCAAGATATGAGTTTATCTTGGGCAGACTAGATGGACCATGCAGGTCTTTTTCTGCCGTCATCTACTATGTTACTATGTTACCACGCATGCACGGCCGTCTTCCCACCCGTGCGCGACCGCTCCCGCTCAGTTCTTTGTTTTCCGCAGTTGGAGAGAGACTGCATTGCGTCCCTCTCCTCTCAGCCCTCGGAAACTGGTTTTGGCGATTTTATCGCTTTTTCTTTGTTTCGTGGCACCGTCTGCGTTTTCTTCGCTTCTTTAAAAGTTTTTTTTTTTTTTTTTAAACCTCTGTTCCCCGTAGTTTTTAGTTTTTGGCCGCTAAATTTCCTTTCGCCGCCGTCGCAGCCCTTTTGGCCGTGCGTCCACGTTTTCCTTTTTGTGGCCCTTTTTCGCCGCCGCAGTTTTTTTCCCCAGCAGCTTCAAAAAGTGTGGTCGGTGCGGCCGGGCAATCTCGCTTTCCGACACCCACTCTTGGTGCCTTCAGTGCCTTGGGCCTGAGCATAATCCCAAAGCATGTAAATTGTGTCGTAGCTTAAAGTGGACACAGGTGGTGAGACAGGCTCAGCGGGATCGTCTTTTTGGAGCTTGGCCCAGCCCTTCAACGTCGACTTCGGCACCTGATATGGCATCAACCTCCGGAGACCAGGTACCTCAGGCCCGACGACCACCACTCGCTGGGAGCAGTGGGCCTCCACCTACCTCGACAGTTCCTGCTGTGCAGGTCGGACCCGACCCCGAGGAGGCATGTGGATTCCAAGTCCTCCTCGTCGATACCGCGGAGCGCCGATGACATGCATCGAAAGAAACAAGATAAGAAGCACTGTCATCGGTCGCCCCCCTTCTCACGGTACCGGGAGCTCCGGGGCATCGAGGGATTTGGCATCCGAGAAGCTTCTACGCCGTGAGGATCGCTCCCCATCCAAGAGGTGTCGGTTGTCAGGCAGTCCGATACTGCCTCATGGCCCCGTGCAGATTCTATCTCCGACTCCTGCACCGGCCCCTCAGCCTTTCCTGACAGAGGCTTTTGACGAACGCCTCAGGGCCGTTCTTCCAGGTATCCTGGAAGGGCTGCTGCGCCAGCCTATCCCGGTGCCGGGGGTGCTTGCGCCCTTGGCACCGTCGACGGAAGCGCCGGCTGGCTCTGGCCCTGTGATGCGGTCGTCGACACTGGTACCACTTGCGGCATCGGTGTCAGCCGCCACTCAGGTGGCCTCGACGTCGATGGAGGGAGCTTCATCCCTCCCGGGTCAGGAGTCCACCTCTTGACGCCATCATCGAGGACTGGGATCCTCTGAGTCGAGACGGGCCCGATTTCGGGCTGAAGTCAGGGAGCTCATGTCCGACACCGAGGAGGAGGCGTCGTGGGGGGAGGAGGAGGACCCTAGGTATTTCTCTTCCGAGGAGTCCTGTGGTCTTCCCTCCGATCCCACTCCTTCACCGGAAAGGAAGCTTTCACCACCGGAGAGCCTTTTCTTAGCCTCCTTTGTTCGGGATATGTCTGTGAGCATTCCCTTCCCCGTGGTTACTGTGGATGAGCCGAGAACTGAGATGCTCGAGGTCCTCAACTATCCATCACCACCTAGAGAGCCTTCTACGGTACCGTTGCACAATGTCCTAAAGGAGACAGTGCTTCGGAACTGGCTGAAGCCCTTATCTAACCCCACCATCCCAAAGAAAGCTGAGTCCCAGTATAGGATCCATAGTGACCCGGAATTGATGAGGACTCAGTTGCCACACGGCTCTGCGGTGCTGGATTCTGTTCTCAAGAGAGCCAAGAGTTCAACGGATACCGCCTCGGCGCCCCGGGGCGTGAGTCTCGCACTCTGGACTCTTTTGGGAGGAAGGCCTATCATTCCTCCATGCTTGTGACCAAGATCCAGTTTTACCAGCTCTACACGAGCATCCACATGGGGAGCAATGTGCGGCAACTGGCGGACCTGGTTGACAAGCTCCCTCTGGAGCAGTCCAGGCCTTTTCAGGAGGTGGTCAGTTAGCTGAAGGCGTGTCACAAATTCCTCTCCAGGGGTATTTATGACACTTGTGATGTTGCATCCAGATCCGCTGCCCAAGGTATAGTGATGCGCAGACTGTCATGGCTGCGCGCCTCTGACCTGGACAATTGGACCCAGCAGCGGCTGGCAGATGTTCCTTGCCGGGGGGGGGGGGGGGTAATATCTTTGGTGAGAAAGTCGAGCAATTGGTCGAACAGCTTCACCAGCAGAAAACAGCTTCCGGGCGCCTTCAGCATCTACCTCATCAGGTAGACGGTTTTTCAGGGGAAAGAAGACTGCTTCTTACGCTTACTCTAAGCGTAGGTACAATCCTCCTTCCCGACAGCCTGCCCAGGCTCAGCCCCAGCACGCTCATTCGCGTCAACAGCGTGCGACCAAGCAGGCCCCTGCAGCTCCCCAGCAAAAGCAAGGGACGGGCTTTTGACTTGATCTGGGAGAGTATAGCCACCATAAAAGTGCCTGTGCCGGATGATCTGCCAGTCGGGGGGAGGTTAAAATTTTTTCACCAAAGGTGGCATCTCGTAACCTCCGACCAGTGGGTTCTCCAAATAGTGCGGTGCGGGTACGCCCTCAATTTGATCTCCACTCCGTCAAGTTGTCCTCCAGAAGCTCAGTCTTTCACCTCCCACCACAGGCAGGTACTTGCAGAGGAAATCTCCGCCCTTCTCAGCGCCAATGCGGTCGAGCCCCTACCACTCGGGCATTAAGGGCTGGGATTCTATTCCAGGTAGTTCCTTGTGGAAAAGAAAACAGGGGGATGCGTCCCATCCTAGACCTGAGGGGCCTGAACAAATATCTTGTCTGAGAAAAGTTCAGGATGCTTTCCCTGGGCACCCTTCTTCCCATGATTCAGGAAAACGACTGGCTATGCTCCCTGGATTTAAAGGATGCTTATACTCACATCCCAATGCTACCAGCTCACAGACAGTATCTGCGATTCAATCTTGGAACACAGCATTTCCAGTATTGTGTGCTACCCTTTGGGCTCACCTCTGCGCCACGGGTGTTAACAAAATGCTTGGTGGTGGTTGCGGCGTCCCTACGCAAGCTGGGGGTGCATGTGTTCCCTTATCTCGACGATTGGCTGGTGAAGAGCACCTCGGAGGTAGGAGCTCTTCTGTCCATGCAGGCGACTATTCAAGTTCTGGAGCTACTGGGGTTTGTGATAAATTACCCAAAGTCCCACCTCCGCCCAATGCAGTCACTCGAATTCATAGGAGCTCAAGATTGAGGAGGTCTAGATTTCCTGGATAGAGGTACAATGGTTAGGTGCCGAAAGCGACATTGAAGAGGTGGGCTTTTGAGCAAGGATTTGAAGATGGGTAGGGAGGGGGCTTGGCGTATGGGCTCAGGGAGTTTATTCCAAGCATAGGGTGAGGCGAGGCAGAAAGGGCGGAGTCTGGAGTTGGCGGTGGTGGAGAAGGATACTGAGAGGAGGGATTTGTCCTGTGAGCGGAGGTTACGGGTGGAGCGTAAGGGGAGATGAGGGTAGAGAGGTAGTGAGGGGCTGCAGATTGAGTGCATTTGTGGGTTAGTAGGAGAAGCTTGAACTGTATGTGGTACCTGATCGGAAGCCAGTGAAGTGACTTGAGGAGAGGGGTGATATGAGCATATCAGTCTAGGCAGAAGATAAGACGCGCAGCAGAGTTCTGAACGGATTGAAGGGGGGATAGATGATTAAGTGGGAGGCCAGTGAGGAGTAGGTTGCAGTAGTCAAGGCGAGAGGTAATGAGAGAGTGGATGAGAGTTCGGGTGGTGTGCTCAGAGAGGAAAGGACGAATTTTGCTGATGTTATAGAAAGAAGCGACAGGTCTTGGCTGTCTGCTGGATATGGGCAGAGAAGGAGAGGGAGGAGTCGAAGATGACTCCGAGGTTGCGGGCAGATGAGATCGGGAGGATGAGGGTGTTATCGACTGAAATAGAGAGTGGAGGGAGAGGAGAACTGGGTTTGGGTAGAAAGACAATGAGCTCAGTCTTGGCCATGTTCAGTTTCAGGTGGCGGTTGGACATCCAGGCAGCAATGTCGGATAAGCAGGCCAATACTTTGGCCTGGGTTTCTGCAGTGATGTCTGGTGTGGAGAGAGAAAGCTGGGTGTCGTAAACATAAAGAAGATATTGGAAACCATGAGATGAGATCAGCAAGCCCAGGGAAGAGGTGTAGATAGAAAAAAGAAGTGGTCCAAGGACAGATTCCTGAGGAACTCCAACAGAGAGCGGGATGGGGGTGGAGGAAGATCCATGAGAATGTACTTTGAAGGTACAGTGGGAGAGATAAGAGGAGAACCAGGAGAGGACAGAGCCCTGGAACCCAATTGAGGATAGTGTAGCAAGAAGTAAATTATGATTGACAGTGTCAAAAGCAGCGGATAGGTCGAGCAGGATGAGGATGGAGTAGTGACCTTTGGATTTGGCAAGGAACAGGTCATTACAGACTTTAGTGAGTGCCGTTTCTGTCGAGTGTAGAAGGCGAAAACCAGATTGATGCGTATCGAGGATGGCATGAGATGAGAGAAAATCAAGGCAGCAGCTGTGAACTTGCGCGTTCAAGTATCTTGGAGAGGAAGGGTAGAAGGGAGATGGGGCGGTAGTTGGCAGGGCAGGTATGGTCTAGTGATGGTTTTTTGAGGAGTGGTGTGACTACAGCATGCTTGAAGGAGTCAGGGACAGTTGTGGAGAGAGAGAGAGGTTGAGGATATGACAGATTGGGGGGGGGGGGTGACAGTAGGAGAGATGGTGTTTAGTAAGTTAGTGGGGATGGGATCAGAGGAACAGGTGGTGCATTTAGTGCAATTAGTGCTTACCATTTCTGTGTAGAGGGTAAGCCTATCTCTGGACAGCCTTTAGTTCGCTTCATGAGAGGTTTGCTTTTGTCAAAGCCCCCTGTCAAGCCTCCTACAGTCTCATGGGATCTCAACGTCGTCTTCATCCAGCTGATGAAACCTCCTTTTGAGCCACTGGATTCTTGACATCTGAAGTACTTGACCTGGAAGGTCATTTTCTTGGTGGCAGTCACTTCAGCTCGTAGAGTCAGTGAGCTTCAAGCCTTGGTAGCTCATGCTCCTTATACAAAATTCCATCATAACAGAGTAGTCCTCCGCACTCACCCTAAGTTCTTGCCGAAGGTGGTGTCTGAGTTCCATCTTAACCAGTTGTCTTGCCAACATTCTTTCCCAGTCCTCATACCCGCCCTGCTGAACGTCAGTTGCACACATTGGACTGCAAGAGAGCATTGGCCTTCTACCTGGAGCGGACGAGCCCCCACAGACAGTCCACCGAAATGTTTGTTTCTTTTGACCCCAATAGGAAGGGGGTCGCTGTCAGGAAATGCACCATCTCCAATTGGCTAGCAGATTGCATTTCCTTCACTTATTCCAAGGCTGGGCTGACTCTTGAGGGTCATGTCATGGCTCATAGTGTTAGAGCCATGGCGGCATCAGTGGCCCACTTGAAGTCAGCCACTATTGAAGAGATTTACAAGGCTGCGACGTGGTCATCAGTCCACACATTCACATCTCATTACTGCCTTCAGCAGGATACCCGATGCGACAGTCTGTTTGGGCAGTCGATCCTGCAGAATCTGTTCGGGGTTTAGAATCCAACTCCACCCTCCTAGGCCCAGTTTTATTCTGTTCAGGCTGCACTTTGTTAGTTGTTCTTCGTAGGTCAATTTTTATGTCATGTCCTCACTGTTGCGAGGCCCAATTGACCGTCTTTGTTGTTTTGAGTGAGCCTGGGAGCTAGGGGTACCCCAGTCGTGAGAACAAGCAACCTGCTTGTCCTCGGAGAAAGCGAAAGATACATACCTGTAGCAGATATTCTCCGAGGACAGCAGGTTGATTGTTCTCACCAACCCTCCCTCCTCCCCTTTGGAGTTCTATTTTTCTTTTCTTTGCTATTTTATTTAACTGAGCGGGAGCGGTCGTGCACGGGTGGTAAGACGGCCGTGCATGCGCAGTGGGCGTGCCCCGGGCATGGGACCTCCCGCGAGATGTTTTTGAGTTTGCTCTGAAACTCTTCCGGTTGGAAGGGACTGCCGTGGACGTCACCTAGTCGTGAGAACAATCAGCCTGCTGTCCTCAGAGACTACCTGCTACAGGTACGTATCTTTCGCTATTTTGGACCATCTGAAGATTCCAAAGAGAAATAGCTGTGAGATCCGCATAGATAATACAGTAGTGAAGCTTAGATGCAACCAGGGTGTAGAGAAGAGTTGCACAACTCTTATCATTGTGTTAAGGTTGCAGGAAACATATAAGCCTGAGCGAGAAAAAGCAGCTTTTTACAGTAGCAGAGATGTGAGAAGTGAAAGTCAAGGCACTGTTGAGATGTACTCCCAAGATGTGTAGAGTCAAGTAAGTGAAAAGGTGTGCCATTGATGGTAGAAGAGAGGAACAGATGGGTAAGGTGGCCTGTAACCCAATGGGCTAAAGTTTTCTGCTGGTTAAGGTGAAGACAATTGCACGAAAGCCAATCAGCTACTTTGTCAAGGCGTGCTTGAAAACAGTTTAAGTATAAGGATCCCGAGACGAGACCAGAAGAATGTCAGCAGCATAGTAGTAACGTGTAACAAGAGACTCCTAAATGAGGGAAGCAAGGGGGGCTGAGGAAAACGTTAAAAGGTAGTGGAGAGATGACAGAACCTTGAGGGACTGCACAACCAAGAGGTGCATGAATGGATGTAGAGCTATATCCTTTCAAGTGGTCTTTCCTATCAGTAAGAAAAGAGCGGAACCACTGAAGGACAGTGTCTCACACAAGCCAAGAGATGAAAATCTGGGTAATAACAAGGAGTGACTAACCAGATCAAAAGCTGTGGAAAGATCCAGAGAGGCTAGTAGAAGAGCATGACCATGATCAATAGAGTAACAATGATTCAGAAGAGAAGCAATTACTGTCTCAGTAGAATGACCGGGACGGAAGCCGGCCTGGAAAAGATGAAGTAAGTTTTAGGATTCTGTGTGTTACAAGAGTTGGCTAAAGACAAATTTCTCCAGTAATTTGCTCACGAAGGTAAGGTTGGAATCCAGGTGTTAGGAGAGTGGAGTCAAGGGATGGCTTTTCAGTAACCGGGCATGTTAAATCTGTCTTGCACTGAGTGGGAACCTTCCTTGAGATGAGTGTTGACAATCATTGTGTGAGCCAAAGTAACGAAAGCATGAAAGCTAAGCAAAAGTCAGTGTGACAAAACTGGATCTAACGCACAAGTTGTCGTCTTGGCTGCTTGGATGGTTTTGTCAAATTGTAGATGGAATGTTAATCTGAGACCACTGAGGAGTCAGGCAGACCGGACAGGAAAGGGGGAGGGCAAGGGGTGTGAGGGAGGAGCAATCGTGAGAGCAGTGGGAATAGATGGCGGGCAAAGGTGCACAGGGGAAGTAGAGGTAAAACTGAAAATGGGCCTTCCTTAAATTTACAGGATAGCAGTGTAGAAGGGAGCGGAAAACTTGTAGAGCCAAGGGATCTCTATTCTGTCTCTAAAGTTATTCAGCTCTGTGGAGCTCCCTCTTCGAGAGACTCTGAGATTCTCCTTAAACCAGGGCCCGGAGTGGGGTAGGAGGTCATTTCAGAACAGCAGCATATAAAACACTGATTGAAGAAATGGAACGGAAACCTGGGAGTCAAGCGAGAGAGAAACAAAATTGGGAGGGAAGTTAAAAAAACAAGAAGGGTGAGATTATGGATGGGTCACAGAAACTTAGGGGGGGTGGCAGTAGTGAAGGATCAGAGGCAGGAAATGTGAGGGAGTGCATATTTAAGGGGGGGGGGGGGGGGGGGGGGAAACAGATAATGATCCATCCAAGGTGAAAGGGTTGAGAAGAAAACGAGTGTGTCCATTCTATGAAAGAGAACCAGGTCAAGAGTATGGCCAGCCAGGTGTCTCCTTGGACATGTTACGCCATGCTGTTTGTCTGTAAATTTTGGCTCCAACTTGCTTCTCCTGTTGTTTGGTGATGGTGTGTATCTCCAGTGTTTGGAGTTGGGCATCTGACTATAGGCCACTTGGGATGAGCTCAAGCTGTATTCTTTTGTGCCCTCCCTATGGCCACTAAATGCCATGGTAATTCATTGAGGTCCTATAGTGGCTGTTTCCATGGCTGAGAAATGTTGTGGTATAGACTGAATCAGTGTTTTTTGCTCCAAAAAGATTGGCTTTTACAACAACTGATGTTGATTTTTGTATGTTTATCCCTGTTTTTCATAATTTAGAGGGCCTCTTCAGGGAAATGAAAAAAAAATTGATTTGTGTTATTGTGTTTCCATTTATTTCAGTACTGTAAATTATAAAGCCAACTTAAAGAAATAGAACAGTGGGGTAAAAATGTGTCCCTAATATTTTTCCTGTTAAGATAGATAGGTGTGGGTGTTTTGTAAGTAATATGTTGTGAATGATATAGCTGGAATGGAGACGGTTCTAACATGCCAAAGCTGTAGCTTTTATTAATTTTCATCTGCATTAGTATTCTGACATTAGACAGTTCAATAACAGAGTTAAAAGAAATCTGTGCTAGAGAACATGTACAAACAAAGCCGATGATAAACCTCTGTATGTACATACCTCATGTCCCATTACAATAACATTTCCTCTTCCTTACCTAGTTTTATTTGTTGAATCATTTTAACATCAGTATGAACAACAGCATAGTTTAAATCTGCCTGCAGACATGCCTTCTCCATGCCATGGCTATAGGATTTAATTATGAACTTTTTTTTTTGCTGTTACCTACCTATTAGTGAAAAGCAAACTATGGGCCCTGTTTACTAAGCTGTTCTGTAGGCTTAGTAAACAGGGCCCTATGCTAGCTAGCGCATCTTAGTAAACAGAGTCCTATGCTTGCTATATAAACTGAAAAGGGAAAATAAAATGAAGAATTTACATCTAATAAGCTATTCAAACGGGTTGTGCCTAAGTTAACTCTTAACTCTAGTCCATTTCTGTCTTTATTAATCAGAAGCACAACTAACAACTGTCTTCTCACTGTTGTGAACAATGAACTTTTTCTGTGGAGATGAGACTATAACCAGTTCTTTTTATCACCCAATTTAACAAATTAACTCTGAATAATCTGAGAACTGCCAGCCCCTTTCAACAGGGCAAGTAAAAGTTTAATTAGTGAAAGTTCTAAAAGCTTGTCCTTTTAATATAAGATGTTTTTACATACTTTTTTTTTTTTAAGAAAATCACAAATACTAACTCTTGGTAAGCTCCAAATTGTCTCTATTTCTTTATTGGAATAACAATAGAGGGAAAGCTAACAGAAAAATCACAAAGACAAAGGGAGCATGGTGTTCAAGGGAGGCTGAAGCTAAATAAAGATGCATGTGTTTGCTAAATTTCCCACTCTAAGCAGTAGTTTCTGCTGTTGCTCTTGGCAGGGCTAATTTCTCTAAACAAAGATATCTACCCAAAGTACAGGAGCCATTGGATTCTTTGTTATATACATTTAATTGCACCATTCAGTGTGGTCAAATCCAAGGTGCACTATCATAATCATCTGTTATTGCTTGGCTGTCAGCAGTGTTTTTTGTGCTCAAACAATACTTGAGACTGGTTATATCTGTCTTTTCTGGTTGCTGAATACTTGAGCGTGCTGTTCACAGCCGCTGCCTTGATTTTCTCTCCTCTCATGCCATCCTCGATCCGCTTCAATCCGGTTTTCGCCCTCTACACTCGACAGAAACAGCACTCTCGGAAGTCTGTAATGACCTGTTCCTTGCCAAATCCAGAGGCCACTACTCCATCCTCACCCTCCTTGATCTATCCGCTGCTTTTGATACTGTCAATCATGATTTACTTCTTGCCACACTATCCTCATTTGGGTTCCAGGGTTCTGTCCTCCTGGTTCTCCTCCTATCTCTCCCACCGCACCTTCAGAGTACACTCTCATGGATCTTCCTCCACCCCCATCCCACTCTCTGTTGGAGTTCCCCAGGGATCTGTCCTTGGACCCCTTCTTTTTTCAATCTACACCTCTTCCCTGGGCTCACTGATCTCATCTCATGGTTTCCAGTATCATCTTTATGCTGATGACACCCAGCTATATCTGTCCACACCAGACATCACCGCAGAGACCCAGGCCAAGGTATCGGCCTGCTTATCCGACATTGCTGCCTGGATGTCCAACCGCCACCTGAAACTGAACATGTCCAAGACCGAGCTTATCGTCTTTCCACCAAAACCCACTTCTCCTCTTCCTCCACTCTCTATCTCAGTTGATGGCACCCTCATCCTCCCTGTTTCATCTGCCCGCAGCCTCGGAGTCATCTTCGACTCCTCCCTCTCCTTCTCTGCACATATCCACAAACCCACCTCCCCGCTCCCCCCGTTTAATATTTCTGTTGATGGCTCTCTCATTCTCCCTGTCTCCTCAGCTCGAAACCTTGGGGTCATCTTTGACTCTTCTCTCTCCTTCTCTGCTCATATCCAGCAGATTGCCAAGACCTGTCGTTTCTTTCTTTACAACATCCGTAAAATCCGCCCCTTTCTTTCCGAGCACTCTACCAAAACCCTCATCCACACCCTTGTCACCTCTCGTTTAGACTACTGCAATCTGCTTTTTGCTGGCCTCCCACTTAGTCACCTCTCCCCTCTCCAGTCGGTTCAAAACTCTGCTGCCCGTCTCATCTTCCGCCAGGGTCGCTTTACTCATACTACCCCTCTCCTCAAGACCCTTCACTGGCTCCCTATCCGTTTTCGCATCCTGTTCAAACTTCTTCTACTAACCTATAAATGTACTCACTCTGCTGCTCCCCAGTATCTCTCCACACTCGTCCTTCCCTACACCCCTTCCCGTGCACTCCGTTCCATGGATAAATCCTTCTTATCTGTTCCCTTCTCCACTACTGCCAACTCCAGACTTCGCGCCTTCTGTCTCGCTGCACCCTACGCCTGGAATAAACTTCCTGAGCCCCTACGTCTTGCCCCATCCTTGGCCACCTTTAAATCTAGACTGAAAGCCCACCTCTTTAACATTGCTTTTGACTTGTAACCACTCGCCTCCACCTACCCTCTTCTCTTCCTTCCCGTTCACATTAATTGATTTGATTTGCTTACTTTATTTATTTTTTGTCTATTAGATTGTAAGCACTTTGAGCAGGGACTGTCTTTCTTCTATGTTTGTGCAGCGCTGCGTATGCCTTGTAGCGCTATAGAAATGTTAAATAGTAGTAGTAGTAGTAGTAGTAGTACTGTCGCTTCTTTCTCTTTAACAGCAGCAAAATTCGCCCTTTCCTCTCTGAGCACACCACCCGTACTCTCGTCCACGCTCTCATTACCTCTCGCCTTGACTACTGCAACCTACTCCTTACTGGTCTCCCACTTAGCCATCTATCCCCCCTTCAACCTGTTAAGAACTCTGCTGCACGTCTTATTCCGCCTGAACCGATATAGTCATATCACCCCTCTTCTCAGGTCACTTCACTGGCTTCCAATCAGATACCGCATACAGTTCAAGCTTCTCCTTCTTACCTACAAATGCACTCAGTCTGCAGCCCCTCATTACCTCTCTACCCTCATTTCCCCTTACGTTCCCGCCCGTAACCTCCGCTCACAGGACAAATCCCTGCTCTCAGTACCCTTCTCCACCACCGCCAACTCCAGGCTCCGCTCATTCTGCCTCTCCTCACCCTATGCTTGGAATTAACTTCCTGAGCCCTTACGCCAAGCCCCCTCCCTACCCATCTTCAAATCCTTGCTCAAAGCCCTCCTCTTCAATGTTGCTTTCGGCACCTAACCTTTATACCTTTCAGGAAATCTAGACTGCCCCTATTTGACTGACTGTACATTTGTCCTTTAGATTGTAAGCTCCTTTGAGCAGGGACTGTCCTTCTATGTTAAATTGTACAGTGCTGCGTAACCCTAGTAGCGCTTTAGAAATGTCAAGTAGTAGTAGTAGAGGGAGAGTATAGGTGTGGGTTCTGATTATAATAGTAAAAGAAAGGTGAGGAATGGAAAGCAAAAATGAGTGTTTATGCATTCTTGTATCCCATTATCTAAAAACAAATTTCAGTTCAAAGTGCCTTACAATTTACATTTTGGTAGAGTTACAATAGTGTTGTGCAATGTGGAAAGGGTATCTATAGTTCATGTGATTACTCATAGTATTTGAAGAGGAGAAGGTAGTGGTAGCTTGTGTTCAGGTTTGGTGATGTTTATTCATATAGTTTTTGAAAGGTAGATTTGAAAGGAAGGCAACAATATCTTTGTGATTAGCTATAGAATTTTTTGAAGAGGTAGGTTTTCATTTCTTTTGAATTGGAGGTTTGTGAAACTTATGGTTTTTGGTATCAAGTTCCACCATTTGGAACCCTGATAGTTAAATCCTGCTGTGTAGATAGTTTTGTAGATGGTGTTTGTGCAGTTGGTTAGATATAGGAGTAGGTAGTTTCTCTTTCTCCGAGGACAAGCAGTCTGTATTATACTCACAATTGGGTCGGCGATCTGCACCGGACTGGGGACCAGCATTTCACATAGCAAAAAGTTTTGGTAGAGCCTTCTGAGCGCGTCGGACTGTGCATGCGCAGAGTATCTCCCTGCCCGTCACGCTCCTTAGTTCTTCTGTGCAAGGAGCAACAGCGAGTTAGAGAGCAGCTTTTAAACTAGAAATGGGGGGAAGGCCGACAGTCGCTCAAAAGCGCATGGTTCGGGATAAGGTATCTTTCAAAGATATCACCAAAACAGGGAAGATAGGGTATCCTGATAGTGAGGTTGCAAAAGAGACCGTAGTAGATCAGGTGTTCCTAAATAAAAATAAAAAACAGACAAAAGATTGCAAATTAGTACTGTCAAGTACTAAGCATGATCTAAATAGGAGCAACAGACACAGTTTGAAATGTCTATATGCGAATGCCAGGAGCCTAAGAAATAAGATGGGAGAGTTAGAATATATTGCACTAAATGAAAAATTAGATAGGCATCTCTGAGACCTGGTGGAAGGAGGCTAACCAGTGGGACACTGTCATACCGGGGTACAAATTATATCGTAGTGATAGGGTGGATCAAATTGGTGCAGGGGTAGCATTGTATATTAACGAGAGCCTTGAATCAAATACAATGAAAATTCTGCAGGAAGCAGAACACTTCTTGGAATCACTGTGGATTTTTTTTGTTTGTTTGTTTTGTTACATTTGTACCCCGCGCTTTCCCACTCATGGCAGGCTCAATGCAGCTTACATGGGGCAATGGAGGGTTGTGACTTGCCCAGAATCACAAGGAGCTGCCTGTGCCTGAAGTGGGAATCGAACTCAGTTCCTCAGTTCCCCAGGACCAAAGTCCACCACCCTAACCACTAGGCCACTCCTCCACTCCATGGATTGAAATTCCATGTGTAAAGGGGACAAGGGTAATGATAGGAGTGTACTACCGTCCGCCTGGCCAGGATGAACAGACGGATGCAGAAATGTTAAAGGAAATTATGGACGCAAACAAACTGGGCAACACAATAATAATGGGTGATTTCAATTACCCTGATAATTGACTGGGTAAATGTAACATTGGGACACGGTAGGGATGTAAAATTCCTCGTTGAAATCAAGGACAGCTTTATGGAGCTGCTGGTACAGGAACCTACGAGAGAAGGAAAAATTCTAGACCTAGTCCTTAGTGGAGCGCATGATCTGGTGCGGGAGGTAATGGTGCTGGGACCGCTTGATAACAGTGATCATAATATGATTGGATTTGTTATTACCTTTGAAGTAAGTATACATAGGCAATCAAATACGTTAGCGTTTAACTTTAAAAAAAGAGACTATGATAAAATGAGAAGAACAGTGAAAATAAAACTTAGAGGAGCGACTGCGAGGGTCAGAACTTTACATCAGGCGTGGATGCTGTTCTAAAACACCATCCTGGAAGCCCAGGCCAAATATATTCCGCGTATTAAAAAAGGAGGACAGAAGACCAAACGACAGCCAGCGTGGTTAGTGAGGTGAAGGAAGCTATTAGAGCTAAAAGAAAATCCTTCAGAAAATGGAAGAAGGAACCAACTGAAAATAATAAGAAACAGCATAAGGAATGTCAAGTCAAATGCAAAGCGCTGATAAGGAAAGCTAAGAGGGACTTCGAAAAAAAGATTGCGTTGGAGGCAAAAACACATAGTAACATTTTTTTTAGGTATATTAAAAGCAGGAAGCCGGCAAAAGAATCGGTTGGACCACGAGGAGTAAAAGGGGGCGATCAGGGAAGACAAAGCTGTAGCGGAGAGATTAAATTAATTCTTTGCTTCAATCTTCACCAAGGAAGATTTGGGTGGGATACCGGTGCCACAAATGGTATTCAAAGCTGACGAGTCGGAGAAACTTAATGAATTTCTCTGTAAACCTGGAGGATGTAATGGGGCAGTTCTACAAACTGAAGAGTAGCAAATCTGGACCGGATGGTATTCATCCCAGAGTACTGATAGAACTGAAAAATGAGCTTTTGGAGCTATTGTTAGAAATATGTAATTTATCCTTTAAAATCGAGCGTGGTACCGGAATATTAGAGGGTAGCCAATGTAACGCTGATTTTTCAAAAAAGGTTCCAGAGGAGATCCAGGAAATTATAGACCGGTGAGTCTGACATCGGTGCCGGGCAAAATGGTAGAGACTATTATTAAGAACAAAATTACAGAGCGTATTCAAAAGCATGGATTAATGAAACAGTCAACATGGATTTAGTGAAGGGAAATCTTGCCTCATCAATCTACTACATTTCTTTGAAGGGGTGAACAAACATGTGGATAAAGGGGAGCCGGTTGATATTATCTATCTGGATTTTCAGAAGGCGTTTGACAAAGTACCTCATGAAAGACTCCAGAGGAAATTGGAGAGTCATGGGATAGGAGGTAGTGTTCTATTGTGGATTAAAAACTGGTTAAAAGATAGAAAACAGAGTAGGGCTAAATGGTCAGTATTCTCAATGGAGAAGGGTAGTTAGTGGGGTTCCCAGGGCTCTGTGCTGGGACCGCTGCTTTTTAACATATTTATAAATGACCTAGAGATGGGAGTAACTAGTGAGATAATTAAATTTGCTGATGACACAAAGTTATTCAAAGTTGTTAAATCGCGGGAGGATTGTGAAAAATTACAAGCGGACCTTACAAGACTGGGAGACTGGGCGTCTAAATGGCAGATGACGTTTAATGTGAGCAAGTGCAAAGTAATGCATGTGGGAAAGAGGAACCTGAATTATAGCTGTGTCATGCAAGGTTCCACGTTAGGAGTCACGGACCAAGAAAGGGATCTAGGTGTCTTCGTTGATACGTTGAAACCTTTTGCTCAGTGTGCTGCTGCGGTAAGAAAGCAAATAGAATGCTAGGTATTATTAGGAAAGGAATGGAAAACAAAAATGAGGATGTTATAATGCCTTTGTATCGCTCCATGGTGCGACCGCACCTCGAATATTGTGTTCAATTCTGGTCGCCGCATGTCAAAAAAGATCTAGTGGAATTAGAAAAGGTGCAGAGAAGAGCGACGAAAATGACAAAGGGGATGGGACGACTTCCCTATGAGGAAAGGCTAAAGCAGCTAGGGCTCTTCATCTTGGAGAAAAGGCGGCTGAGGGGAGATATGATGTCTATAAAATGAGTGCAATTGAACGGGTAGATGTGAAGTGTCCACGCTTTCGAAAAATATTAGGACTAGGGGGCATGCGATGAAGCTACAATGTAGTAAATTTAAAACGAATCAGAGAAAAGTTTTCTTCACTCAACGTGTAATTAAACTTTGGAATTTGTTGCCAGAGAATGTGGTAAAGGGGTTAGCTTAGTGGAGTTTTAAAAAGGTTTGGACTGCTTCCTAAAGGAAAAGTTCATAGACCGTTATTAAATGGACTTGGGGAAAATCCACTATTTCTGGGATAAGCAGTATAGAATGTTTTATACATTTTTTGGATCTTGCCAGGTATCTGTGACCTGGATTGGCCACTGTTGTTAACAGGCTGCTGTGCTCGATGGACCTTTGGTCTTTCCCAGTATGGCAATACTTATGAGTTTCTGTGGCTCCTCTGTGTGCCTGGGAAAGAGCCTTCACCATTTTTCCAGTTTTTTGAAGTGTTCCTTCAAATTTCTACCTACTTGTTTTCATTTCGGCGTCTACCTTGGTAGTGGAGGTGGGCATGGCTGCTGAGAGGCCACGGCATGCTGGGAGTAGCGAGTCATCGAGTAGGTCTCCACCCGCCTCGAGGTCTCCTACTATGCAGTCTCCCCCCTCCCCCCCCCCCCCCCCCCCCCCGGGACTGGCCATCGTCAGACCCATCCCTGAGGCAACGTGGGGATTTGACGTCCTCATCAGCAGCGAGGAGTGTCAGGTGCATTGGGTGTTTTCGACACATGGTGCCGGGAACTCTGGGGCACCAAGGGATTCGGCACTCCAAGCATCGGCGCCAGGTGGTCCGCACCCCCTCCATACAAGAGGTGCCAGTGCGTCAGCCTCTCAGCCTTTTCCGATGGTGGCTCTCAACTAGCATATACGGGCCTTGCCTCCAGAGCTTCTGGAAGGACTGCTGCGTTAATCTGCTTCGGCTTTGTGGGGTGCTTGTGCCTGCCGTGCCGTCTACTGCAGCTGCGTCTTGCCCTCCACCTGCGGTGAGGTCCCAGAGGTTGGTGCTGCTTACGGCTCTGGTATTGGCTGCCACCCAGATCGACTCCCTATCAGCGTCGGTGGAGGAAGCTTCTCTGCAGTCCATACGGGGGTCGGCATCGAGGCGGGTTCAGGTTTGGAGGTCACTGAGGGAAGTGATTTCCGACACTGAGGAGGGGCGCTTGTGGGAGTCTGAGGAAGATCCCAGGTACTTCTCCTCAGATGAGTCCTTTGGGATTCCCTCTGAACCTTTCCCTCCACCTGAAAGGAGACTGTCCCCTTCGGAGAGCCTCTCCTCATCTTTTGTGCGAGAAATGGCTCAAGCCATTCCTTTCCCTGTAGACATGACGACAGTTCGGCCCTATCTCCCCGAGGCACGGGCGGACAACTTTCTGTCCCTGGTGTCCACAGTTCGGGTGTCAGATCGGCAGATGTTGAGACTCTTGGGGCGCATGGCCTCCAGAGTTCACGTTACGCACATGGCACGCCTACATATGAGATCTGCTCAATGGATCCTAGCTTCTCAATGGCATCAGGCCACGGGGAATCTAGAAGATGTCATCCAACTGTCCACAGACTTTCGAAATTCTCTGCAGTTGTGGACAGTTTCATCCAATCTGACCATAGGACTCCCATTCCAAATCCTTCAGATGCAGAAAGTGCTGGTGACTGATGCATCTCTCCTGTGGTGGGGGGTTCATGTAGATGGGCTTCACACTCAGGGAGCCTGGTCCACCCAGGAAACAGGCCTTCAGGTCAACCTCTTGGAACTCCAAGCGATCTGGAACGCTCTAAAGGCCTTCAGAGATTGGCTGTCCAGCCAAATTATCTTAATTCAAACAATCAGGTTGCAATGTTCTACACCAACAAGCAGGGGAGCACCGGATCTCACCCTCTGTGTCAGGAGGCTGTCCAGATGTGGCTTTGGGCGCTACATCACGGTTATCTGGCCGTCGTAAACAGTCTGGCCGACAGGCTGAGCAAGATAATGCAACCTCACGAGTGGTCGCTGAACATGGACATAACCCGCAAGATCTTCTCAGCTTGGGGCACTCCCTTGATGGATCTTTTTACCACGCAAATCAATCACAAGGTCCCTCTGTTCTGTTCCAGACTTCAGGCCCGTGACAGACTAGCATCGGATGCCTTCCTCCACTGGGGGACAGGCCTCTTGTATGCGTATCCTCCAAACTGAAGCAAGACCGTGGAACCATGATTCTGATTGCGCCCTACTGGCCGCGTCAGATATGGTTCCCTCTTCTTCTGGAATTGTCCTCCGAAGAACCGTGGAGATTGGATTGTTTTCTGACCCTCATCACTCAGAACAAGGGATCGCTTCTACATTCCAACCTCCAATCTCTGGCTCTCATGGCCTGGATGTTGAGAGCCTAGAATTTACTCCCTTGGGTCTTTCGGAGGGTTTCTCCCAAGTCTTGCTGGCTTCCAGAATAGATTCCACTAAGAGGTGTTACTCTTTTAAAGGAAGAGGTTTGCCATCTGGTGTGACAGCAAGGCCATAGATTCCCTTTCTTGTCATACACAGACCCTACTTGAACACCTTCTACACTTATCAGAGTCTGGTCTCAAGACCAACTCCGTAAGGGTTCACCTTAGTGCAGTTAGTATGTATCATCAGCATGTAGAAGATAAGCCTATCTCTGGACAGCCTTTAGTTCGCTTCATGAGATGTTTGCTCTTGTGAAAGCCCCCTATCAAGCCTTCACTAGTGTTAGGGATCTCAACGTCGTTCTCACCCAGCTGATGAAATCTCCTTTTCATCCACTGAATTCCTGCCATCTGAAGTACTTGACCTGGAAGTCGTTTTCTTGGTGGCTGTTACTTCAGCTCGTCGGGTCAGTGAGCTCCAGGCCTTAGTAGTGGATGCACCTTATATTAAGTTTCATCACAACAGAGTAGTCCTTTGCACGCACCCTAAGTTCCTGCCGAAGGTGGTGTCGGAGTTCCATCTGAACCAGTCGATTTTCTTTCCATAATTTTTCCCCATCCTCATATCCACTCTGGCGAAAGCAGCTTGCAGACCTTGGACTGCAAGAGATCATTGGCCTTTTACATGGAGCGGATGAAGCCCTTCAGACAGTCCGCAGGAGGGGAGTCGCCATTGATAAACGCACCATTTCCAATTGGCTAGCAGGATTGCATTTCCTTCGCTTATGCCCAAGCTGGGCTGACTTAAGAGGGCCACGTCACGGCTCATAATGTCAGCCATGTCTGCGTCGGTAACCCACCTGAAGTCAGCCTCCATTGAAGAGATTTGCAAAGCTCTGACATGGTCTTCAGTCCACACATTCACATCTCATTACTTTCTTGAGCAGGATACCTGATGCAACAGTCGATTTGGACAGTCAGTGTTGCAGAATCTGTTTGGGGTTTAGAATCCAACTCCACCCTCCTAGGCCCGTTTTTATTCTGTTCCAAGCTGCACTCTCATCTAGCTTGTATATAATTTCAGGTTTATCTATGTTATATCCTCGCTGTTGCGAGGCCAAGTTGACCACTGTTTGTTGTTTTGAGTGAACCTGGATGCTAGGGCTACCCCACTTTTGAGAATTATTTAGCCTGCTTGTCCTCGGAGAAAACAAAGATGCTTAACCTGTAGCAGGTGTGTTCCGAGGACAACAGGCTGATCATTCTCACAATCCCGTCCACCTCCACTAGGAGTTGTCTTTTTTTTTTCTTTCTCCTTTTTGCTTGTTAACTGAACTGAGGAACGTGGTTGCGCGGCGGGCGGGAAGTTACTCTGCACATTTGCAGTCAGGTACTGGACATGCTTTGAAAGACTCCAGCAAAGTTTTTGCTATGGATTATGCCGGTTCCAGGCCCAACACAGATTATCAACCCACTTGTGAGAATGATCATCTTACTGTCCTCAGAGAATACCTGCTACAGGTAAGTATCTTCGCTTTCCCAGCCCAACCAGTGCTGGCCTTCTGACAGTCGCCTAATTTAAAACAGAAATTAGTGAAAAGCAAACTCCAAATACATTCTCAAAAAGAAGAGAGTGGCACACATCCCTGCAATATACCTAGCTGCAAACTGTGCCAACACATCTCAAGGATCCCACAATCACTCATATGAAAAATATATAGCATAAGGATATCCTTCACATGCTTATCCTCAAATACAGTATATATCAGTGAAAAAAGTGTGAAGGGTGCTATATTGTAAAGGACTAAAATACAAGCCGATACATGCCACCACCTTCTCTTACATGAGCACGCAGTTGTGGAATGCATTACCTACAGCCCTTTATGCTATTGACGAAATAACCAACTTCCGCAAAGCTTTGAAGACACATCTCTTCAACAAGGCCTACAAAGAGAACCCATAGCCTTACAATTACCTCACCAACCCACCCAGTTATTAAAAGTCCACCTTCTATCCTGCCTAACACCTTCCTTCTTTACTCCCTCACTCAATCTTTGTACTTTACTAATTGTATCTGATATCGTGGAATGATTGTCATAACCAAACTCTGTAAGCCACATTGAGCCTGCAAATAGGTGGGAAAATGTGGGATACAAATGCAATAAATAATTATTGGAGAAACAAACCACATGCTAGAGACGAGGCTGGTTTTACATAGACACAATATTAAATATTCCAATGTCAACCAGGATGCCACCTCTGTGCAGGGCCGTGCCAACACGGTGAGCGAGGTAAGCATGGCAGGAGGGCGCGCCATCCTCTGGGGGGTGCCCTGCCGCACCATGCTTACCTCGCCCTCTTCTCCCCAGATCCTTTTCCCTTTTTGTTTAAATTTACTTCTGTCCGGTGGCAGCGAAGCGTTAGTGAGGAGGCGGCGCTCCCCCGCCCCGACGTGTCAGTCTTCCCTTCGCTCAGTTCCGCCTTCTTCTGACATCAGAAATGACATCAGAAGAAAGCGGGACACTGAGCGAAGGGAAGACTGACACATCGGGGCGGGGGAGCGCCGCCTCCTCACTAACGCTACGCTGCCGCCGGACAGAGGTAAATTTAAACAAAAAAAAAAAGGAAAAGGATCTGGGGAGAAGAGGGCGGGTAGTGTAGCGATCGTTTTCGGGGGGCGGGGCCAACTGCAGGGGGGCGCCGGAGACCCTAGGCACGGCCCTGCCTCTGTGGGACAGCATTTTACAAAACCACAGCATTGCATCAATGATCTTATGGTAAGAAAACTAAAAGGAAATTTTAAGATGATCCAGGAATGTAACTATACAGGATTTAACAAAGATCTAGGCTTTCTATCCCACTATAAACCATAAAACACCCTCTTCCTGTGAGACTTTCATTTGAGTGCTTTTATGTTTCACGTATATATTCTGATATTTGTCAATATTTCCTTATTTATAATCTGTAGAAGGGGGGTTACCTTCAAAAGCTAATCAAAAAGTAATTAAGTTAGTCCAATAAAAAAAGACATCTTATTTTCTTTTCTAAGTTTTGATTTATTTCTCTTTATTACCTTTAAAAGTGGACTTAACATGGCTACCACACTACTTTACTCAGATTCTGTTTAAAAGCCAAGAATTTACCAGCTTTATTTGTTCAAAATATGCTTGTTTCAATTCAGCTCTAGGTCTGAGTTCATTCATGACTTCTTAACACTTTAATAAATTCTTGGAATCCATAGTCCATTTGTGCATCTGTTCTTCTGTCTTCAGGGAATCTCTCAACTCTCTAATTTTAACTTTTTTTTCCCTTTTCACTTTGCAGCAATAGTTATCAGTTTACCTCTTAGAACTGCCTTTAAGAAGTCCCGGTTTCTTATCTCTTGATTTGATCTTTTATTTATCTGCTAGTAGACTATCATTCAAGATTAGTACTGCACCCCTCTATGGGGGCTTTGTTCCCACTCAAATCGTATTGGAGCATGGTCTGACCAGGTAGTTTTCTATCCTGGCATTATTCTGCTCAGTGAATTACATATATATTCTGGAGTATATTGAGTGGGCATGAGTAAAAGGTATAGATAGACCTTGTTCACTGTATGAATTTAATGCCACATATCTGCCAGCTGCAGAGAGGTTACTAATGTCTCAATTTTTGTATGGGTACTCCCATACCTCTTCTCCTGGATCATCAGTGTTTGGGTTTCTAGTAACATTAACTTTCCTTGCCATGAAATCCAGTTAGTCTGTTAGTAATTTGGTCAAAGAACAGGCCCTGGTCCCAGTTGCATACATATCCATTGACAAGGATGAATAGCTGGTCTTGATGTGTAGCTTTAATAAACAAATATCTCGCTTTCATTTCTTTAATCACTTCATGTATTTGGCATTTTAAAGTCTTGAGTGAAGAAAATACCCCTTTCGCTTTTCATGTGATAATTAGAGAATATTGTTTCTAAGAAAGCAGATGTTTGGGCAACAAGCAATCAGTTTCCTTAAACACTAAGGGCCTGATATTCAAAAAGGTTTATCAGGCAGGAGGAGCTGCTGCTTGGTTACACCCCACTGAGTGAACCAGCAGCTGATATTCAGCGGCATTTAACCGGTTAGTGCCGCTGAATATATCCAATAACCGGCCATCCCCTAAGTTGATGGGCTGGGGGCGGAGTTAGGCCAGAGCATCAGCTTAACTAGTTAATGACGATTTTCAGTTCGCTAACCGACTAAATAGCCACATAAACTTAGGGCAGCATAACAGCTGTCCTAACTTTATGTGGTGAGTTAACTGGGCACTGGTCTGAATATCAGTAGGTGACCTGTTAACTTCCTGGTCAGCGGCGGACATACCTGGATCTTCAGTGCCAGGAGCCATGAATGCCCCTGGCATTGAAAATCTGGGGTTAGTTCATCCTGCAGCTGGAAGTAGTTTACCAACTGCTTACTGCTGTGGATTGAATATCAGGCCCCAAGAGTCACCTTGGGGGGTGGGGTGGATTTAGCTCTTTTACATTAATAGAGACAAATGTGAGCTTGTATTTTATTTCAACCATACTTCTATATCTGCCCTTCGCAGATTCCCAGACAAAGCACCTATATTCTCTTTTTCTTTGTGTTTCCTAAGTTCCCAATGCAGAGTTGCCACTCATTGAAATGTACACTCTTCTCCATGTTTAGCTTGCCAACGTCTTTCCCGAGTGGGGCTGCCGTCTTTTTCCTCCCTTTTTCACTGATGCCATTTGGGTGCAGGAGATTATTCACCAGTGCTATCGTGGGGCACATTGCCTATGGTTCTTGTATTCCTTGAAGTCTCACATCTAACAGTACCTTACTGGCTCTCACTATTGGGTTCGCTCTGATATGTGCCTTGAAGAACAGGCTAAAGGGGTATACCTATTTGTACCTTATCTCTTTGCTTCTTAATTTTTTGTTACCTCTCTGAAAGCTGTATACCACCTTGGCTTATCAGGGGCAATATTGGCAAACAGTTTCATCACAGACCATCCCATTTTATCTGTCCCAGTCACCTGGCTATGTGCAGGATGATCTTTTTTGGTGCCTAGCACTCTACTCTGTGCTTTATCTATTGGTATAGTTTGTTTCCTTTTAATGTCCTGCTTGCTGGAAGAGAGACAGGATTTGCTTTGAAATTTCTAACCGAGACACCTTGGCTATTGTTTCTGGGATGCCTCACAGTCTCATTGTTTTTTCTGGACTGTTTTTCCAGATCCTGTAACTTGAATATTCTCTTCATTAATCCTCTCCATGTCCTTGCAGTGTTGCTGGAACGCTATTATATCTTCCCCCCCCCCCCCCCCCCCCCCCCCATTCTTCCAGCTTCTTCATTCGCTGGGCAGTGTCATATATCAGCCTTCAGTCCTTTCAGATCGCTCTGACTAGCTTGCACTAGAGACTTGCACAGAAATGAGGTTCTTGGGAATCCCGTGGGGACAGAAGCCATTCCTGCGGGGTTCCTGTGGGGACAGAAGCCATTCCTGCGGGGTTCCCGTGGGGACAGAAGCCATTCCCGCGGGGTTCCCATGGGGATGGAAACAATTCCTGTGGGGTTCCCATGAAACTGTACGCTGCACTAGCGCCTGCCTCTCACATACCGAATGCCAAGTTCTTTGAGTGCTGTCTCCTCCTCGTTTTAACAGCACAGATGCAGGTGAACACAGAGGATCTCTAATTAGAAAATAGAAGTTATAAAAAAAACTAAACTTAAATGGCTGCATATGTGTGGATGCGTCAAGTGATTCTTAAATGGTGACTCTGGCTGTGATTAACTAGGGCCGAGACCGGGCAGACTTTTGTATGGTCTGTGTCTCATCTTGTTTAGGATGGGCTGGAAATGTCTTAGACAGCAACTTTGGTGACTGGAACGTGAGGACAGTGGTGGGCCGACTTTTACAGTCTGTTTCCCGCAAATTAGAAGACTAACGGGATTCAACGACAACTCCAGCAGTTGGGACATAAGGATAGGGCCAGGCAAACTTCTGTGGTCTATGTCCCAGAAACGCCAAAGAAAGACCATAATCAAGTATATAATATCACATTCATTGTTTTAATTATGAATCGATAATGAGCGTGATTATTGGGCAGACTGGGACCGTTCAGGTTTTTATTTGCGGTCACTTACTAAGGTACTATTAATCCTCTCTGCTCCCAGGCTAAAACATAGTAATATAGTGGATGACGGCAGAAAAAGACCTGCACGGTCCATCCACAGGCACAAACATCAAATGTCACCTGACCTACTGGCTCGTGCATGTGGTGATCTCTCAGCACACAGTGCCAGTTAATCAGAGACAAATCTTACATATGTGCACCAGAGTGTTCCACGTTCCAGCTTCTGTTCCTTCCTTGCCTGCAGTGCTGTGGCTTGAACCCAGAGAGAGAGAGAGAGCCGACCAGAATTTTTTTAAATGTACCATTAAATTCTTGTGGGGATGGGTAAGATTTCTGTCCCCATACAACTCTACTTTGCACACATTTTAATTTCTATGTCCTGTTCCTTGACCATTTATGCTGCTACGTTCAAATTGGTAGTTGATTCTCATTTGGCTAAACTGTGCATTCTACAGGCCATGCTACCTCTTTCACCTCGGCTTCAGTCAGCCCACCCATAGCCATATTGGCCTCATGTTTCTGTGGAAGGTCCATGTTAGTGTAGGCAAAGGCTACTGCTACCGTAGTTGTATTGATTAGTGACAGCTTGCACAGTGATGGGAGCAAGAACCTTTCCTTTTCTGAACAAATAAAATAAGAAAAAAAGAAACAGTGGTCAAAGTTACATGTGAAGCCCCATTTTAGAAAGGATATAAAATCAGAATTAAGATGGCCAGGTCAGGTTTCACCAGAATTTCAGAACAGAATCTGCAGGAGTAGAGTATGTTCTAGAATACAGGAGAAACGGGCGTTTATGGCACTGGGTATGCGGCATAAACATCAAATTTCAGTGGATTGAAAACTAGCACATAAACATCTATGTGCTGGCACATAGAAATGAGAGTGAGGGAGCGGCTGACCTGGAAGTGGATGCTGCAGTGTGCAGGAGCACGGGGAATTGCTTCCGGCAGTGAGAGAAGGAGAGAGAGTGGAAAATGGTGGCAGTGTAGCAATAAAACACGTTTCACAGACGCACACACAACAGAGCTTTTGACCATTGTGGGGAATCCAGGATTTTTACCCGGGATAGCGAATCAGACTTTTGTGAGGTGGGCACAGGCAGGTATTAGGGATATTGGACAAGTGGTAAACTCAGAGGGTCAGATTAAAGATTTAGGGCAAATACTCCAACAGGGGAAACTAGCATGGGGCGATATATTCGCTCACTGTCAGTTGAAACATTATATCAGGACCTTAGATACTGAAGTACTAAAAAGTGGCCTGGGCAAGAAGATTCAGGAGCTGTTTTTAGAGCTCTCAGACGAAGCCCCATCTATTTCCGACATTCAGGGGAAGATATGGTTGTTGAGACCTGGGGAAGAGTTAGCCCAGCTTAGGCAACGATGGGAAGCAGATGTGGGGACAAGCCTTGCCAATTGGGACATTGTAGCTCATATAAAGGGAATACCTAAACTGATCAGTGGGGCGCTCTATCGAGAATGTGCCTTCCGGGTTTTACACAGGGCCTATTTCACACAAGTACAACTATTTAGAGCGGGAGGCATTCACACGCCCATTTGTTTGAAATGTAATAGTAATGAAAATACCTACTATCATGCATTTTGGGAATGTATAATGATACAACAGTTCTGGAGAAGAGTGGAGAGATTTTTGTCCCTCATGTTGTCAAGCCATATTCAAGGAACAGCTATACAACTGGTCCTGGATTGCCCAGGCTCATTTAGGGGCCTGAAAGCAGATGAAAAACTACTTTGCCGCAAACTGTATTTGCTTGCAAGGAAATGTATCTTGCAGTCATGGACTTCACCAGATTCTCCTGAGTATTGGCACTGGAGGAATCAAATACACCAATTGATGATGTGGGAGATGAAAGAAGCCAAAGGCTCCTACAAAAGGAAAAATCGATTTTTAAAGATCTGGGGACCTTTTATAAACACTCTTACACACCGTGGTAGAAGTCTTGTACTTAATAAGTTATGATGGGCCAGAATGGCACCTTATGATAGGAACTTGCAATATACACAGTGTAACCTAAAAGGGAGGGGAGGGAGGAAGAGGGAGGGGGAAGGGAGGGGGGGGAGGATAGGGGGGGAGGGTGGAAGGACGATACGGTAATAGGGGGGGATAGGGAGGAGGAGAAAATTACAAACTTGAAGATGAAGTAATGTATAATAAGGTATTAAAGCGTTGTTACAGGATACAGGATTTATGTGTACCAGGTACCTCCTATTGCGGAGTGTATGTTTAATTTGTCTTCAATAAAAATTGTTGAAACATAAAACACGTTTCACAGGAAAAGTATGGTTGTGGCAGAATCTCATATTACCTAGCATCTGCAGTACCAATTCCTGAATGCTATTATTGTTGCCAAAGTATGGAATTTTGCTGGGTTAGTCAGTTAATCTCTACTATAGGATTTCCTTCTTCACCAGTGGAATTCATATCCTTAGCAACTTTACATGTTCTGTTGATTGATTTTTAATAGCTTTTTATTGATGTATTTTGGGGGGGGGTTTCTTTAATACTTTTATGTTCACTGTGTTTTTTCTTATGTTTAATTTACCATATATGTTGTGTATGTTTAGTTATAGTTTGCTTCTGATTTTTAGAAATAGAGGTCAAATTTTTTTTTTTTTTTTAAATAAAGCTGAGAGCAGTTTTCAAAATAAATTCTGCAGGTAAACTAAGATCGCCTGCAGAAATAGGCACTTTATAAATTACTGTGGACCCTCAGCAGGAAAGAGGGGGTGGAGGTGGGGGAAGATTATGTATGTACATTTTGGTTGTCTTTAATATTGTGGACCATGAACAACTCAGCAGTCAAAGTGATCACTTGAACAAAATGTTTCAGTATCCCTGCCCTAGACCCTCCTAAAATACTCCCAGACCAAGCTCGCTTAACCATTTGTACACACTGAGTTTTTGACATGCATATACTGGCTTTGTGAAATGGGGACTTGGACATTTATACATGGTAAGCATTTACTACTCCTTTTTTAGGAAGTGTTTGCTTTTTTGAAGTGGCTGGTACTATTTTCTCAGTTATAAGAACATACAAATAGCCATACTGGGTCACACCAATAGTCCATCTAGCTCAGTATCCAGCTTCCAACATTGGCCAATCCAGGTCATAAGTACTTGACAGAAACCCAAAGAGTAGCAACATTCCATGCTACCAGTCCTAGAGTACATGTTGCTTTCTTCCATGTCCATTTCAATAACAGACTATGACCTTGTCCAAACCTTTTTTTTAAACCCTAGATACACTAACTACTGTTACCACATCCTCCGGCAGAGAGTTCCGGAAAGAGTGAAAAATCGATTCACTTTTACCTGTTCTACACCACTCACAATTTTGTAGACTTCAGTCGTATCCCTCCTCAGCTGTCTCTTTTCCGAGTTGAAGAGCCCTAACCTCTTTAGCCTTTCCTCATATGGGAGTTCCATCCCGTTTATTATTTTGGTCGCTCTTCTTTGAACTTTTTTTTATTCTATTATATCTTTTTTGATGTACGGCAATTGAATTGAACACAGAACTGAAGATGAGATCGCAACCTTAGAGCGATAGAGGCATTATAATATTTTTGCTGTTGTTTTGCATCCCTTTCCTATTAATTCCTAGCATCCTGTTTGCTTTTTTGGCTGCCGCCTCACACTGGGCGAAAGATTTCAGTGTATTGTCTACAGTGATACCTAGATCTTTTCTTGGTTGTTGACTCCCAAGGTGGACCCTAACATCAAGTAACTATGATTAGGATTATTCTTCCCAATGTGCATCAGTTAGCATTTGTCCACATTAAATTTCATCTGTCATTTGGATGTCCAGTCTTCCAGTTTCCTAAGGTCTTCCTGCAATTTTTCACAGTCCACATGTGTTATTTGCAAATTTAATAACCACTCATCATACCGATTAGAATTGAGCAAAATTATCTGACATTTCAGAAAAAGGTAAAAAACTTTTTGTTTAACAGGTTTTTACAGTTATGATAGGTGTTGGTAGCATATGAATTTTATAATCAGGTTTTTTTTAATTTCAGTTTTTCTGTAAATTTTGTTTATAATTTTTGTCTGTACTTATTATAATATTGTACACCGCATTGAACCCTATTTTGAGGGAAATTAGTGGGTTATAAGTGCCACATTGACATTGAAGTACCAGTTTATGCACATTTCAAATGTGATAGCCCTTCTAAAATGACTACCATAGTATCTTAAGTAATTATTTTAAGTGCTTAATAAAGCCTAGAAACACTGGACTATTAGAACTCCAGTTTAAATTCTACGTGCTTATTTATGTACATCAGAGATGGATATTCAAGACAAAGATTGTATAGGCTCTCTTTCTATTAAATGTCACAAGGAAATATTGTTGATCAACTGTGGAAAAATATCTGGAATTTTAAATGAAAAATTCTGCCGATCCAATTGATTTAAGACAGAACTTTGTTTATTCAATGACAAGTTTTCGTTACCTTTAAAAATTCAATAATAAACTGGTTGAAACAGGTCCCATCTTCACACCTTGAAGATTATTGTAGGACTTAATGAATATAGAAATGCAGATTGACAAATAGAGCAGTACCTAGTAGACTTGATAAGACCTTGGCCATCTAGGAGTTGTATATGTATGTGCTTCCTTGTAGAGTTTATTTAGTTTTTATTGTAAATAAGTTTTTATTGATGATGGTATCAGTCATTAAGCGTATAATACAGTACAGTATCCAAGTGCAAATGGGTCTTGAATCAAACTTCAAACATCATACTATCACATCATCATTTTATACAATCTTAAAAGCTATACCTAACCTCCTCCCGCCCTCCTACCCCCCTCTTCTTTCCCCTCCCCCCCCCCCCCCCCCCCCAAAAAAAAAAAACATTCCTCTTTTCTCCTCATTGTCTATGGTGCCTAAACATCTGTGTATTCACTCTACTTACATAATGCAAACTCAAATAAATGCAAACTCAAATAAAACTGTGGGAGTTTTATTTGTAATCCACTCGGTTAGTATTACTTTTTTCGCTACAGTTGTTGCCCGAATTGTAAATCCTCTATAACCAGCTGGGGTCGGGGACACCAATCTCGGAATGCCAAACAATAATTGTGGCTCACAACACCATGTTGCCCTCCACATAAGGGATACGTGAACTTTGCTATTTTTGCACAGTGCCAAAACATATGTCCTAACTGTACCCCCATCTCGCCACATTTCAGACAGGCCCCATCCGACGAGGCTTCCATATGGAAGGCCCTTCTTGGTGGAATATGTGCACGCATAGCAAACTTAAATTGTAATTCCCAATGTGACATCATCCTGCAAGAGCCCCGCAAAGACAAGACATAAGCTTTAAGAATTTGATAGATTTCTGTTCCTAAGTCTGCAGTCCAGGCTTGTGCCAGGCCCTTGTAATCAGGTTCTGGTATTGTGTCTCTGATGTGCCTATGGTGCATCCGGAGCGGAACTTTATTTTGTGCTTGTAAGGAGAATGCATCAGGCACGTCCTCCGTCAGGTCTTGCCACTCCAGAGCAGAAATGTAATGCTTTAATTGTATATAGTGGAAGTACTCTGATTGTCGGCAAGAATATTTAGACTTCAGCTCTTCAAATGGTTGAATTTTCCCCTCCTCAGTCAACACATGCGTTATGTAAATTAACCCTTTGCTTTTCCAACGGCGGAATACACCATATATCTGTCCCGGCGGGAAGTCTGGATTGTCACAAATTGTCAAATATGGGGTGGTCCGTGATGAGAATTGGTGAAGGCGACAAATCCATCTCCAAACTGCTTTAGCTGTTGGCATTATATGAGAGTCCTGTAGTATCGGCGGGATCCGACCTCCGCCTGTATGTAGCAGGTTACTGAAGTGGCTCCCAGCAGTGAGCTGTGTCTCCAATTCAGTGGCAGAAAACTCCGCTGTGTTACGAAACCAATCTGAGACTTGTCTCATACCACATGCTACAGTAAGATGTCTCACACTCAAAAGTCCCAGGCCTCCATGTTCCACCGACATCTGGAGTGTTGCAATCGGTATCCGAGCCATCCGCCCTTTCCACAAAAATTTGTTCAGTTGCTTATTCAATTTCTGTTCATTTTCCAAGCGTAAAAACAGTGGCAGGGTTTGGAAAACATATAGCCACTTGGGCACAATAACCATGTTATATAAGGCTATTCTCCCTGTTATTGATAATGGATAATCATGCCACAATCTAAGCTGCGTACAAGTCTGGGTAAGTAATGGTTGCACATTATTAAAGTATAGAGTAGTCAAATCCTGCGGTATATAAGTGCCCAAGTATTTGATTTTTTCTTTCTCCCATATCAAATTCCTCTCACCCATACTCATACCTCCTGCCTGTGGGTATATCATCAATCCCTTGGACTTCTGCAAATTTAGCGAGAAGCCTGACAAGTTCCCATATTCCGTAATTATAGTCAACATAGCCTCCAATGCCTCCCGCGGTCTAGATGTGATCACGGCCAAGTCATCAGCAAGCGCTAACACTTTAACTTGTCCCTCTCCCACCATCACTCCCGGTATATCCTGCGCGGACTTCAAAGCCCTCAACAGTGGTTCCAATGTTAGCACAAAAAGTAAAGGTGAGAGGGGGCACCCCTGTCTAGTACCCCTCTCTATCCTAAATGGTGCGTCTTTAACCCCATTAACCAAAATCACAGCTTCTGGGTCTTTATATAGAGCTATTATGGCTTGATAGAACCAGCCCTGGATTCCCATATATTTAAGAGTTGTAAATAGGTATTCCCAGTCCACTAGGTCAAAAGCTTTTTCAGCGTCCAAACTATACAGGCAAGTTGGCACACCCCGCTGCTGACTCAATGCCATTGCCAACAATAGTCGGCGCACATTTCCAACTGCCTGTCTAGTTCTGACAAAGCCTACCTGCTCCTGTCCTATTACCCTAGGTAATATCATGGCCAACCTATTAGCAAGAATTTTGGATAGGATTTTAATATCCACATTTATGAGTGAGATTGGTCTATAGGAGGCAGCCTGATCTTCTGGCCGCCCTGGTTTGGGAAGGAGCAAAATCAATGCTGTATTAGAGTACTGGGGAAATTTACCTTCTGTTATGACCTGAGTATAGTAATCACAGAGAGGTCCCACGAAAGAGGTTGGTAATAATTTATAAAACTCTCCTGTATATCCGTCAGGCCCTGGCGCGGAACCCAAGGGTAGGGATTTAATCACCTCCTGGATCTCTTTCCCCTGTAATGGACCTTCCAGCATGCTTAATTCTATTTCTGTTAGTTTGGGTACCCCCAGGCGTTCCAAAAAACTGTTAAGCACTTGGCGATCTGGTTTTTGGGTTGCCTGATATAGAGCCTTAAAGTGCCTTGTGAATATTCGTGCAATTTCTTCACTATTGTTGCACTGCACTCCTTTCTCATCTCTCAATGTCGTTATTGGTTTTCGATTTCCCCAAGCCCTAACTAATCTCATTAACATTGATCCCGACCTATTTCCAAATCTTTGCAGTTTAAATTTTTGGTATGCCAGAGATCTGCACATGCGTTCGTGTAACAATGAATTAAGTGTAACTTGCATTGCCTGCAATTGTTCTTTTGTTGTGGCATTGGGGCTGCGTATATAACGGGCTTTCGCCTTCTGCAGTTTAGCTTCCAGCCTCAAAATTGCTATGGAATATTTATTTCTTGCATGGGCATAAGCTATCACCTCCCCTCGCAATACAGCTTTCGCAGCCAACCAGAACAATGTTGGTTGTCATATGCCTTCTATTATTCTGCTTGTAATCTTCCCATTCCTGATGGAGAAAGTCCCGAAATTCCTTATTATGGTAAAGATATGTCGGAAATCTCCATCCCCCAGATGTCTGATAGAACCTCGTGGTCTCCACATCTATCCACACCATAGAATGGTCAGACAACCCCCCCGGGCCTATTTCTGCTCTGGCAACCCATGAAAATGCTGTTCGACTTATCAGTATGTAGTCTAGTCTAGAAAGCGTGCCATGCGCTCGAGAAACATGAGTATAATCACGCTCTCCAGGGTGTAGTGCCCTCCATGTATCCACCAGGTCCAGAGAGCGCATGAAGGACCTCATGACCCATGATTTAGGCCCTCCCCGAGATGTCACATTTGGATCAGAGCAATCTACATGATAGTCTGAGACCAGATTAAAATCGCCCATGACTATAAGCTGTGAAGTTTTATATGGCATGCATATTTCCATTAACTTCGCATTAAATTTTGCATCATAAACATTGGGTCCATATAATCCCAGCACCAGGAATTCTCTATTTTGTATCCATAGCTTAACCACTACGTAATCACCCTGTGGACCAACCTGCACTACTTCGGATTTGGCTGCTAACCCCTTACGTATTAGTAGGGCCACTCCGCCTTTTCTCCCTCCTGCTGAAGTGTAGTGGACCTCCCCCACCCATCTAGTTCTCAATATCCTATGCTCTTCCGGAGAGAGTCTAGTTTCGTGTAAACACCCGACATCTACTTTGTGTCTCTTTAGGGCCTCCAGAATGTTTGCTCTTTTAATTGGAGTTGCTATCCCACCCACATTCCATGTAGCAAACCTTAAAGTTTTAATCCTCCTCTCCTTAAAGCTTTATCGTCTTTAGCTACTTCTAAACACATCTCCTGGCGCCCAGCCTCACCCAAGAGATCCAAAATGTCAAGATTCTCCAGTCTGATCCCCAGCTGACATCCCTCCTAGCACATCCAGCCCGCTTCTTTCTCTGATCGCTTTTGCATTGTGGATTACACAAACATCTATCACATTCTTCCCTTCTTTCCAACATTACCACTATTTTCCCATTCCTCCCTCTCCTATCCCCCTTCCCCCCCCCTCCCTATCCCCCCCTATTACAACCCAAAACATCTTAACTCCCATCCTTATTCACCCAACGGAGATCAGATGAGATTGGACCCCCCCCCCCCCCCAACACACACACGTTATCATATCAATCCTACCACCTAATGTTCCTTTCACCGTAAATTACACAAGCATCTCTGCATATAAATTACAACACACAACCACTTTAACTTGTCATAACCATACACTTGAACTTATATCTTACTGAATGTTCTCTGCTTCTTAGGAAGCCTTCTCTTGCCTCTCATGCTGGATCCAATCCAGCAATAAATTTTGTGGCCTCTTGCGGTGTTTTAAAGAGATGCCATTTTCCTTGGTGTTGGAGTTTTAATGTCGCTGGGTAGATTAAGGCAAATTTCTTTTGGCTTTCCGCCAGAGTTTTACAGACCGACTGGAATGCCCATCGCTTCTCCTGTAAGCATAGTGAAAAATCTTGAAATATCTTGACGGAGCTGCCGTTATAAAACAGCTTGTCACGCTTCAGCCGAGCCCCTCTCAGGATCTCCATCTTGTGCACAAAATTGTGTACCTTTACAATCACCACTCTTGGCCTTTGATTTTGTTCTGGCTTTCGCCCTAGTCTGTGGGCCCTTTCCAGGCATAGGGATTCTGTATTATCTGAGAGCGCCATTTCCTCAGACAGCCATTTTTCCAGCACTGATTGTAACATGTGCTCAGGAATCGTTTCTGGAATGCCTACTAAGCGTAAATTATCACGTCGTGAACGATTCTCCAGCTCATCGATCTGTTGGGATTGCAGGTGCACTAACTTTTTAAGCTTTTCCAGCTGTTTGACTTGCCCAACCTCGCCATCTTCTATGGCCGACACTCTGTGCTCTAACTCTCCCGTTCGACGGGTAGTGTCTTCTAAACGCGTTTCCATCGAGGTGAGCTTATTAGAGAGCTGCTGTAACTGAGGCTCTAATGCCGATTTCACCGCTTCGGTTAATTGTACAAGTTGTTGTTCTGTGAAAGTCACCTCTTTTGAGCTTGGCGCGGGGCTCAGCGCCGTTTTGGGATCCATCCCCCGCGGCTTCTCCACATCTTTTTTGACGCTTTTCGCTGGCATCCCCGCTTCAATTTTTATAACAAAATGGTCCATATAAGCTAACTTGCCGTTTTATGTGTTTTTCGCGGTTCACTACCGCCCAGCAAGCAGTGTGTTGTGTCCGAGGGGAGGCAGGGTCCGAGAGAGGAGCTACTGCACATCTGCTCCACTCAGCTCATCACGTGATCTCCCTTATTTAGTTTTTAAATATTTACTTCATGCCTTTCCAGTGGTAGTTCAAAGTGAGATATGTATTTTCCTGCCCCCAAATGGTTTGTAGCCAAGTCCGTGGAGGGTTAAGTGGTTTGCCCAAGGACTCAAGGAGTGTTTGTGGGATTTGAAAATGTCATCTCTGGTTCACAACCTGCTGCTCTACCCACTCCTCCCTCTAGCTTAAATGTGTTATAAATTGAGCAAGTGTTTGAAGGAGGAAAGGGTTAGAATAAGGAAGGAGATAAGAGTGGAAAGAAAAAATGGTTACAATTTTGCTCATGTCAGGCTTTTTTTTTCTTACATTTGTACCCCGCGCTTTCCCACTCATAGCAGGTTCAATGCGGCTTACATATTATATACAGGTACTTATTTGTACCTGGGGCAATGGAGGGTTAAGTGACTTGCCCAGAGTCACAAGGAGCTGCCTGTGCCTGCAGTGAGAATCGATCCCAGTTTTCCAGGACCAAAGTCAACCACTCTAACCACTAGGCCACTCCTCCACTCCATTTTGTGTACCTGATCATATTTGTATACATCACTCCTTGTTATATATTTCAAACTGTTATGTTTTTCTATTTCTTTCAAAAATATTGAAGTAAAGAACAGGATTTGTATTCTCTATGGTTTGAAGGTTGGATTCCCCCTACCTTGCTGTAGTCTAGCTAGCAATAATGGCGGTATATAATAGGCATGATCACATTTGTAAGTTGAAAAACTTGTGATCTTTATCAGGTTCACACTGTATTTCTGTATTTTAATTTATGTATATACACCAGGAAAAATCCCATGTTATAATTCAGTGGGACCAATCAAGGCGACTATGTGGTTTACAATAAACCAAAATGGTCAGAGTATAAGATAAATTAGAGTAGGAAAGAGAGAAAAGGAAGAGAGGGTGATAGGGCAGATCAAGGGCTAGAAAGAGCCAACGGCTTTGTGTTTTGAGGAGTGACTTGAATTTCTGAAGTGAAACCATTCCTCCTCACTTATGATTTTTAAACTTTAATATCTGTTCTATCATGTGGTAATCGCACAATATGAGGTTAATGGAAATGTGGTGGAGAAATGTAAGAAACAGCCCTCCAACCCCTGAGGTTTTAAGTTGTATAAAGCATTTCTTTTATCAGCAAGGACAATGATTGTCTGGTGTCAGGTTAGGACAGAACAGCTATGTTAGTAACTCAAGTGAACTACTTTGGCTGGCAATTGGTAGGTAACCTTTCTTTATTTTTCTATTAATTAGGAAAAGAAAACCCTTAGAATTAAAATTGTACAAGGTTGCCTTTGTTTATTGTTCATCTATGGCTCTGTTACATTGAATGAACTATGAAGTGTGGTTTTTCTTTACATAGAAACATACCTCTCTTCCCTCATCTCCCCCTACGTTCCCGCCCGTAACCTCCACTCGCAGGACAAATCCCTCCTCTCAATACCCTTCTCCACCCAACTCCAGGCTCCGCTCATTCTGCCTCGCCTCACCCTATGCCTGGAACAAACTTCCTGAACCCCTACGCCAAGCCCCCTCCATACCCATCTTCAAATCTTTGCTCAGAGCTCACCTCTTCAATGCTGCCTTCGGCACCTAACCTTTTGGAAATCTATACTGCCCCACTTTGTCTGTACACTTGTCTTTTAGATTGTAAGCTCGTTGAGCAGGGACTGTCGTTCTATGTTAAATTGTACAGCGCTGCGTAACCCTAGTAGCACTTTAGAAATGTTAAGTAGTAGTAGTAGTAGATAACGACCTTTAGGCATATCTAGTCTCTGCAGTGCCCAACACCAGTTAGTTCTGGCTTTTTTTTATCACTTTAAAGCTAAGATATTCTGATCTTACCCCAGGCTTTCTTGAATGGCATTTGTTTCTTTGCTTTACCACCTCCACTGGGAAATCACTCGATTCAGTCACTATTCTCTGTGTGAAGAAATATTGTGGGCACTTATTGGCGAATCTTTAAAGTTAATTCCTTATTGTCCACCAGATCAGTCCTGATGTATGGGTTATGCTCTCTACCAGCAGATGGAGACAGGGAAGGGAAAAAAAGCTTGTGAGCCTTGTCTTCTATAAAGATAGAGTATGAAGACTCCATCCATGTCCAGCATTTTTCCTCTCTTCCCTCCCCTCCAGCCATGTGCACCACCTTCCTGACTTCCCTCCCCTCCATCCATCCACGTCCAGCAATTCTCCTCTCTCCCCTCCATCCATCCATCCATGTTCAACAATTATCTTCTCTCCTGTCCTCCCCTCCTCTCCTGTCCAGCGATCTCTTTTCCCCCTGCCCTCCCCTTCTCTCCTGTCCAGCAATCTCTTTTCCCCCTGCCCTCCCATCCATGTCCAGCGATTCTCCCTGCCCTCCCTCAGCTCCCTGACAGCCTTCCTCTCAGTTCCTCCCCCCCCCCCCCTGCGCGTTTAACCCTTTTACTTTCAGGCGCAGCGACGGCAGTGAAGAGGGCAACACAGCTTCTCCCTTCCCTCACACAGTGTCCCACCCTTGTGGAAACAGGAAATGCATCATCACAGAAGGCGGGACACTGTGTGAGGGAAGGGAGAAGCTGGAGGCGAGCACGCTGTGTTGTCCTCTTCACTGCTGTCGCACCTGAAAGTAAAAGGGTGAAACATGCGCAAGGGGGGGGGGGAGGAACGGAGAAGGAGGGCTGTCCATCGGGGAGCTGAAGGTGGGAAGGAGCAGAGGGACTGTCCGAGAGCTGCCTGGTTGCAGCGCTGCTGCGCCAGGCAGCCCTGCGTTTGGTGGGGGGGGAGGGGGGGCAGCAGCCAGGGGAAGGTCACGGTTGGGCTCCCCAAGCCTCTTATACAGGGTGCCTATGACTGTCCTCCCATCCATGTCCATCAATTCTCCTCTGCCCTGCCCTCCCCTTCCTCTCTCCCTCCCTCCCCTCGATGTCCCGCGATTCTCTCCTCCTGACATCATCTCGCCTCCAGTGTTTCCTTCCCCCTCATTGTTCCGCCCTCTAACGTCATTACGTTTTGACGCAAGGGCAGGGCAATGAGTGGGAATGGATGTTACGAACCCAGGCATCCAGACCTAGAATGTTGGAGGTGCAAATTATTATATAGGATTACTCCCGAAGTTATGTACCACAGAAAACAAGTGTGAGAAAAATCAGAAGGAAACAGACCCCACAAAAATACACTTTTCAGTGTTTGGGTGTCTATTATGGTTATTATGTTTATTCCATATTTGATATACCTCCTTTCTGTAGATACAATCAAATGTTTTTATGCCATTTTTTGATTGTATCTACTGAAAGATGGTATATCAAATGTGGAATAAACGTAATAATACACGCAAACACTGAAGAGCGTATTTTTGTGTGGTCTGAGGCGTTTCCTTCTGATTTTTTCTAACACTTGTTTTCTGTGACACATAACTGGTGTGGAGGAGTGACCTAGTGGTTAGGGTGGTGGACTTTGGTCCTGAGGAACTGAGTTCGATTCCTGGGAACTGAGTTCGATTCCCACTTCAGGCACAGGCAGCTCCTTGTGACTCTGGGCAAGTCACTTAACCCTCCATTGCCCCATGTAAGCCGCATTGAGCCTGCCATGAGTGGGAAAGCGCAGGGTACAAATGTAACAAAAATAAATAAAATAACTAATGGAGTAATATTTTTAATTATGCTTGTAGTTTAAGGTCCAGTCCTCTGTGGTGTATATTGTATATCCTGAAAATCTGATTAGTTGGGTTTGTCCCAAGGGCTGGATTGAGAAACCCCTGCTTCAGTCTGTTTTCTTTCTTCATTCCTCCCCCTTAGACCATAATCAGAATATCTTAGGGAAATGTGTTTAAAAAAAAAAAGGGGGGGGGGAGGAAGGGCTGGGAAGAAGGGTGAGTAGGGCCAGACAGTGAGAATATAATAGATCTGTGGGTCAGGGCCAATCAGGCAGGGGAATGGATCTGAGCCCTGGGAGACGGCTAGGTGACCTCACCGGAACATCCAGACGTGCTGATCACTATAATCGCTGCATAGGTTATCGTAGGAGCACATAGCAGAGAAAGAGTAAGGCGTGAACGCAACAGGAGAGAGGACGGGGAAATGGGCCAGGGTAGGACTGCAGCAGACGGTCGGAGAACCGGAGAGCCATAGCACAAACTGGACTTGCACGCAGCATGACGAGACCCGTGACACCTCCGGCAATCGTGGCGCCACGTGGACGCATCCTGACCGCGTAGAGCTGATCGAGTCGCCTGAATCGCAGAGAACACTGTTCCAGCTTGTTCCCGTCCGTCCGTTCCAGCCTGCTCCAGTCCATCTGTTCCAGCCTGTTCCTGTCCGTCTATTCCAGCTTGTTCCAATCCGTCTACTCCGCTGCCTTCTGCTCCAACTTGTTCCACTCCATCTGCTCCACCTTGTTCCAGTCCATCTGCATTGCTTGTTCCAGTCTGTTCCTGTCCGTCTATTCCAGCTTGTTCCAATCCGTCTGTTCCTGCCTGCTCTAGTCCATCTGTTCCAGCCGCTCCAGTCAGTCTGTTCCAACTTGTTCCAGTCACATTGCATCAGCCCTGCCTTGATTTTGCCTTCCTGCCTGCCTGCCTTCTAGCCCTTCAACCAACCTGCCTGCTAACCCATCAACCAGCCTGCCTGCTTGTCAGTCCATTGACTTTCCTGCTCGACTGCCCATCAACTTGCCTGCTTCTCAGCCCATCGACTTGCCTGCCCATCATCTACCTGCCTGCCTTCAAGCAGCACATCTACCTACCTGCCTCCCCAGCCTACCTGCCTGCTGCCTGCTATCCCAGTTTTAAGCCTCCAGTCCGGCTACTGATCTATTGCTTAACACCTCAGTCACTACATATGCACCCGTAACACCTCAGTCACTACTTATGGCCCCTTTACACATTCTCTTCATTGCTCTGCCCCTTTCTAATCTTTTTCCCCTCCCCCCACCACTGTCTACGGCTGGAACTCACTGGCCACCCATGTCCTCTCCCGTCCTGCTCACTACTGTAATACCCTACCCACCCCCATCCCTCACCACCTGACCATCTCTCCTGTCCCCCTCCTCCTTCCTAGCTCTCAACCTTCAACACTTCCTTCCTGCCATTAACCCATCCCCATTCCTCCTAAGCGCATCCCGTCTTCGTTACCTTTGACACCCTACCTCCCCCACCCTCCTCCACACTCTCTTGCTCCTCCTGCTTCCCACACCTGTCCTCGTCCTATCCATGCAAACGATTCCGGGATGTCTCCAATCTCATCTCTATTCCTCTCCTCCCCCCCCCCCCTTCACATGTGCTCTGTGGAATGCCCGCTCGGTCCTGCAACAAACTTTCTTCACCCATGATCTCTTCATCTCTCGTTCCCTTTAACTGCTCACCCCTGATGACTCTGCCTCAATCGCGCCCTATGCCATGGAGGTTATCTTTTCTCCCACACTGCCCGCCCATTTGGCCGCAGAGGAGGCGTCGGGTTACTTCTCTCGCCCTCTTGTAGTTTCCAACCCCTCCTACCGCAGTCTCACTGCTTCTCATCCTTTGAAGTCCACTCCATCCGTCTATTCTACCTGCTGCCATTCAGAGTTGCAGTCATTTACCGCCCCCCTGATAAATCCCTCTCTTCCTTCCTCACTGACTTCGATGCCTGGCTTTCCGTTTTTCTTGAACCCTCATCTCCGTCCCTCATGCTCGGAGACTAACATACACGCTGATGACCCATCCGACTCTCACGCTTCTCAGTTCCTCACTCTGACATCCTCCTTCAACCTCCAGCTGTGCTCCACCACCCCTACTTACCAGAATGGCCATTGTCTTGACCTCGTCCTCTCCTCTACCTGCTCACCCTCCAATTTCTACGCCTCAGCTCTTGTTCTCTCTCATATCACCTGATCACCTTCACACTTCATCACCCCCCCCCCCCCCCCGCCCCTCCCAACATTAACCACTACTTCCAGGAACCTCCAGGCTATTGACACTCCCACCTTAATCCTCCAGTATTTCTAATCTCCTCCCCTCCATCATGTCCTCTGAGTCTGTCGACAAAGCTGTCTCTACTTACAATGCCACTCTCTTCTCTGCTCTGGACACCCTCGCACCATCCATCCCCCATCCCACAAGGCGTACTAATTCCCAGCTCTGGCTGACCCCTTGCATTTGATACCTTCGCTCGTGCGCCCGATCTGCTTGAACGCCTCTGGAGGAAATCTCGCACCCATACCTTTCCTTCATTACAAATTCATGCTATCCTTTTTCCAGTCCTCCCTATTCCTTGCCAAACAGGACTAATACACCCAATTGACTAATTCTCTCAGCTCCAACCCTCGTCGTCTCTTCGCCACCCTTAACTCTGTCCTCAAAGTGCCCTCCGCTCCCACATCCCTCCCTCCTCACTCTGTCCTCAATCACTGGCTGACTACTTCCACGACAAGGTGCAAAAGATCAACCTTGAGTTCACTACCAAGCCACCTCCTCCTCTTCCCCCTTCAACCCACTCCCTCAACCAACCAACCCAGGCCGCCTTCTCCTCTTTTCCTGATATCACCGAAGAGGAAACCGCCCACCTTCTTTCCTCCTCGAAATGCACCACTTGTTCCTCTGATCCCATCCCCACCAACTTACTTGGTGTTAAGTAAGTTGGTGGGGATGGGATCAGAGGAACAAGTGGTGCATTTTGAGGAGGAAAGAAGGTGGGCGGTTTCCTCTTCGGTGATATCAGGAAAAGAGGAGAAGGCGGCCTGGGTTGGTTGGTTGAGGGAGTGGGTTGAAGGGTGAAGAGGAGGATATGACAGATGGGGGGGGGGGTGACAGTATGAGAGATGTACTGTCACCCCCCCCCCCCCCATCTGTCATATCCTCAACCTCTCTCTCTCCACTGCAACTGTCCCTGACACCTTCAAGCACGCCGTAGTCACACCACTCCTCAAAAAACCATCACTAGACCCTACCTGTCCCTCCAACTACCGCTCCATCTCCCTCCTATCCTTCCTCTCCAAGATACTTGAGCACGCCGTTCACATAGCCGCTGCCTTGATTTTCTCTCCTCTCATGCCATCCTCGATCCGCTTCAATCCGGTTTTCGCCCTCTACACTCGACAGAAACGGCGCTCTCTAAAGTCTGTAATGACGTGTTCCTTGCCAAATCCAAAGGTCATTACTCCATCCTCATCCTCCTCGACCTATCCTCCGCTTTTGACACTAACCATGATTTACTTCTTGCCGCACTGTCCTCTTTTGGGTTCCAAGGCTCTGTCCTCTCCTGGTTCTCCTCTTATCTCTCCCACCGTACTTTTAGAGTACATTCTCATGGATCTTCCTCCACCCCCATCCCGCTCTCTGTTGGAGTTCCTCAGGGATCTGTCCTTGGACCCCTTCTTTTTTCAATCTACACCTCTTCCCTGGGCTCGCTGATCTCATCTCATGGTTTCCAATATCATCTTTATGCTGATGACACCCAGCTTTATCTCTCCACACCAGACATCACTGTGGAAACCCAAGCCAAAGTATCGGCCTGCTTATCTGACATTGCTGCCTGGATGTCCAACCGCCACCTGAAACTGAACATGTCCAAGACCGAGCTCCTCGTCTTTCCTCCTAAACCCACTTCTCCTCTTCCTCCACTCTCTATCTCAGTTGGTAACACCCTCATCCTCCCCGTCCCATCTGCCCGCAACCTCGGAGTCATCTTCGACTCCTCCCTCTCCTTCTCTGCGCATATCCAACAGACTGCCAAGACCTGTCGCTTCTTCCTCTTCAACATCAGCAAAATTCGCCCTTTCCTCTCTGAGCACACCACCAGAACTCTCGTCCACGCTCTCATTACCTCTCGCCTTGATTACTGCAACTTACTCCTCACCGTCCTCACCACTCAGCCATCTATCCCCCTTCAATCCGTTCAGAACGCTGCCGCACGTCTTGTATTCCGCCAGAACCGATATACTCATATCACCCCTCTCCTCAAATCACTTCATTGGCTTCCGATCAGATATCGCATACAATTCAAGCTCCTCCTACAAATGCACTCAGTCTTCGGCTCCTCACTACCTCTCCACCCTCATCTCCCCCTATGTTCCCGCCCGTAGCCTCCGCTCACAGGACAAAGCCCTTCTCTCAGTACCCTTCTCCACCACTGCCAACTCCAGGCTCCGCTCATTCTGCCTTGCCTCACCCTATGCCTGGAACAATCTTCCTTTACCCATACGCCATGCCCCCTCCCTACCCATCTTCAAATCTCTGCTTAAAACTCACCTCTTCAATGCTGCCTTCGGCGCCTAACCGCTTGAGAAATATAGAATGCCCCAATCTATCCACCCTATCAGATTAACTGTTCACTTGTCCTCTAGATTGTACACTTGTCTTTAGATTGTTCTCTTGTCTTTTAGATTGTAAGCTCTTTGAGCAGGGACTGTCCTTCTATGCCTAAATTGTACAGCGCTGCGTAACCCTAGTAGCGCTTTAGAAATGTTAGTTAGTTGTAGTAGTGCTGGGCCCAGCAGCAGCTCAACCACATGGCCAATCAGGTGGCCTGAATTCCATGGTGCAGAAGAAGCAGCTGCATGTCCTGATGCCTGTGAGGGCAGTGGGAGCCCCACGGTGGAGGACTCAAACACGGTGTTTGCTCCTTCAAGTCCTGGACCTCTCCAGCAGCTACAGGGAGTGGTGGCTCCCAAAGGGGACAGGAAAGGACGAGGTAGGACTGTGAGACAACTAATTGCCATGCTGTGCTGGGGAGTGGGGAGGGTTGGTGGAATAGGAAAAGATATGGTGAGCACAAATAGTTGATAGTTTATTAGAACTTGTTAAACCACTCTGCCTGCCAAGGCAGAGCAGTGTACAATCTATATAAACGTTAAGAAATAAAAGGAACTTCAATAATAATAGTAAAGTTATACTCGTACAAGATGAGAAGAAAGCAAAAAAGATAATAATGCAAACAGGGAAAATAAAATAACCACCTCATGCTGGGAAGGCCAATCAGGCTGTCTCGTCAAAGGCCTGCCTAAAAAGCCGATCTTTAGGTTGGCATTAAAATTCTTGAGTGAGGAATCACTGCGAAGGCAAAGGGGAAGAAGATAGAAAAAGAGTACAATTTCTTTGAAGGTGTGGATAAAGGTGAGCCAGTTGATGTAGTGCATCTAGATTTTCAGAAAGCTTTTGATATGGGATAGGAGGCAAGGTTCTGGTGTGGATTAGGAATTGTTTATTGAACAGAAAACAGAGGGTAGGGTTAAATGGTCATTTCTCTCAATGGAGGAGGGTAAACAGTGGAGTGCCACAGGGGTCGATACTGAGCCCGGTGTTATTTAACATTTATACTTGATATGGAAATTGGAACGCCAAGTGTGGTGATTAAATTTGCAGTTGATACAAAACTATTCAATGTTGTTAAACACATGCAGACTGTGAAATATTGCAGGAAGACCTTAGGAAATTGGAAGACTGGGCAACCAAATGCAAATGAAATTTAACGTGGACAAATGCAAGGTGATGCACGTTGGAAAGAATAATCCGAATCATAGTTACCTGATGCTAGGGTCCACCTTGGGGGTCAGCACTCTTGAAAAAGATCTAGATGTCATCGTAGATAATACGCTGAAGTCTTTTGCTCAGTGTGCAGTGGCAGCCAAAAAAGCAAACAGGATGCTAAGAATTATTAGGAAAAGGATGGTGAATAAGAGTGAAAATACTATAATGCCTCTGTATCGCTCCATGGTGCGACCTCACCTCAAGTATTGTGTTCAGTTCTGGTCACCATATCTAAAAAAAAAAAAAAAAAGGTATAGCGGAATTAGAAAAGGTCAAAGAAGAGCGATCAAAATGATAAAGGGGATAGAACTCCTCTCGTATGAGGAAAGACTAAAGAGGTTAGGGCTGTTCAGCTTGGAAAAGAGACGGATGAGGGGAGATATGATTGAAGTCTACAAACTCCTGAATGGTGTAGAACGAGTAGAAGTAAATTGATTTTTTTTTACATGTTCCAAAAGACTAGAGGACACTCGAGGAAATTACATGGAAATACTTTTAAAACAAGTAGGAGGAAATTTTTTTTCACTCAACGAATAGTTGCGTTCTGGAACTCTTTGCCGGAGGATGTGGTAACAGCAGCTAGCGTATCTGGGTTTAAAAAAGGTTTAGACAAGTTCCTGGAGGAATTGTCCATAGTTTGCTATTGACACATAGGGAGGCAGCTGCTTGCCCTGGGATTGGTAGCATGGAATGTTGCTGCTAATTGGGCTTTTGCCAGGTACTTGTGACCTGGTTTGGCCACTGTTTGGAAATGTGATACTGGGGTAGGTAGACATTGATCTGACCCAGTATGGCTACTCTTATGTTTTTATATCTAGTAGATTACTACTACTACTACTACTATTTAACATTTCTAGAGCGCTACAAAGTGTACGCAGCGCTGTACAAACACAGAAGAAAGACAGTCCCTGCTCAAAGAGCTTACAATCTAATAGACAAAAAGTAAAGCATTTAAATTTAAAATATTTAAGCAGATTCTAGGCTGAAAACTGCTGTGGTCCCTGGTTAGCTCTGTAAACAGGGGAGAGGGTCATCCTCTTATTCTGGCAGCGACTGCTGCTGTTGTGTGTCCTCTGACAGGTGGTGGTATCTTTGCAGTGCAAAGTTGTTCAGCATGTATCAGGCTGTGAATATCTTGCCGAACTTTTCATGGCTGTAGAGGAGTGTCGTTCCCCCCCCCCCCTCCCCCCCCCAGAACAGTCAAGATATCTGAATCTGTTTTTGAGCTGGCCAAAGGTGTGCTCAAAGATGGTGCAGGTGTACTTTTAGCTCTTGCTGTATTCCTTTGCCTCATTTTAATTGTGGACAGTGGGAGTCATTAGCTAGGTTCACTGGGGGTAGTTTACTCTGTTTCCTGTGGGGGGAGCAGGAATCTCAAACATGGGTTTGTATTTGTATGTGATCCTTGTAGTGTGTGGTTAATGGGTGTGGATTCTAGGTGTATCTGGAGGGAGGGAGGGTGTTGATGTAAGTTTGAGGAGCGGGTATACTGGTTAGGAATCCAGTACTGCTTACCTAGGAGGCAGCCGCTGGTGATGTCCCCTCAGTCAGACCTGTAGTAGGTTCCAGAATGCTACAGGATATATGAATCATGGTGGGACCCCCAGGTACCGAGAACATATGTCCAGGCCCCCCCCCCCCCCCCCCCCCCCCCCGCCAGTTGGAAATGGCAGGCTGTGCAAGGCCTGCACTGACTACTAAGACTGACTGAAAAGTGCCAGTTCTGAGGGAGGCAGTACCTTAAGATGGATTGGCATGGGATTATTCCTGCATGTACTGTCCTGGAGATGGGGTTGTAACTGTTGATTAGAGGTGCTGCATGGCAGCACCATCAAAGCGGTACCTAGTAAGGCATTACTGGTTAGTGAGGTCTGTGAAGTGGGTCCTGGGCATAAGTACTCTGGGATAGGGTGTATCTCCGCCTGGGCCCCTCCAAACTCTCCTCCACATCCACCAAAGCATCTTCCACAATAGTGTTCAGCACATCCATGATACACGTGCAGGTGTCTCAACCACAGGTGCAACCCACTAACACCACTACACACTCCTCCACTTACTGCTCCCAGCACCAGCAAACAGTCCTCACACAAACAGCAGCAACACAAAGCACAGTAGAAATGGACAAATGGAGCAACAATGAGAGATGGAAGCAGGTGAAAGCTTGGCTCTTCAACCAGGCCTTTAATGGAAGAAGTAACTAACTCGTTAGTCTCACTCACACACACAAGGAGTGACACGGGCTGCACATACTGCAGCAGGACATGTTTATCCACTCCTACCCTAGCTGAGATACTATTTAACCATTTCTCTGACCTCATGTGCAACTTTCTTTAAATCAATCACCTTACTTTCTAACTCTTCCTACTTTCTTACCTATCTATATGTTACATCTTTGCTTTACACTTCACTATCAATTATAATGTTCTATTACGTATTGTGTCGACATTGTGAGTAGGTTTCAAAGCACTTAGCCTTCCTAAGTGCTTTGAAAATATGCCTCCATGCCATACTTTGTATTGTTTTTGAATATTTTTACTGTCTATTGCTTGTTTGATCTATTCTTACTGTACACTGTTGAGTGAATTCCTTCAAAAAGGCGGTAAATAAATCCTAATAAATAAAAAATAAGCAGGTGGGGGATTAGGGACAGTGAGGGTTTGGTGGGGGAAGGGGCCTGATACAGAGCAAGGGATGGGTGTGGCTTGGGGCTAGTAGGTGTGAAGAAGGACTTGAGAGAGACAGAGGCGGCAAGGCAGGAATCTGAAGGTCAGAATGTTCAGACGGGGGTGGGGGGGGCAAACAAAGGTAACAGACCACTCAGCAACTTTTTCACAAGCCAACAATTCCACCTCAACAGCTGAGCAAAATCACAAATGGGTCCAAAGAGAAGTTTGGTCTTGAGCTAACTGCTCTTAAAGCAGGTCTCAATGACATTTTTCTTTCCAGCACAAGGAAATCGTTTTGCTATCTGTTATCGGAAAATAAAAAAAAAACATAACACTGCCCATCACATGCCCACGAAACACTCACTCGGAAAATGTTTTTCTTTAGGCGAATATTGGACTTATACTTTTTTTTTGTTTGATTATATGGTTGAAATGTTTTCATGTGTCCATCTGCCCCTTATGCCATTTTTTTGCACTTTTTTTTTTGGTTGGATTATGAGCCCCTTAGCGACTTGAAGCTTGGAATAGATAAGAAATTGTAGGATTATTTATAAGTTCTATGTTTAAATTAAAAAGCAGCACTTGGTTAGCTTGTTTAAAGAATCTGAAATTCATTTGGCCTAGCTTTCAGAGTTTTATAGCCCTAGAGCAAATAGGGTAGGTATTATGGTTTATTATTGTAAATATACCGCCTTTAACAGGGAGTTGCAAGTGGTGTACAATAAAAACAATATAAAAGTTTGAAAGGAGCTACATTATAAATAGGAAAGATAAGAAAAATAGGAAAGAGTCTAAAATACATTTGTCATAGCTTTAACTCATCTTTTCCAACCACCAGGATTGGAACCTGCTCAAGCTAAGGTTTTGTTTCAATGTTTAACGATGATTTATAGGGAAGTAGCTTGGTGTTGGAAATCTAGACCCGTTTTCCAAATTTAAGAATGTGAGACACAAACTATGGTGTGCGTATTTGTGCAAATAGATTGCTATATTAAGCAGGATCGTCTTTACCTGTTCAAATATGAGTGCCTGCAGATCAAAAATACATCAAATAAAGCACATTATAAATTGTACAAGCATTTTCAGGAATGCTGCAAGATGTAACCAATAGCCAATTCTGTATTACGTTTTTTTTCCGCAGAATTGATGATTCTGCAGAAAAGACGCTGAAGAAAAGTTAGTGTCGGATGTTTCATGAGGTGTACTGCAACAGCAAAGTCGCTATTTTAAAGAGTGGATGTTAAATGGAAATTGTATAGATGCATATGGGCAGCTCCTGAAGAAGCTATATTTGATGACACGGAGGGCTCCTTAGAGCGTATGCCTTATCTACAGTTACATTCAAGTTGCTAAGCTGTAGCAGTTAAGCTGTGTGGCGGTGAAATGAACACAAATATTAAACATTTCTGAAATTGATCTTTCACTTAAGTAAAAAATTTTATTGACTGACAGAAAATAGAAAAACTCAAAATAAGACTTGATGATAAAAGTAGGACTGGTGAAGTTTTCTGACTAATTATGGTTTAAAGTAGTAGCTACATACTTAAAAATTGTGGTAGTCTTTCCTCCTCCATTTAAATTGGTTTAAATTATATGAAATGCTATAACAGACTGATTGCTATTGATAGATTACAGGCAGCTCCTTGTGACTTTGGGCAAGTCACTTAACCCTCCATTGCCTGCCGCATTGAGCCTGCCATGAGTGGGAAAAAGTGCGGGGTAGACTCCTAAAAAAAAAATCCACACTGGACCATCAATACTCACCAGAAACTATTACAAAATTAATCAAATTCATTTTAACTCACAACTAATTCCACTTTAACAATGATATCTATCTGCAAATAATGGGCACTGCGATGGGCACCAGGACAGCACCCCAATATGCCAACCTTTTTATGGCTGAGCTGGAAGAGACATTTCTGAATACACACCAGACCAAACCTCTAAAATACTACCGGTACATCGATGACATTTTTATGATTTGGACTGAGGGTGAAGAAACTCTGAAACAATTTTATTCTGCCTTCAATACATACCATCCTACAATACTCCAGGAGGATGAATTACTGAAAGAGATATTCCCATCCCCACCAGTACTGGCCTTCCGACAGCCACCCAATTTAAAACACAAGCTAATCAGAAGTAAACTTCCATCACAGACTGAAAAGGAACAGAAGGGCACACTTCCCTGTAATTTATCCAGTTGCAAACTATGCCAAAATATTTCACAGGACCCCAAAGTCATCCACAAAGGAAAGATATTCAACATAAAGGGATCTTTCACTTGCTCATCTTCCAATGTGGTATATATCATTCAGTGTAAAAAATGTAACGAAGGATGCTATATTGGAGAAACAGGCCAGATGCTTAAGACAAGATTCAATTTACATAGACATCATATGAACAATACTGGTGCCAGCAGGGTTCCCACGCCTGTTGGTCAACATTTTACAGGACCAGGACACTGCACCAGTGACTTCACAGTGAGAATCCTGAAAGGTAACTTTAAAACCATACAAGAACGTAAGACCTTTGCAGTCAGAATGATTGAATATTTTAACACCCAACAGAAAGGACTTAACAAGGATCTGGGGTTCCTAGCCCATTATAAACCATAAAGCTGTATGTCTCTGTTGATCACCCCACCCCTCACCTATCCACACCCATCCTGTTAGAATATCAATGATATGCTTTGATGTCCCCATGCATACCTCCGACCCACCCCCATCCTCCCACCCTGTCAGACTGTCATAGTAATGCTTGAATGTTTTCACTTATATACACTGTCAGCTAGCATATTTGCTTATTTCCGATCTGAGGAAGAAGGGCAACCTTCGAAAGCTAATCAAGAAATGTATTAAGTTATGTCCAATAAAAAAGGTATCATCTTATTTTCTTTTCCATGTTTTATTTTGTTTGATTTCTATTGATAACCTTAAGAGTGGACTAACACGGCTACCACACTCCTCTATATAATTTAAACCAATTTAATATGTAAAGAAAAAGAAGAGAAAATAGAAGAGAGATGCTCTAAAGAGCAAGAGAGGAGGGGAAGCACAGTCCACAAAACACTACAGGTAGATATAATAAACCATATAATGTGTAGCAAAAAGAAAAAATTGTACGCAAATTATAACAGTTGAATCTATCAGTGGGATACGTTAAGGGGGATGTAGAAGCCCGAAAAAGAGAATATCTCCAGGGTAATCTTCCATTCCAGCAATTCTGCAAACTTTATCTAACCAAAAACATTTGGAAGGTAAAACCTGGTCTTTCCATTCTGTGCAATGCAAACTTTGGCTGTAAGTAGCAACTGTCTGATCAGATCTAAATGCTTATGAAAAGCTGTGGAGGCATTCCAAGGAGGATGAAAGCTGGGTCTAGTGGAATGTTGATCTGAAGTAAATTGGTAGTTTGTGTCATTTTCCAAAAAGATTGAATGGTGTTCTTGGAGGTGAGAGGATTATATCTTGTTATAGGATCTCACAGTTGTCTAGCAGGTTGGGTGTATTTGGTTTTTGGTTTACAACATTGGTAATGATGAAAGGGAATATTTTGTATTGTGAAACAGCCTTAAGGAACTTCCAGAGAACAACTGGGGGTGGTGGGAGAGGTAGTTTTTAATTTTTGTTTTGCTAAATTTTTATTCTGTATAAATTTTCAAAATTTCAACACAAAATAAAATTAAAAAAAACAAGAACAAAAGTATCTTCCCCACCCCCAACTCCTCCCCGGACATCCCTTAATTAATTGTCGTGTATCTCAAGAAAACAAGGAAATTTTGTTCATTGAGGAGCAAACAAAATAGTAGCATAAAATATGACCATCTCTGGGAAAAGGACACTAAAGTCACTAGAAACAAAAAGAGGTTTTAATGAATTCTGTTACAGCAAACAACTTATAATACAACAGTCCAATTTTCATCCTTGTGTGTGAAAAAATAGTTACAAAAGTTCAAACATGTAACTTTTGCTAACTACTTATGGACCCATGACATGAAAAATCAACCATTCTTAACATTTTGTATCTGACAGTCACCTTTTTCCAGGGATGGTCACAAATATGCCAAATCTTACAGGTCTTTATAAGAGATAAACTTATGACTCTACACTCTGCAACTAAATACCTCACCAGTACTAAGATGCATTCAGCAGTCCAGTAGTGAGATGGCTACTATCCTTTTTTTTTTTTTTTTTTTTTGCATTGATTGCCACATGTAGAATTATCTCCTCAGTGGTGAAATGTAATGTGCATTTCTCGGAGGACAAGTAGGCTGCTTGTTCTCACATGTGCATTGGCGTACACAGCAGCCCCAGGAACGGAGATTTTCCTACAAAATCTAAAAAGCTTTGCAACAGCCACCACGCACTGCACATGCGCGGCCGTTCCCACCTCAGTTTTTTCTTTTCCGCGGTGGAGAGTGGCTGCGTGTCGGTCTCTCTCCCTCAGGTCCCAGGAATAATGTAGGCGCCTTCGCGTAGTATTTATCGCTTTCTTTTTGTTTTACATCTTTTTTTCTTTTCCAGTTTAAAAAAAAAATGAAATCCTCTTTTAGTTTTTGTCCCCAGTTAAGTTTCCTTTAGTTTCCGTTGAGGCCTTCTTTGGCCGCGCGTCCGCCTTTTGTGCCCTTGGTAGGCACCATCGAGCCATTTGATTTCGCCACCGCGATTTTTCCACTGATGTCATCGAAGCCTCCCAGTGGCTTCAAGAAGTGTGCTCGGTGCCAGCGGTCTATCTCGGTCACTGACCCGCACTCCTGGCGCATCCAGTGCCTTAGGCCCGACCATCACCCAGACGCTTGCAAGTTGTGTCTGAGTTTGAAAAAACGGACACAGACATCGAGAAGAGCTCTTCGGGACCGTCTTTTCGGAGCTCCGACTGATTCATTGACATCGGTACTGAGGTCGGCAGCGTTGATATCGGCACCGAGGATGGCATCGACATCGGGAACGCAGGTATTGGCTGTCCAAACATCACCTTTAGCTGAGAGTAGTGAGCCGTCAAGTGGGTCTCCACCTGTCTCGAAGGCTCCTGCTGTGCAGGCCCACCGGGACTGATTGATGTCTGACTCGACCCGGAGGAGGCGTGTGGGTTCCACATCCTCCTTGTCGGTACCGAGGAGTACTGGTGATGTGCTTCGAGCGAAGGCGAAGAAGCATCGGCACCAGTCTCCTTCGAGGCACGGTACCGGGAGCTCTGGGGCGTCGAAGGATTCAGCACCCGGAAAGCGTCGGCGCCAGGAGGAGCGCTCACCCTCCATACAAGAGGTGTCAGTGCGTCGATCATCAGACAGCCTGGTACCGCCTCCCAGGCCTCCGCAGATTCTGACATCGACTCCTGTACCAGCCCCACAGCCTTCCTCGACAGCGACTTTGGAGGAGAGCATCCGAGCCATTCTTCCAGGCCTTCTGGAAGGGCTGTTCCGTCAGTCTATCTCGGTACAGGGGGTGCTTGTGCCCTCGGTACCGTCGATGGAAGCGGCAGCTGGCTCCGCGCCTGAGGTGAGGTCCCCAACACCGGTACCGCTTGCAGCATCGGCCTGGGCTGCCACCCTGGTCGACTCCCCGTCGGCGTCGTTGGAGGGGAGCTTCATCGCCGCTGGCATGGGAGTCGACTTCTCGATATCGCCATAGGGGACATGGTTCCTCGGCATCGAGACGGGCCCAGTTTCGGACTGTAGTTCGAGAACTCTTGTCCGATGATACGCGGTGGATGCCTCCTGGGATGAAGGGGAAGATCCGAGATATTTCTCTTCCGAGGAGTCTTATGGTCTTCCTTCTGATCCCACTCCTTCACCTGAGAGGAAGCTTTCTCCGCCGGAGAGTCTCTCCTCATTTGTTCGGGAAATGTCTGTGGACATTCCCTTCCCTGTGGTCACTGAGGATGAGCCCAGGACTGAGATGCTTGAGGTCCTTGACTACCCTTCGCCAACTAAGGAGTCATCCACTGCCCCTCTGCATAATGTCCTTAAGGAGACATTGCTGAGGAATTGGATGAAACCGTTATCTAATCCCACCATCCCCAAGAAAGTGGAGTCCCAGTATCGAATCCATGGAGAATCTGACTTGAGGGGTGAGAGGCTAGGACTTTAGACTCTTTTGGGAGGAAGGCCTACCAGTCCTCTATGCTCGTGTCCAGAATTTAGTCCTGCCAGCTCTACACAAGCATTCACATGCGGAACAATGTTAAGCAACTGGCGGACTTGGTGGACAAGCTCCCTCCGGAGCACACCAGGCCTTTTCAGGAGGTGGTCAGGCAGCTAAAGGCATGTCGTAAATTCCTGTCCAGGGGTGCTTATGACACTTCTGATGTTGCATCCAGATCCGCTGCTCAAGGTATAGTGATGCGCAGACTCTCCTGGCTGCGTGCCTCTGACCTGGATAATCGGACCCAGCAGCGGCTTGCGGATGTTCCTTGCCAGGGGGGATAATATTTTTGGTGAGAAGGTCGAGCAGGTGGTAGAGCAGCTCCACCAGCAGGAAACCATCCTCGACAAACTCTTCCACTGGGCGCCTTCAGTATCTACCTCAACAGGTAGACGTTTTTTCAGGGGAAGGAGGAGTTCTCCCTATGCTTATAACAAGCATAGGTATATTCCACCTTCCCGACAGCCTTCTCAGGCTCAGCCCCAGCGCGCTCGTTTACGTCAACAGCGTGCGCCCAGACAGGCCCCTGCAGCTCCCCAGCAAAAGCAAGGGACGGGCTTTTGACTGGCTCCAGTTGAGCATAGCTGCCATAAAAGTATCCATGCCGGACGATCTGCCGGTTGGGGGGAGGTTATAATTTTTTCACCAAAGGTGCCTCTCATAACCTCCGACTGGTGGGTTCTTCAAATAGTCTGGTTAGGGTACTCCCCAGTGGTGTGCTGGAGCAGGCTCTCACAGGCTCGCAAGAGCTGGTTGTTAAGCTTTTAAGAATTTTGGGAGCCGGTTGTTAAAGTAAGGCCCTCCATGGCTACTTTAACAACTGGCTCCCAAAATGTGGGCTTGGGCCCCCTGCTGAATTCTCTTTTACTTTGCTGGTGGTGATGCTGAGCCCTGCCAGCCAAGTAAATAGACTACTGCTGCTCCCCGCTCCTTGTTTCCAGCTCTTGGGCAGCAGGCTGAGACTTCTCGAGCATGTGAGAGAAGTTCCAGCATGCTGCTCAGAGCAAGACGTTGGGAGCTGCCAGCAAATGTATGCCTAGCGTGCCCGCACGAAGGGCGGGAGGAGAGAGAGGCAAGTGTTGTTCCGCCACCCCTGGCCCTTCCAACTGCAGAGCTGGCTATGTCCGGAGAAAGAGCCTGTTGTTAAAAATTTACCAGCACATCCCTGGTACTCCCTCAATTTGATCTCCAGACCTCCAAATTGTCCACCGGGAACTCAGTCCTTCAGCTTCCAGCACAGGCAGGTACTTGCAGAGGAACTTTCTGCCCTTCTCAGCGCCAATGCGGTCGAGCCCGTACCACCAGGGCAAGAAGGGCTGGGATTCTATTCCAGGTACTTGTGCAAAAGAAAACTGGGGAGGGGGGGATGTGTCCCATCCTAGAACTAAGGGCCCTGAACAAATATGTGGTCCGAGAAAAGTTCAGGATGGTTTCCTTGGGTACCCTTCTTCCCATGATTCAGAAAAACGATTGGCTATGCTCTCTGGACTTAAAGGATGTTTATACACACATCCCGATACTTCCAGCCCACAGGAAGTATCTTTGATTCCGTCTAGGAACACAGCATTTCCAGTATTGTGTGCTACTCTTTGGACTCTCATCTGCGCCCAGGGATTTTACAAAATGCCTGGCAGTAGTCGCAGCGTCACTACGCAGACTGGGAGTGCATGTGTTCCCTTACCTTGGCGATTGGCTGGTGAAGAACACCTCAGAGGCAGGAGCTCTATAGTCCGTTCAGGTGACTATTCGACTCTTGGAGCTACTAGGGTTTGTCATCAATTTACCAAAAGTCCCACCTTCTTCCAGTTCATCAATTAGAATTCATAGGAGCTTGATGGACTCTCAGACAGCTCGAGCCTATCTTCCCGACATGAGGACAGGCAACCTTCTGTCTCTCGTCTCAGCAGATTACAGCTCGGCAGATGGAGACTGCTAGGCCATATGGCCTCCACAGTTCATGTGACGCCCATGGCACACCTTCACATGAGATGTGCTCAGTGGACCCTAGCTTCCCAGTGGTACCAAGCTGCGGGGAACCTAGAGGATGTGATCCAACTGTCCACCGTATTTCACAATTCCCTTCAGTGGTGGACAGTTCGATTCAGTTTGACCTTGGGACGTCCCTTTCAAATTCCTCAGCCTCAAAAAGTGCTGACCACGGATGCATCTCTCCTGGGGTGGGGGGGGGGGGGGTGGGATAATGTAGATGGGCTCCACACTCAGGGAGCTTGGTCCCTCCAAGAATCAGGTCTTCAGATCAATCTCCTGGAGTTGCGAGCAATCTGGAACGCTCTAAAGGCTTTCAGGGATTGGCTGTCCAATCAAATTATTCAAATTCAGACAGACAACCAGGTTGCCATGTATTACATCAACAAGCAGGGGGCACCGGATCTCGCCCCCTGTGTGGGTAAGCCGCCCAGACGTGGCTTTGGGTTCGCCGTCACGGCATGTTTCTCCAAGCCACGTATCTGGCAGGCGTAAACAGTCTGGTCGACAGGCTGAGCAGGATTATGCAACTTCACGAGTGGTCGCTCAACTCGGGCATGGTACGCAAGATCTTCCGAGTGTGGGGCACCCCCTCGGTGGATCTTTTTGCCACGCAGATCAATCACAAGGTCCCTCAGTTCTGTTCCAGACTTCAGGCCCACGACAGACTAGCTTAAGATGACTTTCTCCTGCATTGGGGGGAGGGCCTTCTGTATGTGTATCCTCCTGTACCTCTGGTGGGGAAGACTTTGCTGAAACTCCAGCAAGACCAGGGAACCATGATTCTGATTGCGCCCTTTTGGCCGCATCAGATTTGGTTCCCTCTTCTTCTGTCCTCCGAAGAACTGTGGAGATTGGAGTGTTTTCCAACCCTCATCACTCAGAACGAGGGGGCATTTCTGCATCCCAACCTCCAGTCTCTTGCTCTCACGGCCTGGATGTTGAGAGCGTTGACTTTGCCTCCTTATGTCTTTCTGAGGGTGTCTCCCGAGTGTTGCTTGCTTGCAGGAAAGATTCCATAAAGAGGTGTTATTCTTTCAAATGGAAGAGGTTTGCCATCTGGTGTGACAGCAAGGCCCTAGATCCTCGCTCTTGTCCTACACAGAACCTGCTTGAATACTTTCTACACTTGTCAGAGTCTGGTCTTAAGACCAACTCCGTAAGAGTTCATCAGTGCAATTAGTGCTTTCCATTATCGTGTAGAGGGTAAGCCTACCTCTGGACAGCCTTTAGTTGTTCGCTTCATGAGAGGTTTGCTTTTGTCTAAGCCCCCTGTCAAACCTCCACCAGTGTCATGGGATCTCTACGTCGTCCTCACCCAGCTGATGAAGCCTACTTTTGAGCCACTGGATTCCTGCCATCTGAAGTACTTGACCTGGAAGGTCATTTTCTTGGTGGCTGTTCAGCTCGTAGAGTCAGTGAGCTTCAAGCCTTGGTAGCCCATGCTCTTTATACTAAATTTCATCATAACAGAGTAATCCTCCGTACGCATCCTAAGTTGTTGCCGAAGGTGGTGTCGGAGTTCCAGCTTAACCAGTCAATTCTCTTGCTAACTTTCTTTCCCCGTCCTCATACCCACCCTGCTGAACGTCAGTTGCATACATTGAACTGCAAGAGAGCATTGGCCTTCTATGTGGAGCGGACAAGCCCCTTCAGACAGTCCGCACAAATGTTTGTTTCTTTTAATCCCAACAGAAGAGGAGTTGCTGTCGGGAAACGCACCATTTCCAATTGGCTAGCAGATTGCATTTCATTCACTTATGCCCAGGCGGGGCTGAATCTTGAGGGTCATGTCACGGCTCATAGTGTTAGGGCCATGGCAGCGTCAGTGGCCCACTTGAAGTCATCCACTATTGAAGAGATTTGCAAGGCTGCGACGTGGTCATCGGTCCACACGTTCACATCTCTTGACTGCCTTCAGCACTGAAACAGTACTAATCACTCTCCTAGCCAAATTCAAGCAGGAAATAGCAACAGGCAAAAGCATCCTTCTCCAATTCGACATGTCTAGTGCATTCAACATGGTAATATAATACTAAGTCTACTAGATTACTTTGGGATTGGTGGAAATATACTTAGCTGGATCAGGGGTTTCCTAACCACAAGAACATATCAAGTATAAT